>NC_138759.1:82969630-83654524 GCF_965113315.1 Podarcis vaucheri | reverse complement strand
TGCTTAGTTTGAAAGACAGCTTGTCTCTGAGGCAGTGGGGAGTACTGTGGAGAAAACAGCAAGTAAAGTTGAAACTCCCTGTGTGGTTCTTTTGACCATGCATGTCCTTCTTTGCATTTTGGGTTGTGCCTTTAGAAATGTGGAATTCTGGCAAACTTGTGAGTCTGGGAGAAATTTCTGCACTTTCAGCACATCAGAAATTTGTTCTATTTCAGCTAAGAGTCAATGGATTAACCTATAGGTAAAGGTACCCCTGACGGTTAGGTCCAGTCATGACCGACTCTGGGGTTGCGGCGCTCATCTCACTTTATTGGCCGAGGGTGCCGGCGTACAGCTTCCGGGTCATGTGGCCAGCATGACTAAGCCGCTTCTGGCGAACCAGAGCAGCGCACAGAAACGCCGTTTACCTTCCCGCTGGAGCCGTACCGATTTATCTTATTGTACTTTGACATACTTTTCAACTGCTAGGTTGGCAGGAGCAGGGACCGAGCAACGGGAGCTTACCCTGTCATGGGGATTCAAACCGCCGACCTTCTGATCGGCAAACCCTAGGCTCTGTGGTTTAACCCACAGCGCTAGCCACATTATTTGGCACTTCAATGCCTCCTTCATTGAGTGCAACTCCAGTTGCGTGGCAATACTCCCCCCCATTGAGAAATGAAGACACGGGACACGGTATTTTAGGTTAATGGGCATGAAAAGGCCACAACTTTATTGATTACAGAATTGAAAGGTATTGGCTTTAGGCATTGGCTCCTATCGACTACCCGGCATGGTGACCGGGAGGGTTGTCCACAAACCGTGGGGGGTCCCGTTGGAGTACGCCAACTAGGATCCCACGGGTGTCACCGCTCGGGGGCGTGCCGGCGGCCCTTACCTCCGTAGGTTTCGGACAAGGCAACGCCCCCCGGAGTCCTCTACCGGACTACCCCTTTTATTTGGGGGAAGGTGATGGCGCTTCCTTCCCCCCCTCTCATTTGCGTCTCTATTCCCCCTGCCAATGCCTAACCGCCAACACCGGGGAGTTGTGACGTTTGCTACGAGGTAGGCGAAAAAACCAAAAGGCAACAAAGTGCGCCAACTTGGAAAAATTCCTACCAGGCCCCTTGCGGCGACCAACCGAAGTCCATAGCAAGGCCAAGACTAGCTAAACCTACGGGTGGGTGGGATGGGAAAAACTTCTCTGGGGTCCAGGTGGGAAGAGGGCGATCCCCGGGCGTGCCTGGCCTTATATAGGCAAGGTCCCGCCTCCCCGGCCAGCCAATAGGCTGGCCGGTTCAGCGACACGCCCGGGGATTCCCTGTTCTCGCGCGGGGGAAGAACCAGCCCCCGCGCGGGAGTGGGGGTGGAGCAAGCCCGCAACCCCATCTCCTTGAAGCCGGAAATGGCTTTGCGTGGCAATACTCCCCCCCATTGAGAAATGAAGACACGGGACACGGTATTTTAGGTTAATGGGCATGAAAAGGCCACAACTTTATTGATTACAGAATTGAAAGGTATTGGCTTTAGGCATTGGCTCCTATCGACTACCCGGCATGGTGACCGGGAGGGTTGTCCACAAACCGTGGGGGGTCCCGTTGGAGTACACCAACTAGGATCCCACGGGTGTCACCGCTCGGGGGCGTGCCGGCGGCCCTTACCTCCGTAGGTTTCGGACAAGGCAACGCCCCCCGGAGTCCTCTACCGGACTACCCCTTTTATTTGGGGGAAGGTGATGGCGCTTCCTTCCCCCCCTCTCATTTGCGTCTCTATTCCCCCTGCCAATGCCTAACCGCCAATCGAGCGAAGCTCGCCGCCAATACCTTTTAAACCTGCAACCAATCCCTAATCCCTGCAATAATGTCTCCCAACCACAAGTCATTTCCCTCATTGGAAAGATGCACGCCATCACATCTGTAGAGGGCCTCGTTGCTGAACTGGATGCTTGGGTGGCCAATGACACACCCGCCCAGGGCCGCCACTCTACGCTGCACTGCCCGCTCTAAAACCTTTCGTGCTTTATTGACCCCAGCCGGGTTCGCACAGTCCCTCCAAGTCCTTCTTTCCAGCAGTGAGGACCACAAAATTGTGATGCTCGGGTACGCCACCATCAGTTCAGCCAGATCGTCAAATATGTGCCATCTCAGGTCAATCGCCTTGCGATAAGCCAAGTCATTTTCCCCCAGCTGTATAACTAGTGCATCTGGGGGGCCATCCGTGGCAGCTCTCGCCATCACCAAGGGCCTGAATTCGCTCCAGCGCATCCCCCTTCTTGACAACCACTTCAGCTCAACATTAGCAGGCAAGTTTAAGTTAGGCCCAAGCCCGGTAGTCCTGGCTCGAACATTGGCCCAGTGTACAATGCTGTGGCCCACTAACCAGATGTGTATCTTTTGTGATTCTGTAAGGAAACAAATAGAGAGATCGAGGTCAGGTTTGTCACCAGTCCCAACTTACTTTCTTAGGTAGGCCCTGTATGCATTAGACTTCCACCGGCCCAGTTCTTTTATCCTCTCCAGCGAGAGACCAAGGTGCACTGCAGTAGTTGCAGCACCAATCCTAAATGAATGAGCGGCAAATTCCTCCGCGGGCAGGCCACAGGCAGACAAAGCTTTGCGCATTACTCTAGTAAACTGGTGTCGAGCCAAGGGAGACCCATCGGGATGGATTAGTAAGGGGCCCTGACTACTGGGTCTTAAGTATAGGAAACGCCGAGCATCCCTAACCGGGCAGGGCCCGGTGCCTTGGGCAGCTGGTAAGCGCAGGAAGGCCCCCCTACCCTGTTGATCCGTCTTGGAGCTGCGCACCTGAACTAGCAATTCACTTGCCGATAGGGTTATGTCACTTATGTGGATGCCCCTCGGGCCGTGGGCGGCCCCGCCCTCGCAGACCACCTCCCCAACACGGAGGGCCCCGAAAAATGCTATGGAAAAGGCTGCTGAAAATAAGCGCGCTTCATACTTAGACCAGCAAATTTCGCGTAATTTTACGTGTATCTGAGCTAAAATATCATAAGTTATGGGCCTCCTCTTGTCAGAGCTGGGGGGCTGGGCCCGACGCCAGCCCTCAAGGGTCTTACGTACTATAAACTTGGCGCACGGGTCGGTGTCGAAAAAGCTTTTACAGAAATATGAAATCCCGGCGGACTGAATATTGAGGGTCCTGGGAGCCCTGCCCAATTCCTTCAGGTATGCGAAATAATGTAAGACCTCCCTCGTGGAGGGAACGGCCTTTAGGCTGACTTTAGCTGATCTACTGCGAAATTTAAGGAAGTCAGCCCACGCTTTCTTGTAGGATCTCATAGTGGAGGGGGCAACTGCACCGAATACTCCCTTCAACACTTCCTGCTCCCAAGACTCCAGAGGTGTTCCGGGAAAGGCATCGATGACTGCTCCGCCTCCGGCGCTAACGAGCGGAAGCGCTCCATCTGAAAGCGAGACAGAGCATCCGCAATATCGTTATTAATCCCGGGTACAAATTTGGCTGAGAAGTATATATTGTGCTCGAGACATTGGAGAATGAAGGACCTTAAAAGGTTACCCACCCTAGGGGAACGGGCAGACTGCCTGGAAAGAACCGCCACTACTGCCTGATTATCTGTGTTGAAGCAAACTCTGTGATTGCGGAATTGCTCAGTCCAGAGATGAACTGCCACCAGGATAGGGAAGAATTCTAGAAAGGTCATGTCCCGGGAGATGGGTTGACCCCGCCACTCTTCTGGCCACCTTTTTGCGCACCATTGCCCTTTGAAATATACCCCAAAACCTAAGGACCCCGCAGCGTCAGATTGCACCTGGAACTCCGCGTTGAGAGTGATGGAATCCTGCCATAGTGATACACCGTTGTAATTTTCAAGGAATTGTAGCCAGACTTCCAGATCGTTTTTGACCTCTTTGGAGAGGCGGACCCTATGCTGGGGTGCCCTTAGGCCGGCAGACAACCTGGCTAGCCGTCCACAAAAGGGCCTGCCCGGTGCCACCACCCTGCAAGCGAAATTCAGGTGGCCCAAGAGAGATTGGATCTGCCTTAGCGTAACCTTCTTTAGGGGCAGAAGCTGCTGAATCACCTCCTTGAGAGCTAACAATTTTTCTTTGGGTAATTTGGAAGTTTGGGCCACGGTATCCAATTCAATGCCTAAGTAAACCAATGTAGTGGCGGGACCCTCGGTTTTTTCAGCGGCCAAGGGCACCCCAAGCTCATCTGCTAAAGCCATGAAGGCGTCCAAGAGCGCTGTGCATCGCGGTTTGTCCTCTGCCACCAAAATAAAATCATCGAGGTAATGGGACACGCCCGATGAACTCGTCCTGGTGCGAAGGGCCCAATCGAGAAAGGTACTGAAGGTCTCAAAGGCAGAGCAGGCCACGGAACATCCCATGGGCATAGCTTTGTCGATGAAATATGCCCCCTTAAATCGGAAACCCAACCAACGGAAGTCAGCCGGGTGAACCGGAAGCAGGCGGAACGCGGACTCAATATCGCATTTGGCCAGGAGTGCCCCGGGCCCGAATCTGCGGATCATTTTAACAGCCTGATCAAAGGAGGCGTATTTCACCGTGCAAAGCTCTTGAGGGATCGAATCGTTGACGGAGCCTCCCCTTGGGAAGGAGAGATTGTGGATCATACGAAACTCCCCTGGGGCCTTCTTCGGCACGATACCCAATGGGGATAAGTGAAGGCCCTCTACTGGGGGCTCTGTGAAAGGACCTGCCACCCTGCCTGCGCTAATTTCCTTCTCTATCTTTTTCTGGGCTATTTCTGGCTTTTCCCTAACCGATTTTTGATTTTGAGGGTCCCCGGTGATAGGAGGGGTGGACACTGGGATTCTAAATCCCAAGGAGAACCCCTCCCATAGGTACTGTGCCGCCTTCCGATCGGGGTACTGGTCCAGTAAGGTTTTTAGGGGCTGGAGTTTGATGGGGGAGGCGGCTAAACCCAAGTAATGGTTATTGACGGTTAACAGGTCCCTGATGGGCGGATCCGGGGGTGCCCCTATTACTGCTGTGGGAGAACCCCCGGCCTCCCCGAAAGGGCTGTTGCTTGTTCTTGAAGCAGGCCGAGGCGGGGTGGCTACCCCAGCACCGCTCGCACTCGTGCAAATACTTACAGGAGGGGCGTGAACAAATGCCCCTGTTGTATTCCCAGCATTGTCGGCGGCGCTTCGTCTCTGTCTTACCCGCCTTGGAGGGCTCCAGGTTTCTCTTCTCGATGTATGGGTTGACTTCTTGGCCCCAGAAGTTAGGATCCGTTAGATCCCAGCGGGTAGAAGGCAGGAGAGAAGCGTTTCTACGGAAATACTCGTCGTATGTTAGGGCCGCGTTTTCCCCCGCGAGGGCGTGGGCCCTCCTGACGTGGGCCAAATAGGCGACTAAATCCATAGCACGCCTAGGATAGGCGGCGCACACGACTCCCATAAACACTTGGTACCCGTCCAGCCAGTTCTCAAAGGTGCGCTCCGCCCTAGGCGTCCTGTACCTACGCTTACCGTAAGAACGCCTCTTCTCCCCTTTTCCCGTCAGCTTGGTTGGAGGGAGAAGGGTGAACATGTCCACATAGTCCCCATTGAGGATCTTATTCCTCTTCCTCTGAGACAAGTGGAACCCCAGTATGAAATCGGTGGATTGATGAGTGGCAACTTTGACGTCCTCCACCAATGCCCCATTCCTCCAAGACAACACGCCATTAAAGGCCTTACGATGTGAGTTGGCCCTCCTTTCGTGTGCCCAAAGTGGGAGCCCATGATTCTCCTCCCCTAAAACCCAGTAGCCATCCATGGGCCCCTCTCCATCTGAGTCAGATGATGACGTACCTGAGTCATCCTCGGTCTCTGATTGTCTACTTCTCTTCTTCTTAGAGGACGTGTGCTTCTTCTTAGACTTCCTCTTCCCACCTGGCACCTCGTCGTTAGCCGCGTTCGCGGATACCACCGGCTGGGGGGTGCTCGGCTCAACGTGTTCTTCTTCCGGCGCGGATTCGGCGCTGTCCTCAGTAGAGCTGTAGTGTGCCTGCTGCTCCTGGAAAACACTAGGAATCCCTGGCGTTTTTGAGCCACGGCTCCCACTGGTGCCCTTGGCTGTGGCCGTCCCCCTGCTAGCACCCTTGGCCGGTGCCTTACCTTTGCCCAAGCCATGGTTTGGTTTCTTAGCGGTAGCCGACCGGGAGCGGGTATTAGGGCGACACACGCTCACTGTCTCTGCCTGGGTACTGCAGCCTGCAATAGCAGGGGTGCCCTGTTGGCTCTGGCTGGGAGGGGTGTCGGGTATGACTTCCTGCGAAGGTTCCGGTGCTGAGGGCACCGAACCGCCGTTAGCCTTATATCGTTTGTAGAACGTTTCAAAGGCCATGAACAATTGGGCGAAATCTTGGGGGTTGCAAGGCGAGGAAGGCAATTGGGCGCCACTATTGCCTGCAGGAGGAGCTGGCGGATTGGCTGAAGTAGATGCCTGCTGGTCTCCTCCAGAAGCCATTACCACTGGATGGGAAACGAACCACTAAATAAACTGGCGAGACTTGCGGTACTGCGCGGACTGTAAATGCTGTAGTATCCTGTTGTTAAGTACAGCTGTCAGTTCAGTATTCTAAGCGCTGGCTTAGCGGTTTACCAACTGAACTAGTTCAGTATTGTCCTCACGGACCCCAGCAACGCGGCCTCTAGTCAAACTACTTCCACCAAGGACGCTGTGGCGCAATAGGTTATTACTGGTGCCGGCTGCTGTTGACAGGCTAAGCTAGCAGATAAATAGGGCGGCTGCCCTGCGACCGTTGCGGTATGTGGGGGCCCAACCCCCCCTTTTTAATGAATTAGTTTGTTGGCTAGTTTTGTTTTTGTTTTGTTTTGTTTTTTTTTTTTAAATTTTTAATTTATTAAAATTATTGTTGTATTTATTTATTTATTTATTTTTTAATTTATTTATTTATTTATTTATTTACTTATTTATTTATTTTTTAAATTATACTTATTAACTAGCTATCTATCTATTCGTTTATTTATTCCAGTGTAATGCAATTACTATTGTTGATACCTAATGGGGGAATCCTATGCAGCTCTGTGGAAAACTATTTTTATTTTTATTTTTTATTTTATTTTTTGTATATATATATTGTAATTGTTTGAATACCCACTTGCGAAAATCAAGCCAGATAAAATGCAGTACCAGAAAAAACAGTCACAATTAGGGGTCGTCCTGTAAAGGCAAAACAGTACAACGAGGTATATCTAAGCGGCTGGGGCCGCGACTGAAGTTGACCCACCTAAAATGGCCGCCGGGGCTTGACACGTGGCCCTTACCAATATGGCGGCCGCTGCTACGGCAGGTCCCAGCAGCGGGACACACTCAAAATGGCCGCCAAGCTTGTGCACGTGGCCCTTGCCAATATGGCGGCCGCTCCCTGTCCCCTTCCTCCCTACCTATCCAGCAAGTTCGGCTCGCAGTGTATAAAGGGCGGATGCCCTGATGATCTCCCTCCCCCGGAGAGCACGCCTCCCTCGGCCCTCACTCCCAGCAGCCCTAGCCTGGGTGCCGCGGCCTTAGTGCGCGCGCGCTGAAAGCGGTAGCCGCGAATCAGGAAATCAAGCAATAAACACAGCGGAACGCAAAACCGAGGACCAAGGGAGGGTGCAGTAAGCAGCAACGGTGATTTATAAGGAGGGAAGGATGGAAAGCAGCAGGCGAACCCGCAGCGGAGAGGCGGAGAAAGGAGGAACGGTAGCCGATCGGGGGGTGGCGGGGGTCCAAATAACGACTGAAGGCGAGCGGGGGAAGGGCAGTGTTAAGGCGAGCGGAGGGAGGACAGTGTATAAAGGGCCAGGACAGGGGCCATGGACCAGACGGGAGCAGCGAAGGAGGTTTTGATGGGAGGGGTAGCCGGGAACGGAAGCCGCAGCGATACTATACCAATCTTCCTTGTTGAAGAAGAGGCTGCCCTCCCGGCGCGGTCCGCGGTCTTTGGGTTAGGGGTATCCGCTGTGTAGCTCCACAGTCAGCCAAGCGAAGCAAAGAATTTCTGCGCAGCCGTCCTCTCCCGCGACCTCCTTTCCACGGCGCTCCCAGTAATCCGAAGTGAATTCAGCTCTGTTTGCGAGTGATTCCTACTCCTGCAGGGATGGGCGCACGAGGCGAGGCGAAGGTAGAGGATTGCGGTGCCGGCGCAGGAAAAAAAAAACTTCTCTGGGGTCCAGGTGGGAAGAGGGCGATCCCCGGGCGTGCCTGGCCTTATATAGGCAAGGTCCCGCCTCCCCGGCCAGCCAATAGGCTGGCCGGTTCAGCGACACGCCCGGGGATTCCCTGTTCTCGCGCGGGGGAAGAACCAGCCCCCGCGCGGGAGTGGGGGTGGAGCAAGCCCGCAACCCCATCTCCTTGAAGCCGGAAATGGCTTTCTCAGAACCATCCTAACATCACATGGTTGAATGCCATTGTTGGGTGCCTTAGTATATTAAAGCCATGTTTTCTTGCATTTATTAGTCTATAACACCTGATACTTTTCAGCGTAACCCCAACTGTGTTTGGTGGAGCATAGATCTCCAAACCAACTATTGTAGTGGGATTCAAAGGCACCTCTTGAATGGGCCATTGCTCAGGCATTTGTCACCTTTGTGCAAGGGATGTGGGACAGGTTTGGCCAAGGTGTGGCCTTCCAGATGTCCTTGGACTCCAATTCCCATCAGCCCCACTCTGCATGCTCAACAGTAAAGCTGTGAGGGGAGGTGCCATCCAGCAACATCCAGTGGACCAAAGGTTAGCCAACCCAATACAACTGTAGGATGGCAAAGATGTACGCAATGAATAGTACTACTGACATTGTTAGTAGGGGGTGAAGGAAAGAATCGTGTACACTGGTGTTCACATGCCATTTCAACAGAGAATGCAATTGTGCTTGTCCTTCAAAGCTATGCTGGACTCCATTTAATCTGGTTCTGAAAGAATGGTGTGACGTGTGAAGTTCGCTACACTGTTCTGCAGGATGCTAGTCATCAGCAGGTCCTTGGGTTTTAAAAGCATTTGAGGCAAATGCTAAGGAAGGGTTGCTATGTGAGGGTACTCTCACATGGGCTCCTTAGATTGCTCTTGCCTTTAGTGGATCCATAATACAGCTGACTGTACAGCTGATTTAGCAATGTAGTACAATGTAACACAACGCTATGCGGTGTAAAATGAATTAACAAGAATGTGTCATATTCCAGATTAAGAGCCTTCACATGTTTTCAGCTTCATGTGTGTGTTCCAAGTATAGGAGACTATCAAATCTTGCCAGGTGTGCGTTTGCCGCTTTAATCAAACAGATCACAGTGGTCACCACCTCACTGTCCCCAACTGTTCCCAAGCTGCTTTTTAAGAGTAGGTTGTAGGGCAGGACGTAATTCAATGCTACAGCTGGACAAATTTGTAGGAGGGACAAGTACATAATGCAATTCATGGTTCTCTGCTGTGTAGTCTGCAGGTACTGCTCTCGCTGTCCTTCTCCTCCTGCTCACCATGCTGGAGTTAGCCATCACTGTTTCCTTAGCACATCTTGGGATGAAGGCAGCCAGCAGCGACATGGTAAGCATTTCAATATCTTTTTTCAAGTTTTAAGAGGAACATTCTTAAAGGTCCAAGGAGAAGATGGTACGGAGAATTTATTTATTTGTGGATATGAATAGCCTCCTTCAATCTATAGGGCTATTCTGTCATAGATGCTGGGTCTGGATCCTGAGTCTATTGCAGCCTAGAACAGCTTTCTTCAACACTGGGCCCCCAGATGTTGTTGAATTTTGACTCTCATCATCCATGGCCACAGGCTATTTTGAGGACATTTTGTGCCTTGTTCAAGCAACTCATTTATTCTGCACTTATTTCTCATTTCCGAAGAGTAGACGGCAAGTCTTCTCTCAAGGTTACCCTTCTTGCTCATAAGATTATAGTTTCTCCTCAACCGAAATCAACAATTTTGTACATGGGGAGGTGTGATTTTCTATGAGAAGATGCGTTCATTTCAGTTTTATTTCTGAATCAGTCCCCATTAGGTGTGGGAGAGAAGTTTGGTTTGGTTCATATTTTGATGTGAACCTTCCTAACTCACACTTCATGAAAGCCCTGGGCTGCAGTGTTATTTTTCTAGAAAAAGAGGTGCCGGAACTCACCATGAACGGCAACCTTGTCCTTTTATAATGACAATGGTGCCCACCTGAGAGGTGCTATTCTTCAAAATTTATAGATCTCTAAGTGTTATGTAGTTCTCCTACCAAAATAATGTGAATATTAATGGGATGTGCATATGAAAAGGCATATGAAAATTATATATAAACATGCATTATATGAGCGCTAATTGCTTGCAAAAATGTTCTTATAAGGGTAAATGCACAATAAAATGCTGAGGGCCTTTTAAAAACAAATTGGTACCTTGTTTGGAAATGTGCAGGGACAGCCAACATGGTGCCTCAGATATTTTGGGACTCCGCATCAACCTGACAATTGGTCATGTTTGCTGGGACTGGTGGGAGTTCGAGCTCCTGGTCCAGTGTGACCAGAATTGGTTCTCCAGTTTTTTTAGCACTGCTACCTGTAATATTTCTAACTGGATTGAATCTCTAGATTCAAAATATGTGTGGTACCACTGACCCCCTCTTATTAGCTAATGGGAACTATGTTGTAACCTCAGTTAGACCCTAGATGCTGTAAAAATGATGCATAACTTAATTGTTAGGACACAAAGCATCACTTAATTATTAGGACACATATCATCACAATTGCCTTCCAATCATGCCGTAACATAGTTTTAAAAATTGTTCAGCATAATCAAGCAGGCTCAGGCCCTTAGCAGTAAGAATCCTTTGGATTATTCCAACATGTTTGGTCATTCAGTCATAAAAGAAGGGAGACCAGTAAGAGTTCTAATACACTGGAAGAAATAAGGGAAATTGTTTTAATAAATATTGCAGTGATGAATATTGCAGGAAATGATGCTAGGATGAAAACAAAGATGATAACAATGAATAAATTTCATATGTATTATTTTACTGTTGTTAGCCACTCTGAGCCCGGCTTCACCTGGGGAATGCGGGATATAAATAAAAAATTATTTTATTTATTATTATTATTATTATTATTATTATTATTATTATTATTATTTAGTAAATTAATTTTGTGTGTCTCTCAGGCCACAACTGTATCGCCATCCCCTGTCTTCAAACAAGATGTAAGTCCCACTGAAGGCAACCCTGATCCTCCAGCCAATAACAACAACGCGTAGTCTTCCCTCAAACCCTTGTGAAGAGGCTAAGATAGAGGTTTTCATTGCTATCTCACTAACAACCCAGCAATCTCAAAAATACAACTTTACCAATTTCCTAACATTCTTTGTCATCTGCCCATCTAGGCTATGTGCTGTGGCTGCAACTTTGGTATAGGATATTGACAGGGAGAGTACAACTCCCAATGGAAGGCACAGACCCCTGAACCCCTACTTGGGTCCTGCTTACTTCAGGACAGGCATATCCTTCCCTTCTCTCTTTCACTTTACTTTTAGTGCACGGCTGTGGCAAATGGCTGCACCTGCCCTTCAGGCTTTCGGATTGTTTGGGATCCTTTTATTCTCCTAATTAAGGTCTGTGTGCTGTATGATTTGCTGCATGCTTAAATTTGTAACCTTGCTATCTGAAATAGCACCCATATACTAATGTCACTTTCATTTCATGTAATAAACCAATCTTCCGTTATTCCTCTGATGTGTGAACGCCTTATTGGGCAGAAATACATGTTCATAATGCACACACGTTTTAACTCCAGCAAAAGATTCTAAGCCGCTTGGAAATATGGTGGACACACATGTGGGTTCAGATGTATACCTCATAAAGATAAAGGTAAAGGTAAAGGGACCCCTGACTGTTAGGTCCAGTCGCGGACGACTCTGGGGTTGCGGCGCTCATCTTGCTTTATTGGCTGAGGGAGCTGGCATACAGCTTCCAGGTTATGTGGCCAGCAGGACTAAGCTGCTTCTGGTGAACCAGAGCAGCACACGGAAATGCCGTTTACCTTCCCGCCGGAGTGGTACCTATTTATCTACTTGCACTTCGTGCTTTCAAACTGCTAGGTTGGCAGGAGCAGGGACCGAGCAACGGGTACTCACCCTGTTGCAGGGTTTCGAACCGCCGACCTTCTGATTGGCAAGCCCTAGGCTCACTGGTTTAACCCACAGTACCACCCGTGTCCCATAGTGACATGTAAAACCTTATTTTCTGTGTTTAGGGAACAATCCCTTCCAGAACATGTGAAGTGCAAAATAGTAAAAGAGGATATGCTATTGAAGACAGCAGCTATTACTGTTTAGAGTTGTTTACTAAAAGCTACGATAATTATTTTTAGTCATTCCGTTTCTAATCTGCTTTATATTTTTAAGGGAGGGGGAATCTCAAAGTGGTTTACAACCTGTATTAAAACATCAAATAAAACAATCCAGAACAAAACATGACAGAAAAAGTCAAATATGAGTATACATTTGAAGTAACATAATTAACAGGAACCTAAAATGTTGTCATAAAGACTTCAAAGTAAAACATTACAAAGGTCAACTACAGAAGGCACATATAACACCAGAAGAAACATTACTAGATATGATTTGCATAGCCGCAGATGTCTAGAAACAGTAAAAGAACTTCCTTATGTTGCAATATTGTACAAAGTATATCTACCGCATAGCTTATCTCTCCCTCATCCCCATCCCTTGATAAACATGAAGGACACCTTGGGTCAAAATCTAAACTCCAAGTCCTACCCTTGGACTGGGGGTTTTCCACAGGAAATTGGTGTGTTTCCTGAATTGTTTGTTTTCACTCTTCAGCTTTCTCCAGCCAGTGAATAATAAAGTGTCTGTGTACTGTCTTCCTGTACTGGGCTGAAAACACGTATAAGCAGCAGGATGTTCTCTTATTTGTGGGTTATCTGTGAAACTGAGAAACAAACAAAAATGTTCAAATTAGCAGGCAAGCACATTACACAATCTGCTTTTTTTCAAAGGTATCCTAGGAACTGTTTCTGTTTCTACGACTGAATGAACAATTAACCAATGCAATACAATCACATGGGTTATGTTCTGGGGATGGCTTGTAAAGGCAGAAAGGTCAACCCAGCACAAGCAGCCTTACCTTTTTGGAGCCATGCACCAAACAGGCTTTGTCCCCCCCACCCCTAAGCTTATCAGGTTCTGGGGTGCTCTTTGAGATTTTGTGGGGTCATTCAAGTTCCTGTGAGAACTTGCGAGAGCATCCCAGAGCCTGGTAAGCAAGGCAGAGAGTTTAGAAGCTCTTACCATGCCAGGAAAAACCTGTGCAAAATAGCTTTAATTTGTGTGATTGATTTAATTTAATTTGTATGATTTAATTCAACCTGTATGATTAATTTAATATAATATTTGTTATTATGCCTTTAATTTGTGTGATTTCAACCGGACAGCCTTCAATTGCATAAAGTTGAAATTGCAGATGTTAAATGCACATAAGTTGCAATTTTACTGTACAAGTTATACAAAGCAGTCAGCTGAGGCGTTTTCCATCAGAGAGCAACTCTGAACACAGAACATTGAGTAATAGGCATGTTCAAGTTTTTATCCAAGCACACAAATACTCCAAGCGAAGACAGGGGCGATCCCCCCCCCAAAGCAAGTCCTTAAGAGAATTCAGCAGCATTTAGCATGAATTTCTGGGTATTCAGTTTTGCCCAATTTACACCATTTTGCAAAGCACAACTTCCCCAAATACAAGGCATTTGTGCGTGCTTTCACTAATTTGTGGGGTTTTTTTCACACCTTACACCAGTACATGCATTTTGTACACATTACATGACTGGAGAACTGCATTACAAAATTCAGAGATGTACACATTTCAAAGGCTTGCATGTTTCAGATTGCATGGTGTTTTGGAAAAGGTAGATTAAGTAGATTTGCCTATACATGCAAAGTGAACCACATTTCTACCTCATCACTTCCAATCATACTTTGCAACAATGACACTAGAGCCGAGGCAGCTTCAGCTTTTTTCCAGATTTTGTTTAGGGCAGCAACGAGTTACCTGTCTTTTGGCTATGCTATAAAATAGTCTCAGAAATAAACTATGCTGTCCCCTTGGCAAAGTGTGATGTCTCCTCCTACCTACAAATATATTACCCTCCATTCATTCTGTCTGTCTAAAGTAGTTCAATAACCTAGGACATCTGCTGGTTAAGTCTGATGCTGATTACTTCCTGGTGAGATTTCTGGCACACTGAGAGACTGAGAAAGAGTGAAGGAAGCAGGGCAACGTAAGTACATTTAGAGGTATTTAACGTTATTTGGGGCTGGTGCTTAATTGATCCAAGACACATCTTTGTAAAGGATACTGGTGTCCTCTCAAAGAGTCGCAGAGGGCTTTCCCCTTACTTTTGAATAACCGGAACCCATTTTAAGGGCAGGTGGCATGGGAATCCTGAGTCTTTTACATAAGGAAGTGCCATCTGGCATAGGATTCCCTTTCTCTCCAATCTGGAGGCTTACTTGGACTTCCTAGACTGGGAATCAACCTCCTGATGATCGCTATTATCCTGATAATCAGGACACCCTGATTGTTGGGACCGATGTGGGTGAGTTTCTCATCAGTGGCACCTGGACAGTCCACCCAGAATCAACAACCACCTTACCACTGGTGGTAGGCCCAAGAGCCCCTTCTCCACCAGGGCCCACTACCAGAGGACCCCTTCTGTCATGGCATCTGGCTGAGATGGCTTTGCAACAGGCATTATGTGTATTTTGTGTGTATTATATGGAACTGAAGAGAGCGAAGAACTATGAATCACAGGGAGAGTGTGTGTATGAACTTAAGAGTGCTTAGTTTATTTTTTTAGTTGTTATTTTGTTAATGTTGTTCATATTGCTTACAATATTAGATTAAAAATGCTGCCTTGCTTTGTTAATCATATAATAGTACTTGTGATATTTAGCTTTTATTAGTTGTTGCTTTGTAAACAGTGTTTTATAAATTGTACAGTCATACCTCAGGTTGAAGTCACTTCAGGTTGAGCGTTTTCAGGTTACGCTCCTCGGCGACCTGGAAGTAACAGAACGCGTTACTTCCGGGTTTTGCCGCTCTTGCATGCGAAGGCACTCAAAATGACGTCACGCGCATGCGCAGAAGCAGCAAATCGCAACCCACGCACACGCAGATGTGCAGTCGCGGGGTGCATTCACTTCAGGATGCGAACAGGGCTCTGGAATGGATCCTGTTCGCCTCCAGAGGTACCACTGTAATTGTTTCACTGATTATTTGTTAATTATTCTATATGATTTATGTTGTATTTGTGATGTTGGATTACTTTATGTCATGTTATTTTTATGCATTACTGGAGCCCATGAGCAGCTGGAGGCTGCCATAAGCAACATTATTATACCAATGCTTTATGCATTCCTTGAGGAACGGGGCCAGATCTGGATGCAAGCAGAGAAGGAATGGGTCCCTGCAATGGTGATGTGCAAAAGAACTAAGCCATGTTCCTACAATGCAAAGCCTATGGAAGGAACTACCTACTGAAGGAACCTTAGGCACCTGAGGAGAACTCATGATTCAGCTGTGCTGCAGCCTGACTACTCTTCATGAGAGCCTTCAGTAGAACATCACCATGACAATGTCAGCAGGAGGGACCTCTGCCTGAACTAGAGGAAAAGCAAAGGACCACACGGACTCTGAGTACATATGCCAGCAAAGTATCATGACTTCATTATGGGTTGGTGGTAAAGGCTTCACTCCCCATCAGTGAGTTGAGCACTTGTAATATCTGACTTCACAATATTCAGAGCCTGGGCCCATTGACTTGTTGGTTTATGTCTGGGAAATGTTTGGGTTGAGAAAGGGGATGTGGTACATAGCGTGTAAAAGGAGATTAATCTTCGGAGCTTGGGCCCATTGACTTGTTGGTTTATGTCTGGGAAATGTTTGGGTTGAGAAAGGGGATGTGGTACATAGTGTGTAAAAGGAGATTAATCTTCGGAGCTTGGGTCTAGTGACACGTTGGTTTATTTCTGGGAATTGTTTGGGTTGAGAAAGGGAATCTTGTACACAGCATGTAAAAGAAGACTGATTGCAACTGTGGCTCCTTCTATGACTCAGTGCGTGGGATTTATGGTGTATGTGTTTCATCTGGCCTCAGATCTTGTCCTGTTTATCATCTGCTTAAGGAAGCAACTATTTGGTAGTTCTCTTGGTGCAGGGGGAACGAGGAGGTGTGACACTGCTTGAGTCAATGTACAAGGGACTCTCTTAAAACTATTACACTCTCCACTGGCTCTACTGAAAGACCAGCAACGACCGGCCCCTCTATAATTTTTTTCCATTCCTGCTGTTATCGGTAAGACCTCTATGACAAAGAATTGGTGCTTTCTCAGCCCTTTTCTTTTTTGGGTTGTGTCTTTCAGATTGTTGGCCTGAGGGGAGGGATTGTCTTCTCAGAAGCCAAACAGGCCATTTGTGCTATTCCCACATGGTTTTATCAAACATGTGACGGATTCATAGAAACAGATGGACAGGCCATAGCTCAGTGGAACTTCCTCTTTCTGTGTGTAGGGGAAAGTTTGTTATATTTGTCCAAATCTGAGAGAAGGTTGTTTGCTACTTTGATTTGTTTTTGTTGGTTGGTTTTTGCAGACATTTCAGCTATGACAACAGATCCAGTGAGAAGACAAAATGGAATAATAGCGTTCATTCTTCCAAATGGAGCCGACATAATTCAGGCAGGCCAGGGGATCCATGCTACTATTGGGCAACAACCAGGAGTAGCACAATATATAGACGAGCAACCTGGAAGCAACCAACCTGAGCGGAAGCGTTGGGTGAGGGAACTGGAGAAGAAAGTAAAAGTAGAGGCTAAGACTTTAGGGGTAAGTGCAGATGTCATCTGCTCTTGTTTCTGTCCCTGGTGATTTCAGTGGTCACCAGGAGCAATTGTCAGTTCAACACTTCAAATATGCAACAGGCAGAGCTCTCATATCATGAACCAGTGTGGTGTAGTGGTTAGAGCATTGGACTAAAGCTAGGGAGCCCCAGATTGAACCCCCTCACTTGGCCATAGAGTTCAGTCACCATTTCTCAGCCTAAACTACTTGACAGGGTTGCTGTGGGGAGAAGATGGAGGGGCAGGGAAAGTCAGGGAGAGCCTAGAGAGAAGCACTTTTCTGGTGCTGAATGCCCATGTACAGGGAATGAATGAGGGAGAGCCTACCCTTAACTATATGTTTTTAGGGAAACTCCAAGGATTTTCCTCCTGAGAGCCCCAGGTATACAATGCACCTGCATACCTACTAGTTTGGAGGCAAAACAAGACACCCCTCTATTAAGGAAGTGCTTTCTGCATTCTCAATTTTGTCTCCAGGAATGAGGAAGGACATTAAGTTTGTAAATTAAAAGAAAAAACAGGTGTGTGTTTTTAAGCACTAAGAAAGTATGGCAAGGTCCTGTGAACTTCTAGGACCCATGGAGCACTGAGGGAAGTGGAGCCAGAGAATGTTGAGATTATAAACTGAAAAAATGGAGGAAATGGCTGGCTTGAGCCAATAGCAGAGTCAGGGAGGGTTAAGATCTCTTGTGCCCACCTTCCGAACTACTGCAGTTGGTGGGCTTTTAAGCAGGTCCTCTGTAGTTGTGCTGTCCCACCTCCAGCCCAAGGAACCTTCAGAAGGGAATTGATGCCATGGGCATTATGTGCAAGTGCATTTTAATGAGCAGAACAGAGTGAAAGATTATGACTCATGGGGGTGTGGAAAGTGTGTGTATGAACTTAACAGTGCTTAGTTTATTTTTTTAGTTGCTAAAAGAAGCTTCAACCCATCTTCAAAGCCAGACTCACACAAAGCTCATTAGAGCAGCCCATTCTGGGGGTAATCAGGGCATAAGGAACTGAGGGAATATCTACAGACCTATAAAGGCTTACTGCTGGCACACCAATCTAAGCACTGCCTTTTGTAAAGCCAGGTTGTAGAAAGTTATGTGTTGTTTCTCTTTGGTGACTGGGTTGAACTCAGGATTAGGAATGATCTGTCTCTCAATTTTTGTTCTCTCGGTTTCTTCTTTTCCAGTCTTAAATTCTGTTCTCGCTATTTCTGAAGCAATTTGTGATTTTTTTAATCTTAAAAAATCCATGAAAATTGTGAATTGTATGCTGTTTTGACTAATACACATATTTTGACTGATGCACACATTTTTGCAAGTCTCGCCATGTATAATACATTTGTGTGTGTTGTTTTCACTGATATGTTCATTTTATACACACCCCTGCTTCCAATATATGCATTTTTGTAAACATTATTTGATTGGAGGACTGCATTGCAAAATTCAGAGAAGTGCTTCGATGCCCATGTTGTTTCAGAAAGTGCATTTAAAGCAGTTTCACCTTTAAATATGAACTTAATCAAATTTCCCAATCCCTCAGATTGAAAATTGGGTGTTCACATTTCTTGGCTCAAATCTGGTTAAGGAGAGATCCTCTTTTACTTTTGCAGTGATCAAAATACCTCATCTAGCTTTTGTTCAGGTGATATTTCTGTTCAGGTGATATTTCTGGACTGTGCTAAAGAGTAAGCGCATATCAGATTTATTGGTTTCCTTTAAATATTAATGCACAGTATTGTCAGGATTCATGCCCAAGGCAGCTAGTAATGATAAGAAATAAAAAAAAAAAAATAAAACAGTGAAATAAAAATAGTAGCAAAAACTATCATTCTATATTTCCAGGTCTCTAGGAACAGTTTAAAAATAATATTGTTGTGTATTTTCTTCCTACAGGCCATCCAGATCATGATTGGATTGATACAAGTTGGCTTTGGGATAATCTCATTTTTTATTTCGGACTCATTCTATGCCCCTTTGGCCAATATATCATATTTTCCATGCTGGGGTGGAATATTTGTAAGTATCGTGTTCTTTGCCCTCACATTTAAGAATCCAGCATGCTAAACTCTGGGACTTGGCAATTTTCAAAAACATTTCTTCATGTGTTCAAGTAAGAAGGCAGGTGGTGAAAGTTAATATAAAAGAATAGGAGCCCTTTGGATTATTTTGAAATGCCAGAACATTATTAGGGGTAATCTCTTTCCTTTGCTGTAATGCATTTGAGAGGTTTTTCTCTATTTAAGGTGTTTATATGTGTCAGGGAACTGCCATCGGAGGGACAGGTGGTGGAAGGGCTCACGGAGGTTGGGAGAGACCCAGCAGCTGAAGCAGGAACCAGCAGGGGGAGAGGTGGGTCTCTGAGGGAAAGCGAGCAAGAGGGAGGGCTCAGGGAAACGTCCAGCGAGAACAGTGGGGAGGTTTCTGGACCTCCCATAGGGAGACCCACTCCTCGCCGGAAACTGTCACGCCGCGAGTCCAGAAGACGTGTTTCCGTTAAGGAGCTTTTATGTTGGAAGCGATTCCAAAAGCAACCACTGTCGGAATCTACCAGTGACTAGAGGAGCCATGTCTGAGGGGCTCCGTCACAGACAGAGGTTTCTGGACTTGAACATACTCTGAGGGACTACGATTTTACGCACAAGCAGCTCATCATCCCTTCACAATATGCTACTTAATATTCAACATTTCTGAGAGGTGTACTTAACATTTTTTAAATAAAATCATTGAAAGAATAAGAATTGAATAGTAACAAAAAACTTTTTTCTTTTTATCCTTGTTCTCTTTCTTGTCTTGTTAAGGCTACATGTTTCTAGTGGATTTTATTATGTTTTTTTTAGTGAAGGTTTTGGTCATGGTCGTATATACTAACAGCAACCTCAATTCTACAAGTCAGTGATGCAGATCTAGAAATTTTTGAATTGGTTCTGGAAAATGTTCTGAGGCAAACTGGGGTAATCTGCATTGGAAAATTTCCAGTTCCGAACAGATGCTTGAGATCTAATTTAGCATGCTGATTTTACAGTTGCTTAATAAACAAAACTGAACACGGTATTCTCTTGCATGTATAAAGAAGGGCCACATTTCAGTGTCAGAGCATCTGCTTTGCTTGCAGAAGATGCCAGATTTCAGTCTCAGCATCTCTAAGTATGGCTGGAGATGTCCCCTGCCTGAAATTCTGGAGAACTTCACCCAGTAGATAATTCTGAACTAAATGAACCAAGGGTCTTACTTAGTATATAGCAGATTCCTATGTTCCTACTGTGTGTAGGGAAATGGAACCATCCATTCACAAGGTGGAGTTATCAGGCTTACTGAAACCCCAAGGTTTTCAGCCGAGCAGACTAAGCATGCTGAGTGTTAACTGGCTGTTGGGGGGGAACAGGAAACCACATGGAGGATCAACGTGACTGCCTGGGGATGTGTACACATGGCAGTTTAAAGTGGATTTGATGCATCCCATGCATGTATGTTTTTGGGTGTCATCTGCACTCCCCCCCCCCCATTTGTTTCAATTTTTCCCAGTCCGTGGATAAAAAGGGAAATGGGGGGGAGAATCCAACATAAAACCACATTGTGAGGCTGGGTTTTTTGTTTTTTATGTGTGTATTGACAGTTTACTGTCACCACACCCCCTACACTAATGAGGCGTGTGAGGCAAATGCGTCAGGCAGCAGAATCCATGTGGGCAGCAGATCCTGATCTAGAACTTTGCTCCTGATCTAGATCTTCACTTGCTTCTTCTTCCTTGGCAGGGAGGGGAGGCATCGTTTTGTGGTTTGCCTCAGGTGCCAAAATGTTTTGCTGATAAGACTCCCACAGTACCAGGTTTTTCTAAGTAGAGAGTATTTTACTGTAAATTTGAAGTGAATTGATATGCATCTCCCCCCCCCCTTTTTTTTAACAGTTCATTGTTTCTGGATCCATCTCTGTGTCAACTACAAAATATAGGAACCGCAGTTTGGTGAGCTATATACCTTTTTCTCTTCTTCTGTAATATTGGATGTAGCCAGTATTGGTTATAAATTTTGTTTTTCTTATACCTCTAGATCGGTCTTCCCCAACTTGATGCCCTCCATATGTTAGTAGACTATTCTGCACCAGTACTGCACCCTTGACCTTTGGCCACGCTAGCTGGGGCTGATAAAAAATTTAATTCCAACATCATCTGGAGAGCATCAGGGCTGGATCTGTACTCACTCTTTAAACGTTCCTAGAATGATGTTTTTGATATTCTAAAACAAAGAAGTATTTGGTTCCTCCGCTTCTGTTTCTGCACAGTCTACCCCAGTTGGCAAGGCTTACCAGGCATGGGCCGGATCACTCCCACAGAGATCCTCCATGGGCCAGACAGGTGCAGTGCGACGCTGGAAATCGCATCTGCACATGTCCGCTGCACCGAAAATCGCTTCTGTCCATGCCCAGATGCCGAAAATTTAGCCTGCGCAGATGCAATTTCCGGCGTCTGGACATGCACAGAAGTGATTTCCAGAGGTGCGGAAGAGAGTCCCCTGGTTTAGCACAGCACATGGGGACTCACTGAGTGGGTGGCTCGGTTCAGGGGCGGCTCAGGGGGCAGTTAAACGGCCTTCATGGGCCACTTCAGGCCCATGGGTCTTAGGTTGCCGACCCCTGGTCTACCCACTTACTTGACAGGGTGAACTCAGCAGTGTCACCTGGTGCCACATTTTAATAACACATTGTTGATGTTTTAAAAGAATGTCATATGGCTATATGATTATCATAACCCTTTTAAAACCCATTTTTATCATTAAGAAACCACGAGTGTAGATGAGGGGAGGGGGGGAGGGTAGCACTGAAAAATGTAGGGAACAGTAAATTACCCAACGCGTTTCATTGGCAACCTTTCTTAGAGACAATGAAACAATAACAAACCATAATTCAAACAAAAATAGAACACAATTAGTACAGATTAAGGGCTAATTGTATATAAGACATCTTCCATGTTTTGTAAGTTTTTTAAATGGTCTGATTATGGTTAGTGACTAAGGCAGCTTCCTGTCAGGCCCAGTAGCCACACCTGACATGAGCATTGGCTGGCCTCCACACACACACACACACACACACACACACACACACACACACACACACCCTGTGTGTACTTTTTGGTATCCTGATCCTTCATATCACTCTTTCAGGTGAAATGCAATGTGGGAATGCATGTCACAAGTGCTACATTGGCAACAATTGGCATAATTCTGTACACAGCACAGTTGTGTATAAATCAACCCTATTTTTTCTATGGCTATCCCGGTGCTTATCCAGAGAGAACATTGGTAAGTGAGCAAGTCCCACAATAACTTTGATCATATAATATTATCATAATTTAATGTTGTAAGTTTGGGAGGTTTAGTTTGGATGTCATTTGAAGTGTCTCTTACAGCCCTGTGCCTCTTGATTCTAAGACTGAGATTTGGCCAGGAGAGGATTAATGGAACAAGCAGGACTGCTGGATATTATCTTCATGGCCCTGGCAAGAGTGGTCAGTGCCCCTGTCTCTCAATCCATTGGCTCTATTGAAAGGAGAAAGCCATTTGGGGATCAGGACTTATTTCTTTCTCTGTTACCGTGTGTGTGTGTGTGTGTGTGTGTGTGTGTGTGTGTAAGGAAGCAGTAGCCTGTCATTCTTGGAACTGGGCTATAAAAGCACAGAGGGCTGATCTTCTTTCTGTGTGAATCCAGTGTTATCACTGTAAACCAAACAAAGCAGCGGGACCTTGGCTTGTATATGTGTGTGAAGAGATAAATCCTGTCCACTTCCACTGACCATCATTTCAAAGAAACCAAACCCAAGCTATGCCCAGGGACTAGGGATGGAGAAATCTGTCTGTTTCAGTTTCTCATTTTTCCAGTTCACGACATTTCCTTATCAAAAGAGGACCCACCTCGATATTAAAAGGCCAGAGAGAATCATGTAATTGTCTGGTTAGGTCCTTTCCAGGTTCACACCGGGAATATATTAATAAATGTTGGGATGGAATTAAGAACCGTCCTATGGAAATCAATTGAGAAATCACTATTTTAATCCAAGGTTGAGCACCCATCCCATTCACAGTATTCAAACTTGATAGTGTTATTAGCTAGTGGTTGGCCTTTCTGATGTCTGTATCCTTGCCCTTTGCCACGTCAAACTTTGGTAAGTGTGTAGCTATAGTCTCATAGCCACACTGGGTCTTTCACATGAAAGTGGAGAGTTTTCTTAGAACCTCTTTCCACACCTTCTCCCTACTATAAGGCAAGTAGAAACTGAACAGAGATGTCTCCAGATAGGCAACCTCCTGGGTTGGTGTTTCAGGGATAAATTTCAGGTGGCTTCCTCTCATCTTACGCCATCATATGTCACCTCAAAGTTATTTCTGAAACACCAACCCGGAAGGATGCCTATCTGGAGACACCCTTGTTCAAAAACAGCTGAGTCCCTTTGTTGGCTGAAAGTTAGAAACTGGGGAGAAGAGAGGAGGTTCTGTTGATGAGGAAAGACACAGAGATATGTAGCGTAGGATAATCTCCCATTTTTATTCTCATAACGCCAGGTACTGCACAGTCTCAATAGTAGACTTACTTCCTGATGTCTTACTATTCAGGCTAGTGCATTCATTTTAGAACATTTCTGTCTTACCCTTTCACAGAGGCATTTTTAAAAAATTCATTAATTTTTACATTTATATCCCACCTTTCCTCCAAGAAGCTCTCTTCAGACCCATTTTATCCTCACGACTGATTTACTGATATAAGAGTTGTCATTTCACTTGCTTCTCTGTTCTGCAGCTTCTCAACAAAGTAGGTAACGGGTTTTGTACTGTGCATCTCCTGTTCTGCTTGCTGGAGTTCTGCATCACCGTTCCAACAGCACATTTCGGGTGTCAGGCAACCTGCTGTAACAACATGGTAAGCATTTGTTTTAGAAAGCTGGCAAGATGAAAATGCTTGGGCTAGACAATATGATGCTGTTGATCTACAAATCTCATGATTCCTGACAACTGGCCATGCTGGCTGGGGTTGGTGGGAACTTCTTCTTCTTCTTTGGCAATCACTCGTAGCTGAGTAAGATTGCCGGTTTTAACACGGTTTTAACAATGAATCCGTAAGTGACTGTGGAGGCCAATTCTGGATCCGCACGTCCTTCCACAGTGGGGACATTGGTTTTCGGGTGGGAGTTGATCATGGTGTGGATTTGCCAAGCGTACCTGATGTTGGAGATTCATTCCCCGTGTCTGCAGTCATGGGATTGTTGTCTTTCACATGACGGTGTATGTTTTCATCCCACAGTGTGGGTAGTGACAAAGATAGGATGTTTTGGTATTACTGTGTTCCGTGAAGTGGGACTATTGTCCTTTGTTTTTTCTCTCTTTGCTGTCTGATGAGAAAGAGCCAGGAGCTAAGTCAAAATGCTCTGAGTGTATTATATGTAAATAAAGTAGATTAGCCAAAATGCTGCGCTATTGGTTCTGTTACGCAAACTGCGAATACTCTGTGGATCCCTAAGTGTGCCAATGCCTTTTGGCATAGTCGCTGTGATGTTTGGGCAAAAGAAAGCTTTTGAAGCTCTCGAACGATTGACCAGGAGGGAGAGAACATGCCAGTCGGGCATGTGTCTCTGACAAGGTCCTACACGAGAGTAGGACGCTCCTAACACCTTCCTCTTAGCACGTTTCTCCCTTGCATCCTGAGTTCAAGTGTCTTCAGAGCCCATGGCACCTTTGTTAAAGGCTGATCTCCAACTGGAGCTCTCGCAGGCCAGTGTTTCCCAGTTGTCAGTGTTTATGCTACATTTTTTTAGATTTGCCTTGACACAGTCTTTAAACCTCTTTTATTGACCACCAGCATTACCCTTTCCATTTTAAAGTTCGGAATAGAGTAGTTACTTTGGAAGACTGTAGCCCAACAGCGTCTAGAGGAAACCACACCTGAGCTATGCAAACAAATGAACCCGAATGAAAAATGCCGCTATGCTAGCATCAGGCATTTGTAGCTTCCTCAGAAACTTCAGCTGGTATCTGTGGTGTGATACTAGCTTAAAGGGGGAATGGGAAAGAGGGTATACAGTGGTGCACCGCAAGACGAATGCCTCGCAAGACGGAAAACTCGCTAGACGAAAGAGTTTTCCGTTTTGGAGGTGCTTCGCAAAACGAATCACCTATGGGCTTGCTTCGCAAGACGACAATGTCTTGCGTGTTCCTGCTGGTTTTTTCCCCTCCCCCCTTTTTCTAAGCCGCTAAGCCGCTTATCAGCTGATCCGATCAGCAGATAAGCCGCTAAAAGCAGCTAAAAGCCACTAATAGCGCTAAGCTGCTTATCAGCTGATCCGATCAGCAGATAAGCCGCTAAAAGCTGCTAAAAGCCTCTAAAAGCCTCTAATAGCACTAATAGCGCTAATCCGCTAATCCTTCAATGGGTTTGCTTCGCAAGACGAAAAAAACCACTAGACGAAGAGAATCACAGAACGGATTCTTTTCGTCTTGCGAGGCACCACTGTATATCCACCAGGAGAGGCACTTCCACTTCTACATCTGTGGCTCCTGGTGTTTCATACTTACTGAATCAGACATGGGGAACCTGATCTGGCCAGTACACCAGATCCTTATCTCTCATACTTCTTGTGGGCCAAATCTGACAGATAGATGGGAGTGCCAACCTGTCAATCACCTGATGTCACATTGATGTCAGGTGATGATCGCCTGGACTTCAAAGCAAGAGGTAGAGCTTCCAAAGGGCCCTTCACCATGCTTTGAAGTGCCACTGATAAGCAGGCTTGAAGTCATCACCTATCAGCTGGTGGGCAGTGACTTCAAACCTGCTTTCCTTGAGGGTCAGTTACTGTATATGATTGAAGTCATACACACACCATCAGCTGTGGGCTCATCAAGCCTGCTTTCTGCACAGATTGATGTTTTTTTTCCCAATCCCCCCCCCATTTTCCAAATTATTACAAATCAAACCAAATTAATCTAATTTAATGCAATTTCTTAAAATCAGGTTTCCCACTCCTGTTCCAAACATATGATCATCATCATTTCCTCACATAGCCACATAATTTCTTATTTAGAGTCCAGTTGACATCCTTCACTTGCCGTTAAACCATTCTTCCAGCTGGTCACTTATTTCACCTTACAAACAGCATCTCTGTTACATCTGATGAATAAATAATCCATTTCACGTGTCCTTCATATACATTGTTGTTCCAGACCTGGGAGAGTTAATGACTATCTTCCATTGTTCAGTTCCATTGTTCAGTTCTTTGCAGTGTTTATCTGGATCGTACAGGGTCACATTCCATTCCTTCCACTGTTTACCAACTAGCGTATGAGCTGCAGCCATAAATAATGCATGGAGTGCATATCCAAACTCCGACATTAAAATTCCACTCTGGAGTTCTTCCTCGGCACACAGTTAAAAACAAGATCTCTTCTCAAATTCAGCCTAGTCCAATCAAGGATTAATTTTAAATAAAGTTCATTCAGCCTCTGTTGAGGGGAAAGGGCATAGTAAAACCTTGTTAAATTCCCTGTTGAGCATAAATCAA
This sequence comes from Podarcis vaucheri, assembly GCF_965113315.1. NCBI lineage: Eukaryota > Metazoa > Chordata > Lepidosauria > Squamata > Lacertidae > Podarcis > Podarcis vaucheri. The sequence continues at coordinate 83,628,125 of NC_138759.1, read as the reverse complement.
AAGCCTCCCCCCTCTTTTCTGAAGTAACAAACAGAATAACAAAGCAGTGGCTACACACATCCTTTTCATTATGTAGCGGAGGACAGGAAAAAAGGAGACCATTTGAAAACCATAAGAAAGCTTAAGAAAGCACAAAGTACCTTGTCCTCCCCCTTCCTTTTCTGGCTGTTGTAAGGATTCTCACGTTTCAAATAAAATATTCAGATACCTTCAAAGAGCCACGCCCAGTCCTTTCAGCAGCTGACTGATTGCAGCCCATTAGCATATGTTGGTCCAGGAGCGCCTCTTGATTAATGTCAGTTGTCTGAATTATGGAGAAACTGACCACAAATCATGCCAGAGACAGAGGCTCATCCATGGCAGGGACACACTCCCAGGTCACACCCACTCTGCCTTTCAAGTTGGTAGATATGGGCTTGAGAGGCACAGCGGAATGCAGTGAGCTCCCCAGACCCCACTGGAGAACATTACCAGGATTTTTGCCTCATAAATCCTGACTTCCCTCTGCCTGAACCTCCTCACTGCCTGCAGAGGGCAGCGAGGAGCAACCACCATTGTTTGGTGACGTAGCCAGAAAACCTCTGCATGGATTGTTTTTATCTGCTGTATGCTTTTTACATTTTTATGTACACTGCTTAGAAACACCGGCAATCAATTAAATACATAATAAGAATCATGTGCATTTTTGAGAATGTCTGGTGTGGAGGGAGATACCTACAAATGAAGATGTGTGGCATCAGCCATGCAGTTAGAGTTCTGCTTTGTAATAATTTGGGATAATTACTTTAATGAAGATAAAGGTCTTGGCACTGAAGACAGTCACCATGATGATGCCAGTGATGAAAATAAATTATTGGAATGATCTACCTCCCCTGTGTTTCAGGACATGGACCTTGTGCCCATTGTTATCATTGGAGATGATGTGGCCCCTGCTGAAAACAATCCAGCTCCACCAACTTATTCTGATGTAGTGCTTTCTCCAAGTGCTGATGGTTAGTAAAGAGAGACAGGTTATGGGAAGTGCTTCACCAGAAATCAAGCTGAAGTAAAATTCCAGAAATAAAATAATATTGATTCTGCTCAATACCTGCAATTATGTCTATATCTGTCTTCCAAATCTAACAGGGATGGGCCAAGGCTGGATAATTGGAGGGGTGGGGGATCCATTTAAACTCAAACCCAGATTCCTCCAGACACCAGAACAATCTCTAATGGCTCCGTTTTGGGTTCCTCTACTGTAGCTTCTTTCTCATTCCCTGACTTCTCATGTTCTATGGATGCTGTTGCCTTTCGTAGTCCCTAATTTGGGGCTGATTCTACTTTATATTCAAGGCCACCAGGCATCATGGAAAATGTAGTCCCACATCTACCATCCCTAGACTCTGCTGCACTTGCTCAGAAAGGATCTAATGAAAGCTCTACTACCTACATAACTCCCCACCATGTAGCAGCATCAAGGGTTGCAATGAAAGCTTGAAAGTGTGGTTCCCATGTTCCCTAGTTTCCCTAAACGCTACTGTTCATGCACATGACTGCAGCCAGTTATGTGGAATTTTGTGTATGGGCAAAAGTTCAACAATGTGAAATCTCACATGCCATTTTATGGTACAGATTTTCTGCCCCTGTCTTCTGCTTGTGAGATAAAAATGACTGAAACCATAGGCTGGGAGGGGCTGAGGCACCCACAAAACTTTCGCGGTGGGTGCCTGGCTGGGTGAACCAACGTGTCATGCGCTGCAGTGGGGCACTCCATCAGGCACCCACAATGTTGGGCAGAACTCAGTGCACCTGACCAAAACACATACATCCTTTGAAATTCTCACGTATATGAAATTTGTGATGCAGTTCTCCAACTAATGAATGCTTACAAAACTGCATATTTTAGGAGAAAGTGCATTTTAATCTGTGCTTTTCCCTAGAAAAACAGGTTCTGATACTCACAATGAAGTTGTTACAGTAAGTGCCACACTTTTTAACAACAAAAAGAGGTGTTGGTACTGTTGGGGGGGGGACATTGATTATAATGGATATATTTGTGAAAATAAAATAAAAATGCATTATATTCGGAGCAATTGCTTGCAAAAATGTAAACACTAGTCAAAACTCTATACAATAAACATGTTTATTAGAAGAAATTCACACTAGAATACTGAAGAATGTTCCTGAGCATTTTCTTAAAGCCACTTCCGAGCTGGGGAGGAGGTGGGGTTGCGGGCTTCACGCCCACCCCATGTGTGCGGGGGCTGGTTCTAGCCCTCGCGAGACCAGGGGGAATCCCAGCCGTGTCGTCTACCCAGCCAGCCAATTGGGTCGCTGGGGGGATGTGGCCTGCCCTATTTAGGGCCGGTGCGGCCGGGGCTCACCCTCTTTTCGCTGCGCCAGCCGTCATGTGGAGAAATGAATTTCAGATTGGGATAAAGATAAACTGAGGGAACAGAAATTGTCAGATCCTTCTATCCTTCACCATTAGTTTATTTATCTCATCTAAGTCTACAAGTAGAAAGGGGGAAAGTGAGCAGTTAATTGGAAAATAAATACAGTGGTACCTCAGTTTACGAAGAGCCTCTCCCTCTTTCCTCCCGTGTGCTAAACAGCCACCGGGGGGTCTGGGGGGGGTGAGAAATTTCGCTCTGCAGGAACCCTTGGGTCCCCACACTCCTGTGGGGTTTTTTGGGGGGGTGCGCTGAGCTCTGGCGCTGCCCTCAAAAGCCTTTCTGCCAGCTCCGTGTCACAGCCGACACTTAGCACACTGACATTCCTTTCCGCAGCAGCCGGAAGTCCATTCTTAAACCGAAACCGTTCTTAAACCAAGGCGCGCTTTCCCTAATGAGGCCTCCCACCACCGGTGCTCTTCCACCATTCGGTTTCCGTTCTTAGACTGAGGTAAAATTCGCAAACCGGGATACTACTTCTGGTTTTGCGGAGTTCGTAAACAGGACCAAACAGGACTGTTCTGAAACCAAAGTACCGCTGTATGGTGAGATGAAGAAAGAACATCTCTGAATAAGCAAAGAATCAGTGCTCAAATAGAGCTGGGATAGAGTAAGATGTCCTCCTTCATTAAGGAGGATCTAAAACTATCCCATCTATTTTCAGTAAACCACCTTACTTGGTTACACAGAGCATAGTGCCACCAGTATCACAAAAAGCCACTAAACGTGCTTAGATGCCTGCACCTCCCTGGACAAGTTCTGATGGACACAGACTCTCCTGCATTTGGGGCCTTAATTGCTTGTGGGAAATGAAGCTGCCTCTCCAATGCTTGCCTCTTTCACAGCTCCACAACAGGCTATAGGCAAGGCTAGATGTAAATACTGCAGGCTCTTGCCCAGACTGTTGCAGAGCTGTGAGGTAGGCATGTGGAAAGACAGCTTCATCTTCTTCCAAGGACCACAAATCCAGTAAAGTGTTTAATAGGCTCCCCTGTGCATGGCACTTCAGCTGAAGGACTCGGAAGTTGTGTTTCCAAGTGTCTGCCTCTCCTATCTCCACTAGGTAGGATAGACTCGTAGAAGCTCGTAGAAGCAAGAACAAGGACAACAAAACCAGTCAAGAGAACCACAACTTCTAAAAGATGTCAAAGAAGCTGGATCTCAGCCGATTATAAGCATGGAGCAAACATGAGTACAGTGGTACCTCAGGTTACAGAAGCTTCAGGTTACAGACTCCGCTAACCCAGAAATAGTACCTCGGGTTAAGAACTTTGCTTCAGGATGAGAACAGAAATTGCACAGCGGCGGCGGCGGCAGCAGCGGGAGGCCCCATTAGCTAAAGTGGTACCTCAGGTTAAAAACAGTTTCAGGTTAAGAACGAACCTCCAGAACGAATTAAGTTCTTAAGCTGAGGTACCACCGTATACAGCTGAGGTGAGGAGTGAACATGTTGAAGAGGAGTGTGATTCCACCTCCTGGCTCCACCCCTGACCACCACACATATTGGAGTGAAAATGGGACTAGGACTTTTCACATCTGTTACTATACATGCGTAAACTCGAAGGGCAAGAAGTTTTCTTTTAAGCAAGGTTGAATTAGACAACACAGCAGCACTCAGTTGCTGGCTTGAGCACAGATTGGGGACGAAAGGGTACTTGACATCCCAAAAGACACACTGAGGCTCTTAGTTTCAAAGACTCACTGCCCTGGGAGGCTGGCAAATCAGAGCACCTGGCAGGCACACATCAGGGGCCAAGCCCCCCGAACCACAGTTCAAATACATGTTGCATCCAAAAGTGTCAAAGAAAACTGAACCATCCATTTCAAGAAATGGTTTGGCGTTGGAGTCTGGGAGCTAAGAGTGGCTGTTTAAACATTTCCTAGCCCAACACATGATTTGTATAATTAGCAAATAATTTGCATATCATGCAAATTAGTCCGCCCAGATTTGGGGAACTAGTATATGGCAAATTTTGTTAAGGTGTACTTGGTTCCCCACCCCCACCCTTCAGTCTAAGGGTGCTTCTAGATGGGTGTTTATGTTGAGATCGGTGCCCCTCATGCAAGTTTTTCACAGCACTCACATAACATCATCAGTTGGCCTGTACCGAGCGAGGTAGGAGTCCCATGATCCAGAGGCTGGCGCAAATGGCGGTAGAGGCACAAGTGAAGCCATGATTCCGATGCCGGCGTGAAGGGCGATGGATGGAACACCGTGCTGTAGCCAGAACAGTCAGCTCTGAATTGGTTCTGTTCAGTGATTTCGCTCAGTGATTCAGCTCATTTCAGAGGGTGGCCGCATCTGGCTGTGCTCTGACGTCCATCGATCCCATCCTCGTCGCCAGTGTTAAGTTGTGAGTGAACATATCAGACGACACAGCGATTCTTCCAAAGCAGCTCTTTATTTGTAAGCTGGAACAGAACTGAACTGAAGAGCTCAGTCAGCCTGCTTATATAGAACTCCAGAACCTCGTTACTGTAACAACTTTCTAAAACTATCCAATCACTGAACATCACTTTCGATCCTTCATTTGCATAACTATCTACAGTATCCCCCTGCTGGCCCAGGGTGAGAGCTTCAGTACATAACACGAGGTACTGCTGTATGGTAAGATGAAAAAAGAGTATCTCTGAATAAGCAAAGAATCAGTGCTCAAATTCAGTCTAAGGGTGCTTCTAGATGGGTATTTATGTTGAGATCGGTACCCCTCATGCAAGTTTTTCACAGCACTCACATAACATCAACAGTTAGCCTGTATTTTTAACCCATCTAATCCAGATTTACCCTTTGGGGAGGGGAACCCTGTTGCCAACAACACATTTATGATATTTAAATAACCTGCTTGTGATCTTAAGCCTTCACCTGGCTGAGCCTACTGGAAGTTTCTCATGTTTTTCCTGTAGGTCATTTTCTAGAAAATGTCAGGTGTGGTAACTGTGGTTCCTGCATATATTTTTAAAAGCCATCCTGCTTCCACTTTAGTACCACCTGAAGCACTGCTTTCACTTCTTATTATTTCTTGGTGAGATTGTACATATGCTTGGAGGCTGAGAACAAAAACACCAAGAAATGTACTAAATGTACAAGAAACGTACATCAGTACTTTCAGAGGAAGTCAAATTAATTTTCATCTTGGGCACAGTTCTGCAAGGTTTGAATAACAGGGTGTTTTGGCCACATTTAGAAGCCTCTACCTTCTACAGAACAGAAGCTGCCTGCTCCTCTCTGAGTGTGTGGAAAATTCAATTCAACATATTAACTAATGGGTGAGGATGATCTCACTTCCACCTGCCCTACTCTCAATTATTACATGATAAGAAAATAACCAATAAAAATGCACAATAGCATACAGTGGGACCTCTACTCATGACCACAATCCATTCCAGAGACCCATCTGGAAGTCGAAATGGGTTGCTGGGAGAGGCGCCATTGTGCCCAGGCATGGGCGGCGATTGCCCACTTCTGTGCTTTCCCAAATGGCGGCAAACCCGCCGGTTATTTCCGGGTTTGCCGTGGACGTTGGGCGAAATGGACACAAGCGGAGGCAGACGTAAGAAGAGGTTTGACTGTACTGTCATAACATAGACAGTAAATAACGTTTGAAATTATATAATTCCAACAAAGGGAAAAGAAAGAACAGATAACAGGCTTCCTGATTATCTACTTTTGCAAGATGTTGCATAAACTATATTGTTACAAGAGATTCCAGAAGTCTTGGCACTTTAGAGCTTGTGTTCCTTTGGAATGAGGCACAATGGAGATGATAAGAAATATGGTTTATTTTACACATATTTACATCTGAAGCCTTCAATGGAAGAAGGGCAGAACATTACATTCCTCTATATGTGAAGGACAATTAACGTTTGTAGGTTTTCAGGAAGCTCTGTGATAATAATGGAGAGAAATATTGTTTTATAAATTTGTTAAGATTATTATGGTTAGGGTTAAAAAACAATATGATAGAAGAAATGTGAATAATTGTGATAATATGGAAAATTTCCAGACAGGCTGAGGAAAGTCTAAAAGTATGAAGACTAGAACTGGATGTAAATTTTGGATGGAATGTTTTTCCTTTATTGTTATTTTTGAAAAATTTGATAAATAAAAAATATTTTAAAAAAGAACATTACATTCCAAGAGTGTCCTTTCTTGCTCCTCTCTTGCTTCAGCAAGCTTGCATCCAAAGCAGAGCAGCAGCCAGTCATGGCCTCCAGCCTCGCAGGGCAGCCTCTCACAGCCAGGCACATGAAGTTCTGCCTGCTTCCTCCATCTTGTTCTCAGCAGCCTTTGTAGAAAACAACTCCTCCCCTTCTGCTTCCAGTCTCTCTGTAACCTCCATTTCAAAAGCTTCTCGCAAAGGGCACCGCTCCCTGTGGTGACTCATATTCCCTGGCAACTTCTCCCTGTGTGCTTGGCAGAGCCTTCTTCCTGGCTGATGGCATGCAGTCCATCGGCACCAGTGTTGCATCAACAAACCATCCTCAGCAAGTCATCTGCAGGCTCATGAAGAAGTTATCCTGGTGTTATGCCCAGCCCTTGCTAAATTCATCAATATATGAGTCTGCTCAATGTCTGACCCTTCACTGAACGTAGAGATTAGGGGAGGGGGGTCTGCCCTCCCCAAACTCATAACAACATGGTATCTTATGCTGCATCTTATTATTTCAGTGCCTAAGAAACCAAGTCCATGTTTATCATTCTTGAGCAGATCTCTTTGGAGAGGCATCAGATTGAGAAATAACTAGTCTGGTCCAAGAGCATTCCTTATGTGTGTTGTTATGATTACGATTCCACAGTCTTGCTAGACAATTCTCTTTTACAAGAGTAAACTTATGCTGCTTCTGCTTCTGAATGATTTAATAGAATTAGTGATCTTGGCTAACGATATTGGATGTTGTGTTAACTATTTCACCAGGGAGTCATCTTCAGGGGTGGGATGGTGGAAGAGGAGACCTGCAAATGTGTCTTTGCACAGAAGATTTATATGCTATCATGCTCTCCCTGTCAACATCTGCCTGCATCTTTCCAGCACAAATTGAAAATGCTTTTGTCTGGACAACCTTCTATCACATAACATCTTTCTGTTTTAGTGCTGCTAGTTTTTAATGTGTAAAATCTTCCAACCTCTGTGTGATATACCGTATTTTTCGCCCTATAGGACACACTTTTTCCCCTCCAAAAATGAAGGGGAAATCTGTGTGCGTCCTATGGGGCGAATGCAGGCTTTCGCTGAAGCCTGGAGAGCGAGAGCGGTAGGTCGCACCGACCCCTCTCGCTCTCCAGGCTTCAGGAAGCTATCCACTAGCTGTGGGAGACCCAGCTCTCCCTGGGCTAGCGGACTGCTTGCGCGCACCCAGAAGCTTGGGGCGCGCTGAGCTCCGCACGCCCCAAGCTTCGGGATTAGCGGAGACCTTGCCTGCACCCAGAAGCTTGGGGCGCGCTGAGCTCCGCACGCCCCAAGCTACTGGTGTAGCACAGCGATCCGCTAGCCCTGGGAGAGCCGGGCGGCTCTCCCAGGGCTAGCGGACTGCTTGCCGGCACCCAGAAGCTTGGGGCACGCTGAGCTCCGCACGCCCCAAGCTTCGGGATTAGCGCAGCGCACCTGGGGGGGAAATAAAATTTTTTCCCCTTTATTTCCCCCCCAAAAAAACTAGGTGCGTCTTATGGGCCGGTGCGTCTTATGGGGCGAAAAATACAGTATTTTAATAATCTGTTTCACCTGTACATTTATGATTATACTGCACCTTGGTTTGTTTTGTTTTTACTGCTTCTCCTGTTAGCTTCTCTGGGTTAAATACGAGAAGGAATGGCATATGTATTCTTATTTGGGATGGAGGGAAAATTTGATTCAGTTCACATTTAAAGCCTATCAAATTCACATTTTCCAAAATGATATAAGAACCAAAAACAAAAACAACCACTGTCATCCTTCAAAATTCACACTTTTCTAAATTTTGTGATGCACTTCTCCCCTCAAATATTGCTTATAAAAATGTATATATCAGGGAGAAATGTGCATTAAAATATTAGTGAAATTGCTATATAAAAATTTATTATGAGATTTTTTTGCAAAAATGTGTACTTTAAAACTCATAAAAATGTGTATATTATGAGAAATTTGCACTAAAATGTTGCAATATTTTCATGAGTATTTAAATAATAATAATTAACACAAATTGATGCACAAATGTGAACCGAAATTAATATTAGAATATAAGACACTGAGAGAACTGAAATGTACAAATCCACCCTTCTGTTACAATCTCATGGATGGCACATTCCCACTAAATATGAGTTTATTTGTTGACATTCATGATTATTTGCTATGTTTGGTACAAATATGAACCTTGCGTTCCACTATGGAATATATAGACACCCATCATTCTTTCTTAAGCTTTCTATTATGATTATGATTATGATTTTATTATCTTGTAATTTTATTCTTCCTGCTTTTATGACTGTTCTTATTATTACTCTTAGCCTGATGTTATGTTTGCTTGCTTGCTTGCTTGCTTGTTTGAATAATAATAACAATAATAAAGATAAGATAAGAAAGAAAACAAAGTAGTTCAAAATAAGACATTCAAGATAGCTTGGGTCTCAATCTTCAGGTTTCAGATTGCCTATGTCATAAAGTAGCATCATTTTGTGGAACAGTTGGGATGGGGAGATAATACCATCTCCCTCCCACCCACCCACCCACCAGAATGCTGTGCTGTGTGGAGGAGGACGAACTTGAACACATTCCAGGATTCCCCAAAAATAGACCAGAGGCAATTGTACTTTATCCAGCAGAGCTTTACTGCTACAGAAGGCAAATGAGCATAATGGTCACAAATCCAATACATTCAGGATTGGCACATAAAAAATCCAGTTGCAGCACTTACAAAAACTTACAAACTTATAACAAGGCTAAAACTTAACACTAAGCATGCTATGTACACAACACCACATCAGAAGGAAGAGAGATAGAAAGTGAGTGAAAGCTCAGGCTCCTTCTGACCTCACTATTTTTTTTTATAAATTTTTTATTGGTTTTACAAAAAATTTTTATGACAAACAAACACATAAAAAGACATACAAACACGTATAGTTTCATAATATTTTTTCCATAAACCTCTTTTCTCGGACTCCCCCATACCTCCCCTTTCTGCATCCCAATGTCCATAGTTTTTTAACAACTTGTAAATATTTCTTTCCAACCTCTGTCATCTTAATCTTTTCCTTAATCTAATCTTATGTCACTGTAACCCTTTCTTTCTAAAAACCTTGACATTCTAGCATTCATCAAGTTTGTAATAGTCCTTTAGATAAATTTTAAATTTCTTCCATTCTTCTTCCGCCGTCTCTCTTTCCTGATCGCGGATTCTGCCAGTCATCTCAGCCAATGTCATGTAGTCCATCACTTTCATCTGCCATTCTTCCAAGGTGGGTAGATCTTGTGTCTTCCAATACTTTGCGATAAGTATTCTTGCTGCTGTTGTTGCGTACATAAAGAAAGTTCTATCTTTCTTTGGCACCAATTGGCCGACAATGCCCAAGAGAAAGGCCTCTGGTTTCTTAAGAAAAGTACATTTAAGTACCTTTTTCATTTCATTATATATCATTTCCCAGAAAGCCTTAATCTTCAGGCATGTCCACCAAAGGTGGTAGAAAGTACCTTCAGTTTCTCTACATTTCCAACATTTATTGTCAGACAAGTGGTAAATTTTTGCAAGCTTGACTGGGGTCATGTACCACCTATAAATCATTTTCATAATATTTTCTTTTAAGGCATTACATGCCGTAAATTTAATCCCGGTGTTCCACAACCTTTCCCAGTCAGCAAACATAATGTTATGACCAATATCCTGTGCCCACTTAATCATGGCTGATTTAACTGTTTCATCTTGTGTATTCCATTTCAACAGCAAATTATACATTCTTGACAAATTCTTAGTATTGGGTTCTAACAATTCAGTCTCTAATTTTGATTTTTCCACCTGGAAGCCAATTTTCCTGTCTTGTTTATAAACCTCCATTATTTGATAATAATGGAGCCAGTCTCGTACTTTAGGTTTCAGTTTTTCATGACTCTGTAGTTTCAATTTGTCTCCGTCCTGTTCCAAAATCTCCCAATACTTTGGCCATCCGGCCTCCATATTGAATTTCTTCAATGCCTTAGCCTCCAAGGGTGACACCCATCTAGGGGTTTTGTTCTCTAACAAATCTTTATATCTTATCCAAACATTAAACAATGCTTTTCTGACAATGTGATTTTTAAAGGCCCTATGCACTTTGATTTTGTCATACCATAGGTATGCATGCCAACCAAACGTATTATTAAAACCTTCTAAATCCAAGATATCTGTATTCTCGAGGAGCATCCACTCTTTCAACCAGCAAAAAGCTGCTGCTTCATAATACAATTTTAGGTCCGGCAGGGCAAATCCCCCTCTTTCTTTTGCATCTGTAAGTATTTTAAATTTTATTCTGGGCTTTTTGCCCTGCCAGACAAATTTCGCAATGTCTTTCTGCCACCTCTTGAAACAGTCCATCTTGTCAAGAATCTGCAGAGTTTGAAACAAAAATAACATTCTAGGCAATACATTCATCTTAATAACTGCAATTCGGCCTAACATTGACAATTTCAGATTTGACCATATTTCTAAGTCTTTTTTAATTTCTGACCAGCATTTTTCATAGTTATCCTTATACAAATTTAAATTTTTAGATGTCAAATAAACCCCTAGGTATTTCACCTTCTTAACCACCGTCAAACCTGTCTCTTCTTGAAACTTCTCCTTCTCCGTATCTGTTAAATTTTTCCCTAAAACTTTAGTTTTTTGTTTATTCAGTTTAAATCCAGCTACCTGGCCAAATTGTTGAATTATTTCTAACACCCTTTTCGTACTAGTGTTTGGCTCTTGCAAAGTCAATACAAGGTCATCTGCAAATGCCCTTAACTTGTAATGTTTAGCTCCGACCTGTACACCTTTAACCTGCTGGTCATCTCTAATCATATTCAGCAACACCTCCAGAACCGAGATGAAAAGTAGTGGGGAAATTGGGCACCCCTGTCGTGCTCCTTTTTCTATCTTAAGTTCCTCAGTTATTACGTTATTTACAATCAACTTGGCTTTTTGTTCAGAATATATTGCCCCCATACCATTCTCAAATCCTTGCCCCACCCCCATCCCATGAAGATTCTTTTTCAAAAAGCTCCAAGAAATATTGTCAAAGGCTTTCTCCGCATCCACAAGTATCAAAACTGCCTTAGTGTTTATGTCCACCTCTAACTTTTCCAAAATATCTATTATATTCCTTACATTATCTGATAGGTGTCTTTTTGGGAGAAAGCCAGCTTGGTCCTTGTGAATCTTCTCCATCAACACTTTTTTAAATCTTTTTGCCAAAATATCTGCAAAAATTTTGTAATCCACATTGAGTAATGATATTGGGCGGTAGTTCTTCAATTGAGTCTTTTCAGTCTCTGTCTTTGGTATGAGTGAAATATACGCTTCTTTCCACGATTCAGGTGCCTTTTCCCCCTCTAAGATCTCGTTACAAACTTCCTTTAACGGTTGAATCAACCACTCCTTCAAAGATTTATAATATCTGGAAGTCAATCCATCTGGCCCTGGAGATTTGCCCAATTGCATGTTCTGAATGGCACCCTCTATCTCTTGTTCTGTTATTCTCTGGTTCAAGTCCACCTTACTTTGATGAGAGATTCTTTGTAATCCATATTTGTTAAGGAATTTGTCTATATCTTCTTCATTTTGTGGTCCTTGAGAATAAAGTTTTTTAAAATAGCTCAAAAAGCAATTTCTAATCTCATTAGGTTTAGATATGTTCTTTCCATCCACTTCTAGGCTTGTAACTGTATTTAGTTTCTGCCTTTTCTTCAATTGCCATGCCAGAAGTTTGCCACATTTATCTGCCGATTCGAATGTCTTTTGTTTCATTTGCTTTATCTTCCATTCTATCTCTTGGTTCATCAATTCCATATATTGTGTTTGGTATAACTTAATCTCTCTCAAAATCTCCTGGGACTTTGGCTTTACTCTTAATTTTTTCTCTCCTTCCTTTATCTTTTCCAAGATCTTTTCCTTTTTCTCATTCTGTTTTCTCTTCTTTATTGAATTTTGTTGGATCAAAAAACCTCGCATCACAGCTTTACTTGCGTCCCAGATCACTCTCTTTTCCACATCGCCCTTTAAATTTATTTCAAAATAGTCCTTTAAAGTTTTTTGGGCCTTCATGTGGATCTCCTTATCTCGAAACAGGGTGTCATTCATCCTCCATCTAAACTGACCAGTTGCTGTAAGTTTCATTTCCATCTTCACGGCGTTATGGTCGGAGCAGGTTTTTGGGCAGATTTCTACCTTCTTAATCTTTGGAGCCATTCCACTAGTAATCCAAATTTGGTCAATTCTGGTCCAGGTCATCATTGCTTGGGAGAAAAAGGTTCCCTCTCTCTCAAGAGGGTTCCTTGTTCTCCATATGTCTATTAAGTCCATATTTTCCGTCATTTCAAAGAAGGTCTTCGGAAGTCTCCCTTCCTTGGTGACTGTCAATCTTTGTGCCTTGTCCATGTTTGTGGAGACCACACCATTCATGTCTCCCATAATTATCATATTGTAATCCAAATAGTCCAACAAAGTTTCATGGAGTTTCTTGAAGAATTCTGCCTTGCCTTCGTTTGGTGCATAAATCCCAACTATCAAAATTTTTTCTCCTTGTACTTGTATCTCAACTGCCAAGTATCTTCCTTGTTCATCTTTAAAGATCATTTTTGAGGCCCACTTCTCTTTTACATAAATCACAACTCCTCTTTTTTTAACTTTGTCCGACGAAATAAATTCTTGTCCTAGTCTTTTGTTTATGAGTAATCTCCTGTGGGCTCTGGTTATATGAGTTTCTTGTAAGCATATCAAATCCAGTTGTTCTCTGTTCAAAATATGAAAAACTTGTCGTCTCCTCAAAGGCATGTTGAGCCCATTACAATTCCAACTAAGGAATTGCAGGGCCATCTTGTTATTTTTCTAATACTCCTCCAACAGCTCCAAGTTGTTGCTCTTCCTCTGATGGTGGTGGGTTCTGTCCAAACGATAGGTTGAGAATGTCTAGTGCTCTCCTCTGTTCTGCAATTGGATCCACAGTTCCCTTCTGTAAGTCCTCTCGGTTTCTTTCCAAGAATCTCTCTTTGTCTTGTATCGTCTTTATTTTCACCTTCTTTCCTTTGTAGTCAAAAGACAGTCCCTGTGGGAATTCCCACCTAAAGAGGATAGAGTTCTTCTTCAGCAGGTAAACCAAATCCTTATAAAAAGCTCTCAAATCCAAAATATGTTTGGGGATATCTTTAAAAATCTGTATAGGTGAATTTTCAATTTGCAAGGCCTTTTCAAAGTGTAGTCTTAATATTTTATCTCTTTCTTCCTTCGATCTAAGGGTAATCAAACAATCCCTCGGTGTCTTTCTGTTCTGTCTTTTACCCAGTCTAAACGCTGTTGTAATCTTAAATTCGTCCTCCTCCAAGTCGTCCCAACAATCAGCAAACTCTTGCGTTAAGAAGTCCACGAGATTGTCTCCTTCGTTCTCTGGAATTGATCTCAATTTCAGATTTCTCTCTTTTCTCTGTAATTCCCACAAAGCCAGAGTTGCATCATGATCATACACCTTTTTGGCAATCGGTTCTAGTTTTTCTTGAGCCTCTCCGGCGATGGTTCTAGCTTCTTCTGCGATTTTACGTGTTGCAGAATTTTCCTGGACCAGTTTGTTTAAAGATTCTGTTACTTCTGTTAATTTCTGTGTATTTTCTGAACTCTGCTTTGTTAGAGTCTCCAAGGATTGGTTTATCTTGAGTAGAGCTTGTGTCACTGCACCCATGGAAACGGCTGTCACTTTTTCTTGTCCTGTTGTTCCTGTAGGAGTTACGCCTGTAGGAGTTACGCCTGTAATCGAGCCTCTCTTCTTTTGTTGCTGTTGCTGTTGCTGATGTTGTTGTTTAGCCTTGGCTCTTGTAGTTATCTCTTCTGCTGGAGCACTCATGTCCCCAAGGTCGTTTCCCACGGGAACAGTTTCCTGATGGAAAAATCCACTGTCCTAGGCTGTAATAGCCTTTACTTTACCCTCTAGGGGGAGCAAATCAAAATGTCCAAGTACGAAGACAAAGAAAATTTAAAACATGTATATCAGGAGGCTTGTAAAGTTGTATTGCAACACTTTTCCAATAGATACTGTCTCAGCCTACTCTAATATACTGTAACAACAAAGTCCAAGAACTTTATATCAAGCAAAACTTCAACCTTGTAACTTTCACAAAAGTTTAGAGTCAGTTCAGTGCCCTATTCTCTTAATTGGCAGTCTGTTTCAGGTTATTGAGGCAGCAGAGGACTTTTCTTTTAAATAAATCATGCAGCTCTTAATGTCCCTTTCCCCCCCCCTCTGCCCTGCTAGCTAGATGGAAGGTCTGAAGTCCAAATGTCAGGTTTAAATAATCAAAGTCAATGTCTCTTGCGGATGCAGGTTTAAGAGTTTCGTTGCTTCAGCTGTCATGCAGTCGGGGAAAGGCAGACTTCCTTACTTTTCACCTTCCCCGTTTTCAGCCAATTTTCAGAATTAAACTTTAGTTTCAAATAGACGTTTAATCTTACTCACGGGTTTTTTCAGTCCAAAATTTGCAGGAAGGAATCGGCGCTCTCCGCTAATGGCGACGCGGCTTCACCCTGCGGGCTGGGTAGCGATTCTCAGCACCGCGCTCCCCCGATGTCGTTCCAGAGCCTTTAAAAAGGCTCTTTCTGCGGTAAAGAGGGGCGCTTCTGGTGCCCACCGAATCTCCTTGTTCACAGGCGTCCGCGCCTGTGATTTTAGGGGTCCCCCGCTTGCCGTAGCGGGTCAGACCCGAACTCGCAGAGCCGTCCTCCTCCGGAGCTCGGAAAGAGGACCGCCATTAGCGCTGGCGCCGACCGGAAGTCTCCCTTCTGACCTCACTATTATAGTCAACATGACCTTGGGAGAAAGATAACAGAAGCAGTTTAAACTAGCTGTACTCAGTTTCTCAGAAGGGATAACCCAAACAACAGAAACCTTCTGCCTGTTTCTTTCACATAGAAATAAACCTTCTAGAACACTCTTGAATTAATCAGAACAGGAAAAATCTCTACACATCAGATCCATTCTTTCTGTACTAAGAAATGCAAGATGTCCCACATAATTATGTTGTTGTCAAGCTGCATTGTTCTGGGGCACTAGAGAAATTTCAGCTTGGCCCTAGGCGGAATGAAGGAGACAGAGGAGGACTGGTGAGTCCCCTGCTGTTGAACTTTCCCCTGTCTCCTGAAAATAGTGAAAATTGCTCCTTTAGTCAGCACCAAATAAAGCAGTGAAAACGGGGAATGGGCATCTTGCTACAGCGCTTATTAAAAGAGTTTCTCATGCTTTTCAACAAAAGAGCTTGATGCAAAGTCAAGTACAGAAAATGACCTCAAGTTCATGCACAGCTTGAATATTTTTCATGCAATAATCTTTTGTAGAAAAAAATGGCCTGTGTCTTGGAGAGAAGCAGATTCGTGGAATGGCTACTTGGAACATGGTTTGGATTAGGAGGGGACACGGGTGGCGCTATGGTCTAAACCACTGAGCTTCTTGGGCTTGCCGATCAGAAGGTTGGCGGTTCGAATCCCCGCAACAGAGTGAGCTCCCGTTGCTCAGTCCCAGCTCCTGCCAACTTAGCAGTTCAAGAGCACGCCAGTGCAAGTAGATAAATAAGTACAGCTGTGGCGGGAAGGTAAACGGTGTTTCCGTGCACTCTGGTTTTCGTCATGGTGTCCCATTGCACCAGAAGCGGTTTAGTCATGCTGGCCACATGACCTGGAAAGCTGTCTGTGGACAAACACAATCTCCCTTGGCCTGAAAGCGAGATGAGCGCCACACCCCATAGTCGCCTTTGACTGGACTTAACCATCCAGGGGTCCTTTACTCTCTCTTTTTTGCATCCTAAACTACTGAACACCTGTGCAGACATTTGGAAAGAGTGAAAAGGAAGGGTTGTCAAATATTCTTGTGAGGGTTGGTAAAATTTATGGACAGTTACTGTTGTTTTTAAAACTTATTCTGAGAAGTTTCAGCTCACTTAAAGTTGAATGAAACTGTTGTTAGTTCATGTGGATGGATGAGGGAAGCAATGGACTAAGAGGAAGCAGGGAATTCTAAAATATTGCTGTACTAGTAAAATCAGAGAACAAAATGAAGCAACCTTTAAGGATGATTAGAAAATGTTTGTAGATTATTTTAAAAATTATTGTAAACATGTTAGTACACTAGCAGGTTTGGAGTAAGTTCAGCAGTAAAAGTTATCTTGAAAATAAAGTTGGGAAAATAAGGTATAGATTAAATATAATATGCAGCAGCAAATGATAAACATGAGAAAACCATGGAAGGGTGGGGGGGAATTGATTTCTTAAGTGAATATTGGAAAATATTTGAAAAGAGTATTTTATTAGTGAAAAATCTTTTGTTTTTTTAATAAAATACTAAAATAATCTTAAACAATTTTTTTAAAAAAATGAATCTACAGTTGTGTTCAAAATTCAAGAATGGCAAACTAAGGAAGGCCATTTTGCCAAATAGTCTCTAAGGAAGGACAAGATTTTTTGTAATAGCTCAGGAGGAGTTTAAAAAAAAGGAAATTTTCAAAAAATTGTCAGAAAATTATTTGTTGGGAAATTTTAGCTCAGCTGTAGTGGAATAATCAGTACAAGGTGCTGAATACTCGCTATGATAATTAACTAAAGAATTTTCAATCAAATTAAATTGTCTGTTAATACATTGATCACAACAATGGCAGAAGGTATGGGGGCATTCAGTACTATGAATATTGTGAACTTTCTGATAAGAAACTCAATAGACAGCTGACCCTCACTACAAGTTTTTAAGTGAAAAGAGCATGTAAATTGACAGTTGGAAAAAGGATCTTATTGTGCTAACAATTCTTCTGCAGGGAGGAAGAACACCTGGCAACTTATTTTGAAGATATTACAGCTTTGACTTCACTTACGATAACTTGGTTAAGAATGGATGGCTGCAATGTTTCCAGGGCCTGTGTCAGGAAGCACAGGTGGTTTGTGCTGGTAGATGATGTGACCACATCATGAATAGGTTCTGCCTGAAACTGAATAAATACCACCCCACTTCCATTTTATTCTCAGCATCCCATTCACCCTGGCAGGCTGAGAAGAAGCTCATCAAGAAGTGTTGTGTAAGTACAGTTTGACTGAGTTAAATGAATTTGGGTGTGTGTGCTTGATTTGATCCAGGGCTCAGTTCTGAAAAGCTTGAAGGAATAACAGGGTGCTTGTGATAATATGCAGAGGTCTTTCTCCTCACTACTGAACAGCCAGGACCCCTCTAGGGAACAGAAGTTACTAGTTCAACCAAAGCAGAGCATGTAGAAGGTCTTTTATCTGAGAATTCATCCACTGGGCAAGTGTGATCACTCTCCAGAATCTCAGTTTGGGAAGGTATTGGCCAATCAAAATGGGAATGGCCTGTATAGGCAGATATTGTGATGCACCTTATGATTCTGTCTCAGGTGGCATCCCTGCTAGTTCCTCTGGAACCAGTACAAAGGGCTACCCTCAAGTGAATGCACCCACAACAGTTGTGCTTACTCAAGTAGGTGTTCAAGTTTCTAAGCAGTTATAGCTTCCGTGCTGGGTGATTCTCTCTCAGTGAGTCTTCCTGGCTCAACAGCAGACCTGGTGGGAAAGGAGAACTGGAGGTGGAAGTGTTAAATGCCTAGGCACAAGGTCTATAGGGCCAGGGCATCTTCAACCTCCCCCCCCCCCAAGTCTTTGGGATGGGGCTGGGTAACCCCAATCTTGAGGGGGCGGAAGAGGCCAAGCCCTTCCACCCAGCTCGTCCCGTCCATCCTCCTCTCTCTTACCTTCCAATGTTGGGCACAATTTGACGCCTCTGGCTGTGTGTGTGTGTGTGTGTGTGTGTGTTAATAATACCTTTATTGTCAATGTACAACCTGTGTAGAATGAAATTAAATGAAACAGAGAAGTAAGATGGTAGAGTAGCAGCTGCAGGAACATTAGTATTTCCTCTTCCTCAGACCATTCAGCCCTTCATGCTTCCTCCAAGTTCTTTGTCTTCCTTCTTTCACACTCTGTCCTCTTTCACACCTGGTTGTTCACATCCTCCTCTTGCTTCCATTTCCACCCCTCCATTTTACAGCCTCAGTTCATTTATTTGTTGATAAGGGTTGTTTTTACAGACATCTCAGAGAAGGCAACAGATCCAGCAGCGATGGCTAACAGAACCATAGTGTTCCTTCCCCCAAATTGTAACAACATAAACCAGGCAGGCCAGGGGGCCTCAAATACTGTTCTCCAACTACCAGAGACAGCTCTCTATGGAGGTCAGCAGCTTGGAGGCCCTGATAACCAGCCTCAGCAGAACGGGCAGGTGGGAGCCATGGAGACACTCCGCTATGTAGAGACCAAATCTCTGGGGGTAAGTGAAATTGAGATTTGCTCATGTTCAGGCTTATGTTCAGTGGGTGAGAGGCTGCCAGCTCTGCAAGGAAGGGGTGACATAATTGGGCTTTTGAGCCCCACAGGGGTGCTGCAGAAAGAATGCAGTTGGTCAAGAGAGCCATGGACTCAAAAAGGTTGAAAACTTCTGCTTTATGCCATTGTTTATATCCAAGTTTCTGCTTGTTTGCTATTTTGTTTACATTTGGAGGAAGATTCTATGCAAAACCCCATTCTTTCGTACAGGAGGTAATAGTTGAACATTACTAGTAACAGAGCATAGGAGCCAATGCCCAGGGGCTGATTTCTTTTTGCCCCCACCCCCATTAAAATATTTGAGGGGGCTGCCCCCCCAGTTGATGGGCATTGCCATTCAAATGTTGTGCATGCAACTTTATGTGGGGTGGCGCTTACCCCCCCAAAAAAAGGTTGGCACCCCTGTAACACAGAATTTGTGTGCTGATATTTACATTAAGTGTTACAAGGTCAGGATATCTACTCATACCTTCCAGGGCATGTTTAAAATAAAGACTAGTAACCAGGGTTAAAGGTAGCTCCGTGATGGGGGTCTCTTTATATCAAATTATGCCACATTCATTGATGCCACGAGCTACAGGAATAAACCATAGAAAAGGTTCAAATTATCAGACACCATTACAAGGACTTAGAGGAGGATATTCCTCACGCAATCTAGGGACCTGAGATGCTTTTTACTGTTTTTCTGTGTGGGCAGCTTGAAGTCATTATTCAGGGGTTTGGGTTTTTTACCTCTTATCAGGGCTCAGGAAACTGTTTGATCTTGTTTGTGTAATTTTCTCTCCCAGGTTATCCAGATCATGATTGGATTGGTACACATTGGCTTTGGGGCTGTCTCCCTTGTCCTTTTACCTTACCATATGGTTTTTGCTGCTCTTGGAGGTTATCCATTCTGGGCTGGATTATTTGTAAGTGGTTGGTTATTTGTCTTTGAGGACCAGTCTGTTTCAGTGTCCATGGTCATGAAATTTAGGGCTGCATACATAGCATACATTTAATTCACATTTAAAGCACATCCTCCACACACGCCCAACCATCCTAAATTGTAGTTTAAGGGTGCTAGGAATTGTAGCTCCATGCAGGGTAAACTACAGTTCCCATTTTTCAGGGGGGGGGGTGCTTTAGGTGTATGATGTGTGCACACAGCTTTGATCTTGGAGAGGAAGTCTCCATTATGTTCCTATTCAATTGCTGATTTTTTTTGTATTGAGAACTAATAGCTAGTAAATAAGTCATAATCTCTCTCTCTCTCATGCATGTGTGTGCACACACACATATCCTTATAGCTCTGCGAAATGGAATAGACATAGATGAAGGAAATGTGCTCATGCAGGAAACCTGCTTGCCTCCCCCCCAGTGGTGTCCCCAAAAGCATTTACTCTTGCATGTAGAAGTGAAGTCTGTAGGCTGGAGTCAACTAAGCTATTGCACTAGTGGAAGCCAGTGTCAGGATTCATACTGGCACAATGAGACTTCCTTCGCTCTCCACCTTCCCATGCCCCCACCCTCCCCAAATTTGCTCAAAAAGGTGACAATAACCCCCTGAACAGTGCAGGGGAGCAAGAGAGGAGGGGTTGTTCTGTCTGGCAAGCAGAAATGCTTTGCTAAGACCTCTGAGACCCCTATTCCCTTCACAGATCTACAGTTCCCACTCTTCCATGGGAAGAGGAACTGATTGTTAAACCACTCAGAGAATTGTAGCTCTGTGCACCGCACCCTTAACTCTCGGCTCCCTTGACAAGCTGCAGTTCCCAGCAGGGGCGCCGACTTATAAAAAATATTGGGGGGGCCCATAACGGGGTCCTGCCCCGGGAAGTTTTCTAAATTTTAGATGAAAATTAGTGAGTTTTAAAGTATTTCGGCGGAGCCGGAGTGATTGGGGAGGAGGGGGCTTGTTGCCGGATTCTTCAGCTGGGCCGGAGATCCGCTGCTGGGGGGTCCCTGGGCCAAGTTGTGAGCACGGCCTGCTGAAGGGAGATCCAGCCTATTGCGCGACAGGGACGGCCGGGGCTCTCCGGCTAGGGTGCGCGGCTGGCTGGCTGGCTGGCTGGCGAGGGAGCAGGTGGGGAGGAGGCGGGGACGGTGGCAGCGCTCTGCTGGAGGGGCGCCCGAGATTATTGGGGGGCGGAGCCCCCCCAAACGAATTTTTGAGGGGGCTCGGGCCCCCCCAGGCCCCATGGAGTCGGCGCCTATGGTTCCCAGGAGTCTTTGACAGAGGGGCATGACTATTTAAAGTGACTATAACACAGCTTTAAATATATATAGTGCAGATTGAAACCAAGTTGTACTATCCTGGGAGGGCTTTCCCAAGAAATGTAGAAAGTTTTTTAGTTCCATTTGTTTACCAAAAGCAATGCTTTTGGTTGAGGCAGGTAAGTCATCATGCCCCATCCAGGAAAACTTGGGCAAAGCCTTTGCAGCAATGGTGCTTAGTTCTCTGCATAGGACTGCAAAGGACTGGCACACATGGTTCAACAGGAAGAGGGGAATCTTATGTCAAAGCCGTATTCACATGTTCAAGAACATTTTAATTAAAACCAATGGACAAATCTCCTTGTCAGTTTTCAATGCATTTATGTTGGAGAGATAGTCAGAAAGCCAATAGTTGGCTGTTCTTTGGTAAAAGAAGAAAATATTCTATTATCTGACATCAGTCCCAAAGCACTGAGATGTTGGGACTAAGGAAAATGTTGTCGTTTTTTAGTGAACAACCCAAGTGATCTTTTCTTTTTCTTCTCCTGAATAGTTCATTGTTTCTGGATCCCTGGCTGTGTCAGCTGAGAAATATCTTAATACAAGCCTGGTGAGATACACACCATTCCCTCCTCGTTTGTATTGCTGTATAAACAAACAAATAACTTAGCCTTCTTGTTACATGTCTGGGTATATAGCCCCCTCCAGACTGATTTTTTATTGCAGGTGGTTCTGCAGTATGGTTTTGCCATAATAATAGTGTATTAGCGGTGGGTTTATTCTGCATGAGTTTGTTCTGTGGTGCTTCCCTAATGCTATTACACTATTGCTGTCTGAATGGCTATAGCATAGCAAAAGCAGGACAAAAGTAAACCAGAACACCTGCAGTATAAAAAGTTGTAGGATGTCAGCAGGAAGTTACAAGATATGCACTGATCGGAAACGATACAGTCTGACTTCTCAAAACATTTGCACGTGCAAGCATGTGAAAGCAGGATCACGTGTGACCCAACAGCATCATGAGAACAAATAATAACGAATGTGCAATTGAAAGGTTCTCTGGAGGGGCACTAGAGTAACTGTCTACACTATTCTGATGTGCATTTATCATAAATCAAAGCAGCCTGTAAGACTGGTGCTCGAGATCGGCAACCAACCTAGAACAGAGGGTAGCCGGGGCTCCTTCAAGTAACACCTCTTGATCCCAATCCTGGCTGGAAGGTGCTACCATGAGATTCAAAGTGGGGATCTTGTTCCAGGGCCCAGACCCCTTGCTGCCTGAGCACCAGAGCAGCTCTTAGAAGAGTCTGTGGCTTGATCCACTGGTGGAGGAAGAGGGGTGCAGGAGGAGCGCACCGCTCCCGACAGCGATATCCCGGTGGGGTGCCATCATGGCTGCCCCCCCCCCCCCCGCGCTGGGCATCCCACCCCTGCAGGCGGCGCGTAACGCCCCCAGGACATGCGTCAACCCCCTGCAGGCAGCGCCACGCCCCGGGACATGCACCATGCTCCCAGGATGCACGCCAGCCATACTCCCGCCTGCTCTCCACCCCCACCCCGATGCTGGAGCATAAAGCTCCACCACTGGCTTGATCTTCAGTGCCGTGCTGTCTGGCACTGCAGCTCCCTAGGAAATCACAGAAAAGGTGGCAGCCCATTGAGGGATAGCTTCTCTGTCACTTCTCTCCTGCTTTGGGTTACCCAACTTTTTAAAAGTGCCCTTATGCAGCATCAGCATACTCTTTCCATCCGTCAATGCGAATTGCAGTGCAAACCTAACCACATCTACTTAGAAGTAGATTAAATTGAATTCAACTGGACTTGCTGCCAGATAAGTGGGGTTCTAAATCCTAAATACATCCAGCAGAAGTAAAGTAAATCAGGTGGTAATCGTGGGGGGGCATAAAAGCCTGGTAGAGTTTACAGGGGCTAAGAATGTCAACCGTTGCTTGCTGGCTACACGGTAGAGGGGAGCACGACGTGGCAATTTGTTATGTAGAACACATGCCCTCCTTGCTTGCCTAGCTACACACACAGATCTCAGTCCTTGGAGTACTGCTGTTTGAGGGTTTTCTCAAACACTTTTGCAGACATCCCTTTGCAAGTTCTCATACCTGCGAACTATGCATCTAGTTCAACCTCCTACAATGTAGGAATGTGCAACTGTCCCATATGGGGATTGAACCTGCAACCTTGGTGTTATCAGCACCATGATCTCTAACTAACTCAGCTATCCTGGCACATCAAATCCAGTTTCATAGACTCAGACTGGATCTAGACACATCAAAGAAGCATTTCAGTTAAACGCGTTGCAAATTTTGTATGAGAAATCTGGTTAACAAAAACGGGACTCCACAGCCCCATCTAGTGTTAGAATGCATAAACAACACATATAAAGTGTTTTTTCTTTGGCCGTGTAGCTGAGTCCTCAGTTATAGTACCTTCCATGTCTGCCCAGGGGCTTCTTTCCTTCCCTTGCACCTCCAGTTTCAACTTAGTTCATGTTCTGTTCACCTAGCAATTATGGGAACTACTTTCAGGTGAAGTTTAGAGATTTTTGAACTAATTCAGTGAACTTCATTTGACTGAACTAGCTCATTCCAAACTTCAGTACAAATACAAACGCTAGGAAGCCTGCACAGTTTTGTGTGGTTGACAGATCCTTCACACTGCTTCAGATTGGTCTTTAGATTTCTATTTCCTCTGATTTAAACCTCAGTTCAGCTTGAACTCAGGCCTCTTGCAAAACAGGTATTTCTCTTCACATCGTTTGGGTATGACTCTCTTCATTAGACTATTTGCCTTTGAAGATGGACCTCTGTTTTCGGGTCTCCTGATTCATTGTATCTTTCAGGTGAAATGCAGTGTGGGAATGAACATCACAAGTTCTATAATGGCATTAGTTGGCATCGTGCTCTATTTGACGGAGCTGTGCCTGAATTCTGTTTTTAAAAACTGTGATCATCTTAATCAGGACAAATATTCTTGTGAGGTAAGTGAACAAGTTCCAAAAAATGTTGACATTGTGGGCAAAATCTTTAGAAAGGGAGAGAAACCCAGACCCACCTTGAGCTTTGCTTGTGCTGCAAGCAGTTCCCACATCAAGAGACCAGCCTCTGGGAATTCTAGGAATTGTAGCTCTTTGGGAAGACAAACAACTCTCAGCACCCTTAAAAAAAACTTCCTGGGATTCTTTGGGTAAGGTGTGATGGTTTAAAGTAGGATGGTACTGCTTTAAATGTACAGTGCTAATAGCGTCTTTGTTTTTTGACACAGTAGCTCCCAGATATTCTCTTTAGCTGCTTCTTTTGAAAAGAGAGGCAAATGTCAACAACACAGAAGGGTCAATAGCAAAACTACTATGTGTAGCTTAAGTGGACTTTTTTCTGATTCACCTGCCATACAACCTGATAATATATTGATCAGAATGTACATCGGGTAGTTCTTCTGTGTTCTATCCTCTATTAGCAGCCTTCATGCAGGTGGCAAGGCACAAATGAGGTTTTTAGCCTAATGTGTGCACCACACGTATCGGGGCCTCCTAAATCCTATTCACTGTATGCCTGGAGATTTGCTTTGTAAGGCTGCAAAATGCAAACATACTAAGAAGGTCCCAGCTGCACAGCCCTGTTTCTTACTGTGTTATATTCAAAGAGGCAAATGTATGTCAGTATGACCTCTTGCCCAAACGATTCTAAATAGTCGTCACCACTGCCTCCAACTCTTCTCCACATGAATTTTTCACTGGTGTTGTCAGGTCAGAATTTTTCTTATGAGCTGCCTTGAAACCACTGAGATGATTTTCTAGTACCCAGAGCTGTGTCCGTGTTGCCATGTCACCTGCTCCTCTGCTTTGCAGCTAAGCCACCAAATAGGTACTGGTCTCGGAATCCTCCTCTTCTTGTTCACCTCCCTGGAGTTCTGCATTGCAGTTTCCACAACACATTTTGGGTGCCTGGCCGTCTGCTGTAACAATGAGAGGGTAAGCATTGGAAAGCCTTGCTCAGAAATTAAGCAGATCATATTGAAAATATGGTACAGAGGAGATATTGATTCGTGGGGTTTAGAAATGCCTTCAGGCTCCCATGGGATCCTTTGCAGCTGCCTTGGAATCGCCTGCTGCACCTCTACAGTAGAGGACCATGGTTCTGGACCACAGGTCTGATGGAGCCTAGGAAGTCTTCTGTTCCTTATTCATGCACCCCCCCCCCCCATGTACAGCAATAGCATTTGATATGGCTGCAAAAGGCTTGAATGACCCTGTTCCTTATCAGTGTGGTATCAGCTGCACTGGTAGAGTTCAGCTACAGAGGGCTTTAAGAATTTAGAGCAATTGTTTAGATCATGGTGACATGGGGAAAAAGGACACCATCATAACCATGTACGGTACGTTTGTGTGTGTTTCAGGCCATAACTTTCATGCATTACACCATCTATCAAGGTGGTATGAATTCTGCTGAAGGCAACCCTGCTCCTCCAGCCTCCAGTGCTACACTTTCTTCCAAGGAAGAGGCTTGCTAAAGAACCCAAGAGAAAAGTGATCAACGATATCACTTCCAAGAAGCCAGGAAGTGAAATATTTTTGATGTATTAACTCCCTCCCCCTCACCATAAATATATCTCTCCACCCAGGCTATGTGCTGTCGCTGCAATTTTTAGTAGATTACCCAATTTGATTAATAGTCTAAAATGTTAGGGTATGGAATTACCACAGATGTTGGGAGTGGGGGTTGCACACCTGCTTATTATTATGATTATTGAATTTATATATCGCTTTATACCTGCAGGTCTCGGGGCGGTTTACAAAATAAAATCAAAATATAAAACCACAAAACCCATAATCAAAATTAAAACAACCACCCAATAACCCCCACCCCACCCCCACATTTTAAAAGGGCATAAGATGTCAATCAAATCAACCAAAGGCCTGGTTAAAAAGGAACGTTTTTGCCTGGTGCCTAAAGGTGTGTAAGGAAGGCGGCAGGTGAACTTCTCTGGGGAGAGCATTCCACAGACGGGGAGCCACTGCAGAGAAGGCCCATTCTCCTGTTGCCACCCTCCGAACCTCTCGAGGAGGAGGTACATGGAGGAGGACCTCAGAAGATGATCTCAGGGTCCTGGTAGGTTCATATGGAAAGAGGCGGTCTTTGAGGTATTGCAGTCCTGAGCTGTTTAAGGCGTTATAGGTCGTGTAACCCCATCAATATAACCCCATCAAGAGCAGGCAATCTCCCACCCATCCGGTCTAGGGAACCACCCACTAACAGTCCCTTAGTCTTATCTGGATTGAGTTTCAGTTTGTTGGCTCTCATCCAGTCCATTATCAATGCAAGTCACTGGTCCAGCACTTCCACTGCCTCACCTGCAGATGTAAAGAAGAAACAGAGCTGAGTGTTATCAACATACTGCTGACAACATACTCCCCATCCAGCGGTTTCATGTAGATGTTAAACAACGTTGGAGATAGGATTGAGCGCTGCAGAATCCCACATTGAAGGTTCTATGGGGTTGAAAAGCATTCACCAAGCAACACCCTCTGGGAATGACCATCCAAGTAGGGCTGGAACCACCGCAAAGCAGTGCCACCCACCCCTACTTTGGACAGCCACTCTAGAAGGATATCATGGTCAATGGTATCAAAAGCCGCTGAGAGGTCGAGGAGAATTAACAGGGACATGTTTCCCTTGTCTCTCTCAACAGACACCATCATACAGGGTGACCAAAGCAGTTTCTGTGCCCAAACTGGGCCTAAACCCTGATTGAAATGGATCCAGAAAATCAGTTTCTTCCAAAAGCACCTGGATCTGGTCTGCGACCACTCGCTCCAGAACCTTGCTCAGGAAAGGGAGATTAGCAACTGCTCGAAAGTTAGTTAGGTTTTCCAAATCCAGGGAAGGCTTCTTAAGGATTGGTTTTACCACTGCCTCCTTCAAACAGGCAGGGACCACCCCCTCTCATCAAGAGGGATTGATCACCTCCTTGGCCCTGACAGCTGTTCCCTCCCTCAAATTTATCCTCAAATTGCCTTGCAAACAAGTCACAGCGAACTACCGTTGGTTCTCCCAGCCTGTAAAAGGCCCCATACAACCCGAAAAAGCTCTGCCAGGCGACTTGATGAGGAGGCAAAGGAGGCAGCTCCACTGATGAGCTCTCCTTAGATTTAGTCTCAAGTTAAGACCACTGTGTCTTGACATGGATCTCTCTTCAGGTTCTCTTGAATGGTCTCCACTGTCTCTTTCTTTCCTGAACTCATCAAAGCTAATGGGCAGCAGCATGGAGAGCGCCAAAGGAACTTCAGCCACCTTTAGTCACTAGACACTGCACAACTAGCAGCAATGGAGAATGTAGTTCTTATGGTGCTGCCATATATCTAGGGCCTAACAAAGGGCGTTTTACCTGTGGAGCCCTCCACACCATATAGAAGCATCCAGGGGATTAAGGAGCCTACCTTTCCCATGACTCCTGGCAGCCCTCAATGCTGCAAACTACGCTCTCCCAGGTCCACCAAGTCCAGGTAAACAGAGAAAGGTGTTTGGAGAGAGGGCTTAAGTTGGGGCACAGCAATGGAGGCCTGATTCACACTAGACACAATTTAGGGCCCACATTATGTTGTCTGAAGGACATTAAAAACAAAACCTGATCCATTCTCCTCAAGTTATTTCTGGGAGGGACTGTGGAACTATCTAGACTACTAATTTAAAAGCTTTCAATCACTGTTTAAGATTCCCCTGATTCACTGGCTAGTAGAACTTAAAGATGTTGCATATTCTTAATACATTCAACATCTGTAGGTTTTTGGGAACATGTGTAGGATCGAACCCAGACATTTTTATACAGTTTTAATATGAGCACTTAAAAAACAAACAACTGGGGGTGACTGCTGATACCATGTTAAAGAGATCTCCCTCCTTCTGCTGCATTGTATAGAATACATGCCCTAAACTGTTGCTTGTTTTTTGCGTCAACTAAAAGTGAAGAATGATTTTTTTCTCTTTCAAGAACTATTGTTTTATTCGTATGCAAATATATGCAGATATATGAATGGCTGAACACAATACCATAATAGGGGCTCAGCCATACTATTTCACTTGCAGACACTAGGTGGACCATTGGCTGATCCAGCAGCCTCTTCTTATGTTCTTATGTGCCCATCCAAAAGGTTTATCCATGCAGCTTTTTCAACAAAATGATGGAATGGTTTTCCTGCCTTTTGATGAGTACATTTGCCAAATGAAAGTATTTGGGCTCATGTTCACATCTCTGTGAACGTAAGTGTGCACAGAACAATGTATTAAACTGTTTAACATGTACATATGGGCTCTCCTTATGGGCAGGGTGTTGTTAACCCTTGCCCTCCCAGACTCCTTCTCCAGGATCTTGCAGCTGGGACAGCATCCTTTTAGTTCAGTCACAAGAGAAGGGATTTATACAGTACGTAGCTAGTTTAAGATGCTGCCCTGTTGCAATTCTCTGCTGTAGACTAGTTTGACCAGGTGCCTTAGATCTGAGTCTAATGCACTAGAAAACTTTCCTTGGGTTACTGTAAAGAAAAAACCCTAGAGGTTTTGCCACATTTAAAAAATCTGCCTGGATAGAAATTTTAATCCTGAAAAAGAGGACGTGTCTGGAAAAAAGGAAGACATATGGCAACCCTACGTTCCATTCACTTGCTTTCACCTTTAAGGTTCCTGTTATAAAAATAGTACTTTAGAATTCATAGAAGCAAAGCTATTGGACCGGTTGTGATTAAACAGAGAAACAGTTCTTCCCTCTCTGTATAGTTTATTTATTTCAAAGCAGTTATCAGACACTTAATATTTTAAAAATATCTAAGCTGTGGACAATATAATAGTGTTAAAACAAAAATACCACCTAAAGAGATCAAAACAGTGGCATAAAAGCAAACCCTGTCCTCCAAAAGACTGTTCCACCAGGCCAGAGGAGTCCAGTCTTTTGGGGCCTGTGGACACTTTTGCAAATTGGGGGAACTGTCTCACACGCTTGCCAAGCACACAACACAACCTGTTATATTGGCTGCAATAGAATCCTTTCAAGTCTGCTTTCTAAGAGGGGAGAGGCCCCTGTGGGCACCTGGGAAGGCATCTGTGGGTACATGTACATCTCTGGAAGCCGCGTTGGTGACTTCAGTACTAGACAAAGAGAAGAAAAAAGGAAGAGGAGGAGGAAATATAGGGATGCTATACGGCTGGAATTTCCCAGACATAGCTGGAATTCGGCCATCTGTAAAAGTGCCCGGATTTTCACTTTTTCAAATATGGCAACCTGACATGTAGAACTCACAAACCAAGTTGTTTGTTATGTTTGTGGTGTTTTCTTCCCTATTGGTGTAAATTCTCTAGTGAGCAGGAGAGAAAGAAGATAGTTTTGCGTCCTTATTCCCATATCAAATCATCAAGAAGAAGCAAACATTCTAATTGTTTCTATAGGGAGCTTATTGAGTTATCCTGACTTGGGGAGACTCTTGGGGAAGAATTGTGGTCACTTCAGCTTGGCTGGAGCAAGGGGAACATTTCAATATAAGCCACCTTTTGCAGGCAACAGGAAAACCCACCAAGCTTCATACAGGTAAGTCTGCTTCTTCCTGGTGTAGACCATAGTGATGTCCCCATAGGCGGTTTCCATGCTACTCTTTGCTCAGCTTAAACTTCCCAGCTGGGCAGCAGACCACTTTTCTTGAACCACATTCCCATGTGCATTCAGGAAATGTATACACAAAAGCATATGCCAAAGTGTGCATAAGGATGTGTATACTGGTGAAAGTAACATAAGAATGTGGAGTACTGAGCTTAAAATTAGAAAGATGAAAAACTGAGAGGTTCGTTCCCCCCCCCCATCCCCAGTGCCTGCACACTCTTTTCCTGTTCTCTTATCAGAAGCCCAACTGATCAGCAGCAAAACAGTGTCTCTTCTCAAGGGTACTTTTTCCAAGAACTAAAAATATATGACTTTTATCATAACCATAATCCTTCATGAGTTCTGGCTATAGTTATAATAAAGCATATAAGTTTACAGAAATAACTGAAAACCAAAAAAGGAATCCAGTCTGCCCCATGGAAGACCAAAATATTTTGATTCACATTTTTGTCCCTGCAAAAAAAAAAGCTGCAAGAATTTGCTGGGTTTTTCTTGCTGTTGCTCGGACTAGGTCTCCTTTTGAAACAGCAAATGATCTTAAGTATTTGATTCTTATATACCCAGCTGCAAATCCTTTGATAAAGAAAATACCACAATTAGTGATCAAATATCTTTGCCACATACAAACTGCCCCTGTAGAAAATATCAAGAGCAACGCAGGCTGAGCTTTAGAAAAAGCCATCACATAGAATTTAATTATATTGTCATATTTTCATAGTTAAGAAGCAAGGTTTGTCATTCAAACAACCTTATTTCCAACTTAATCCAATGCAGTTAACTCTTGAAGCAGCTGTAAAATCACTAAGTGTTTTCATGGGTACAGGTGACATGTTTGTACAATTTGTACAAGAGCTGTTTAATATAGAGCTATTAAATGGCTCTATATAGTGTGTGCATTTTGTTTATTTATTTATACTTTTCAAATTTATACATTTCACTAATTTTATACATTTCATTGATTTTACAATCATTTTGACATTTCAAAACTTGACTCCTTTCCCCCTCTTTCTGCATTTTCTTAAATTTGTTTTTTAATATCTTCCGCATATCCGAATTAAGTTAATTTGCTCATTTATTTATCTTCTTCAGATATATACTCTTATAAAGCTGCAGGTTATTACAAAAATCCTGCCAATGTTTTTATCTTGTTTTTATCCTGTGCAGTGTTTTTTACTTACTCATCCTTTGTCTCCCATTCCAATAATATTTTATACACTTTAGACAGCACTTTTACATTACATCCCAACAGGTCTCTCTTCAGTTGTGATATTTGTTCCCCAAGCCCTCATATCCTATCTTTCTTAAATACTTCATTTAGATGGTGATATTATATCTATGTCGTTTATTCTCCTGATAATTTGTGCTCTCCTTCCTCTTGTTTTAATAAATTTCTATAAGTTGTCCATGCTTCTATAATATTCTTTTTCTTTACCGCTGTAGCTTCCAACGGTGAGCATCACTGATGTTTTTATCTCTAATAAATTCTTATATTTATCCCATACACTATACAATTTTTTCCTAATTATATGATTTGTAAATCCTTTATGTACTTTCACCTTTTTATATCATAAGCATGTCAACCAAAATATTGCCACGACCTTCTAAATTTAGAATATGTGAATTCTCGAATGTCATCCATTCCTTCAACCAACAAAGACAAGATGCTTCATAGTATTGTCTCATATTCGGCAGGGTAAAACCTCCTCTTTCTTTTGCATCTATCATATTTTATATTTTATTCTTGGTTTTTTTCCCTTGCCAAATATATTTAGAAATATATTTTTGCCATGTGTTGAAACAATCTGTCTTGCCAATCACTTGGAATCGATTGAAACAGAAATTACATTCTTGGTAATACATTCATCTTTATAGTCAACACTCTATCTAATAATGAAAGATTCATTCTATTCCAAATTTGCAAATTTCTTTTAATATCTTCCCAAGTTTTTAAATAATTATCTTTATACAATTTTATATTATTTACTGTTACCCATACACCTAAATACTTAACCTTTCTTTCAATCTTTAAGCCAGATACATCTTGTAATTTGTTTTTATTCTCATCATTCATATTTTTTACCAAGAGTTTGGTTTTATCTTTATTAATCTTAAGACCTGCTATGTCTCAAAAAATTTTTATCTTTCGTAATACTTTTGGGATTGACTCTATTGGTTCTTCTACAGATATTGCCACATCCTCTGCAAATGCTTTTAATTTATATTGTCTCTGTTCCACTCTGCCTTTAATATCTTGATTACATCTTATTCTTTGTGCCAATACTTCTAAAACTATTATAAACAACAAAGGTGACAACGGGTAAAATAATAATTAATAAAAAACAAAAAAAGAATTAATGAAGTACACAAAATTGATCAAAGGATACAAACAGTATTTTGAGTATTCTATACGCCAAGTTCTCAGAAAGAAATTACATTTGTAATCCTTCTTTTCTTTCTTTCCTTATAGTCACCTTCTTTCTGTTCCAGTAAACTAGTTTGAATCTGCTATATTAGTTGACTTCCCTCTATGTCTTTGCAGTTTTGACACTTCTCTTAAGTGACAGATTTTCTGTATTCACTTATTAGGATCAGTTTTTTCCATTATATCTGTGAAATTAATCTAAGGATAACCAAGTATTATTTTTGGAACCATATTTTGTCAGGTATTTTTTAAAGCAAACCCATTCTTAATCTCTTATTAGTTCTGTCATTTTGGCTAGTTCAAGGTACTCGCACAACTTTAATTGCCACTCGTCTATTGTTGGTATTAACTCACTTTTCCAGTATTTTGCTATTATCATATTAGCCGTTGTTAGCGCGTAAAGAAACACTCTTTTATTTTCATTTGGGATGCTTATCATTAGAATGCCTGATAGGAAAGCTTCAAGTTTCTTTAAAAATGTGTGTTTTAGCATTCTGTTTAGTTCCTCATAGATCACATCCCAAAAAAAATTGGTTTGAGGACATGTCCATCACATGTGGAATAAGGTTCCTTCATATTGTTTACATCTCCAACACTTATTGCTGTTCTTTTTTATTTTGACTAATTTGGATGGGGTCAGGTACCATCTGTAAGACCTTTTCATAAAGTTTTATTTTATCAGATAGCACGCAATGAATTTTAAGTCTTTTCCCCATTTTTCCATCTCAGTTGGATAGCCAAAATCATGTGCCCACTTCACCACCACTTCCTTCACCTCTTCGTCCTTAAGTGTTTGCAATAATTTAATAACCAATTTAACTATCTATTTTCTAGGAGAATCGATCAATTATTTTTCTTTCCTTTTTCTTTGTTGTAGAATTTATTGCTTTTCCAACTCTCTTTTCTTTTTTGGTATGCACTTTGCTGGATAACACCCTCCCCCCCGCATCACTACTTTGCTCGCATTCCATACCACTTTCAAATTTGTCTCTTGATTCAAATTGATTTCAGAATAATATTTTAATATTCCCCCACCCTTTTCTAATATTTCTTGATCGTTTAATAAATTCTCATTTAATCTCCATCTCAGTGGGGAATTTTGTCCAGTTCTTAATTCCATAATAATAGAGTTGTGATCTGAAAGTGTCCTGCGTAGAATTTCTACCTTCTTTACCATAATGTACAAATTTCAAGATGTCCACACAGAGTCAATTCGACTCACCAAATTATTCATGGATGGAAAAAAATGTGAATTGTCTATCCAGTGGGTGTTTTTCTCTTTGTATATCAACTAAACTTAAATTTTCTGTCATCTGAAAAAGAGCCTTGGATAGCTTCCCTTCTTTTGTATCACTTCTTCTTATAGACCTATCCCATTCTGTTTAATAGGCCTCGGTAGTCTCTGTTACTTCCTATAAATATAAAATCTATTTCATGTGTGTACTCCTTCATAAACATTATTGTCTCAGACCTGGTGTGCTGGGAGGGTTAATTACTATC
The DNA here is from genome assembly GCF_965113315.1 of Podarcis vaucheri. Taxonomy (NCBI): domain Eukaryota; kingdom Metazoa; phylum Chordata; class Lepidosauria; order Squamata; family Lacertidae; genus Podarcis; species Podarcis vaucheri. The sequence continues at coordinate 83,594,363 of NC_138759.1, read as the reverse complement.
TTCCTTTCTTCAGTCCTTTGCAGTGTTTTCAAGGTCACATTCCATCTTGCGTACAGGCTGTGGCTATAAATAACTCACAGAGTACATGTCCAATCTCTGCCATTAAAATTCCACCCTGGAGTTCTTCCTTGGCACACAGCTAAAGATTTTAAAAAATTGTCAGATACAGCCTCTTGCCAGATCTGTGCAGCAGCCATTCATTCTTGTAAATCAGCCTTGTTCCCTCACACTCCTGGTCCAGTCCAGAGATAATTTTAAATAAAGTCCATTCCACCTCAATCGAGTGAGGAGGGCATAATAAAATCTTGTTAAATTCCTCATTGGGCATAAATCAAAAGCCTCCCCCCCTCTTTTCCTTGGTATCAGACAAAATAACATAGCCATGGCTACATACATTTCTTTCTTTTTGCAGGAGAGGACAAGAAAACAAACCATTTGAGAACTATATGTAAAACACAAAACACCTTGTTCTTCCCCTTCCTTCCCGGCTGTTGTGAGGATTTTCAAGCTTCAGAAAAAACATTCAAATATCTTCGAAAAGCCAAACACAGTCCTCTCGGCAGCTGATTGATTGCAGCCCATTAGTATATGTTGGTCCAGGAGCACCTCTTGATTAACACCAATGTTCCAAATTAATGAGAAACTAATCACAAATCATGCCAGAGATGGAGGCTCCTCTATGGCAGGGACACACTCCCAGGTCTCACCCATTCTGCCTTTCAAGTTGGCAGACACGGGCTTAAGCGGCATAGTAGGATACAGTGAGCTCCCCAGACCCACCAGGGAACATTGTCAGGAATTTTACCTCATAAATCCTGGCTTTTCCCTCCCTGGGTGATCATTAAATTGTGACATAGCCAGAAACCAAAATTACTCCTCAGATTCATTGCCTCAGCAAAATGTCCTCTCAATTCACCTCAATTTCCCCAGCTATTCTCTGTATCCCACCACCAAAGCTTCTGGTCCCAAAGCTTTCTGATAGGCAGAAAGTGCCTACCCTTCTTTTACAGGATAACTTTAGCAGTGCTTGATTTGTGAGGAGTTTCACATTGCCAGATGAAAAAAGAAAAGTCTATCTTCTTTTGCTATTGTAAAACAAGGGGGGAAATAACATATTATATTTTGTATGTCGTTTTAATAAATCCATCCCTCCAAATCACAGGTGTGCTCTATATAATACCATTGAGGGGAATGACAGCATTACTCTTCCTCTTCCCTACATCAACTGGTGAGATCCATGGTGGTGATGGAAACAGAAGGCAACCGCACGAATCTTACCAACTTCATCTTGATGGGTTTCACGACAGATCCATTCCTGAGGATCCTCTTCTTTGTTCTGTTCCTGGTCTCATACACTCTCACATTGACTGGAAACCTGGGTCTCATCACACTGATCTACCTAGATTCCCGCTTGCACACACCCATGTATTTCTTTGTGGGCAGCCTTTCCTTCCTGGATGTCTGGTACTCCTCCGTCTACACTCCCCGGATCTTGTACGACTGTGTGTCTGAGAACAATATCATATCCAACGCAAGCTGTGCAGCTCAGTTCTTCTTTTCAGCTAGCTTCGGACACAGTGAATGTTTCCTGCTAGCTACCATGGCCTATGACCGCTATGTGGCCATTTGCAAGCCACTCCGCTATTCCAGTGCCATGACCAAGAAACTCTGCACCCAGCTGATTGTTGGGTCTTATGCAGCTGGCTTCGCTGTTGGTATTGTACATGCAGGTAATACTTTCCAGCTAGGCTTTTGTGGGAGCAACATTATCAACCACTACTTTTGTGATGTGCAGCCACTCGTGAAGATGGCCTGTAAGGATACCCGGATCTATGAACTCATATTGGCCACAGTCATTGTTTGCACTGTGTTGCCAAGCACTGCCCTCATCCTGGGCTGCTACGCAGGCATTGTGACAGCCATCATACGCATCCGCTCAGCTGCAGGGCGGCGCAAGGCCTTCTCCACTTGCTCTGCCCACCTACTCTCTGTCTCCCTCTACTATGGCTCCATCCTCTTCATGTATTCCCGACCAAGCTCACAGCACACTCCGAATGGGGACAAGGCAAATGCTCTTTTCTACACTGTGCTCAACCCCCTGATCAACCCCTTCATTTACAGCTTGCGCAACAAAGATGTGAAGGCAGCCTTCAAGAAAGTCCTTGGAAGATTCATAACACCTAAATGAATGTCAGTGACGTTGCTCAACTCCCCACATAATACAGATTTTTATCAAGTGTGGTGAATTGGTGGCCCTGCATGTTGATGGCCTCCAACGCTCGTCAGTTTCACCAGCATGGCCAATGCTCAAGGATGAAGGGGGCTGTTGTCCAGCAAAATCTTGGCAAGTCACAGGTTCTCCACCTCTGGATTAGAGACTAGTCTCCTGTAGGTAAGAACGTAGTGGACAAGGGGAAGCACTAGAAAAGATGCCCAGCGGATAAATGGTTAAGCATCCCACCTACAGGCCAGGGGCTGGACTGAAGAGGAGGGCTGAGGATCTCCCCCTCCTTCTCCTCTGCTTGCCCCCCCCTCCAGTAGTTTCATGAGAAGAGAAACAGGAATGAATTACAGCAGAACTCAAAGTTGCCAAATTATGAGGTGTTAAGAGAAGGAGTGTGAGGGGGAGAGCAGCCAACAGAGACGCCCTTGGAGAGCATAGAAGCGCCACCATCCCCACGGACTCGACTTTCAATTAGAATTCAAGAGCAAAGGGCCAAGTACTTTTGCTGGGCAAGGAAGGGGAGGAGCTCAGAGTGGGCAACATCACTAAGGAGTTAAGAACTGGATTCTTTGTCTTGCAACAGAATGACTGAATAAAACCATACATACAAACTTTCTTGTTTCTTCCTTGATCCTTAATGCTGCTGGGGGAGGAAAGAATTTCCCAAACTTGACACTACATTACTATTCACGTGGTATTTGCATTTAAGGTATGCATTTTTCAGGACTGATTGGTGGGTGCTAGAAGAGATAAGAGTCTGGGCCTCCAGCCAGTTTTATAGGTTTTATGTGGTCCATTCTTCTATTTACACTCAGAGCACTCAGAGCACATCAGGCTCATTGGAATCAGATGCAACAACTGGTTGCTGCTTTCGTTTTCCCCAGCATAACCACTTCCGGAGCCCTCTCCTTTTCCTTCCTCTGTTACGTGAAGAGCTAAGCCCTGGAAATTGCTCCCCCCTCTCTGATTCATTGCTTCCTGACAACCCTTCGTCATCGTCCTCCCCTGATGAGGTACCACTGCTAATGATCGGAGGCTTATCTCTGTATTTTCCCAGCATTTCCCCCTTCTCCGCCCCAGGTTCCCTGATAGCGTTTGAAAAATTAACTGTAAAAAAATTAAAAATAAAAAAATTGGTTCAGATAATTTCCCACAAGGCTTCCTAACCCCCATCACACTTCAATTTTATTCTAGCACAGATTTGGAAAGCTCACATATATTTACTTTTATAAAACTGGCAAGTGTGATTTGGTGAGGTGCTGGGAATTTTCTGTTAGGGATGCTGATGCGCTACAGCTACAGTTCCCATGGTCTCCTGGGAAGAGGGAATAATAATACAGCAGATTTGCCCAAAGTTAAGGTGCATGATACAGAAGTCCTTATATTGGATCCTGTGGCATATTTAGTGGATGGTAAATTAAGAACAATATATATTTCATAGGGTTGCCATATTTTGGAGAGCAAAAAAGAGGACATGGTTGCTGACTTCTACTTTTAATTACAGGTCGCTATGACAACTCTCATTTTAAATACCCCTACAATGTTCTTAACTTTCAACAACAACAAAATAATAATAATAATAATAATACATATTGCTCCCTCGTTTGCCGAATGAAAGTATTTCGGCTCATGTTCACATCTTTGTGAACGTAAGTGTGCAAAGAACAATGTATTAAACTGTTTAGCACGTACATATGGGCTCTCCTTATGGGCAGGGTGTTGTTAACCCTTGCCCTCCCAGACTCCTTCTCCAGGATCTTGCAGCTGGGACAGCATCCTTTTAGTTCAGTCACAAGAGAAGGGATTTATACAGTATGTAGCTAGTTTAAGATGCTTGTTGTTGTTTAGTCATTTAGTCGTGTCCGACTCTTCGTGACCCCATGGACCAGAACACGCCAGGCACTTCTGTCTTCCACTGCCTCCCTCAGTTTGGTCAAACTCATGCTGGTAGCTTCGAGAACACTATCCAACCATCTCATCCTCTGTTGTCCCCTTCTCCTTGGAGCTTCAGTATTGGAGTATTGGAGCTTCAGCTTCTGGATCTGTCCTTCCAGTGAGCACTCAGGGCTGATTTCCTTAAGAATGGACATGTTTAATCTTCTTGCAGTCCATGGGACTCTCAAGAGTCTACTCCAGCACCATAATTCAAAAGCATCAATTCTTCCGCGATCAGCCTTCTTGATGGTCCAGCTCTCATTTCTGTACATCACTACTGGGAAAACCATAGCTTTAACTATACGGACCTTTGTTGGCAAGGTGATGTCTCTGCTTTTTAAGATGCTGTCTAGGTTTGCCATCGCCTTTCTCCCAAGGAGCAGGCGTCTTTTAATTTTGTGACTGCTGTCACCATCTGCAGTGATCATGGAGCCCAAGAAAGTAAAATCTCTCACTGCCTCCATTTCTTCCCCTTCTATTTGCCAGGAGGTGATGGGACCAGTGGCCATGATCTTCGTTTTTTTTTTGATGTTGAGCTTCAAACCATATTTTGCGCTCTCCTCTTTCACCCTCATTTAAAGGTTCTTTAATTCCTCCTCACTTTCTGCCATCAAGGTTGTGTCATCTGCATATCTGAGGTTGTTGATATTTCTTCCGGCAATCTTAATTCCGGCTAGGGATTCATCCAGCCCAGCCTTTCGCATGATGAATTCTGCATATAAGTTAAATAAGCAGGGAGACAATATACAGCCTTGTTGTACTCCTTTCCCAGTTTTGAACCAATCAGTTGTACCATATCCAGTTCTAACTGAAGCTTCTTGTCCCACATAGAGATTTCTCAGGAGACGGATGAGGTAATCAGGCACTCCCATTTCTTTAAGAACTTGCCATAGTTTGCTGTGGTCGACACAGTCAAAGGCTTTTGCATAGTTAATGAAGCAGAAGTAGATGTCTTTTTGGAACTCTCTAGATTTCTCCATAATCCAGCGCATGTTTGCAATTTGGTCTCTGGTTCCTCTGCCTCTTCTAAATCCAGCTTGCACTTCTGGGAGTTCTAGGTCCACATACTGCTTGAGCCTTCCTTGTAGAATTTTAAGCATAACCTTGCTAGCATGTGAAATGAGTGCAATTGTGCGGTAGTTGGAGCATTCTTTGGTACTTCCCTTCTTTGGGATTGGGATGTAGACTGATCTTCTCCAATCCTCTGGCCACTACTGAGTTTTCCAAACTTGCTGGCATATTGAGTATAGCACCTTAACAACATAATCTTTTAAAAATGTAAATAGTTCTGCTGGAATATCATCACTTCCACTGGCCTTGTTATTTGCAGTGCTTTCTAAAGCCCATTTGACTTCACTTTCCAGGATGTCTGGCTCAAGGTCAGCAACCACACTACCTGGGGTGTACGAGACATCCATATCTTTCTGGTATAATTCCTCTGTGTATTCTTGCCACCTCTTCTTGATGTCTTCTGCTTCTGTTAGGTCCTTACCACTTTTGTCATTTATTATGGTAATCTTTGTACGAAATGTTCCTTTCATATCTCCAATTTTCTTGAACAGATCTCTGGTTCTCCCCCTTCTGTTGTTTTCCTCTATTTCTTTGCATTGCTCGTTTAAGAAGGCCTTCTTGTCTCTCCTTGCTATTTTATGGAAATCTGCATTCACTTTCCTGTATCTTTCACTATCTCCCTCGCATTTTGCTTGCCTTCTTTCCCCCGCTATTTGTAAGGCCTCTTTGGATAGCCACTTTGCTTTCTTGTATTTCCTTTTCATTGCTGCCTCCTGTAAAATGTTGTGACCCTCCATCCATAGTTCTTAAGGCACTCTGTCCAGCAAATCTAAATCCTTAAACCTGTTCCTCACTTCCACTGTGTGGAACTGAGGAACAGGTTCTCTGTTGCAATTCTCTGCTGCAGACTAGCTTAGCCAGGTGCCTTAGATTTGAGTCTAATGCACTAGAAAACTTTTCTTGGATTACTGTAAACAAAAACCCCCAGACATTTTGCCACATTTAAAAAATCTGCCCGGTCAGAAATGTCCAGTATTTCCCAGACATAGCCAGGATTCGGCCGTCTGTAAAAGTGCCTGGATTTTCACTTTTTGAAATATGGCAACCAGACATGGAGAACTCTCAAACCAAGTTGTTTGTTATATTTGTGGTGTTTTCTTCCCTTTTGGTGTAAATTCTCTAGTGAGCAGGAGAGAGAGAAAATAATTTTGTGTCCTTATTCCCATATCAAATCATCAAGAAGAAGCAAACATTCTAATTGTTTCTATAGGGAGCTTATTGAGTTATCCTGACTTGGGGAGACTCTTGGGGAAGAATTGTGGTCACTTCAGCTTGGCTGGAGCAAGGGGAACATTTCAATATAAGCCACCTTTTGCAGGCAACAGGAAAACCCACCAAGCTTCATACAGGTAAGTCTGCTTCTTCCTTGTGTAGACCTTAGTGATGTCCCCATAGGCGGTTTCCATGCTACTCTTTGCTCAGCTTAAACTTCCCAGCTGGGCAGCAGACCACTTTTCTTGCACCACATTCCCATGTGCATTCAGGAAATGTGTACACAAAAGCATATGCCAAAGTGTGCATAAGAATGCATATACTGGTGAAAGTAACAGAAGAATGCAGTCTGCTAGGGAGGATTATTTCTCGCCGCCCCCCAAAAAATGTACAGGAGGCAAAATTACATACAAATATATAGTAGGTAAAACTTGCCCTAAGATGCTAGTGAATGTTAATGATGGGTTTTTTTTAAATCACAAACCAACATCGAAATGTGGAGGACTGAGCTTAAAATTAGAAAGATGAGAAACTGAGAGGTCTGTGTGTGTGTGTCCCCCCATCCCCAGTGCCTACACACTCATTTCCTGGCCCAACTGACCAGCAGTAAAACAATTTCCCTTCTCAAGAGTAATTTTTTGCAAGAACTGGAAATATATGACTTTCATCAGAACCATAATCCTTCATGAGTTCTGGCTATAGCTTATAATAAAGCACATAAGCTTACAGAAATAACTGAAAACCAAAAAAAAAAAAAAAAAGGAAAGGATTTCAGTCTGCCCCATGGAAGACAACATTATTTTGATTCACATTTTTGTCCCTGCAAAAACAAAGCACGGTTTGTCATTCAAACCACCTAATTTCCAACTTAATCCAATGCAGTTAGCTCTTGAAGCAGCTGTAAAATCACTAAGTGATTTCATGGGTTCAAATGACATGTTTCTTTTTGTACAAAAGAGTACAAGAATATAAAGTAATGACTTTATATAGCCAGGTGAATTACTAATTCTGGTCAGGGATAGCCTTAAATTCTGTCATCTATGCTCTGGTATCCCCTAGGTTAGATTGCTGCAATGCATTATACGTAAGGCTGCCTCTGAAGAAGGATTGAAAACTTCAGCCGGATCAGAATTCAGCAGTCAGGTTCCTCACCTGGGCAAGGGGGGTATGAGCATATCAAACCAATCGTGCAGTGGTTGCTAATTTGTTTCTGGAACTAAATCAAAATGCTTTTCTAAAAAAACCCTCTAAACCCCTAAATGGCTCAGAACTGCAAACGGATTTATTCTGTTTTTCAGCTCTTTTGCAATGCTTCCCCAGCACTACTGCTGTCCAGAGAAGCTTTAGCACAACAAAGGAGGGGAAATAATAAAACAGAACATATGTGGTATAAAAAGAATTTCAGCAGGAAATTATTATGGGGTATGCACTGACAGAAAGTGAAGTCTTCTTTTTGGCAATCACTCATAGCCGAGTAAGATTGTCTTCCATAAACACAGTTTTAACTGTGAGTCCGTGAGTGACTGTGGAAGCCAATTTTGGATCCACACGTCCTTCCACAGTGGGAACGTTGGTTTCTGGGCGGGAGTTGATCATGGTGTAGATTTGCCAAGGGTGCCTTCCTCCTAGCATGTTTCTCCCAATGTCAGCCTGGAAAGACTCAAAATTACTCCTCAGATTCATTGTCTCAGCACAATGTCCTCTCAATTCACCTCAATTTCCCCAGCTATTCTTTGTATCCCATCCACCAAAGCTTCTGGTCCCACAATATTTGAGGCAGAAAGAGCATATCCATCTTTCACTGGTTAACTTTAGTAGTGGTTAATTTGCGAGGAGTTTCACATTGCCAGATGGAAAAAAGAAATATCTTCTTTTGCTATTGTAAAACAAAGGGGGAAATAACATATTACATTTTGTATGTCGTTTTAATAAATCCATCCCTCCAAATCACAGGTGTGCTCTATATAATACCATTGAGGGGAATGACAGCATTACTCTTCCTCTTCCCTACATCAACTGGTGAGATCCATGGTGATGATGGAAACTGAAGGCAACCGCACGCATCTTACCAACTTCATCTTGATGGGTTTCACGACAGATCCACTCCTGAGGATCCTCTTCTTTGTTCTATTCCTGGTCTCGTACACTCTCACATTGACTGGAAACCTGGGTCTCATCACACTGATCTACCTAGATTCCCGCTTGCACACACCCATGTATTTCTTTGTAGGCAGCCTTTCCTTCCTGGATATCTGGTACTCCTCCGTCTACACTCCCCGGATCCTGTACGACTGTGTGTCTGAGAACAACGGCATGAGCCTCGCAGGCTGTGCAGCTCAGTTCTTCTTCTCAGCTGGCTTGGCCCAAAGTGAATGTTTCCTGCTAGCTGCCATGGCCTATGACCGCTATGTGGCCATCTGCAAACCACTTCTCTATACCACTGCTATGCCTAAGAAGCTCTGCACCCAGTTGGTCATTGGCTCTTACGTAGCTGGCTTTGCTAATGCTATTGTACATACAGGAAACACTTTCCGGCTAAGCTTTTGTGGGAGCAACATTATCAACCACTACTTTTGTGATGCGCCACCACTCGTGAAGATGGCCTGTAAGGATACCCGGGTCTATGAACTCATTGTGGCTGCAGTCATTGGTTGCAATGTGCTGGCAACCACTGTCCTCATCCTGGGCTGCTACACAGGCATTGTGACAGCCATCATACGCATCCGCTCAGCTGCAGGACGGCGCAAGGCCTTCTCCACTTGCTCCGCCCACCTACTCTCTGTCTCCCTCTACTATGGCTCCATCCTCTTCATGTATTCCCGACCAAGCTCGCAACACACTCCAAATGCGGACAAGGCAAATGCTCTTTTGTACACTTTGGTCAACCCCCTGGTCAACCCCTTCATTTACAGCCTGCGCAACAAAGATGTGAAGGCAGCCTTCAAGAAAGTCCTTGGAAGATTAATAGCACCTAAATGAATGTCAGTGACATTGCTCAGCTCCCCACATAATACAGATTTTTATCAAGGGTGGTGAATTGGCGGCCCTGCAGATGTTGATGGCCTCCAACGCTCATCAGTCCCACCAGCATGGACAATGCTCAGGGATGAAGGGGGTTGTAGTCCAGCAAAATCTTGGCAAGTCACAGGTTCTCTGCCTCTGGATTAGAGACTAGTCTCCAGTAGGTAAGAACGTAGTGGACAAGGGGAAGGACTAGAAAAGATGGCCAGTGGATAAATGGTTAAGCATCCCACCTACATGTCAGGGGCTGAAGAGGAGGGCTGAGGATACCCCCTCCTTCTCTTCAGCTTGCCCCCACCCCTAGTAGTTTCAAGAGAAGAGGAACAGGAATGAATTACGGCAGAACTCAGAGTTGCCAAATTATGAGGTGTTAAGAGAAGGAGGGTGAGGGGGAGAGCAGCCAACAGAGACATCCTTGGAGAGCATAGAACCGCCGCCATCCCCATGGATTCAACTTTCAATTAGAATTCAAGAGCAAAGGGCCAAGTACTGTTGCTGGGGGGCAAGGAAGGGGAGGAGCTCAGAGTGAGGAACATCACTAAGGAGTTGAGAACTGGGTTCTTTGTCTTGCAACTCAATGACTGAATAAAACCATACATACAAACTTTCTTGTTTCTTCCTTGATCCTTAATGCTACTGGGGAAGGAAAGAATTTCCCAAGCTGTCACTACACTACTATTCACATGGTATTTGCATTTAAGGTATGCTTTTGAAAAATTAATTGTAAAAAAAATAAAAATAAAAGAATTGATTCAGATAATTTCCCACAAGGCTTCCTAACCCCCATCACACTTCAATTTTATTCTAGCACAGATTTGGAAAGCTCACATATATTTTCTTTTATAAAATTGGCAAGTGTGATTTGGTGAGGTGCTGGGAATTTTCTGTTAGGGATGCTGATGCGCTAGAGCTACAATTCCCATGGTCTCCTGGGAAGAGGGAATAATCATTATGTCACTTTAAGCCATTAGAGCAGATCTGCCCAAAGTTTAGGTGCCTGAAACAGAAGTCCTTACATCGGATCCTGTGGCATATTTAGTGGATGGTGAATTAAGAACAATATATATTTCATAGGGTTGCCATATTTTGAAGAGCAAAAAAGAGGACATGGTTGCTGACTTCTACTTTTAACTACAGGTCGCTATGACAACTCTCATTTTAAAGACCCCTACAATGTTCTTAACTTTCAACAACAAAATAATAATAATACATATTGCTCCCTCGTTTGCCGAGTGAAAGTATTTTGGATCATGTTCACATCTTTGTGAACATAAGTGTGCAAAGAACAATGTATTAAACTGCCTAACATGTACATATGGGCTCTCCTTATGGGCAGGGTGTTGTTAACCCTTGCCCTCCCAGACTCCTTCTCCAGGATCTTGCAGCTGGGACAGCATCCTTTTAGTTCAGTCACAAGAGAAGGGATTTATACAGTATGTAGCTAGTTTAAGATGCTTGTTGTTGTTTAGTCGTTTAGTCATGTCCGACTCTTCGTGACCCCATGGACCAGAGCACGCCAGGCACTCCTGTCTTCCACTGCCTCCCGCAATTTAGTCAAACTCATGCTGGTAGCTTCGAGAACACTATCCAACCATCTCATCCTCTGTTGTCCCCTTCTCCTTGTGCCCTCCATCTTTCCCAACATCAGGGTCTTTTCCAGGGAGTCTTCTCTTCTCATGAGGTGGCCAAAGTATTGGAGCCTCAGCTTCAGGATCTGTCCTTCCAGTGAGCACTCAGGGCTGATTTCCTTAAGAATGGACATGTTTAATCTTCTTGCAGTCCATGGGACTCTCAAGAGTCTCCTCCAGCACCATAATTCAAAAGCATCAATTCTTCGGCGATCAGCCTTCTTTATGGTCCAGCTCTCACTTCCGTACATCACTACTGGGAAAACCATAGCTTTAACTATATGGGCCTTTGTTGGCAAGGTGATGTCTCTGCTTGTTAAGATGTTGTCTAGGTTTGTCATTGCTTTTCTTCCAAGAAGCTGATGTCTTTTAATTTCGCAGCTGCTGTCACCATCTGCAGTGATCATGGAGCCCAAGAAAGTAAAATCTCTCACTGCCTCCAATTCTTCCCCTTCTATTTGCCACGAGGTGATGGGACCAGTGGCCATGATCTTCAGTTTTTTTGATGTTGAGCTTCAAACCATATTTTGCGCTCTCCTTTTTCACCCTCATTAAAAGGTTCTTTAATTCCTCCTCACTTTCTGCCATCAAGGTTGTGTCATCTGCATATCTGAGGTTGTTGATATTTCTTCCGGCAATCTTAATTCCGGCTAGGGATTCATCCAGCCCAGCCTTTCGGATGATGAATTCTGCATATAAGTTAAATAAGCAGGGAGACAATATACAGCCTTGTTGTACTCCTTTCCCAGTTTTGAACCAATCAGTTGTACCATATCCAGTTCTAACTGAAGCTTCTTGTCCCACATAGAGATTTCTCAGGAGACGGATGAGGTAATCAGGCACTCCCATTTCTTTAAGAACTTGCCATAGTTTGCTGTGGTCGACACAGTCAAAGGCTTTTGCATAGTTAATGAAGCAGAAGTAGATGTCTTTTTGGAACTCTCTAGATTTCTCCATAATCCAGCGCATGTTTGCAATTTGGTCTCTGGTTCCTCTGCCTCTTCTAAATCCAGCTTGCACTTCTGGGAGTTCTAGGTCCACATACTGCTTGAGCCTTCCTTGTAGAATTTTAAGCATAACCTTGCTAGCATGTGAAATGAGTGCAATTGTGCGGTAGTTGGAGCATTCTTTGGTACTTCCCTTCTTTGGGATTGGGATGTAGACTGATCTTCTCCAATCCTCTGGCCACTACTGAGTTTTCCAAACTTGCTGGCATATTGAGTATAGCACCTTAACAACATAATCTTTTAAAAATGTAAATAGTTCTGCTGGAATATCATCACTTCCACTGGCCTTGTTATTTGCAGTGCTTTCTAAAGCCCATTTGACTTCACTTTCCAGGATGTCTGGCTCAAGGTCAGCAACCACACTACCTGGGGTGTACGAGACATCCATATCTTTCTGGTATAATTCCTCTGTGTATTCTTGCCACCTCTTCTTGATGTCTTCTGCTTCTGTTAGGTCCTTACCACTTTTGTCATTTATTATGGTAATCTTTGTACGAAATGTTCCTTTCATATCTCCAATTTTCTTGAACAGATCTCTGGTTCTCCCCCTTCTGTTGTTTTCCTCTATTTCTTTGCATTGCTCGTTTAAGAAGGCCTTCTTGTCTCTCCTTGCTATTTTATGGAAATCTGCATTCACTTTCCTGTATCTTTCACTATCTCCCTCGCATTTTGCTTGCCTTCTTTCCCCCGCTATTTGTAAGGCCTCTTTGGATAGCCACTTTGCTTTCTTGTATTTCCTTTTCATTGCTGCCTCCTGTAAAATGTTGTGACCCTCCATCCATAGTTCTTAAGGCACTCTGTCCAGCAAATCTAAATCCTTAAACCTGTTCCTCACTTCCACTGTGTGGAACTGAGGAACAGGTTCTCTGTTGCAATTCTCTGCTGCAGACTAGCTTAGCCAGGTGCCTTAGATTTGAGTCTAATGCACTAGAAAACTTTTCTTGGATTACTGTAAACAAAAACCCCCAGACATTTTGCCACATTTAAAAAATCTGCCCGGTCAGAAATGTCCAGTATTTCCCAGACATAGCCAGGATTCGGCCGTCTGTAAAAGTGCCTGGATTTTCACTTTTTGAAATATGGCAACCAGACATGGAGAACTCTCAAACCAAGTTGTTTGTTATATTTGTGGTGTTTTCTTCCCTTTTGGTGTAAATTCTCTAGTGAGCAGGAGAGAGAGAAAATAATTTTGTGTCCTTATTCCCATATCAAATCATCAAGAAGAAGCAAACATTCTAATTGTTTCTATAGGGAGCTTATTGAGTTATCCTGACTTGGGGAGACTCTTGGGGAAGAATTGTGGTCACTTCAGCTTGGCTGGAGCAAGGGGAACATTTCAATATAAGCCACCTTTTGCAGGCAACAGGAAAACCCACCAAGCTTCATACAGGTAAGTCTGCTTCTTCCTTGTGTAGACCTTAGTGATGTCCCCATAGGCGGTTTCCATGCTACTCTTTGCTCAGCTTAAACTTCCCAGCTGGGCAGCAGACCACTTTTCTTGCACCACATTCCCATGTGCATTCAGGAAATGTGTACACAAAAGCATATGCCAAAGTGTGCATAAGAATGCATATACTGGTGAAAGTAACAGAAGAATGCAGTCTGCTAGGGAGGATTATTTCTCGCCGCCCCCCAAAAAATGTACAGGAGGCAAAATTACATACAAATATATAGTAGGTAAAACTTGCCCTAAGATGCTAGTGAATGTTAATGATGGGTTTTTTAAAAAATCACAAACCAACATCGAAATGTGGAGGACTGAGCTTAAAATTAGAAAGATGAGAAACTGAGAGGTCCGTCCCCCCATCCCCACTGCCTGCACACTCATTTCCTGTTCTCTTATCAGAAGCCCAACTGACCAGCAGTAAAACAGTTTCTCTTCTCAAGAGTATTTTTTCCCAAGAACTGGAAATATATGACTTTCATCAGAACCATAATCCTTCATGAGTTCTGGCTATAGCTTATAATAAAGCACATAAGCTTACAGAAATAACTGAAAACCAAAAAAGGATTTCAGTCTGCCCCGTGGAAGACCAAAATATTTTGAGTCACATTTTTGTCCCTGCAAAAACAAAGCACGGTTTGTCATTCAAACCACCTAATTTCCAACTTAATCCAATGCTCTTGAAGCAGCTGTAAAATCACTAAGTGATTTCATGGATTCAAATGACATGTTTCTTTTTGTACAAAAGAGTACAAGAATATAAAGTAATGACTTTATATAGCCAGGTGAATTACTAATTCTGGTCAGGGATAGCCTTAAATTCTGTCATCTATGCTCTGGTATCCCCTAGGTTAGATTGCTGCAATGCATAATATGTAAGGCTGCCTCTGAAGAAGGATTCAAAACTTCAGCCGGATCAGAATTCAGCAGTCAGGTAGCTCACATGGGCAAGGGGGTATGAGCATATCAAACCAATCCTGCAGTGGTTGCTAATTTGTTTCTGGAACTAAATCAAAATGCTTTTCTAAAAAAACCCTCTAAACCCTTAAATGGCTCAGAACTGCAAATGGGTTTATTCTGTTTTATCAGCTGTTTTGCAATGCTTCCCCAGCACTACTGCTGTCCAGAGAAGCTTTTGCACTACAAAGGTGGGGAAGAAATAAAACAGAACATATGAGGTATAAAAAGTATTTCAGCCGGAAATTATTATGGGATATGCACTGACAGGAAATGAAGTCTTCTTCTTTGGCAATCACTCGTAGCCGAGTAAGATTGTCTTCTATAAACACAGTTTTAACAGTGAGTCCGTAGGTGACAGTGGAGGCCAATTCTGGATCCACACCTCCTTCCACGGTGGGGACATTGGTTTCTGGGTGTAGATTTGCCAAGGGTGCCTTCCTCTTAGCACATTTCTCCCTTGCGTCCTGAGTTTGAGTGTCTTCAAAGCCCATGACACCTTTGGTAAAGGCTGTTCTCCAACTGGAGCACTTGCAGGCAAAAGTTTCCCCATCGTTGGTGTTTATACTACATTTTTTAAGATTTGCCTTGAGACGGTCTTTAAACCTCTTTTGTTGACCACCAGCATTACACTTTCCGTTTTTAAGTTCAGAATAGAGTAGTGTGGCCATCCCATGCAGATGCAAACTGCGTTGAAAACAGGATTGTGTATAACTGCCCTCAGAGCAAATCTTCATGAGGACTTCTTGGCCTCCCTCCTCTTCTGCTTCCGCTTCAGCTTTTGACTCTGTACTTCTTTGTTCCACAGACTCTCCCTTCTCACTTAAACCCTGTTACCTCTTGAGCTTCTGACAGCTCCTCTTCCTAGTCTTCTCCCTCTGACCACTCACTGTCATCCTACCACCGATCCCTGGGCTCTGAGCTGTCTTCCCTTGGAGATTCCCCAGCTGGTGCCTCCTATCATTCCTCTGTGACCAAGCAGTCCCTCGTGGCTGTGAACACACTCAACCTTTAAAGCATATCCAAAGGACATTCTTTTCCTTAAAGAATTATGTGCATTTTATTTTACCACTCACAGAGCTACACTTGCCAGTAACCCTTAACAGAGTGTAGTGCCTAGAATTCTTTCAGGCAGAGAATGTGTTTCAGATATGCTTTAACGGTATTGTGTGTACACAGCCATATGCTGCCGGTTAAACTGTTTCTTGATAAGGCATGTAGAATCATTTGTTTACACATAGTTTTGTCAATTCCTTGCCTGAGTATGCTCTCTGGTGCTGAGTTGCAGTAATTCCTCTTGTGGCATTTCTTTTATAAACCATACTCTGGACAGTTACACCACAGTAAACTTTTTCGATTTAGCTCCCAGGAAAAACACTTTTGAAGAGCTTTACATTTTCTAATATAACCTTTCAACTGGAGGGTGGGTGGGAATATTCCACACTCAGTTATTTAGAGATAGCCAGTATTAAGAAGGGTTTGAAAGGCTGCAATATACTACTTAATCAGAGTTGGAGGTGAATTCCATTCTACTAATCTGACTTTGGCCAATACTCTGGTGTTTCCTGCAGTATATATTTTAAAAGGTAAAAAGATGAGGGATGTAATACAGCAGAGGTGGACAACCTGCGGCCTTCCAGATGTTGCTGGACCACAATTCCCATCATCACTGACCAGTACTAGCTGGGACTTTCTGACTGAGTTTCGGAGCTTTTTAAGGCAATTTTGGCACGATTTAAACCCCCACTGCCTGTTTTCCAAGACATTTGCCCTATTTCTGAAAAATAATCCAGGAGGCCATTTTCGGAGGCGAATTCCAGGACATGTCCTGAAAAATTAGGATGTATGCCAGCCCTAGACTGATGGGAGGCCACCAGGGTCTTCCAAACTCAATCATAGACTGTGGGATACTGATATAACTATAGACAAGGCCAAATTGCTGCAAATACCTTTTCCCCTTTTTGTCACTTGCAGGATTCCCTGTGACATCAACTCCATCATTCATCTTCATGATTCATATCTACAAAATGTGCCTTAAGAATTGATCAGGTGAGTGCAAGGAGTCTGCGTTCCAAATTGTATGTCTCCCCTTAGCGTATAATCTCAGTAGAAGGTGAGCAATTGCTTCACGTGTTACTTTCCTCCATAACACATTGGTGAGTGCCTTCCCTATGTGTGTACCTGAAACAGAACAGAACAGAAGATGTTTGTGCTGCCTTCCACATATGAGACGGCATCTTGCTTTTACCAGCATGGTTGTCAATAACCATGGCATAGCATAGTCAACTACATCAAATGTCCAGCAATGGACAAGTGATCCACCAAATGTAGCACACTAATGTGCAACCAGCCCGTCACCTGCATTGCACCTGCTACAGGTTTTATCAAGTTGTCAGTCATGCAACTTTGGTTTTGGCGACCAAAGTCAGCCTGCAAAGGCTCAAAATTACACCTCAGATTCATTGCCTCAGCACAATGTCCTCTCAATTCACCTCAATTTCCCCAGCTATTCTCTGTATCCCACCACCAAAACTTCTAGTCCCACAATATTTGAGGCAGAAAAGAACATATCCATCTTTCAATGGTTAACTTTAGTAGTGGTTAATTTGCGAGGAGTTTCACATTGCCAGATGGAAAAAGGAATTATCTTCTTTTGCTATTGTAAAACAAAGGGGGAAATAACATATTACATTTTGTATGTCGTTTTAATAAATCCATCCCTCCAAATCACAGGTGTGCTCTATATAATACCACTGAGGGGAATGACAGCATTCCTCTTCCTCTTCCCTACATCAACTGGTGAGATCCATGGTGATGATGGAAACTGAAGGCAACCGCACGCATCTTACCAACTTCATCTTGATGGGTTTCACAACAGATCCACTCCTGAAGATCCTCTTCTTTGTTCTGTTCCTGGTCTCGTACACTCTCACATTGACTGGAAACCTGGGTCTCATCACACTGATCTACCTAGATTCCCGCTTGCACACACCCATGTATTTCTTTGTGGGCAGCCTTTCCTTCCTGGATATCTGGTACTCCTCCGTCTACACTCCCCGGATCCTGTACGACTGTGTGTCTGAGAACAACGGCATGAGCCTGGCAGGCTGTGCAGCTCAGTTCTTTTTCTCAGCTGGCTTGGCCTACAGTGAATGTTTCCTGCTAGCTGCCATGGCCTATGACCGCTATGTGGCCATCTGCAAACCACTTCTCTATACCACTGCTATGCCTAAGAAGCTCTGCACCAAGTTGGTCATTGGCTCTTATGTAGCTGGCTTTGCTAATGCTATTGTACATACAGGAAGCACTTTTCGGCTAAGCTTTTGTGGGAGCAACTATATCAACCACTACTTTTGTGATGCGCCACCACTCGTGAAGATGGCCTGTGATGATACCCAGGTCTATGAACTCATATTGGCTGCAGTCATTGGTTGCAATGTGCTGGCAACCACCGCCCTCATCCTGGGCTGCTACACAGGCATTGTGACAGCCATCATACGCATTCGCTCAGCTGCAGGGCGGCGCAAGGCCTTCTCCACTTGCTCCGCCCACCTACTCTCTGTCTCCCTCTACTATGGCTCCATCCTCCTCATGTATTCCCGACCAAGCTCACAACACACTCCAAATGCGGACAAGGCAAATGCTCTTTTCTACACCGTGGTCAACCCCCTGGTCAACCCCTTCATTTATAGCTTGCGCAACAAAGATGTGAAGGCAGCCTTCAAGAAAGTCCTTGGAAGATTCATAACACCCAAATGAATGTCAGTGACATTGCTCAGCTTCCCACAAAGTACGCAGAAGACCAGGGATGTGGAATCTGTGGCCCTCAAGATGTTGTTGGACCCCGGTTCTCATCCGCCCCACCCAGCATAGCCAATGCTCAGGGACGATGGGGGCTGTACTCCAGCAACATCTTAGTGGGCCACAGGCCATAACTTTGGATTAGAGAATGAAGAACCACTCTCTGGTATCCTTATTAATTTAAGAGACAGCAGAAACCAGCAGGAGACCAAACTGATAACTTTGTGGTGATGCTGTATGTTAGGCACCATATAGTGCTCTACTTCTCAATACTTCCCTGCCCACTCTCCATGGATGGTTTGTCCACTATTTCCTCATAGCCACATCCACAGTTTTGTAGCACCTGAGAAAGAGGGAGACAAAGCCATCATGGGACAGTAGAGACCTATTAGGCATTGGGAAAGGTGGACACTCATGGGCCATTTTCCAACTCGCTTGTCATGCCACCCATCCTTCAGCTATATGGTCCTTGGGCATCATCTTCTCTCTCTCCCTCCCTCCCCGTAAGTTGTACTGCCTTGAGCTGGGTCTCTGATAGGTATTTCCAGACTCTTTTTTTAATTTCCGCTGCCACCCCAGATACCAAGTATTTGAATGTTTTCCACCTCTAGCGTAGGCAGTCAAGTGAATGTGTGAATGAGACGTCCATTTGTTGAAGCCAAATGAATAAAAGCTTTTATGATAATTCAGTATGGTTTCAGTTATGTACTTTCTCATTGGTTACTTTAATTATACAGTGGTACCTCGGGTTACATACACTTCAGGTTACATTTGCTTCAGGTTACGGACTCTGCTAACCCAGAAATAGTGCTTTAGGTCAAGAACTTTGCTTCAGGATGAGAACAGAAATGGTGCTCTGGCGGAGTGGCAGCAGCAGGAGGCTCCATTAGCTAAAGTGGTGCTTCGTTTAAGAACAGTTTCAGGTTGTACTTTCTCACTGGTTACTTTAATTCTATAAGACTAACAGCAATGTTGACCCTGCTCTATCAGACTATAACCCTGCCACCTTGTCTCTCCATAAACTACCTCCAACTCCTCCCTCCAAACTGTTTCTCCCCGGTGTTGAAATCACCTTTCAAAACTCCTGTCCAACTCAAGACCAAGATTCCAAGCTGTCCTTCTTCCACCCTATAACATCTACCCTAAATCATATAAAATGTCAGGAGAATATTCATGGCTCTCCTGTAATATTCATTAATATCCACAGGTCTCCTGCGTCACCCCAGGTTTAGCCTTCAAAGAACCCATGAGGAGAGTGGTGCAGAAGTTCTCTCTTCAAAGCCCAGGGAGTGTCTGCTGTAGCTTCTTTCCGTCATGGAAAAGAGCCACACATGTTGTCTAAAGCTGGCATTTGGTGCTGCTTTTTCTACTACTGTAAAAAAAATAGCAAGTGGTGTCTTGGAATGAGTAGAGGGCACACCAGTCAGGAAACTAGACAGGAACTTTATTTGTCTCTCTTGAACCAGATCAGGAAGCTCCTGCCTCCACCTGGATTGAAAAAGAGCTATCAATCTGTCACCTAGGACTCAGCTATACAGCTGCATATAAAATGTTTTAAGTGTGTTGTAAAGTGCAATATACAAATGTGACACTAGATGGTGACAGTGAGCTATAGCAAATTTGACATATTTTCCAAAACGTTTTCTAAAAATACATTTTCACAGCGTTTTTTATATGTGTGTAGATTCCACCTTAGTGGCTGAAAATAGATGGTGATACTTTCCACATAGCTAGGCCCTCCTTAGCTACTGCCATTATCATCTGGGGGACCCAAATCCTCTTGCCGCAGAACGTGGCTCCTACTTGGAGAGGAGAAATATATGAAACCTAGGAAGCTGCCTTCTACAAAACAGGCCACTGGTCCATCTAGCTCAGTATTGTCCATACTGACTGGTATAGAGATGCCACACACGTTCTCCATTCTCATCTTGTTCGTTAAAACATTTATTGTAATTACAGATGGGAAATGAGCATAGCAGAAATTCCAAGCCTAACCCAATGCTGCTGTGCGGCTTATAGCAGAACCAGTGAATTAATCCCAATCTATAACTGCAAAAGATTATCTGCAGTTCACAGCTAGTTAAGCAGAGCCTTTTGTCCCTGTTTGAATGAAGAGCTGTTCCATGTTGCAAACAAATTGGGATCATTCATTACGTCCCAGGGAGTACAGGGGGGGGGGAGCAGTTTAGGAACTTCTTGCTCTTGAAACAACAGGGAACCGGCTGTCAATACAAGCAGAAAAACATTGCACTGCATCTCCTCAGCTGACCACCTACATTTGCTTGTCTCTTGGCTTGGGCATAGAATAATAGTACACTGAAGGGAAGGATATCAGTTTTCTAAATAGAATTGGGCCAGCAGCCAAAGCACATCGGTGTCTGTCGAAACCTCTGCCCACGGTGGGGAGGAAGATCGGGTGTGTGTGTTAGGGAACCAGTTGTCTGGGTTAGCAGCTGATGAGAGAGAAAAAAAGCTGAGGTGCTTAATAAGAGAGAGATCTATGGAATGGGGAGAGGTCCATGCTGGCGGGGGCAGACATAGAAAGCCCTTGGTAAATGAACCTCCAAGTCACCAGGTGTCTATCCTTCACTAGGGTCCATGTACACAGCAATTCCTGTATTTTAAAGGCTCAAACATGTTGTAGGGTGTGCATCATCCACCTCAAAATCTGAATAAAATAAAATTTTGTTGTTGTTGTTGTTAATATCCCTTCATCCAAAGATCCCAGGGCGGTGTACAACATTAAGAATATAACTTACTTGGCATGTATATTTATGGTATGAGAAGACGAAAGTGCATAAAGGGATTTTTAATCACTTGGTAAGACAATCAATTTATGGTGTGTGTGGAAAATATAAAAACCTATTAGAGCAGAAGACACCGTGGTGGCTTTCCCCATTGGACGCGATATCCTTGAAAAAGACTAATGCAAAAAGTGAATGGGCAACCTATAAAGAGTTGCTCATGGAAGTAGAACAACAAATGAAATTGAAAAGCTTTGAGGACATAAGACATTTAGTAACAGACTGGTTGCAATATCACCAATTAAATGATGTGTTTAAAATGGATAAGAAAAATGGATTTAGTTAGGAAATTTCAAGGTTTGAAAAAAAATTATTGGAAAATAATATGAAGTTACTTTCTAAAATATGTAAATTGTTACTAGGGTGGCATACTAAGGATGACGAAGTTAAATCAGTAATGATACAATGGGCACAAGATATTGGGCACAATATCCAATTTTCATCTCGGGAAAAGTTATGGAGGGATGACTTAAAATTTACAGCATGCTGTGCGTTGAAGGAGAACTATATGAAAATGATATATCGGTGGTATTTAACACCTACAAAATTAGCTAAGATGTATAGAACTGCTTCAAATGTATGTTGGAAATGTAAGGAGAAGGAAGGCACATTCTACCACATGTGGTGGACATGCAATATGACAAAAGCATTCTGGGAAATGATATATAATGAGTTGGGGGGAAATGTTTAAAACAACATTTGTGGAAAAACCAGAAGATTTTTTACTAGGAATTTTAGGTGCGGAGATACCAAAGGAGCAGAGACGATTATTTATATATGCAACAACAGCAGCACGGATACTACTGGCCCTGAAATGGAAAGAAGATAAAGTCCCGACCAGAGATGAATGACTGGTGAAAATGATGGACTACGCCGAAATGGTGAAATTGAACGGGAAAATCAGAAACCAGGAAGAAAGGACTTTAAAAAGGAATGGGAAAATTTTATATTGTACTTAAGAGAACACTGTAAACAATTTAAACCTTCCGTAGGATTTGAGTAACGTTTGTAATGTACTAAAAACTAAGGTAAAAATGTTTTAAATAAGAAAAATAGAGAAAGTTAGTGAAGCAGTGGGAAAGGTTTGAAAATGGAAACCATGGACGGGTGGAGGGGAGTCAAGGGATTCAGGGAATCCTAAATGATGGTGGTGTTTATTGTTTGAATTTAAATTTGCAATGTAAAACTCAATAAAAAACATTTTTTTAAAAAAAGAATATAACTTACTCAGCATAATAATACAAAGCATAATGATAACAGCCCCCCCCTGCATTTAATAGGACATAGATAATTTAATGGCTGAAGGCTTGGGTAAAGAGAAATGTTTTCACCTGGTGCCTAATATATTTATGTATCTGCTTTAGCCTCTGCCTTACATTTATGCAAGCAAACTGCTTAGAGGGGTGTTTTCTACAGCATAGATTTTCTTGTTTATTTTGACGATCAACAATCTTGTTAAATAAAATAAAGAAAAAGAAATCAGTACAAATGCTCAACAAACAGGTCATCTGAAGAAGCACTCAACATGAACCTGAACAAATTTCATAGTTTGTTCAGTAACGAACTTTTCCCCCTGTCACTAAATACTGGGAAGAAGTAACCATCTTCTCCTTTCTTGTGGTTTCTTCTGTAAGTTTCACCATCTGAATTACAGCTAATGATTTCTAAGAAAAGAAGTGCAAAGGAAAGCAAGTGATTTGAAACCCTTCACTTCCGCATGGGACAGTTTTGCAAGAATCAAATCTGCAATGTGTACTCAGTAAACCAGCAGAGAGAACTGTTGCTTAGCAAGACAGTCCTCCTTTTCCCTTTTCCTGACACATGGATATATTTGGGGGGGGGGGGAGGCAATTGGCTATTTAAGTATTTTTATTTATTTACTTGATTTAGGGGGCCTTCCCTGGCTATGTCCATGTCCTGACACCTGTATCCCAGTGCATAATGGATATTGGGGGAAAGGTTGTAGCAGAAAGAAGGCCACAAATCAAGGACAACACATCAGAATTAGCAGCCACAAGAGGAACACAGTAACAGTGGATTTAAAGAACATTGCAAAGGATTCTGGGAAACACATTTAGCAAGTTAAACGGCTTGGGTCTTTTTCAGAATGAGGATCAGAAACTTGCTAATTGTTTCACTTCCCGTCTCTCTCCCTTCCAACTCCTTTTTGTACATTTCTTACGAAATCTCTGAATTTAACCCTGACTTCCCTCTTAATGACTATTCCTTTCCAACTCTCTTTTTTTGTTGCCCTATCTGCCATAATGATGTGGCTGCATGCAGGTGCCTGCACACCTATGCAAGCATGTGAGAGAATAAGCCTAGGCATGTTTTACTCCCAAGTAAGTCCTTACTTTCTCCTTTAGGGCTTATACCCTAATAAGTGTAGTTAGGATGTGCTTCCATTAAACAGATGAGTTATATTTCTTTTTAAACTTTAATAATTATTGCTAGATTTTGCCTCTGGTAATGACACACATGACGTAACAGGCTGTATGTAACAGTATAACTTCTATTTCAAAAAACAATTCAACATATCATGCCACAATATGTAATTCCATAGACCAAATTATCATATGAGTGGAACATATTCTGAGAGATTAAAGTCCAGTGGATTGATCAGGAGATACAGTCTATTCAGTTCTTATATTAGCAATAACCACAATGTGAAATGCTTATTTCAATCTTGTAGTGTTCCACGTGTCGATGCTTTTGAGAATTCTAGCATTCCTTGTAAGTAGGTATCAGATGAAAAACTTGAAAGTATGGCACATGCAGAAAATAAGACAAGGATTCCAGGATAATTCCTTGTTTCGCCCAACTGGGCTTCGTCAGCCATGCATACCTTGGATTATATAAACGAACATAATGTAATGTAATTTTATATAAAACTAAGTAACATAACATAAACATTAAATAGTAAATTTACATACTATATTCTTGTGTACCAGAAACATGGAACATAATGGATTCAGTCATCACAATAACTGATCAGAAGTTTCTTTATATGAAGAGAGGCAATATTGACTCCAACTGTTCATAAAAAATGAGCATGTGCACATATCATAGAATCATAGAATTGTCCCTTGGAAGATGCTCACGAGGGTCATCTAGCCCAACCCCCTGCAATGCAGGAATCTTTTGCCAAACGTGGGGCTTGAACCCACGACCCTGAAATTCAGAGTCTCATGCTCTACCCCCTAAGCTGTAAACATGTGTCTTATTTTGTCCTCTTCTTTGGTGATCTTTAAGTGGCTGTCCTATCCTCCACTTGAGCCCTTATGTAGCATTGAATCAAGAAAAGGAAGCGACCTTTTATCATATGTGGTGGGAATGTAGAGAGATTAAAAATTGGGAAATGATATATAATGAATTGAAGAAAATGTTTAAAATGACATTTGTAAAAAAAAACAGAAGCATTTCTGTTAGGGATTGTAGGACAAGACCTGCCAAGAAAAACAAAGAATTTATTCATGTATGCTACAACAGCGGCAAGAGTATTGATAGCACAAGGATAACGGTAAGAGAAACAGATGAGCTATGCAGAATTGGCTAAACTGGCATACAAACTGCAAGATAAGGACAACTGTGACTTTAAAGAAGAATGGGAACTTTTTACAAATTACTTAAAAAGACAACAAAATGAACTGCACTCCTTGGCAGGCTTTGAATAAACATACACAAATTTATTGATCGATAATATGGTAGGTAGATAATATAAAGATCTATACAATTCTATAATATGCAGAGAATAACGTGTTGAGAAATCAGAGAGAGGAGCTGAGGGAAGTCTCGGGGGGAGGGAGGGTATATTGGGGAGGGGGAAAATAATGAATATGATATGTTTTTGACATTTTGTTATGTTGAAATTGCAAATAAAAACTTTAATGAAAAAAGTAGCATTGAATCATTCGCCATTTTTGCTGTGCTTTCTCTCTCCCCACTCTTCATTTTTGCCTTCCTCTGAATTTCTAGGAAATCTCTTTCCTTTTTCCATGGTTTGAGCAATTATTACATGAGGCAATCCCCTCAAGTTCTTCATTGCACCATACATTTAAAGCACCACGATACCACTCCTATTCCCCTCAGAGAACCACAATTCCAAGAGTTCCTGGTGAACAGGGATTGACTGTTAAACCACTCTGGAAGCTTAGGGCACACGCCTATGACGTAAAGTTGCCTCTGAGTATATTAGGATGGCAGGTGCCTGAAGTCTCATGGGCTCTGTGGCTGCATGCACACGATACATTGAAAGCACATGACTTCCCCCAAAATAATTTGGGGAACTGTAGTTGAACTAGGAGTTGTAACTGTGAGAGGTAAACCACCATTCCCAGGATACTTTGCATGGGGATCAGGTGCTTTAAATATACATTGTGTACACAGTGTGCCCAGCCACCCTTTAAGCAAAGTAAAAGAAAGAAAGAAAGAAAGAAAGAATGAATTTTAAAGGGAGGGATTAGACAAGAAATCCAGCACCCTGTTCCAAAGACTCTGGGCCACATCCTAACAATTCCCAGGGCTGCAGCCTTACGAATCATATCAAATTTTGTAAACAATTTTGTTCTTGAGTAACAGCTCAGAGTGAGTGAACCAAATGCCTCTAGTTCAACTTTCCAGCCTATTTAGGAACTCCTTAGAGAAGCCCCTCTCAGCCTCAGCAACCACACAGCTCATCTGCAACTTGAGGATAATACTTACCCGACCTTGCAGGGCTGCTGCTGCAACAATGACTTTAATAACGCATGAAAAGCATTTTGAACGCCCTAAAAACAACGTTTGCGCACCTTTATCGATGCTAATAACGTTGCCTACCGGTAAGGTTGCGTCCCTCTCTTTTTCCTCACTCTATCCCTCTCCAAGCCCCCGATTTTGACAAAGCTATAATTGTAACGGTTCTGGCAGGTAGGCAAGAATGTGTTTACTGCAGTTCACGAACGCCAACTATCAGCTCCATTCTGCCCCCTGCTGGATCCTGGCCGTTCGTTTCCAGGGAGAGAAAGGCAGGCGAAAGCTAAGCTCTAGGAGGATCCCTCGCGACCATTTGCACGGGAGACACCAAGAGAGAAGCAGAGGCGGTAAACATTATCCAGACACGGATCCGGGCTTCCACTGACGCGCCTTCCAAAAGGGCGAGACCAACCTTTGCAAACCCCTCATTTTGCAGGCGAGCACGGCTTCATCGCAGGTGAGCTTGTCCCTCCTGTTTGCATCCCCTGCTCCAACATGAGCTTGCTTTTTGGGGGGTTGGGGGAGGAAAGAATGGCAGGTGGGGGGTAAATCTGCAGCTTAGTGGAAACCTCAAGGCAGGAGGGAAATGTGTGCATCAGATACAGTTGAGGAAACGTCCCCCGCCCTAAAAAGAAGAAAACTCACAGGAGAATTTGACAGCTCGTGAGAGAATCAATTCACGTCTTTGATCATCGTTGCCTTTAAAAAAAAAAAAAAATAGACTGCTCCACATTTGCTTCCGAAGCAGCCAAGGGGGTTGCGGCAGCTTAAAGACTAGTAACAAATGTATTCTGGCAGAAGCTTTCGTGGGCTAGAGTCCATTCATCGGATTCGTGAAGTGTTCTCCGTAGTACATGGGGGAAGAGCATAACAGTGAGGTCACAGAGAAATACAAGACTGGCAGTCCAAACAGGGATAAGTACGTAGTTAACTGTGGCCATTCACAAAACAGTTGTTGATGGTAATGCATTATCTCGACATGGACAAACTAATGAATCACAGGCCGTTGTTTTAATGGGGGGGGGGTATTAAACAGCATTAAACCTCTTAATGACCTGTTGCCTCCCTCTGCAATTCCTTTGTTCAAGGATGGACACTTTAAAATCATTTACAAAGTGGTTGAAATGCCCACCCCCAGATTTTACCCCCGTTTTTTTTATTGCCGTTACTGATGTCAGAATTGTGCGTTCTTTTGCTTGGAGACTGACTTGTTTGTCTTACGTAAAATGCAGAAGGGTATTTGCTTCTGTGCTGATTCTCTGCTTGCTTTTGTCCAGTTTCGTAACAGTCCCCTTGTCAAATCACCCTCCTTTTATGCCATGTCTTAGTCACCTCATATATAATTTGGAGCACAGGTCTTGGACAGGTGGGTTGTTGTCATAACCTATTTCTGGGTTGCACCCCCAGTCTGAGGAGGTCTGCGCCAGAGAGATCAATGCCTTTTTTAAAAATGTTGTTTAAAACACAGAGGAAGAAGGAGAGAGTAGAAGAGCGACTCAAGAGTGTCAGCATTTTGTACCAGAATTTTAGCTTTGCGCATTTAGGCTGTGTAAGCATTACCAGCTTAAAACACAAGTACATCCTTCTCCCCCCCCCCCACCGCCCAATTCTGATCTATGCAGGTTTGGGGGGGAAATGCATCAAAATGTAAATATTTCATTTTTAAAAAGGCAAGATAGGTGTGGACTTTGGTTAATGTTGTGTGCCTGTCAGCAGGGGTGGTATATACTGGATGCAGTGTGCACACAGTCTTAAAGTTCTCTGTAGACCTGCACATTTTGATTTCATCGCCATAGGTGAAAGGGTAATAGACTTTTTAAAACAAGTGAAAGCTGGATATTCAGGCTATATTCAGTCGGAATATCCAATAAGAAGCCGGGTATGCGCTTCTGACCCCCATCCCCACCCCCACCCTGGCCACTCTTGCTTGGGTGCCCTGACGGATGACCTCGGGGAGAGAGGCAGGGAGTGTGACCCTGTTGTTCCCACCACATTTCTCAGCTGCCTTTTGATACCATAGCTGCAATATTGGTGTTGCATACATATCACTGAAGGCAGCTGGTGCGCAAATGTTTCATGCATGCGCATTACTGTGGAAATTGCCCTTACGAAGAAGGCTTTTGTGGCAGCAACAATGGCAGGAAGAAATATATAAATTGGTCCCCTTAAGATGTCACAGGGGTCTGCTTGCTAAATCAGCATTATTTCTTTAATGCCACTCATGCAATTGCTAACGTGTGCGAATTGCTCTGTTGGCTAGAGCTAGGCCCTTGGTGTGATGCTGCTGCTCTTTTGCTCTTTCCTAACTTGTTGTTTTACAATATGTTACCATCCTCTCTGGAACCCAAGGGTGTTCCTGCTAGGACTGCAACATTAGAACAAATTGAGCAATCCCATGTAGAATATGAGGCAATAGGGAGGAATTAGTTATCATGAGATTTTTTGTCCACAGTGAAGAGCCTGTCATCATTTTTGGTGAAACCAGAGAATGTTCTTAGGGTTAGCAGGGTGAGAGAGCACCAGTCATCCCTTGCGGCCCATATTTGGCCAGGGAAGGGGCTTCCAAGTATACTGGCAGGAGGTCTTCCTTTGAAGGATGTCCTTTCATGGACAACAGTGTCCAAAGCTGGCAAGTGAGAGTAAAACTGGAGTCTATTCAGCCTCTGTTAAAATGCTGAGCAGGCCCCAAAGAAGGAACTGTTCTTGCTGCCACAGGTGAGAATGGAGACTTCTTAGGTTTTTAGCATATTTTGGAGAGGAGACGACATAAGAAACTCGTCACAATTCTTGTATATTAAATGATGCTCTCCAGAGTGACCGCAGTGGAGCCATATAGTTCAGGGCTGCCAACCAGCAGCCTTAATCGGTTTGAGAGTTTGCAGGTATTACTGAACAGAGCCGGGAAGATAACACCTCCTTTTAGGTAAAGAGACGCCATCCACTCGTGAGTGCTACCAGTGCGTCCTGCAACAAAATGCAGAGTGCTCCTAGTCAAGGTGCCAGCTGCACCCTTTTTCAGGATGCTGCATTCTGTCTCACCTGCCGACAGCCAGGTAACATTCTGCGTCCACTGTGTCTGCTTAGTCCTCCTTTGGCTGGTCATTTGGGGGGCATGGGGGAGCAAGGGGTCCTTACTAGAGTTTTTTGTGCTTCTGCAAACCTCGAGGTTCCCTTAAGCCTCCCGCTTTTGTGTGAATGGTACCATCTAGGCCACATAAGTATAGGAACTTGGAGGATGAGTTGCCTAATATGTATGGAACATAGCTCCCACTGCAGACTGGGGCGTGGTGCCATTCTGTAGAGAGCATACATGTGCATGTCATAAGCAGCCTCTGGTTCCACCTTGTTCTGCTCATCCCCTGCTTACTAAGTCCATTATCCTCTCTTTTGTCCAGAAATGTCCACCACTGTGACAGAATGCGGAAACGTGAGGATCATCTCAAAAGTCGTTCAGCCAGGCCAGCAGGAAGCAGGCACAGCAAATACGTCAGGAACTACTGTCACTGTATCGCACGGTGCATCAACCTATAGCAAAAATACCAAGAATATGCTTCCCAAGGCCCTTGGGGTAAGGCCCCATAGGCTTGTCAAACTAGGCCCAAATCCTGGAGGGACCCAATGTTCTGTCTCTATAAGGTAGCTTTCTACGTTCCTCATAGTGATGAGGGAGGTGATTAGAAACAGAACAATTTGTAGGTAACGCTAACATGTGGAGGAGGAGAGTGGTGGTGAAGCTGGCAAGGGTTATAGCACTTGTCCACGATTACTGATCCGCAGTACCATTGTTCTTCCCCTCCAGACTGTGCAGATCGTCGTGGGGGCTATAGAGATATGTTTTGGAGTTGCCCTGACAGCAGCACAAGAAGATTCAAAGACCCTGACTGTGAAGAGTGGGCTCTACTTCTGGTTTGGGATCTTGGTAAGCAGACTTTGGCTGAGAGGCTTGGAGGCTCTTTCACCTACCAAAGCTTCTGAGGAGGCCTCTCTTATTTTAGACACAGAGGCCCAGAGCCACAAAGAGGCTGAATCCTAAACCAAGGTAACCATTTCCCATTGGGGGATCCATGTTGGTGTGTTGTAGCAAAAACAAAAATGAATCGTGCAGCACCTTAAAAGGCTAACAGAAATATTATGGCAGAAGCTTTTGTGGATTACAGTGCACAAAAGCTTCTGCCATAATAAATTGTTGGTGCTTGAGGTGCACCAAGACATGAAGTACTCAACACCCCTGCCTGTGGCCTTATCGTCTTCCAAAGCAAATACTCTATTCCCAACTTAAGAATGGAAAGTGAAATACTGGTGGACAATAAAAGAGGTTTAAAGACGCTCTCAAGGCAAATCTTTAAAAATGTAGTATAAGCACTGATAACTGGGAAACACCCAGCCTGCAAGCACTCCAATTGGAGAACAGCCTTTACCAAAGGTGTCGTGGACTTTGAAGACGCATGAACTCAGGATGAAAAGGAGAAATGGGCTAAGAGGAAGGCATGTTTGGCAAACCCTCACTGTGATCAAATCCCACCTGGAGACCTATGTCCCCACTGTGGAAGGACATGTGGATCCAGAATTGGCCTCCACACGGACTCACTGTTAAGACCGTTTTCATGGAAAACAATCTTACTCAGCCACGAGTGATCGCCAAAGAAGAAAACTCAACACCTCTGCCTGTGGTCTGCCCAAGTGTTTGTTCTGCTGCAAATCTATTTGGGGAGATGCCATTCTGTCTAATAGGTACTTGCATCTTCTTCCCAAACAACAGTGTTTGTTTAGTACTCAAGCTTAAGACTCTTTACAGAGGTAGCTTTTGAGTTGGTTCACATGTTACTAACCTCAGTTGGTAATGTAAAAAAGCCTCTGGTTGGCATGAGCTTAGGAGGTGGTGGGGTTAGAGAAGGTTTTGGCCTTTCTGACCAATGCAACCCGACTTGAGAGTCTCTGTGCTCTAGTTTCTGTATGGAATGAGACTCAGCCTGGTGATTGTTCTTGGTTTTTCCTTCCCTGTGTAGCTCCTGATCTCTGGGTCATTGTTGGTAGAAATGGAGAAAAGAGATCTTCAATGGCTGGTAAATATTCTCCCGGGTATCTTTTTCGAAAAATTGACATGATAAAGGTATGTCTAAAGTTGTTGCCAGTACGTCTTCAGGGTTATTTGCTGGGCAAACAGATCCTTGGTTTGTTCTGGCCAAGGCCTTAAGAAGACAAAGCTCAAATAAAGATAATTTTTGTAATGGAGGCAAGGTGAAGTTGCTGAGAGGTGGTCAGGTTATTTTCGTAGGATATGTGAGTCAGTTTAACAATTCTCTAATACAATCATAATGTCTATGTTGTTCTGAGAAAGTCCAAATTTGGGACATTCACTGCAATCTTTCACAGGCAATCTGCCTAGCACAGGGTGAGGAAAGTGTAGTCCTCCAAATGTTCTTGGACTACAGCTCCCAACATCCCTGACCACTGGCCATTTGGGCTGGGGCTGATGGGAATAACAGCATCTGGAGGGCCACAGCTTCTCCATCTGTAGCCTTAAAAAAAACTTGTGAATATTGGCAATCCGGAAAGCAAACTTCTAGAGCACAGGGATCGCTCAGGAATGTATATGTAGGGCTCCAAAGAAATCAAGGCTGTAAATTCGGAGACCAACTACAGGTGATTACTTTCAGAGACATGGAAGTGATGTAATAGAGCAACTCTTTATTTATTTTATTTCAATGTACTGATATAGGTGAAAGCTAGCTCCGCTGCCAACTTGCTAGTTTGTGTTGCTGCATTGGTTGCTGTAATCCTCCATAGTACTGAGATTGCACAAACCCATCAACAAGGAGACTTGTGTGACGATTCTGATATGTATTATGGTCATTGCTTCAATTCTATTCCGGTAAGTTTTTCCCCATCTCTTCATGTGCATGTAGTAGCAGTCCATAACTTGCTAAAAGTGATCTGATTCAGCAAAGGCTTCAGGCATCTAGAGACTCTTCAGAACGGTTTTGTGCCTAAATGAAATAATTCTGCCTTTGTGTTGTTGTTTAGTTGTTTAGTCGTGTCCGACTCTTCGTGACCCCATGGACCAGAGCATGCCAGGCACTCCTGTCTTCCACTGCCTCTCGCAGTTTGGTCAAAAATTCTGCCTTACCGTTGGCTTATAGGAAGCCAAAAATAGCTAATTCACAAGTGAGAGGCTCTACTAACCCTCATAAGACTTTGTCAGTGACCAGCAAGGAGCATAAAGACATGGTGTCTCCCAGTGGATCAAAATTCATTTTGTATAAAATTTATTTTTTGGTGTGATATTTTAGCACACTATGGAGACATATTGCACCTGTCTGTGGATTAGCTGCAAAGAACATCTGGCTCAATCACCTTTTCAACTTCAAACAAACAAAATTAAAGAAGTGTCCAAATGAGGCAATGAAATTATTATTATTATTATTATTATTATTATTATTATTATTATTTATACCCCACCCATCTGACTGGGTTTCCCCAGCCACTCTGGGCAGCTCGCAACAGATTAAAAACAGAATGAAACATCAAACATTAAAAACTTTCCTAAACAGGGCTGCCGTCAGATGTCTTCTAAAAGTCAGATAGTTGTTTATTTCCTTGACATCTGATGGGAGGGTGTTCCCCAGGGTGGGCGTCACTTCTGAGAAGGCCCTCTGCCTGGTTCCCTGTAACCTCACTTCTCGCAGTGAGGGAACCGCCTGAAGGCCCTCGGCACTGGACTTCAGTGTCCAGGCTGAACAACGGGGGTGGAGATGCTCCTTCAGGTATACTGGGCCAAGGTTAGTGGCAAGCTTGGAAAGAATGTTGTTTAGTCGTTTAGTCGTGTCCGACTCTTCATGACCCCATGGACCAGAGCATGCCAGGCACTCCTGTCTTCCACTGCCTCCCACAGTTTGGTCAGACTCATGTTTGTAGCTTCGAGAACACTGTCTAACCATCTCGTCCTCTGTCGTCCCCTTCTTCTTGTGCCCTCAACCTTTCCCAACATCAGGGTCTTTTCCAGGGAATCTTCTCATGAGGTGGCCAAAGTACTGGAGCCTCAGCTTCACGATCTGTCCTTCCGGTGAGCACTCAGGGCTGATTTCCTTAAGAATGGATAGGTTTGATCTTCTTGCAGTCCATGGGACTCTCAAGAGTCTCCTCCAGCACCAGAATTCAAAAGCATCAATTCTTCGGCGATCAGCCTTCTTGATGGTCCAGCTCTCACTTCCATACATCACTACTGGGAAAACCATGGCTTTAACTATACGGACCTTTGTTGGTAAGGTGATGTCTCTGCTTCTTAAGATGCTGTCTAGGTTTGCCATCGCCTTTCTCCCAAGGAGCAGGCGTCTTTTAATTTCGTGACTGCTGTCACCATCTGCAGTGATCATGGAGCCCAAGAAAGTAAAATCTCTCACTGCCTCCATTTCTTCCCCTTCTATTTGCCAGGAGGTGATGGGACCAGTGGCCATGATCTTTGTTTGTTTTTTTATTGAGCTTCAAACCATATTTTGCGCTCTCCTTTTTCACCCTCATTAAAAGGTTCTTTAATTCCTCCTCACTTTCTGCCATCAAGGTTGTGTCATCTGCATATCTGAGGTTGTTGATATTTCTTCCGGTAATCTTAATTCCGGCTAGAGATTCATCCAGCCCAGCCTTTCACATGATGAATTCTGCATATAAGTTAAATAAGCAGGGAGACAATATACAGCCTTGTCGTACTCCTTTCCCAGTTTTGAACCAATCCGTTGTTCCATATTCAGTTCCAACTGTAGCTTCTTGTCCCACATAGAGATTTCTCAGGAGACAGATGAGGTGATCAGGCACTCCCATTTCTTTAAGAACTTGCCATTGTTTGCTGTGGTCGACACAGTCAAAGGCTTTTGCATAGTCAATGAAGCAGAAGTAGATGTCTTTCTGGAACTCTCTAGCTTTCTCCATAACCCAGCGCATGTTTGCAGTTTGGTCTTTGGTTCCTCTGCCTCTTCTAAATCCAGCTTGCACTTCTGGGAGTTCTCAGTCCACATACTGCTTGAGCCTACCTTGTAGAATTTTACGCATAACTTTGCTAGCGTGTGAAATGAGTGCAATTGTGCGGTAGTTGGAGCATTCTTTGGCACTGGCCTTCTTTGGGATTGGGATGTAGACTGATCTTCTCCAATCCTCTGGCCGCTGCTGAGTTTTCCAAATTTGCTGGCATATTGAGTGTAGCACCTTAACAGCATCATCTTTTAAAATTTAGTTCAGCTGGAATATCATCACTTCCACTGGCCTTGTTATCTGCAGTGCTTTCTAAGGCCCATTTGACCTCGCTCTCCAGGATGTCTGGCTCCAGGATGTCTCACTCTCCAGGATGTCTTGGAAAGAATAGTGGTGGTGTTTTATTGAGCTACTTAGTGTGGGGTTGGCCTTGAAGAAATGTCACTTGGTGCAAAACGATGCTGCCACACTTCTAATTGGGACTTGCTGTATCAAGTGTATTATTCCAGCTGCATTGTTACCAAGCCAGGGTGGTGGGGCTAGCCTGGGTCCGGGATGCCTGAAGGATCACTTCATCCCACAGCTGCCTGCCCGTGTACACTCAAGTCTGCCCCTGAGGTCCATGTCCTTCCTGCCTTTCAGAGCCTTTTCAGTTATAGCATTGCTGCTTTGGGGTGACCTTTCAAAAGGGGGCTGTCTTGTGCCTGTCTTTCAACTGGAGATCAAAATCTGATGTTTTGAATGAGCTGTCAGGCTAGAATGGTGTTAACTGGATATGCTTTCATTTTGATGTAGTTGTGCCATTTTCTTGATGCAAATATATAGATTAAAAGTTATTTTGCATTGTCTTAACATACTACATCTCTGTGGGTCCTGGTGGATCAAAAGCATGGAGTATCAGTACTGAAAATAAATAAAAGCGAGCTTGTTACCATTCCAGTAGGAACAGAAATAGGAAACATTCTCAAAGGGAAAACACACTAGCCTACATAAAATGTAGTTGAGGGAAATAATGGATTGATACCTGGCGGTTATAGTTCCTTAAATTGTATAATGTGTGTACAGGTCTCTTGCTATAAAAAATACATAATGTACATTGTTCTTTGGATTTGAAGATTTATTCCTCCCCTGTTTTCCTGCCAAGGGTCCAGTTATTAAATCCTGCTTATGTGATTGGACCCCAAGTATCTGTTTTTTCTGGAGAAAGGGTAGAAGATGGGGGAGGGGGAGCTCCTTTGCAATCTTCCTAATTCTCAGGAATGGAGTTAAGGTTCTTTAGGGATATTCCTAAATTATCCCTTCCAACAAGGTCTAGAACAAACATTTAATGGAAAGTAATGGAAAACAGTGTGCACACGACACTAGATGCTATCCATTATCTATCCTGTCCTTTCTTATGATGCACTTTGTATGCACTTTTCACCTCAAACCAGCTTCAATTGATAAAAAAGGACAACCTGGCTGTGTTTTAAACTGGTCATGTGTACACAGCCTAAGTCAACCTTTCAACCATTAGGCTTCAGCAGGGAGACCCTCTTTAGATTTGTTCACCTCCCTGTCCCTGGAGGATTTTGTGTATCTTCTTCAGAATCTTTCAAATCGGTGTCAATGAAAGAGACATCACAGGACTCAGCTGCTTTGGAAGGTTAACTCTTGCACTTCCAAGCGATGGGTTTTTGGTTGTGTTTTCAATTCTGGAGCTGTGTAAATAGCAACCCGTGCAACTGTTTATTGCCTTTTCCCACAGACGCTGATATATGGTCTGAACGCGGTGTTTATCATCTTTTCGGTTCTTGAACTGTTCATAGCTGTCGCTGCCCTGGTAGTTGGATCCAGATCTGCACAACAACAACTCTATCGGCAGATGGTGAGGCTGAATCCCTGCCTTTTTCTGTCACAGGTTTGCTGTGGCTGGGACAAACCCAGCCCTAAATCAACACTGTTCCTCACTCAGCTATGTGGAAAGAAAATCATAAGCTTGGTAGTAGCCTGCAAATTTCAAATGTGTTCTCTCCCCCCTCCCTGACATGGCTTTGAGTTATGCCCTTTTCCCATCAAAAATTGAACAGAATCTGATCTCAATGAAATAATTTCAATTTTTTGTGATCCTCACTTTCCCTCTTTGCAGGGATTTCAGTGGTACCTGGCTCTCCCCTGAAAGGGCTGGCTCCTACATTTCTCTTAGAATAATGGAAGGAGGCAAAAGTTGTGTCTGGGTAGAGGATGGGTAAAGCTTGCAGAGAACCATTACCAACTTTGCTCTTTTTGTTGTTTTTTCCAGGCATCGTGATAAGGCTTCTCTTGGCACTTCTTGGCACACCATTTGCAGCAATTATAGAGGTCTCTCTTGCTTAGAGCTACACAGCTGTGAACTTCTTGCAGATACTTCACCTTTTCCAAGATGGACTGCAGGAATCCTGCTAATCTCTTGCCTGGCTTTCTTTAGAAAGAGAAAACAAACTATAAACTTGCCTGTGACCTTCCTCTATGGGTCCTGCCACATAAGCTGAAAAGAAGGTTTTCCAAATCCAAGACTTCTCTTCACTTTTGTGCATTATCAAGAAAGGGAAATCTCTGTACCTTTTAAAAAGTTTACATTTTGGGCCTTTCCTGTGTGTTCCTGGAAGACAACAGTCTGATCTCTAAATTCTCCTGGGTTTGGTGAGGAGAGAGAGCCCAAACAGATTGTTTGTGCTTATTCCAACATGAAATTTAGGTTTGTGGTAATGAAATGGACACTGTGGTGATGATGAGACCCATATAAGCACACGCTATATTGGAAGGGAAAGTGCTTTGAATTTTTTGAGAAAATATCTAGCTCTTTGAGCTGGTTAGAAAACTGCTTGTGGATCTTCCTGCAGGGAAAACTGATGTGGGTTTTTAATGAATGCACAACACATATTCTTCCACAGGAACAGTTCACATTAAATCAAGCATTCTCACACTGGAAAACATTTCATCAGCATCTCAGCCTGTCTCCAACCAGAGAAGAAAGATAGATTAAGTCTTCGCCCACATACCAAATGCTATATCCCTTTCATTCTTCAGGTTGCCCTGGTACCCTAATGCAGCAATCTTGTACACACCTGGGAGTACATCTCACTGAACCCAATTGATCTTACCTCTAAGTAGACATGCATACAATTGCACTGTAATGCTGCAATCTTATGGACGCTTAATCTCGGAATAAATACCAGTGAAGAATGTGACTTCTTTCTGAGTGTATAGAATCAGGGGCAGTTAAGGAAAGAAGAACACAATGTTCTCTTTTACCTCTCCAGACCACAATCAGACTTTCCGATGGGCTTCTGAGCCACAGCATGCAAATGGCTCAGTCGCTGGCATTTCCAGACAGAAACTACTGTCTGAAACCTTGAAAATCTGCTTTCAGTCACTTTAGACAATAATGAGCTAGAAAGGTCAACATTCTGACTGGTATGAAAAAGCTTCCAATCTTCCTACATGTTGGTTCCCCTTGGTTCCCATAGCGATGTTTCTTAGACAGCTGAAAATCTGCCTGAGAAAATTCACTAGAGGTAAGATTATGATAGCTCACCTCTACTGTAACTGGGAGGCAGTTACTTCATGGAAGTACTCAATAGATTATGAAGGAGATGCTCTTAAAAAAAGTTATGCAGAAACCTCACCTGGAGACTTAAATGCTGATATTTGAAAGAGAGAGAAATCTGCTTAAATTTGTTTACTTTTGTTACACTATAAAAAGGGATGGGATCAAAG
This sequence comes from Podarcis vaucheri, assembly GCF_965113315.1. Taxonomy (NCBI): domain Eukaryota; kingdom Metazoa; phylum Chordata; class Lepidosauria; order Squamata; family Lacertidae; genus Podarcis; species Podarcis vaucheri. The sequence continues at coordinate 83,556,828 of NC_138759.1, read as the reverse complement.
AGTAGTAAGATACACTGATAATGTGTTGCATTTGTAACAACTGAGATGTTGACCAAAGTGGTAAGACAGTGTGACAGATTCCGTATTCATAGCATGCAAACAAGTTTGTCAAAGCTTGTCCACATTGTGATATCATACAGTATTATTTCCAGAGGCAGGAAAAAAATGTTTAAATCTTTGTGGGGCAGTTTGGGCAATCAGCAGAATGAAGTCAAAAGGGCTGTTTCCGGGGGACAAGGTTGAATAGTTCTTCCTAAGGTGCTAGTTTTGTAGTTGCAAGGAATTGTTCATCTTGGGGAGCATTCGAGAATGCCAGTGCGATCACCACTCTACATCCTAAAAGCATACCTACCAGGTAGGGAACATGTAGCGCTGTGGTCTAAACCACTGAGCCCCTTCGGGTTGCTGATTGGAAGGTTGGCGGTTCAAATCCCCGTGACAGGGTGAGCTCTTGTTGCTCTGTCCCAGCTCCTGCCCACCTAGCAGCTCAAAAGCACACCAGTGCAAGTAGATAAATAGGTACTGCTGTGACGGGAAGGTATACGGTGTTGCCATGCGCTCTGGCTTCCGTCATAGCAGCGGTTTAGTCGTGCTGGCCACATGACGTGGAAAGCTGTCTATAAACAAACGCTGGCTCCCTTGGCCTGAAAGCAAGATTAGCGCCACACCCTATAGTCACCTTTGACTGGACTTAGCCATCCAGGGGTCCTTTACCTTTTTTTACCTACCAGGATAGGCTTTATAACTTGATTTCTCAGTGAATTCACTGTGCTGGGTATAGGCAGGCCATCCTCTCAGACATATTATTGTTATAGAAAAAAGAGCCCAGAGTCCATATAATGACTGTGCACACTTTAGGAGACATCATCATTATTATTATTTATTGGATTTATATACTGCCCTATAACTGGAGATCTCAGGGCAGTTCACAGAACAAAATCAAAATGAAAAACCACAAAACATATGATCAAAATAAAAACAGCCCATGCGTTAGTTTTTCTATTGTTATCATTTTTTTTTATAGCAGTGAAACTGAAGAGCAAGCACTTGTTTTAACAGAAAATACCAATAAAAGAGAGCCTTTCGATTTATAACCAAGTATATAAAGATGAATTGTTGCATCCATTTAAAGTATCTATGGAAATAAGCTCCTGTCTTAAACTACTGCACATACTGTATATATTTTTTGGATAAATATATTGCTGGCATTGTGTGTTTATCAGAATCTTTTTGTGCCTAGTCCAAATCAACTTTCTAGTTTTTATATAGTATCTCAGGTCTGATTATTGAATTGAATGTTGTTATACATCACCTGGCATGTGCCTTCTGCATTCAGACTAAAATATATTTGTCATTTGGTGTGTGAAGTGGTTTGTTAATAAATTTCAATGCTTCCCCGTGATTTGTTCTTTTATGGATGCTCGTGTGCAGGTTCTGCTACTTCCTTCTGTGGTGTTCAGATCTAGAAATGAAATGTTTATGATTAAAGTTAGTGCTGCTGAGAGCTACAGTGAAAACTTTAGCTTACAGTCTCCACTCCTTTTTATCCTAAAGTAAAACAACTTGTAGATTGCAGCCAAATTTCCTTTTAATAAATAAATCACAACAGTCCCTTTAAGACAGTATGCATACAAGGGTTATCTTCTAGTCCAACTCCTGCAATGCACTGGCGGGTGTGTGAGTGTGTGCCAGTCATCAAGGGCTATTTTATTTTTAAAATCTTTTTATTTATTGATTTATTTAATTTTTCGATCATTTCAATGCGCTGCAAGAAGGTCAACTTCTAGCCCTTTTGAGTTCCATGCATTTCCGATGCTGTTGCCCCGCATGTGAAGAATCACACCAAATACAACCGGAAACCGGAACTGTTGTTACGGAACGGGTAAGACCGCATCTCTTCGCAGCCGAAGTACAATTGGCCAATTGCGGTCAGGTGGCTGTCTCCGCCCACGTTTCCCTCACGCGCCTGGGCGCAACAAACCACTCGCGTTACTCTACGCATATACTCGAGGACGAAACGTCATCCGAGGGGGACGTCCCTGTATTTCTCCCACGTGGAGGGAGGCAGAGCAGCGGTTTTCGGGGGATCCGGCGAGTAGGCTATGTCGGCGCTTGTTTCTGAAGCGGAGCCGCTGAGTGAGCAGCCCCCTCCCGATACTGACCGAGGTGAGCAGGTCCAGCAGCCCGGGAACGGCGAGGAAGCGGCCGCCTCGGTAGAAGCTGGACCAGGGAAACCGCAGGCAGCTGCCCCGGGCACGAAGCGGAAGGAGGCGCCCGCCATCCCCAGAGGAAAGCCTAAATCGGGGCGGGTATGGAAAGACACCGGCAAGAAGCGGTGAGAGTTTGATCTTCGCCTTTAGGCGGCGGGACCTTGTTTTGCGCTACTTACTGCGTTTGCGTATGGTGCAAACTGAAGGTTAACAAGCAAGTGCAGTTATTTTTTGCTCTGATTTTGAAACAAATTTGACTCACAGGTGGTTTGCAATGCTTAAATAAGCCCTCTCCAATCGTTTCCACAGAATAGTTCGATTGTTCTACACAGTGTCTTTGCCAGTCTGTGGAGAGCATGGCCTGCGAAGTGTGTAGCCCCGTCTGATGAACAGGAACTTAGAAACTTAGGAAAATAGTGTATATGTTTAAAACTTAGGGAAATAGTGTATATGTTTAAAGCCAAAGCCTATACATTTGAAGCCTTTGTATGGTTTTACGCTCATGGCAGTGGTTGGTAATGGCTCCGTTTTCTCCTTGCTAGGTTTTCTCTCATGACTCTGGATAAGCCTTTGCGTACCTCCTGGGAACGCAAGATGAAGGAACGTCAGGAAAAGAAACTAGTCAAAGATTTTGCACGGCAGTTGGTGGAAGAAAAACGAAAGGAGCGTGAGGTGAGAGAAAATTGTGATATAAAGTGGTCTGTAGAATAGTGGTTCCTAGGTCTGGAAGCAGGCAGGTGGCCTGTTCTGAATAGAGTCGGTCCCCTTCGAAAGAACAGCTGTGTCATCCAAGGATGTGCCTAGATTCATCTTTGTCGCTGGAGACCCAATTGTCTTAAGGAGTGCCCATTCTGACTAGATCGCCAGGTACTGCCATTCCTGGACCTGGGATAGACTTTTCACAGTAATACATGTTCTGATAACCTCTTAGATTACTGCAGTGTGTTGCATGCGGTGCTGCCCTTGAAGACAACATGAAAGCTACAGTTAGCATACAAGGCAACTCCCTGGTTATTAAGTGCAGCAGCTGACTGAAGCCATATGTGTACTGAAAGACTTGCACTGTCTTTCAAAATATTACTAATCTGAACCCAAAAGTTTTATTGATATCTTATCTTATAAAATTTAGGACCTAAATACTTAAAAGAGCACCTCCCCACTCCAGTATTGTCCTGCCCACAGGTTAAGATATTTGGATAAGCCCTTCATGTTCAAGGACTATCCATTATGCAATACTGTTAGAGGGTCTTCTTTGCTGTGACACATGTCCTCTCTTCTGGGCAGTGTTAGAAACTCAGGAATATAAGCTAATTTTCAGTGCCCTTAAACCTGGGTTACGGTCGTCACAACAGAATATCTACACACTAATTAACTTTATTTTTATTATTCATTTCATTTCTGTACTGCCTTATATTTTAAAATAAACTGCTTTGGGATTTCCCCCCAACACATTAAAACATCAAATAAAATAATCCAGAATAAAACAAATTCAAGCTTCAAGGAAAATATTTCAGATCCTCTAAGTGACATTTTGCTTTCCCCGTTATTTGCCTATTTAATATATATAGCTGTCCCATAGCAGAAGTACTCGGAAGCCAGTGTGCTGTGGTGAATAGAGTGTTGGACTAGGACCTGGGAGATCAGGGTTCAGATTCCCACTGCTGTGGCTCTAAAATAATACATATAACTGGTTTCATTGTCTTCTCCTTCAGGAGAAAAAACTGCGAAGGGAAGAAAACTTAAGAAGACGACTGGAGAATGAGCGGAAGGCAGAGGTTGTGCAAGTGGTGAGTTTCCCCTTTTAAGTCCTTAGTTTTCTCTTGAAGAAGAAATTTGCCCTCTGTGAGAAGAGGAGCACTGCTGCAATAAACAGATCATTTGTTCTCTCCGTGTTGTACTTAGCTTGATAGAAATGACATGTTAGACCATGCTTCCTAGTTGCCGCTAATTGAGGAGGAGTGTTTAGGGGAGGTGTGGGCATGTTTTCATCTAACAAATATACAAAGTTTATCCAAACCCTCACTTACCCTAGGTTGAGTTTAGCCTAACACACTCATTTTACGTATAAATCTGCTTAAACTAGGACGCCATTTTTGTTTCCAGTGAGAGTGAGCCAAGAGAGGTGTAGGCTAGAAATTGTCTTTGTGGTGGTTGGATGATGGAGAGGCTGCTTATTTCACCTTACAATTACTATATATCCACCACTTATTGAGCCAAGACAACGCAGGATTTTTTTGCCCAATGTAGTAATGGAGATATAATGTTGTATAGCAAAATGGGTGATACTCTAGCCAGACCAATACCATGTGAATGAAAATCTATAATCCTAGTTGCTGATCAATGCAAGAATGGGCTGGAGCCAAAATCTTGCAAGAATAGTATCTAATTCAGGAGTAGCCAATGTGGTGCCCTCCAGATGACTACGGCTCCTATCCTTGGGGTGCTGAAAGGACTTTGTTTCATAAATGGATCATTTTCCTCATTCTTAAAATCTGTGGATTGCAAGACTGACATGGACAGTTTCTGGGCTCGCAAAGTGCTTGCATCATCTTTTGGATGCCCATCTGAATACCTCTAGGTCCCAGGATTGCAAGGCCTTTTCAGGTTGTGTGGCTCAAACGTCATAAATTGTTTCCTTATCATGGTGCCTTTCAGGTCTAGGCAAATGGGCACAGCTTTTCTGGATGTGCAGTTTCATCTCTCAAGAGATGTCGTTGATCTGATGTTTTGCTTAAAACAGTCCTGTTTACAGCAGTTGGCCACCATATTTTGCTTTTCCTGACTGGCACCATTGCAGAGCTGCTTTCCAAAGATTCACTCATCGTTCTCTCATGCATACCAGTTATAATTGATCTATATTAAAAATAGTAATGTTCCGTCATGGGGTTCCATTGTGCTAGAAGCAGCTTAGTCATGCTGGCCACATGACCCGGAAAGCTGTCTGTGGACAAACACCAGCTCCCTCGGCCTGAAAGCAAGATGAGTGCCACAACCCGGTCGCCTTTGACTGGACTTAACTGTCCAGGGATCCTTTACCTACCTTTTATTAGTAAGAATAATGATGTATTCACAAAATCTTCAGTCTCATGTTGTAAAACAATCTTGGACAATAATATGGTGCGTGCCAAATGATAGATCAAGATTCTTTTGCAGATCTCTGGATAATTTGAAGGCCGTCTCCAAAGATGCATGACCCCCAATTGTTTAGTGATATCACACATACCTTAAAAAACCCCTCCATCCATCCTAAAGTATACTGATGAAATGAAGAGTGTGTATTGGAGGAGGGCAGGTGCATGGGAGAACTGTGAATTCAGTTCTGGTACTCAGGATCAATCTCCTGCACTCGTAATCCTTTCATTCAAAGTGTACTATATCTTTCGCCCTTGGTATTCTTGTTGGTGGATTTCTGGATCCAGTAAAAATCAAAGAATGTACCCCCAAGTCCAAAGTCTTGTCTATCCCTGTTCTGAAGCCTCTGGCGAGGATAGGAAACTTGTTCTTCCTGAGAGTTCTTAAGTCTCATATACAAGAGTGCTGGCAGCACCATTGTCATTTCTTTTCTGCTCCTTCCTTCAGATTCGGAATCCAGCAAAACTGAAGCGTGCAAAGAAGAAGCAATTGCGTCGCATTGAGAAGCGGGACACACTGGCATTGCTGCAGAAACGCCAAACGCAGCGCAAAGCAGCCAAGGAATGAGTCCGAGACGGGTCTCCCTCCCTACTCTCCGTAAATAGAAAATGGCTTCTTGAGATGCACTGGCCAGATGCACTGCTGGTTTGCTCCCTGGCTTCTCTTGGCCCCGGAGATCAGATTCTTCCAGAGAAGGCTACATTGCATCCAGATGCCCCTTAGCTGAAGCCTCCCTTTTGCTTTTCTGTGGTGATGGCAAAGCAGAATCCTCCAGCGTGAAGTGCTTAGACGTCTTTTTAAAAACTAAACGTTCTCCAGGATAGCAGCAGACCCCAGACTTTATGAAATAGGGCAATGCCCTAAAGGGGTTTGTCTGAGGATTCGCAACTTCCAGACTGTAGGGTTATATATAAAAGATCATAAATAACCTGGTTGCTCTTGTAAAGGTATTCTTCTGGGTTAGGGATGGAATGGGACATTTGACTGGTTTTGCAGTTATTAAAACCATTGCTTTCTGGATTTATGCACCTGTGTGATATTTTAGCTTTGTGGTGTCAGACGACTTGACTGTCAAGGTTAGTGATGAAAGTCTCCTATCTGTATTTATATGGGGGGGGGGGAGAGCTTGTCTTTCATGGAAGCCCTCAGGCTTCACCATTTTTTATTAATGGCACAAGTCTTTGTTTTTATTTTATCACATTGCTATCTTAAACTTTCCTTGAAGGAGATCAAGGCAGCTTATGTGGAACTTTTCTCCTCACAACAGCCATATTGGGCAGAATGGCTGGAAGATGGCCCATTGTCATCAAATGTGCTTCATGGCTAAATGGGTTTCAGCAGAGCAAAGGGTTACCTCAGTCTCCTGGTCTTGTCTAGCTATTGCAGCACACTGGCTCAAATCCAGAAGCTTTTTCTGTAAGCTTCTGAAGTAGGTAGTGATCCTTTTGTTGGGGGGGGGCCCAGGTTCTGATTAGCTGGGAACATTTTTAAGCTTCGGCATATTATTTGGCATACGTTCAACCAGGCTAAGACTCCAATCTAGCAAATCTCCTTATGAGCAGAGAGAGGGATGTGAACAAGAACTGTTGTACAAGCCTCCAGTTTCAGAAAGAGCTTGTTGTATGATTCTGAGTGGTTCAGTTTTTGTACACTGTATAACATGATCCTGATCTTGCCTGATGAAAAACTAAGGTTCATTCACCTGGACCAATGTCTCTGTCAATAATTACCCTGTACTTGGTTGCCCAACATAAAAAGTTGCAAATTAATTGCAGAGAGCAAAGTCTCATTTTTTACTGATCTGGGGCTTTGAATATCGACATGAGTTAGGTCTCAAGGAGAATTCGTGTGGAGCAGGGTGGAAATGGGCAGCCCCCTCCACTACTGAAAATATTGGGTTCTGAGGGACAAACAGCAGAGGTCCCACAATGCCCAATTTCCCCTACCTCCTGAAGGGACCTTTTTGCAACAGACCCAGAGTTGTCCAAAGCAGCAGCTCCTGAGCAGAAACTAGAGCAAAAATCATTTACAGCCCTTTGTAGGGGAAAACAGCTTTATCTTCATCAAGTGTGAAATATCACAACATAAGCACACCTAAACGTAGCATGGAGTGCTCTTGTTTGAAGACTCCAGCCAGCCATGCCCCTTCCCAAGATTCTTCATTCCCTTCCCCCCTCCCTGGTTTTCATTTTTTGGAGGGGTGTTCCTCCCCCCATAGATAACCCCCCCAAAGAAAAAAATGTTTAACTTCTGTGAACCTTGGGATTCTCTTTGTTTCCCAGAAGCCCTATAAAGCCCTCTGCTGAGAATAATAGTAACAAAAAATATGTCACTTTTCTCACAGAGTGACGACCCAAAGCAACTTACATTATTAAAACCAATTAAGAACATCTGATAAAAATATAAAAACACAGCTACACAAATAAAAATGAGGATTTACAGATCCCATCCCCACTCAAAAAGGCCACAATGTCTCACTTCAAACTAAGGTCCAAAAACCCGTGAAAAGAGAAAGTCTTTGTCTGATGCTTTAAAACAGTTAAAGACAGTGTCAAACATCCCTCCTAGGGTTTGCTATTAGAGGGAATGATTTCCTCATCCAATACACCTTATAGTTGGCTAAAATATTATTTCTGTTCAGAATGAACCATCTTACCAAAGAACAATATTGGAGAGGGGCAGAGTTAATGTTACATGTGAGCTATGTATTTTTCCACACAAAGAGTTATCTACAGTTACAGGGGGAGAAGGGGGAGAAGGCTCTGTGGTAGAGAATACACAACATCTTCACTCTCTGACACAGCCTGTTAAAAAGCTCCAGAAAAACAATTTCATCAAAAGCCATTTATAGATCACCAAAATGACCCTGACCACTTTGAACTAAGTTCAAACTGGCAAATGGGATTCAGTCACCCAGTTTAGATAAATTCCTTTGTAGCTCATTTGCAATTCCTTTTTGTTTTATACACCCTGAAAAATCTGGTCTCTTCAACAAACTTGGCTACCTACCTCAGCTCCCCTGTAGCTCTATCATTTGCAAAATTAGAGGTCTGACTTTAACAGCAAATGGGATGCACAAAGTAGACGTTTTGCTTCTAGAATTGGACCTCCACCTCTTCTTTCTTGGGTGAGTGTGTTTACCACATGTGACACTGGGAGTTGCAAGTCAAATTGCACGTTTGTATCTAAACTGCATACACAATTTCTTAGCCAGCAAGGTAAGCTTTCTAAATCAGGGTCAATAATGTTTAGAACAATCACATACCACCTCTCTCCTGATGTTAGCTGTATTTTATTTATTTAATCAATTTCTATGCTGTCTCCCTGAGCTAGTTGACCTTTCAAGGCAGCTTATAGAATGGGGGTTTAAACATAGATAAACTTTATTTGCATTAGCCAACGGCCATAACAACATAAAACAAGCAATATATACAAATAAAAAAGACAGCAATGGCTAAAAAGGGCAATCAAATGGCCAAGGTAGTTCAGATAGTGGCCCTTAATCTCATTGCACCCTCGATAAAGGAAGGATGGGGGTGAAATACTTTAAAATGCCATCTAGCTAACTGATAAATACAACAAACATGACAAAGTGAAGCTACCCATTTAAAAAGCACCGGCAGTTCAGACAGAATCACTGGCATGTACAAGGTGGATCTTTTAAAAGAGGCCCCTGGAACATGTGTACATTTGTTTAGAGTTCTCTCAAAGGCCAGGGGAAGGACTGAAACAATCGGATGAGATGCAGAATCACTGCAGAGTAGGAAGGGACCTCCAGGGTCATCTAGTCCAACCCCCTGCAATGCAGGGATGTCATCTAAAGCACACCATGACAGAAACAGCAATCTGGAAAACTAAAGGAAATAACTTTACACATTTTTGAGCCAAAGGCCATGAAAGCTGGAAATGTGGGGAGGACAGCTCATCTGGCGGTGAGGAGGGGCAGCTACCTCGCCACCCACCCCCAATGCCCTGAATCCTCTCCTTGAGTAACACTAAGCAGCGCGGGTGTGGGAAGAGGTTTCACTTCTCGCACCGACTTGCCTCGCCTTATCTGCCCTCCTTTTGCTCCAGAGGGAGTCGTGCCAAGTCACGTGGCGCAGGACAGAGCAACTCCCCGCTTGGCGCCCTTCCACAGGATCGTGCCCTGCCCGGGGAGGCACTACCCTGGCGAGGATCCGACAAGGTACTGGGCACCTGCGGAGCAGCGAGAGAGAGGAGCTGGCGGCTGCAACTCCTCCGGGTCCTGAGCCATTCAAGTCGCGGTGAGTGCAGAACCCACCGTCGCCTGGGCGCGCGGGGAAAGGCGGGGAGGATTTGCAGACGCCTGGAGGGGAAGGAAGATCCGCTCGCCGCGCTCCCCCAAACCTTTGGCGGGCGGAGCGGGAAGCGACGACCTCCCAGCCGGGGTTGTTGTGCAGCTCCCATCAGCCGCAGCCAGCACGGCCACAGCGGCAGCGAGAAGCGAAGGCCCCGCTTCCAAGTGCAGCTTCGATTGCAAGCGTGCGCAGGCAGGCGGGCTTCTTGCAGCGCGCAAGTGAGCAAACCGTTCGGTGCATGGAGTTTCAGCTCCAAGGAAGAAAAGAACTTGGTTAAAAGCCTGTGTCAGCTGAGTTTTACTCAAAGTAGATGCACTGAAATTAATCAAGCTAACTTAGTCACGTCAATTAATTTCAGCGGGCCTGCTCTGTGTAAAACAGAACTTTCCAAACTTTTCATGTTGGCGACACACTTTTTAGACATGCATCGTTTTGCAGCACGGTAATTCAGTTTTACTGGCAATCCACTGGGCTGCCTGCACCCTTTACCAGTCTCAGGAGGAGCGTGGGGAGCATTTGAACAACACACCCGCACACTGTAGCCAACAACACACTCATGTGTTGCAACACACAGTTTGGAAAGCTCTGGTGTAAAACTTGGCCGACTACCAAACTTGAACTAGGACAAAGTGGAGTCTTAATTTTCTCCTCAGCCATAAAGCTCACTGAATTATTTTCATCCAGTTGCTAAGCGCAGCCCAACCTACCTCACAAAGTTCAGAGGATAAAAGTGTGTGTGTAAAAAAGGAAAGGCAGGATATAAAGGAGAGAGCTTCAATCAGAGGTTAAGGGCAAGAATTGCCCTAGAGGAAGTAGGGAAGCTGAGCACCTCCTCCATACGTTCTTACAGTTCCCAAACTTACTGGAAATGTCACTGATTCACTTTCCTCAGGTTGCTGCCATGGCCTGCCTCACTGTCACCCCCAAAAGCTCACTAGCTGACTCACCCGTGTGGATTCGCGCCTCTGGCCTGGACCCTTCCCAGCTGGTAACCCTGCATGCATTGCTTACAGATGACATAGGAGAGAAGTTTCAATCCAGAGCCCACTTCCGGGCAAATCTGTCTGGGGAGGTGGACGTGAAGCAGGCGGCTGCTCTAGGCGGGGACTATGTAGGTGTTTGGCCCATGGGCCTCTTCTCCTCCCTGAAGCCAGAGAAAAAGTTCCGCAGGCTGATGAAACGCAACGTGACAGGCAGCCCTTTCCGCGTCCAGGTCAGCCTCTTTGGCTCTGTGGTATTAGTTCCTTCACCCAACGCTGTACCACTGGCCACTTGCACTGTGGAGAGATGGTACGCAGCCCATGGAGTGGAACGTGTCCAGGTCAAAGAAGGCAAAGTTCGGGGCGCCCTTTTCTTGCCACCAGGTAAGGAAACTGATTTGTGCTTTCTCTCCCCTCCCGGGTGATTCACTACAATGAGGAATGGCCTAGCGCAGTGCCAGCCCACCCCTGTTTCACAACTTGTGGTGAAATGGGAATGGGCTACCCTTGCTGCTGTAGCCCACCCCACTTCCGCTGTTGTCAGAACATCCCCACCACCACCTGCCAAACCCTGCGAGAGCCAGCACATTCCTCAAGGCATTGCCCCTCGTCTTTCCTGCCTCAGGGGCAGAGAAGATGAACGGCAACACCACATGCCATAATGCCTCTCTCTCACTAGCAACAGGGGGGCATTCCACCAGCAGTGGGGCAGGCAGGGTGAGGCAGATGCTTCACACCGCCCTATCAGTGGGCCTGCTGTGGCCTAGTGGGCTCAGTAGATGGTCTGTGAGCACTTAATTCATAGATGAACCTATGTGGGCTGGGGCTTCATCGGTACCTGTGTGAGAGAGTCCTATTATACATTCTGGGTTATAAGAATAAAGAGAAGTCCCCCCTCTCCTTTACCTCTTCACTTCATTTTCCTTCTTCCCACACATCTGTATGCAACTTTCCCATTTGTTTCTGAACCTTCTCTACAATTGTGCAGTCCTTCTCTTCCCTCATTGTGGGACACACATTGCTCACATGCCCAGGTTGCTTTTATTGTCCTCTCCAAGGTCACCCGCTTCCTCCACCCCACCCTGCATGGTCTCAGAGACCTCCAAAGGGAGGCAGGCAGGGAGGTTCTTATTCCAGACAATTACAAATACCTTCACTCATAGTTGCTCTCCCTTTTTCTTGGACTCTCTGCAGGGCCTGGGCCGTTTCCAGGGGTGGTTGACCTATTTGGTGGGTCTGGAGGTCTCATTGAGTTTCGAGCCGTCCTACTGGCCAATAAAGGCTTTGCTGTTCTAGCTCTGGCTTTCTTTGGCTATGATGACCTCCCACAGACCCTGGAAGAAGTGGACCTGGAATATTTTGAGGAAGCATCCACACTACTCTTAAAACATCCCAAGGTGTGTCTGAGAGGGTATATTTTCTTCTATCTCATTACAAGGGCATTCTGTAGTGGGACAACAGAGATTAAAATAGATCAGGAGTGAGGAACGTTAGATAATATTCCACTATATTCCACTAGATAATATTCCACTATATTCAATGCTGTGTGAAAGGGCCCTAGTGCAGAAGGAGCCAGTTAGAAAGGGTTACATGCAGTCTGATGTACGATCCAGCATTCGGCCATCTCAGTCTACTAACTCAGTGTTTCCCAAACGTTTTTGGGCAACGGCACACCTGTTTACCGGAAAAAAATCTCGCGGCACACCACCATTAAAGCCCCGCCCCGTGACGTCAGCGCGCAGCGTCACGCCGGGAGGGACGCACAAAAGTGAACGTTTTTTCCCTTCCCCTTGCCGGGGTGGGAGGAGGCAGCAGAGCGAGGGACTGAGGGACGGCGGCAGCTGAGGCAGCGGCGGCTGTTGTGGTGGTGGCGGCGATAGCGGGCGGAGGAGGAGCCGTCGCCGGGAGTTGCTGCTGCTGCTGTTGCTGCTCCTGCCCGGACATGCTGGCCTCCTCCTCCTCCGCTGTCTCGCGCTCCTCCCTTTTGCGCGCGCTGCCCCGCCGCTCGGCACCACCACCGCGGAGCCGCCCCCGGCTCGACACGGATCCTCGCCGCCGCCGCCTCTCGCCGCCCGACTCGCCCGCCTCCCTCCCACGGCACACCAGCCAGTGTCTCACGGCACACTAGTGTGCCGCGGAACACCGGTTGGGAAACACTGTACTAACTCACCCTGCACCATGTGGAGAATCACTCTTCCTTCTGAACAAACCCATTTATAGCCTTCCTTCTTGCAAAACTCTACTTGCATCTGCCTCTCATGCTGTTGATGAAATAGCTATGTGTGGTTCCCTCCCTCCTCCCCCCGCCAGGTCAGAGGCCCGGGCCTTGGAGTCGTTGGGCTGTCCAAAGGATCGGAAATCGCACTGGCCATGATTACCTTCTTAGACCAGATTGTGGCTGCTGTGTGCATCAATGGTGCCACAGGTATGAGAGGCGCATCACTTCGCTTTCGTGACATCTATATCCCTGCCATCCCTTATGCTGTTGAGAAGGTTCTCATCACTGAAATGGGGACAATGTCCTCTTACCACGTCATGGAAGATCCTTTGGATGAAAGACATCACTCCTCTGCCATCCCTCTAGAGAAGGCCCAAGGGCCCGTGCTCTTTGTGGTGTCAGAAAGCGACCAAAGCCTAAACAGCAAGTTATTTGCTGAGGCGGCCATAGCCAGAGCAAAGCAGCATGGGAAAAGGAACTGTGCTTTGCTGTCGTATCCGGGGGCTGGGCACCTCCTAGAACCCCCCGGTTCCCCGCTTTGCTACTGCTCTGCTTTCCGGAGTACTCTCTTGCCTAACCAATGGGGAGGTGAAGTGGAACTGCACGCCAAAGCCCAAGAGCACTCTTGGAAGGAGATCCAGAAATTCCTCGAGCTTCATCTTGGCCCGGTTGGAAAGAGCAATTTCTAATAGCGGAAGGAAGGAAAGCCAGCTCAGGTGGCGTATTCTAGTTCTCCAGACTTGATCCAATGAATCCGCCAACACACGGAAGACCGTCAGAGTGAGAATATCCCTGTGACATGGTATTTCGAGAGCACTCAACAGAAAGACAGTTGCGTGGCCAGAAGCCTGTGACAGTGTTAGGCCTCTGCGAATTGCATCCAGTCCTTTTGCCTGTCTCGTGCTTCTTTGGGGGGGGGCGGTGATTGGGGCCACTTTGCTACACTTGCTCATCTGTCAAATGGGGACAATAATCCCCCCCCCCCGTTCTGTCTGATCTTAAGCACTTGGGTGAAAGGGACATTTCAAGCTCTGCAAAGCTAGCACATTAGAAATAAAATGAACCGCAACTACAAAACACAAAAGGTGATTGACAAGATCAAGGTGACAGGAAAAGGCACCAGATTCAAAAAAGCACTCACTTTTGACTACAAAGGAACAATGGGCACAGCACTTAACAGTGTGCTCCCAAATCTTCCTTCACATCCCTGTCTTGTATTCAAGCTGGGCTGCAAAGGGTGGGGGGGAATCATTTTTCTTCTTGTTGGTAGTTTCAAACTAAGCTACCTCTGCAAAGGAAGGAAGGAAGAACTGGGAGCGCACTCCAGACTATTTCGTTTGAAGTTTTGTCAGGTGATTGGCAGGTGGGCAATCGGTCCAAGTAGCCCACGAGAGTGGGCTGCCACTCCCCAAACTTCTGAGGGCAGTGAAACGACCAAAAGGGCCCCCTCTGCTGCTCGTAACACCCAAGATGATCCATGGGGAATATATGGAGCCATGCAAAGCAATCCTAACTATAAGAAGCTGGCTGAATTGGATAGCTAAGTAGATCATGGGTTTGGATTGGTCCCTAGGCCTGTATGTGGGCACACTAGCATAACTGACAGCTTCCTTTAGCTACAACTAAGGTGTTAGTGACAGAAAAACCATTTGTCATGCTCCCATTGTGGCAGCCTCCTTAAAATTGTGCTGTATACAAAGAAACCAGCAAAGCTGAGGTTTCTCTTTCTATCAGAAAGTGTGTCTCTATATTTGCATACATACTTCTATTTTTATAGAATGTGAACATCTGGATTTGGATCACAGATTATGCACTGAGTTATATGACAGCACCTGAAGACACCTCTTAAAATTAAAAGAATTACAGTGTTTTTCTTAAACCGCTGAAATTATGTAAATAATAATTTATGTACAGTTATTGGGAAATCATTTAGAATGAAATGGGGGGGGGGGAAATGTTTAAAATTGTTTTCCCAAAAAAACCAGAGTCCTTTCTGTTGGGGATAATTCAGACTGAAATTCCCAGGTGTCGGAAAAGGTTATTTATGTGTGCAACAACTGTGGTCCATGTTTTGCTGGCCCCCAAATGGAAAACAAGCGAGGTCCCAACCAAAGAAGAATGGCAACTGAAGTTAACAGAATATGCACAATTTGCAGACTTTGCATACAGAATAAGAGAACAAGAAGAACATATGTTTAAAGGAGATTGGAAAATGTTTATTGAATATGTGGAAAATAATTGTGTACGGCTGAAAACGCTGGCACCATTAAGGTAAAGTCAGCAGTGTAAATAAGTTATGATGGATGTAATAATGGAAAACTGATTGGTAGTTTTTGTAAAATATGCAGGGATATAAGATGTGTAAAATGAACTATGTAAAGAGAAGAGGGGAAGTCATTGGTATCTTAAGTATGTACACCCTTCTACCATGTGGGGTGGCCCCATGGAAAAGCAGCTCTCACTTGGCTGTGTCCGAAGGAGATATAAGGTTGCCACACGGGCTCCTGTAGGTGCCAGCGTGCTCACTAGTGCTCACCAGTTGCAATTACATAATGCCTCAGCAATGGTACCAAATAGTATAGGAAATAGCCCTACTAGAAAAATTAACCAACAAACTGAAACTGACACCGGGACAAATAGAAGAAGACACCTTCACCCCGGTATGGCTCCCCTTTATCACATAAACAGCCCAACAAGACAACGACAAAAATCCACCAACAGCATACAAATCAATATGGCTAACCTGATCCAAAACACCCACCCACACATGAAAACAAAAACCACCACAGCCAACCACAAATGAACAACCACACCCTAGGCCAACCCCAACCTCTCTCACCACCAGAGGAACACAAGCAAACAACAAAGAACCTGCACAAGCAACGCTGACACTAAACCCTACATATAGTAGGTAAAATAGAAACATCACCACCTGACCCCAACCCCACCCATCTCTCCCCCCTCCACCTCTTTCCCCCTTTTCTTCCTAATGTCTCAACAAATGAAAATGATTTGTAAAAATGTTACATGGGGTAGAGAGACATTGCAAACACTTTTGTAAATCAAGAAAATCTTTAATAATAAAAAAATCAAAATTACATAATGCCTCAGTAATCCCCTCAAAAATCAACAGGGTGCAAGAGATTGTTTGCACTGACTCATCTTCCCCTACCTTAAACACACACACCCTTAAACATGTGCACATTTCATTGGATGCCAGAATGTTCAGAACAGAGGTCAGGTTCAAGGAGCTTCTCTCTCTCTCTCTCTCTCTGCAAGCACGGTAGTGGCTGAAGTAGGTACCTTTCCACTCTCCTCACCATTGATGGGAAGTGGAGGTTTGCTTGCATTTTGTAACTGGTGCCCATAGTACGTTCTCTAAATTCCAATTGTGCACACTGGTTCAGAAAGACGGGTCACCTCTGCTGAATAATAAAAAAAGTATCTACCAAGGCTCTGGCAAAATCTCTTCCCAATTAAGCACTACTTGTTTCAGTCAGCCCACCCAAAAACAATTTCCAGCTCAGCCTTGCTCAGTAGAACCATTTCTGATCATTTTAGGAGCTTAGCAATACCAGAAAAGCCTGATAATTTTCAGAAGCCAGAACAAATCTGTGGCTACCTGTTGCATGCAAGGAGGAGGGGCAAACTGCCAAGGCAGTAGCGAAAATGACTTGGCAAAGAGTAGCTACTGTCCGCATGTGTTGGCACTGTACAATGTACTGCCGCTATCTATGTGCAAATATCTGCTGCAGGCTACCAAGACTAGACTGTTAATTACATGGAGCCTTAAGGTGAATTATAGTAGATAAAGGAAGAACAAGGATAAACAAACCCCATAAAACCCTCCTCCTCTAGTGAGTGGCAAAGAGCAACACCCCATTTTTAACATGCCACCTTTGGTGATCTTATTCATATTCATAACAACATGCAGCCTCTCTAAGTCTGAAGTCACAAGCGTATACATTTTGTGTGCACAGTCAAATGTGTTGACTGTACATGTGCCAATTTTGCCATGTGCAGCTACAAAATATTCCCAGTGTGGGTGATTAGCATGCCAGTGATGAACAAGCTTGCAAGAGAATTTGATTCTGATGGAACAGTGATGAATTATGCTTCAGTCTTAATAAGATGCAGGGTTCCTTCTTTGAAGGCATACTATTTTCAGATTTAATTCAGTTTGCAGAGATTGCACAGTCTTTTCAAAGACGTACAAACAAATGGCTTCCCCCAGGGATGATTTGAATCTTAGGCAAGCATTAGCAACTGGAAAAAGTAAAGATGGAATGCAGAGCAGTGCTGATGAAGAGTGTCAGTGAATTATGGGATATAGGAAAGATGATACTGTATGCTGGATTAAAGAGGGAAAAAAAACAAAGAGTGAGAATGTGCAAGATTAAGTCCCACACTAAAAACACCCATAATGATGACATCTTCTGTTTAAAATGCAAGCAAGTCATTGGCAACAGGTTTTCTCCCCAGCCTCCACCTTATCTTTTCTGCAGATTAAATGGGGCAGCAGGGCTGTCATTTTGGTACCATTATATGGATGCTGTTTGCATTTATACAGTTTTCATTTATTGTTTCAAATAAAGCTAAGAGCTGAGATTCCTGCCTTGCAGGGGGTTGGACTAGATGACCCTCAGGGTCCCTTCCAAATCTTCAGTTCTTTGATTCTGTGACACCCAGGTGGCAGTCCTAATCCTGTTTACCAGAACCTCAGTCCCATTGAATTTAGTGGGACTTACACCCATAGGATTGTACTATTAATAGTTGTTGCCTAGCAACTACTGCTTTAATTTGTACTTTAAAGAGTTTTCATCCCCAGTCATATCTGAAGTATCAGGCATTTAACTGAGGGTTAGCATTTCCCTTTTTTGTCCACTAGATGCCCCCGGGGAGCTGGTTTTTGCAGCAGCAATGCTGTTTGCTAGCTTTTCTTGTGATCAAAAGGACTTGGTGCTGACGTATTTGAAACATTCAGCTAAAAGGTTAAAAGGTAAAGGACCCCTGGATGGTTAAGTCCATTAAAAGGTGACTATGGGGTGTGGTGCTCATCTCACTTTCAGGCCGAGGGAGCTGGCATTTACTGCCCGGTCATGTGGCCAGCATGACTAAACCACTTCTGGTGCAACAGAGCGCACAAAAACACCATTTACCTTCCTGCTGCAGCGGTATCTATTTATCTACTTGCACTGGTGTGCTTTCAAACTGCTAGGTTGGCAGGAGCTGGGGCAGAGCAACAGGAGCGCACCGCATTGCGGGAATTCGAACCACCAACCTTCCGATCAGCGAACCCAAGAGGCTCAGTGGTTTAGAGTACAGCGCCACCTGCTCCCTTCCAAATTTGTTTTTCAAATAAAAGACAATCATTATGACAGTTTTGTTTTGTGGAACTGTGGTCTTTATCAAAGAAATAATCACTAAAATAATGATTGCATCCAGTGCTATCTTTCTAGAAAAAGAGGTGCTGGAACTCACCATGCACACCTCCCTTGTTCTCTTAGAATGGCAATGGGGCATGTCTGGGAGGTGCTGGAACTGAGTTCTGGTGAGTTCCAGCTGAAAAAAAGCCCTGATTGCATCCTATATCACAGCTAGAGCACAGCCTGATGTACATGCACACAGAAAGCACTATAATCTCCCCCACAAAGTGTCAATTGTATATTCTCATGTCGCTTACAGAGGAAGAGTAATAATGGGTGAGGGAGCCCTAAAAGCCACAGTTGGGAAGTACCCTTGACTCTGGACAACGCAAGCTTCCATAAATGTGCCACCAAACTGCCCTGAATTCCCTGTTAAGCACACACTTTCATGTGTTGACCCTTTAATTGACTTTGGGAAGTGTCTTTGTGCAAAACTAGCATAACCCTGGAGGACCAGAACAGTATATTTCCAACCCAGATCCTTTGATAGCTTTGCAGAAATATGGAGAGGTTGCTCTTTTTAATGTGAAATTGTGTGACGAGCGATTGCATGCCATCATACAAAGTCCGCTGCTACTCTTGTTACTGAAATGAAAAGGGAGAAAAAAGATGAACTGAAAATGTGCTCCTAATAAGATGGTACATATTAGAAAGGATTTTATTTCTGCAGCACCTTCTTCCAAATGAATTTCTAACTGTTACTACTCACCTCAAAGTCTCACAGCCTGACCCCAGTATGTTTGATCTTGGTGTTGTAAGCAGATATGCAACCTTTTTCCAAGCACAATGTTTTATTTATTGATGATGATGATAAACACAAACACATTTTAATGGTGATCAGTATTCTGTCTCAGTATGCACTGGCATTGCCTTTAAAGGACAAGACTGGTAGAGAGGTTTTAAAGCAGAAGTTGGAGGCCATCTGTCATGGATGCTTTAGCCGAGATTCCTGCACTGCAGGGGGTTGGGCTAGATGACCCTCAGGGTCCCTTCCAACTCTGCAATTCTATGAAAATGTGAATAATTAAAAGAGTTTAATTAATGCCAGGGTATTGTTAGGGAGCGGTTCCGGGGGCTTCACATTTCTCACACAAACACACACATTTTTATTAAAACTTGAAAAAATTATGTTGGTTATAGAGAGGCTCTGAAAACCAGTCTAAATTTGCCTCTGTACATATAAATTAGTATATGCAAATATTGTTCAGATTTGTGTTGTGAGACTCTGCCCTAAGTGTTTTAAGGGCCAGACAACATCCCTTCCTTCTGTCCTGCCACTTCACTGGCTCCAGGAATGTCCCCAAAGGCAAAACAAGGACTATCAGTTAATGGAAACTCACACTACAACAGGAATGAATGAAAGGAGGACATCCCAAACAATCAGAAAACACAGCAGACTCAGCACGCTTGATGACAGTACTTCCTTTTGGATTCAAGCAGTGCGTGTTCAAGGGAAAGAACCAAGCTTCACTCGAAAACCTATTATAAACCACATTCTGTGGAAAAGTGTAAAATGGTGGGGAATCTCAGAATAAAATTGGTTTGGCAAACCTCTTTTCCCATCAGGGTTCCATTGTCTTTATCTGCTGTGTAACAGTAAGGGGTGCAACAGAAGAAGCTTTAACCAATGTGTGTGGGGGGGGTTGGGGGGAGGGGTATAGGTAAAGCTCCTGCTTCCCCATTCCCACATCCCTTAAAGACACAAGAGTCCTGCCAGGAAGGGCAAGGATGAAATCTCAAAAAGAAGAGTGAAGCATAAGGAAAGAGGTGAAGGAAGAACAAGGGGCAAAAGATAAAAACAGAAGGGCAATCAGGTGGATGGAAAATTAGGAAAGGGCA
Source organism: Podarcis vaucheri (assembly GCF_965113315.1). Taxonomy (NCBI): domain Eukaryota; kingdom Metazoa; phylum Chordata; class Lepidosauria; order Squamata; family Lacertidae; genus Podarcis; species Podarcis vaucheri. The sequence goes on along the minus strand of NC_138759.1, from coordinate 83,536,704 downwards.
GCTATCACCTGGGAACTCTTGATATAGGACCCATTAAATTCAGTGAGATCGATTGAGTCCCAAGTACATAAGTGTTCACAGGGCTTGAACCATCCTTCTCTCCTTCTCTTTGCATGTCGTGTTTTCTTTTGGGGAGGTTTTTTTGGAGGGGGTGGGGCTTGCAAGCTGGTGTATAGGGACTGTCTTGTTTTGACTGTATGAAGGCTGGCCTGGGAGCTTTTTTGGATGAAGAGGGGGGTACAAATGTGACCCAAAAAAGTGGAAGAACAAATCTTTCTCGATTTCTGCTGCCTCGTGTCCATTCAGAGCAAGTGGAAGAGAGATTACTATTGGGAGAGCAGAGGCGTCTTCTCTTTTGGCCGGGTTTTGCACTTTTGACCCGGTCCCCTATTAATTCCCCGCGGGTGGCTCCCCAGGTGCAGGCTCTGCTCCCTGATGAGTTCTTGCTTCAGCCTGACCCTATATAATGCCAGCGTCCTCACCAGCTTTCCTCCTATGGGGAGGGGCTGCCAAGGCTCTGCTTCTGTTTTTCTTTGGTTGCTGCAGCCATGGACTGGGGCTTCAGAGATTTGGGGGGGTTAGCAATCTTGTTGATTCTGGGGCTGTGCCAAGGGCAAGGTGACGTTTGGAGGGTGGGCTCCTTACCCTCCCCATATCATTACAACTGTGGGGAGTACAGCATGCAGCTGCTTGTGTTTCCTAGCCCAGGCCGAGATGTCCGCTTTAAAGTTGTGGGTAAGGAAGGCTCTCTTTCCTCTTGAAGAAATAATAAGTCTGGTCTGTTAGAAAGAAGGGGGGTGGGTCAGGTGTGTGCATTTGTTGGGGCATGAAATATAGGGGAACTCCTTCAAACGTTATCTGGGCTCCTCAGTGGGGTCCCACTGTGCCTCCCTTGGTGTCTGCCAAGTCTCCCGCTGCTCTCAATTTATTTTTATTATGTCTTCATTGTGAGGGTTTGGAAAGGTTATTTGGTGGAATGGCTGCCTGCATTTTTGTTTGATTTGTTTTGAGGTGTGTGTAGGTGTCTTCCACTTTGGGGAGAGTTTCCCCAGCGTTGCCAGTCTTTCCTCTGTGAAATGGGCATTTTTTTGTGGTGCCCACAACAGTCCCTTGGCTTCTCAAATGTGTCTCTGGGTCTTAAAAGGTTGGAGTGGTACGACCCCTGCTTTATGCTTACCTATGGCAGAATGGTTCTTTGGAAGGTGGATGCCAAACTGCAGGTCTCTGTATGTTCTTTGTTAGTACTGACCAGGGAGAGGGGATTCAGTAACCTCTGAAAGGAAGAGGTCACAGGGAAGCAGAGGTATGTAGTTGCCCTCTTATTCTGGTCGTCTAAATGACCAAGGAAAAAGATTTCTGGCAAGCTATAGAAGCTGCAGGCTTTTAGCTCCCATTAAATCCCACAGTACTATTTTTTAAAAAATGCTGCAGCAGCTGCCTTGCTCAGCTGTATTTAAAGCTGTGTTGCTTCAGTGGAGCACTTCAGAATCCCCCACACTCCTTGTAATGGGAGTGATGCTCCTTGCCAGGCACCTCCTTTGCGTTAGGCTGCGACAGCTTTGTGGCAATGGCAGCTTTTCTCTTGCATGGTTTTGGATATCCATATCTAGAATGAGAAGGTTTAGTTTAGTTGAAGAAAATGCTCAGAGCTGTGAAACTGGAGAGACCACAGGGAGAGTTGCAGTTCCTGTACGTGTGGCTAGAGCTAAGGCTTGGAGGGCGTGGTGGTGAGAATAGAAACTCCAAGAACGGCAAACATTCTCCCCAAACTAGGCTTTATTAAAAAGCTTGTTTTAAGACAATTGTTCTACTTGTTAAAAAAAAAATAAGAGACTTAACAGTATAATTTAGGCTCTATCTGCACTTCCCATTTAAAGCAGCAGTATGCCACTTTAAACAAAGAATCCTTCTTCCCCCAAAGAATCCTGGGAGCTGTAGTTTAAGGGCATGTAGAGTTAAGGTACCCCCTAGTCCCATCAGAGTTAAAATTTCCAGAGTTCTCTGCGAAGAGGGATTGATCAACTACTCTGTGAACTGTAGCTCTGGAAGGGTCTTCAAGCAACTCTCAGCACGCTTAATTACAGTTCCTAGTATTCTTTGGAGGATGGGAAGCAGTATGATTCTGCTTTAAATGTATGGTGTGAATGTGGCCTTAGTCTGGCATCTGATTAAGCCTGCAATTGTTGGCACATATGAATTCCAGCAGAGTCCCCTCTCAAGTTAACAGGCATATTAACTATTGTAAAAGGTTTTTCCTTGGTCCTATGGGGAATACTCACTGAAATAATTGCAGCAGTAATGAACATGTTGGTCTAGCACAGGCAACCCAGAACCTGCCCTCCAGATGTTTTGGGACTACAATTCCCATCATCCCTGACCACTGGTCCTGTTAGCTAGGGATGGTGGGAGTTGTAGTCCCAAAACATCTGGAGGGCTGAGTTTGGGGGTGCCTGGTCTAGCACCTGTAGTTGGAGGCATAGCTCTTAAATTGGCCTTATTATTGGATATCAAAGCAAGTGAAAAGTTCACACTCTTTCTGTGTGGTTCAGGCACTAACTGATAATAAGGGACACACATCTGAAGAACTTTAGAAGTCTTAACCAATGCAAATAAGTTTTCTTGAGCTGTTGCATCTCTTGGTGGCTAATGCATTAACCTCTCATCAACAGATGAGTTTGGGATAGCCTTTGAAGTTTCGAATTGCTCAATCTGCCGCCACTGGATCACATCTAATGGGGCTATTGCTTTCTCTGCTGGCTACGGTGGCTGTCACGTACTAAATAAGGTGAGGCTCTTCTGGATTTTGTGTTGCAGGCTTCCCTGGAAACCCTATACTGCATGGCCAACATTGTCATTCTGAATAACGCAATATAATTTTATATGGACATTTGGATTGTACCCTTAAGACCTCAGGGGAATTGTATAAGCAGCCCTTCTGAGAGCATGTTTAGGGTTCTGTTGTTGTTTAGTCGTTTAGTCGTGTCCGACTCCTCGTGACCCCATGGACCAGAGCACGCCAGGCACTCCTGTCTTCCACTGCCTCCCGCAGTTTGGTCAAACTCATGTTTGTAGCTTCGAGAACACTGTCCAACCATCTCATCCTGTGTCGTCCCCTTCTCCTTGTGCCCTCCATCTTTCCCAATATCAGGGTCTTTTCCAGGGAGTCTTCTCTTCTCATGAGGTGGCCAAAGTATTGGAGTCTCAGCTTCACGATCTGTCCTTCCAGTGAGCACTCAGGGCTGATTTCCTTCAGAATGGAGAGGTTTGATCTTCTTGCAGTCCATGGGACTCTCAAGAGTCTCCTCCAGCACCTTGGTTCAAAAGCATCAATTCTTCGGCGATCAGCCTTCTTTATGGTCCAGCTCTCACTTCCATACATCACTACTGGGAAAACCATGGCTTTAACTATATGGACCTTTGTTGGCAAGGTGATGTCTCTGCTTTTTAAGATGCTGTCTAGGTTTGCCATCGCCTTTCTCCCAAGGAGCAGGCGTCTTTTAATTTCGTGACTGCTGTCACCATCTGCCGTGATCATGGAGCCCAAGAAAGTAAAATCTCTCACTGCCTCCATTTCTTCCCCTTCTGTTCGCCAGGAGGTGATGGGCCCAGTGGCCATGATCTTCGTTTTTTTGATGTTGAGCTTCAGACTATATTTTGTGCTCTCCTCTTTCACCCTCATTAAAAGGTTCTTTAGGGTTCTAGGACTCGGGAAAAGAGCAATGTAAGCTTTTGCTTGCAGATGGACTCCAAAGGCAGAGAAGTAGCCCTGTTCTGTATGAGTCCCCTTCACGTGTGATGCACATGTGAAACGGGCTGCTGATCTTCCCAGCTCCTTCTGTTCTTCCAACAGTCCTGTAAGGTACTTGAGGTTGAGAGGGGGTGATTGGCCCCGGGTCAGCCCATGAACTTCTTGACTGTGCAAGGATTTGAGTCGCCCACTCTTCTGTTGTTGTTTAGTCATTTAGTCGTGTCCGACTCTTCGTGACCCCATGGACCAGAGCACGCCAGGCACTCCTGTCTTCCACTGCCTCCCGCAGTTTGGTCAAACTCATGTTTGTAGCTTCGAGAACACTGTCCAACCATCTCATCCTGTGTCGTCCCCTTCTCCTTGTGCCCTCCATCTTTCCCAATATCAGGGTCTTTTCCAGGGAGTCTTCTCTTCTCATGAGGTGGCCAAAGTATTGGAGTCTCAGCTTCACGATCTGTCCTTCCAGTGAGCACTCAGGGCTGATTTCCTTCAGAATGGAGAGGTTTGATCTTCTTGCAGTCCATGGGACTCTCAAGAGTCTCCTCCAGCACCTTAGTTCAAAAGCATCAATTCTTCGGCGATCAGCCTTCTTTATGGTCCAGCTCTCACTTCCATACATCACTACTGGGAAAACCATGGCTTTAACTATACGGACCTTTGTTGGCAAGGTGATGTCTCTGCTTTTTAAGATGCTGTCTAGGTTTGCCATCGCCTTTCTCCCAAGGAGCAGGCGTCTTTTAATTTCGTGACTGCTGTCACCATCTGCCATGATCATGGAGCCCAAGAAAGTAAAATCTCTCACTGCCTCCATTTCTTCCCCTTCTGTTCGCCAGGAGGTGATGGGCCCAGTGGCCATGATCTTCGTTTTTTTGATGTTGAGCTTCAGACTATATTTTGTGCTCTCCTCTTTCACCCTCATTAAAAGGTTCTTTAGGGTTCTAGGACTCGGGAAAAGAGCAATGTAAGCTTTTGCTTGCAGATGGACTCCAAAGGCAGAGAAGTAGCCCTGTTCTGTATGAGTCCCCTTCACGTGTGATGCACATGTGAAACGGGCTGCTGATCTTCCCAGCTCCTTCTGTTCTTCCAACAGTCCTGTAAGGTACTTGAGGTTGAGAGGGGGTGATTGGCCCCGGGTCAGCCCATGAACTTCTTGACTGTGCAAGGATTTGAGTCGCCCACTCTTCTAAGCACATAATTTCAGGAAACCTTGCTGAAAGGAAGGTAATAGGCCTAACATGGGGGTAGGGAGCCTGTTACCCAACTGCCAGTTTCCATCAGACATGCTGGCTGTGTTTAGTTTTTACATTTATAGCTACCTCTGGAACCTAGCAACATTTGAGAGGCACAGGTTCACCAGGTTCCCTGGTCACTTCTGATTTTTGCTTTAGTGATTTTGCAAATAGCTGGCTATGCAGAAAGTCCAAGTATAAGAAAGGGTAAAATTGTCTTCCAAAGTATAGCAACATGTGCAGTAGAGAACTGAACAGCCTAAAACCAGGGTGTAGAACTCAGTGAAGCCCAAGGAGAACAAGATCGACGAGGGGAAGGAGCGCAGGCAAAGTCCTGTTGAGTAATTGGACCTCATGCCATGCACACCGCTTAGTTGTATCCTGCCCATCATCTTGGCCAACTACTGCATCAGAAATCCTCTGTCAGGAAAATTAGCTCTGTTGTATAGACATTTAAGATGAGCTTTTAGATGTTTTAGGAGGATGCTTCTCACCTGGTACCTAGCAATCCAGTCCACTAGCTTAGTCGGTATTCGGCCAAATAAATTTAAATTTATTATCAAAACAAGATTCATATGTCATAGCAAGACTATGATAATGCCTTGTAACAGGTACATTGGTATTTGACTCTAAAACCTCAGTATTCTATATCCGTCCTGACTCATCAATGTGTCAGAAACTTGCAACTACTCTATAACATTCTGGTTCAATGCATCTTGCAGGATAACAGCAATAACTTGAAAGTCCGGATAGAGGAACTAACAAGCAACAGAAGAGTTGTTGTCTCCCATGATGTCAACATAATATGCCCCAAGCCACAAGAATATGTCCCAGCACCAGAGGACAACATGCGTCATGTGCCTCAGCCCCAGCCTGGTGTGGCGCACCCTCTGCCTCATTCCCAGCCTGGCCTAGAGTTCCCACTGCCTCAGCCTTGGCCCAGCCAGGTGCGCCCACAACCTCAGCCCCAGCCTGACCGAGAGCGTCCAGTGCCTGGCCTAATACGCCCAGAAACCCAACCTGGCATAGTGCGCCCACAGCCTGGCCTAATACGCCCAGAAACCCAACCTGGCATAGTGCGCCCACAGCCTCAACCTCAGCCTGGCCAGTTGCACCCGCAGCCCCAGCCTAAGCCCCAGCCTGGCTTAGAGCATCCAGTACCTAGCCTGATACGCCCAGAGCCCCAGCCTGGCATAGTACGCCCACAGCCACAGCCTCAGCCTGGCCTGGAGCGTCCGGTGCCTGGCCTAATACACCCAGAGCCCCAGCCTGGCATAGTGCACCCGTGGCCTCAGCCAGGCCAAGTGCGCCCACTGCCTCAGCCTCAGCCTGGCAAAGTACAGCCTCAGCCTGGCCTAGTGCGCCCATGGCCGCAGCCTCAGTCCGGCCAAGTGCACCCGCTGCCTCAGCCCGGCCAAGTGCGCCCGCTGCCTCAGCCCGGCCAAGTGCACCCGCTGCCTCAGCCTCAGCCCGGCCAAGTGCGCCCACTGCCTCAGCCTGGCCAAGTGCACCCACTGCCTCAGCCTCAGCCCGTCCAAGTGCGCCCGCTGCCTCAGCCCGGCCAAGTGCACCCACTGCCTCAGCCTGGCCAAGTGCACCCACAGCCTCAGCCCGGCCAAGTGCGCCCGCTGCCTCAGCCCGGCCAAGTGCACCCGCTGCCTCAACCTCAGCCCGGCCAAGTGCACCCGCTGCCTCAGCCTGGCCAAGTGCACCCACTGCCTCAGCCTCAGCCCGGCCTAGTGCGCCCACTGCCTCAGCCTCAGCCTGGCCAAGTGCGCCCGCTGCCTCAGCCTGGCCAAGTACACCCACTGCCTCAGCCCGGCCAAGTGCGCCCGCTGCCTCAACCTCAGCCTCAGCCCGGCCTAGTGCGTCCACTGCCTCAGCCTCAGCCCGGCCAAGTGCGCCCGCTGCCTCAACCTCAGCCTCAGCCCGGCCTAGTGCGCCCACTGCCTCAACCTCAGCCCGGCCTAGTGCGCCCACTGCCTCAGCCTCAGCCTGGCAAAGTACAGCCTCAGCCTGGCCTAGTGCGCCCATGGCCGCAGCCTCAGTCCGGCCAAGTGCACCCGCTGCCTCAGCCTCAGCCCGGCCAAGTGCGCCCGCTGCCTCAGCCCGGCCAAGTGCACCCGCTGCCTCAGCCTCAGCCTGGCCAAGTGCGCCCACTGCCTCAGCCTGGCCAAGTGCACCCACTGCCTCAGCCTCAGCCCGTCCAAGTGCGCCCGCTGCCTCAGCCCGGCCAAGTGCACCCACTGCCTCAGCCTGGCCAAGTGCACCCACAGCCTCAGCCCGGCCAAGTGCGCCCGCTGCCTCAGCCCGGCCAAGTGCACCCGCTGCCTCAACCTCAGCCCGGCCAAGTGCACCCGCTGCCTCAGCCTGGCCAAGTGCACCCACTGCCTCAGCCTCAGCCCGGCCTAGTGCGCCCACTGCCTCAGCCTCAGCCTGGCCAAGTGCGCCCGCTGCCTCAGCCTGGCCAAGTACACCCACTGCTTCAGCCCGGCCAAGTGCGCCCGCTGCCTCAACCTCAGCCTCAGCCCGGCCTAGTGCGTCCACTGCCTCAGCCTCAGCCCGGCCAAGTGCGCCCGCTGCCTCAACCTCAGCCTCAGCCCGGCCTAGTGCGCCCACTGCCTCAACCTCAGCCCGGCCTAGTGCGCCCACTGCCTCAGCCACAGCCTGGCCAAGTGCACCCATGGCCGCAGCCTCAGCCCGGCCAAGTGCGCCCGCTGCCTCAGCCTGGCCATGTGCACCCGCTGCCTCAGCCTCAGCCCGGCCTAGTGCGGCCACTGCCTCAGGCTGGCCAAGTGCACCCACAGCCTCAGCCTCAGCCTCAACCCGGCGAAATACAGCCGGAGCCTCAGCCCGGTCAAGTGCACCCGCTGCCTCAGCCTGGCCATGTGCACCCACTGCCTCAGCCCGGCCTAGTGCGCCCGCTGCCTCAGCCTCAGCCTGGGCAAGTGCGCCCGCTGCCTCAGCCTGGCCAAGTACACCCACTGCCTCAGCCTCAGCCTCAACCCGGTGAAGTACAGCCGCAGCCTCAGCCCGGTCAAGTGCACCCGCTGCCTCAACCTCAGCCTGGCCAAGTGCGCCCACTGCCTCAACCTCAGCCCGGCCAAGTGCACCCGCTGCCTCAGCCCGGCCATGTGCACCCGCTGCCTCAGCCTCAGCCTGGTCAAGGGCGCCCACTGCCTCAGCCTCAGCCCGGCCTAGTGTACCCGCTGCCTCAACCTCAGCCTCAGCCCGGGCAAGTGCGCCCGCTGCCTCAGCCTCAGCCCGGCCAAGTGCACCCGCTGCCTCAACCTCAGCCTCAGCCCGGGCAAGTGCGCCCGCTGCCTCAGCCTCAGCCCGGCCAAGTGCACCCACTGCCTCAACCTCAGCCTCAGCCCGGCCTAGTGCGCCCACTGCCTCAACCTCAGCCTCAGCCCGGGCAAGTGCGCCCGCTGCCTCTGCCTCAGCCCGGCCAAGTGCGCCCACTGCCTCAACCTCAGCCTCAGCCCGGCCTAGTGCGCCCACTGCCTCAACCTCAGCCTCAGCCCGGCCAGGTGCACCCACTGCCTCAGCCACAGCCGCTGCCCAGCCAAGGACACCCATGGCCTCAGCCAGGCGAAGTGCAGCCGCAGCCCGGCCTGGTGCGCCCACGGCCTCAGCCGCAGCCTGGCCAAGCGCACCCATGGCCTCAACCTCAGCCTGGTCAAGTGCAGCCTCAGCCTGGCCAAGTGCGCCCGCTGCCTCAGCCTCAGCCTGGCCAAGTGCACCCGCTGCCACAGCCTCAGCCTGGCCAAGTGCGCCCGCTGCCTCAGCCTCAGCCTGGCCAAGTGCGCCCGCTGCCTCAGCCTCAGCCTGGCCAAGTGCGCCCATTGCCTCAGCCCGTCCAAGTGCACCCGCTGCCTCAGCCTCAACCTCAGCCCGGCCTAGTGCGCCCGCTGCCTCAGCCTCAACCTCAGCCCGGCCAAGTACACCCGCTGCCTCAACCTCAGCCCGGCCAAGTACACCCGCTGCCTCAACCTCAGCCCGGCCAAGTGCACCCGCTGCCTCAACCTCAGCCCGGCCTAGTGCGCCCGCTGCCTCAGCCTCAACCTCAGCCCGGCCTAGTGCGCCCGCTGCCTCAACCTCAACCTCAGCCCGGCCAAGTGCACCCGCTGCCTCAACCTCAGCCCGGCCTAGTGCGCCCGCTGCCTCAGCCTCAACCTCAGCCCGGCCTAGTGCGCCCGCTGCCTCAGCCTCAACCTCAGCCCGGCCAAGTACACCCGCTGCCTCAACCTCAGCCCGGCCAAGTACACCCGCTGCCTCAACCTCAGCCCGGCCAAGTGCACCCGCTGCCTCAACCTCAGCCCGGCCTAGTGCGCCCGCTGCCTCAGCCTCAACCTCAGCCCGGCCTAGTGCGCCCGCTGCCTCAACCTCAACCTCAGCCCGGCCAAGTGCACCCGCTGCCTCAACCTCAGCCCGGCCTAGTGCGCCCGCTGCCTCAGCCTCAACCTCAGCCCGGCCTAGTGCGCCCGCTGCCTCAACCTCAACCTCAGCCTGGCCAAGTGCACCCGCTGCCTCAACCTCAGCCCGGCCTAGTGCGCCCGCTGCCTCAGCCTCAACCTCAGCCCGGCCTAGTGCGCCCGCTGCCTCAGCCTCAACCTCTGCCCGGCCTAGTGCGCCCGCTGCCTCAGCCTCAACCTCAGCCCGGCCAAGTACACCCGCTGCCTCAGCCTCAACCTCAGCCCGGCCAAGTGCACCCGCTGCCTCAACCTCAGCCCGGCCTAGTGCGCCCGCTGCCTCAGCCTCAACCTCAGCCCGGCCTGGTGCGCCCACGGCCTCAGCCTCAACCTCAGCCTGGCCAAGGGCGCCCAATGCCTCAGCCTCAGCCCGGCCAAGTGCGCCCGCTGCCTCAGCCCGGCCAAGTGCGCCCGCTGCCTCAGCCTGGCCAATTGCACCCACAGCCTCAGCCCGGCCAAGTGCACCCACTGCCTCAGCCTCAGCCCGGCCAAGTGCGCCCGCTGCCTCAGCCTCAGCCCGGCCTTGTGCAACCAGTGCCTCCTCTCTATCCTGGCCTCATGCACCCTTCTGGCTTCTACAGCATAGGTATGTGATCATTTTGCTATGTTATCATTAAGCACAACTCTGTGATCTGTGCTGTTAAGTAAAACAGAAGCATTCTGAACTAAGTAAATAATACTGATGGGTATTGTGTAATAGTTGTTCTTCATAAAATTCAGACTATTGATTGATCATCAACTTTCTTGATTTAGTATTGCATACTAATTCCGCATATGGAGTGTCAGGGAAACTGTATTATACATGGGCAAGGATGAAGCATGGATTCAAGTATATGAAGAATGTGATCTATTTCTGCCTCTGAATATCTGATAAGCTTCTAGGAGAGACCTTTAGTTCCTTTAAAAAGAGCATTCTACTTTCTTTAAAGATTCATTGGACACAAAAAAATATTTGTTCTTGCCTTCCCACTTGTTCATTGCGGGGACTGACCCACTACGCATTCACATCAAGCTATTGCTTATTTCAAAATCTGGCTTAACATGGCATGCTAGCCAGTCCTAATAGGGCATACTTTATCATGCTCCAGATAACGCTGTAGCTCTTTTCTTGCCCTCCCAGGTTCTCCTCTAACCCAGGAGCAGTGCCAGGTTTCATCTGGAAAGATTCCCTGTGCAGGTTCACTAGGACAAGCTGAATGTTACCAGACTGGTTGCTGTTATGATGAGAGGGACCAAACTACTCCATGTTACTATGGCAACACAGGTAAAGGGCAAAATACTTTGTTTCTTTTAGTTTCCTGCTAATTGTCTGGCGTGCTGGTGGTAAATTAGGCTGGCAACCATGGTAATGATTCATTTACCAAGGGGACTTATCGCTTGTACTAAGGAAATAATAGCCCGGTTTGCATATAATGCTAAACCAAACAATGGCTAAGCATGGATGTATAAGCGGTTGTTCACAGTAAAAAAATGCAGCCAATTCACTCCTTCCCTAGTTGTTCTGCTGCTACTGAATCATGGCTTTTGGCTTAGCATTGCATCTGAACCAGAGCTCATGGTTTGCCCCAACCCACAGGCAGCAAGCCAGGAACAAGCCTTGGCTACCGCTTGTGTCTTCTCTAGATCAATAGAAACCATGAGCCTGCATTTAGATGTCATGCTAAGCGAAATCATGGCGTAGCTCCAGGTAGCACAGCAGGTTGGCTGGGGGGAGGAGCAAAGCACTCTAACTACTCCCCCCCCCCAGTATCATGGTTTAAAAACTCCTACAGGTGAACTCCCAGCCATGCTAAGTTCAATACACCTGACACTAAAAGCCACACTGGGATTCTATCTTGTGCTGGCTACTGCTGAGAATCCAGAGGCTAGCAGGATGAATATGTATCCAGCACAGTTCAAAGCATCACGAACCAGGATACTATACAGTCATACCTCGGGTTGAAGTAGCTTCGGGATAAGTGTTTTCGGGGAAGTAATGGAGCGCGTTACTTCCGGGTTTCGCCGCTTGCACATGCGGTCAAAATGACATCACACATGCGTGGAAGCGGCAAATTACGACCCGTGCACCTGCGGACGCGGATTGTGCTCGCTTCTGTACCACTGTATAGTACTGCTTAAAGGCTCCTCCAGGCTAGTGTTTTATTACGGTTGTATTTTGTAACATGTTCTTGACACAATAATAGTGCACTAGTGATGGTTTCATGTTGCTTTGTGGTGCTTCCCTGATGCTACCACATTATTGCTGTCTGGAGGGGCCTATAAAGCAGCAACAAAACTCATAACATTTATGGTATGAAGAGAGACCCGGGATTTCAACAGGAATTTATAGGACATGCAATGATTGCAAATGAAGCAGTATGACTCTCTCCCCCCCCCCCAACATTTTTGTTTGGCACAAATAGTAATGAAAGCTGGGCTGCATGTGACTGCTCCAGTAGCATCATGAGTGTAAATCATCATGACTGCACAACAAGAACATCTAAATTGGTCCTTATTAAGTGGGGTAGAAACAGCTTCTATACCATGCTAGCTGGGGTTACTTTGAGTTACCTTCCCGTTCCAGGCTCTTCAGGGTTCTAAACTCTGCTTGAAGGGATTCATTTGTGCTGTGGGATGGGGTTCCCTCTGTTTCTACTTCCTGCTCCCTTTGTATATCGTATTGTATGTTTTATTGCTATGGCTGGTGGCTGATGCAAATAAAGATTCATTCATTCTCTGGAAGCTCTAGAAATCTCAGGTCATTTGGGGCATGCATGCAGATATTTTATAAAGAAATATTTTGTCTGTGAAATTGTGCAACAACAGACCTCTACCAAACAAACATTTAAGTATGTTTCACAGTAGCCAAAATATGTGGGGTTGTGTTAATTAATTGAACAGCATGTGGGGTTTTTTACCCATTTTGCCAAAACCACATTTTCAATAATTGTGTGTGGTTACCCCACCAGAGAACCACCAACCCTCTGAGGAGCATCTCACCAGGGCCAAAAACAGCCAGATAGACAGAGGGGGAGAGTTGCCTCCTAATTCCAGATTCTACCCCTCCTCTTGCCTCCCAAACACAGAAAGCCCATGGTCCATCTCAGAAAAACATAAAACAGTATCTTCCCCACATAGGCATGGCAGGATATGGAGACCATATCCTGAGGGAAGGGATTTGAAGAATATTTTTTATTGTTCTTTCCCCTTTCTTGTCTCCTGTATCTGCTGTTTTGTTTTGTTTTTCCTTGAAGGACCAATTTTATTTTTATTTTTCGGTGGGCAATGGTGCAATTGTAACACTGCTGTGTGTATAACTTTAACAAGCTGGTGTACAAAGCGATGTCTGAAGGTATAAAATTCTGAAAACAAATTGTGTACCATTGCATGTCCATCGTCTGGAGAAATGTGATGTTGCAATTCAGTGGACAGCTTAATATGGCTATGGTGCAACCTGTGAACCTGGGCTCATGCTGCAGGTTCATGTATCTAGAGCTGTCACGGTTAGGGCTCTCTCTGTCCCGGGAAACCAATTCTTCCTCTACTGGCAGTGTCAATTGTATATTGATTCATATGGAGAAGCCAAGTCCTGTGAGCATTTCCTAATAGGAATTGTGTGACTTAGCAGCAAATAGAGAACTTGTCTCCTGACATTTTAGGGCAGCTGAAAAATGAAGTTCTCCCCTCAATCTGAATAGAGCCTGCCCCAGATTTGTGCAAGGAGAAGACAGAAAGCTCATATTTCTTTTGAAACTTAAGAGTTTCAGGTTCTGCAAAAGATGGCAAATTCCAGCTTGTGACTCTTGTGTTGTGTTTGTGCTTTGCAGTCACTGTCCAATGCCTTCGAGATGGCCACTTCATTCTGGTTGTCTCCAGGGATATGTTGGACTACCCCATCTTCCTTGACAGTGTCAAACTGTCCTATGCCCAAGGAGGATGTGACCCTGTCAGGAAAACGGAGTCTTTCTTGGTCTTCCACTTCCCTCTCACACACTGTGGTACGACGATTCAGGTGAGGACGCATCTTAGGCGAGTGTCCCTTCATCTGGACCTTGAAGCTTGATAAAAAGAATTATACATGTGCTGCTGTTCCTTCCTAGATGACTGGTGGCAGACTGATATATGAAAACCAGTTGGTTTCGGGTGTTGAAATCTTAAGGGGGCCAGATGGTTTTATTACCCGGGACAGCACCTTCATGTAAGTTGATCTCTCCCACGCATTACTGAGGTGGTGGTTGCTCTCTATACTATGTCTAAGAGGTGTCATGCTGGTCATAATCAGGGCAGGCCTACTGTTCCTATCACCGCTAAGCTTGAATAGCAGTCTTCTATACAGTGGTATCTGTTGAAGTCGAACGGAATCTGTTCTTGAAGTCCATTTGACTTCCAAAATGTTCAGAAACCAAGGTGTGGCTTCCAATTGGCTGCAGGAAGTTCCTGCAGCCAATCGGAAGCTGCAGCAGACGTTCGAGTTCCAAGATACAACTGTAATTTGGATTTTCCAGTAGGGTAACAGCTGTTGGTTGCAAACTACTTTTCAGGTGCATAAGCACAATCATTCAGGTGCTCAAGTGAGGAATCTTGCTTCAAAAATCAGACATGTGGAGGAAAAGTGTGGTTTTTTAAAAGTGTGGTTTCAATCAACAGTGCTTTTGGAAGACAGTAATTTAAGTCACATCCAGTATTGTTTGAAAGAGGTGTTAACAGGGATATACACATCAAAAAAGATGTGCTGCCTAAGTGGCCAGGAAAACGTAAGAATCTTTTGAGAACTTCAGATATGTGACAAGGCTACTGAATATGGCAAGACTATGCATCATTCCACTGTCCTGTCTTCCATATGCAGCCTCAATACTCGCTGCATCTACAACGCCACTGACTTCTTGCCAGTTCAGGTTGAAGTCTTCTTTCCTCCCACACCTGCTCCGGTTATCGAGATGGGGCCTCTCCGGTTTGAACTGCGTATTGCTACAGGTAGGTGTGCTTCCAAAGCTTCTGGTTCCAACAGTGCTCCCTCTGAAGTCCCATGTAGGTGCTAACTTTCGCTTTGCCTCTTGCACCCAGACTACAGTTACAGCTCCTACTACGCGGATGCAGACTATCCTGTGGTGAAGATACTGAGAGACCCTGTGTATGTGGAGGTTCGCGTCCTGCAGAGAATGGACCCGTCCTTGGTTCTGGTTCTGCATGAATGCTGGGCTACTCCGACCCCTAACCCCCTTGAGAAGCTGCAGTGGCCAATTCTGATAGATGGGTGAGTTAAGTAGGAAGGAGGAATTCTGCTGGTTTCTCTCTATGGATGGCCACCTACTGTTCTCTGCTCAAATGGCAATGCCTCTCTTCCCTAGGTGCCCATTTGAAGGCGATAACTACAGAACCCAGATGGTTCCTATGGGGCCTGCCACGTCTCAGCTGCAGTTTCCAGACCATTACCAACGTTTCACCATTGCTACATTTACATTTGTGGATTCTGCCCATTATATGGTGCTGGATGGATTGGTAAGAGACAGGATTCCTACTGCAGCTGAGCTCGAGTAAGGGCTCCGAAATTGTGGTCTGCAGACCTTAAGTGGTCCATGAGCTTCAGTCAGGTGCTCTGTGGCACATGAGCAGAAGTAGGATGAATGCTGAATTCAGCTATTTAAATTTATCTCAAAATGCAAGCTATCTTGCTCTGGGCAGATATCTGATCCCCCTGTAAGCTGCAGTCAAGAGTCCCTGAGTGGATTTGACCCTAGGCAGCATAGCTTGCATTAGGTGCCAAATTGAAATGGTGTTTAATTTAATTCTACTTGAATGCAAGCCATGCTGGCAAAGGAACCGTCAGGAGAACACTCTTAATGTTCCTTTGCAGCATGTTTTACATGTCCCTCACTTGTCAGGTGAGCGGCAGTGGGGCAAAACTAGGAGGCTTGGCAAGCTTAAAGATTAGGTCTGTGGGCCAGAGGTTCCCCTCCCACTCCCATTAATGCGCATTTAGAATTATGCCTTAACTGTAAGGAGATAATGTACTTTGTAAATGTTTATGTCAATGACCATGAGGATTTTATTAAAATATCTTGGAAGACTTGGGTTGACTCCTCTGCTAGCAAGCTTATCTAATGCAATGTCTTTCCTAGGTGTACCTCTTCTGCAGTGTGTCTGTCTGCCACCCCTCTCACCTGCAGCCCTGCAGGAACACGTGTCAAATGCCAGTGGCTGCAAGTAAGTCCAAACGGCTTTGCTGTCGTACCGTAAAAGGCTTATTTGAATCCAGATAGGTTGCCACCAGTATTTCCAGCATGCACAAATGGCACTTACTGCCCATGACTAGTAAACAAAAATAGATCTTGGTACTGAACTTGGAACTGAGGGCATAAATGCAGAGCACTAAGAGCTGATGGGCTGCAACTAGAGACAAAGAATGAATAGGTACCTGATAAACACACTCCCTGTTCAAGTGGCTCTTATGTGCTATTTTTAACAGCATATTGCCTCTCTTCACAATCCTTGAAAATAGGCTGCTGGCACATACCACCAATTCTAATAGCCCATCTACAAGGACACTCCAACAACCAGGTGCTCTGACTCCTAACCTCAAATGAAGATCCATCTCAGCAGAATCTTCCCACTTAGCAGTGCTGGCCTGCTGATGTGATGCTGGGGCTCAGCAACACTCCCCCCCAATAAAGCTTCAGTCCTGATGTGTAGGGCTCTGGCTATGGTTCTTTACTGGGGTAAAGCATTCAGAATGCAAATACTTTTTTTTGTAAAGGGTTGTATCTGTCTCTAGTCATTGAGTGTATAAATGGGTTTCTAGGGCATAGCCCTCCTGCAGGCTTCCAGCTCTAACAATATGATCAATGTGGTGCTCCTTTTCCTTCTTACCTTCAAAATTGTATATGGCACAAGGTGGCCTAGTAGAGTTTATACCTTTCCTTCTCCAACTCCCTTTTTAGGAAGTCGTCGGTTTCTGAAGATGGGCAATGGGACAGAATCCTTGGACCTAGTAAGCACTTATGGAGGTGTGATCTTTCAAGAAAGCAGCCAGACTCAAGATAAACAAGTCAAATGGAAGAAAGGTAATTGGTGGTTGGCACTGCAATAATTCATGGGACCAGTGAGTTGAAATGATGAAAATGCTGTATATTTTTGAACAGGTATTAACATAGTTTCGCCATCAACACTAAATTTCAGTCATCTTATATATAGTCATTTGTAAGATGCAAATTCTGTATGGATTTATGCCTGAAGCAGCCAACTAAAACTTTGGGGGGGGGGGGTCACAAGTTATAAACTTGACTACCAATGTCCTCCTAACAATGTCACAACTTTTTAGCTCATGAGGAGTACTACTCGGCAGGGCACGTGGCATTTATCTGCCCTCCCATTGCTAGTGGCACCATGGCTTATCAGTGGGGCATGGGGCAATAGCAAAGTGCACTCACACCATTTGCTGTCACCATGCTGCTTTCTGCTGACAAGCTGCAGCAACATGGGCTCAGGTGAGCACCTACCCTGACCACTGCAGTTCTTGAACATGCACATAATAAACCATGTCTCACAAATGCGGCTTTATCCAGAGTACACTCTACTAGCTTTGTCCCAATAGAACATAGCATGGGTCCTTGGCTAGGGAAGTCATGGATGGCACAAATGTGTTTCAGGAGGTGCAAAGGACTGCCATATCCCAAATGTGCCAGCTTTGATCTGTAACTATCACCCTTACAAGTGCCACATAGTGTTCATTCTGCACTTGGCATGACATTTTATTATGTAGCAGTATTTGCTGGGGAAGGACCTAGCTCAGTAGCAGAGCTTGTTTGCATGCAGAAGATTCTGGGTTCAAACCCTAGCATCTCCAGGTAGGGTTGGAAGAGCATCCCTGCCTGAAACCCTGGAGAGCTGCAGCCAATGTAGACAATATGGAGTTGGATAGACCAATGCTTGGTCTTTGTGTATGGCAGCTTCCTATGTTCTGTTCTCAAGTACTTATTGCCTATTGATATTGGGCAGACCCTTCACTGTACTGCTTATGATGTCTGCTAAAAATGTTTTTGTTTGAGCAAGCCTACTCAGAACTTGTAATTTTATCATGTACGTTTTAAAAATCTACTGGTTTTATTATGTTTACTGTTTTTAGAGTTTTAATTGCTATTTCTAAATTATCTATACCACTTTATAGAAACCACTTAAGATTTCTTTTTTTAATTAAGTTGTACATAAATCTTGCAAAATAAGTGCAAGCCTCTTTTCTTTTCCACAGACATGAGCTCCAGTGGAGATCTGGCCCTGATATGCTTGGTGGCACTGCCGTTAGTGGGTGTAATCTTGTTTGTTGTTGTGATCATACTCTGGAAAAAGAGAAGCAGAGTGACAAAACTCTAGTACTGATGGGAAAATGCATAGAATTAAAGAGTTGTAAACTTTCATTGCTTCCAGTAATTCTTCTGACATACCAGTTGCTTCAATGACCAGGTATGCCGTTTCTTTGCTGACAAGTTAAAGGCATCTCCACTTTCCTCCCCATCACCTACATAATTTTAGTGGAACCATCCCTGGTGACAGTGCTTCATGTGACCCCTTCTTGTGCTTATAAGCCTGGAAATACAATATTTTGTGTTCTTATGGTGCCTATCATGGTAGATACTTGGATCTGTAGAACTGTTATTCCCAGTTCCTCCATTCTGCTGCAAGAGGAAACAAAAATGCCTCTCCACAGAATGGATTTGAATAAAAGCATGAGTAAATATCTAGAACAAATCCAGAACATGAAATAAGAAAACCATTTCCACACAGATCCTGCTTGAGGGTTTCATGCAAGTACCTGGATGGCCACTTTTAGAACAGGATGCTGGACTAGATGGGACATTGGTCTAATCTAGCAGGCCACCTCTTATGCAGACTAATATCAACAATTGAGGGTAATGGTGCATTCCATGCATGTTGATCAGTGTATACTGAAGATACATAGAAGTCCCACTTGTTTCAAAGAGCCAGTGTGGTTTAGTGGTTAAAGCGGTAGTCACGTAATCTGGGAAACCGGGTTCGTGTCTCCGCTCCTCCACATGCAGCTGCTGGGTGACCTTGGGCCAGTCACACTTCTGTGAAGTCTCTCAGCCCCACTCACCTCACAGAGTGTTTGTTGTGGGGGAGGAAGGGAAAGGAGAATGTTAGCCGCTTTGAGACTCCTGAAGGGGAGTGAAAGGCAGGATATCAAATCCAAACTCTTCTTCTTCTTCTCTTCTTACTCCCAAGAAGTTGAATTGTATTGCAGCGCAGCCCTAAATTATTCCCCACTGTGTGGATTACTTACATAGAGAAAAGCTTATTGGTGACAACCAAAGATATAACATAACTGGTCCACAGAACTGCTTGCAATAAAAGCGGGTCCAACCTCCAGTGTCCTACAATTCTTGCCATTACCCTCCAGTTAGTTAAACATCAGGCGCTACAACAAGCTAGAAGTTCCCATCCAAACTGGGAGCTCATTAGCATAGCAAGGGGAATGTCTGTCCCACTTTCAGATTTTGGTCTGTCAGTATATATTCTCATCCCTTTAAAGTTTAATTTCTTGTGCATAAAGGGGAAAGTGAGAGCCTGATATTTCATTCCACTGTGTCTCATAAGTTTCTAGTGATATGAAAGTACCTAGTGAGGCTGAAATGTTTTTATGCTTGAGTGTGTGAGAGAGAGAGGTACAGCTTCCCCGTGCATTTGCTTATTGAGACACTTAAATGGTTATAGTTTAATATTCTTTTTTAATGAAACTAGAGAGTTGCATACAAAAAACCTGAACATCTCCCCATCCCTTTCCTCAGCCTTAATTCCTGCCACCAACCCTCATTTGATGGTCAACACTGGATGGGTTTGGCTCAATATTGTTACAATCACAGCACAGACAAAGCTGAAGGAACAGAGGAAAACAAATCCATTTAGTACTGGGCTCAACTTTCCATTCTACAAGTAGCCTGAACCAAGATAAAAAGCTATGATGCACCCTATTTCCCCCCATATCCCTCCCACCCTCCACCCATGTGCCCCATGGTTGCCCCGATTATCTCAACACTACAGTGAAGAATAGGCTCTGCTCTCATCACATCCTGGTAGGAGAAACTACACACTGTAGAATTTCAGGCTTCTGTCCATGCCTGTCGAAGCAAGGAACTTAGCATGATGCCCAAAGGCCACTCCTGTGGTCAGGCCGCTATGCTCTGTAGGAAAGGAAACAAAGACAGTTGAGTGAGAAATTATTTCATTGTTTTGTCACCTCACACACCACAAACAGTGATACCGGCCAATAGTACAAATGTCTGAATATAAAGCCCCTCAAGAATGGCACAAAAGACCCAGAACCTCCCTTACCTGTGAAGTGGAGAACCTCCGTCCATTGCTTACAAATGTAGACTTGGACATCAGTGCCTCCTAGGGCCAAATAGGTGCCACTCTGGTCAAATATGAGGGACTTCACCTAAAGAGGAAAATTGTATTTGAGATGAACACATCCACTTCAGAAGTAGCTGGGCCCAGTCCTCTCAGGCTGGGACAGTAGCAACCTCTTTCCATTTAAAGGAGGAGCGCCAAACTAGAGGAAGCAGCTGTGCAAGGTTCAGAGAGCTGCCAAAAGTGTAGAGAAAATGGTTGCACTGGGCTTTAAAATGATGGGGAGGAACCTGAGAAAATTCCAAGTGCTGTCAAGAAAAGAAAGGGAAGGAATACAGGCCTACTAGAGCAAGAGAGGGTCACACAAACCTCAAAGTTGTTGTCCAGTTGCAGGGTCTTAAAGTTCTTCAGTTTGCGCAGATCCCAGAGTTTGACAGAGGAGTCGTCAGCAGCAGTGGCCAGGTAGTACCCATTCTCAGAGAAGGCAATGCTAGTAATAGGGCCAGAGTGTCCTGGGAAGTTTGCAACGTTGGTCCGTTCCTGAGAAAAACAAGTCCGTATGTGTTAGAGACAGGTTAGGCCTGATCCTATCTTCCCAAAGGATGCAAAGCTTCTACACCTTCCCTGCCTGCACAGTGAATAAGAGAGTGAGTTTATCCTCCCTCTGACATACTTTCTGCATGGCATTTTGAGTCTGGCTCCTCTTTGGAAGTGATAGCAACTTTCAGGTAGACAGGTAATTAAAACTGGTCTTTCGGTAAAGGTAAAGGGACCCCTGACCATTAGGTCCAGTCATGACCGACTCTGGGGTTGTGGTGTTCATCTCGCTTTATTGGCCAAGGGAGCCGGCATACAGCTTCTGGGTCATGTGGCCAGCATGACTAAGCCGCTTCTGGCGAACCAGAGCAGCGCACGGAAACGCCGTTTACCTCCTCGCCGGAGCGGTACCTATTTATCTACTTGCACTTTGATGTGCTTTCGAAATGCTAGGTTGGCAGGGCGCTCAGCCTGTCAAGGGGATTCGAACCGCCGACCTTCTGATCAGCAAGTCCTAGGCTCTGTGGTTTAACCCACAGCGTGGGCCCCAAAACAGGTTAAGAGTCACTGAAAGAAAAGATGAAGTGCTTCCAAAGAGTTTTCAGTGGCAAATGAATCTTTTGATGTTGGAGAACTTGCAGTAGGGGCCCTAGAAGACTCCTGCTGAAATTGTATAGAAAATTTAAGCATGTTAATAAGCACCACTTTCTCATGACATCCATGTGAGATGTCTCTAACTCAGTGGTTCTCAACTGGTGGTCTGTGGACCCCAGAGGGTTTGCATAACCCACTCAGGCGGTCTGTGGCACCATTCACTTAACAAAAACTACAGGAGATATCTAGAAGATAGTAGTAGAATTTTTGGCTATTCTAAATCTAGTTCCAGCTCTAGAATGGGCAGTAGTAGCACCTCTTGAGTATTCCTTGCTCATATTAGTACCATTATAATCAATGTCTATCAATTACTTTCTAAACCACTGTCTCAAGGCAATTTATACATAATATAATCAAAAGCAGTTAAAACAACAAAAACAACATATACATTTAAAACAAGACTAAAACCCTAACAAGTAGACATTCCTGGCAAATACCCATTTATCCACCTGGGAAAGCGTGTTGGAACACAAATGTCTTCCATTTTCCCCAAAAAGTGCAGATAGCGTGTGGCTGTCATATCTCAACAGGATTGCTCTTCCACAGAACTGGGACAGTCATGTCAAAAGCCCTGTTCTGAGTTATTGCAGAGCAGGCTTTTGAGATCTCATAAGACTGTGCAAGCCTAGCTTTTATGCAATTTCTCATTCAACAATATGGACAAGGAGTCAGCATTTATAAAGCACTTTGGAATATTCTATATGTGTCACATAACATCATCAGCTATCCTTAAGGTAGATATCATGAAGAAGCTCAATATTCCAAGCCTTTTCTCACCTTCAAGTCCCAGATCTTAATCTGAGAGTCCATTGTTCCTGTCCCAAAAATAAGCCCATCAGGATGAAACTGGGCACAGGTCAGCGCTGCAGAGAAAGGAGATAGTGAATCATCACAAAGCTGAGAGTAAGCCATTCCTATAGGGAAATGAAGTCCCTACCCAGCCTTCTTCCACCCATGTATCAAAACATGAGCTGTGCTTGGGAATGACGCTAATCTATAGTTCAGCTTTATGAGAATGAGCCTAGCCCTCTGCACAAGGCTCATCGAAAGTCTCCCTTCTTCCCCAGTGCAATCATAAGTAGATTAGAAGCTGCCACTTCTGGTTTAGATTAACCACAGTTTAGAGTTTGTGCAACATGCTAAACTGTGATTAACCTTAAATAAACTCAGTTGAAATAAGCAAATAAACTATTACTTGATATTAACTTGTTTCCATTAACCACAGTCGTGACAACTCGGTTTGTCCAGGTTCAGCCAACACTGCAAGCTGTGGTTACACAAAAACCAGAAGCAGCGGTTTTTGGATTCCTCCTTGAGGCTGTACTGGAAGGGGAGTGAACAAGGCTGGAGGAAAGCTATGCTTGAACTATGGTTTAACATTATGGCGAAACAAAACCACACTAAACATGCAGACTCTCCCCTCACCCAAGCAAGTTTCACCAAAATACCAAATGAAGAGCCCCTACCACAGCCAGAAGTTTCATCTGTGACCTTGGTGAGAACACGGCCGGTCTGGATGTCGGAGAAAGCCCAATACTGAAAGAGAGGAAAGGTGGAGGGTTTGTATATGGCAAAATGTCTCTTCTGGAAAGCTTGCTTTGACTAATCTTTACTGTTTTATGTTTTGGATTTTTAAAAAAAATGTCAATGTTTGTACCTTTTCATTGTGAACTAGATTGTTTTATTAATTGTTATCTCTAAAGTGTGAACCACTTTGGAAGAATTGTTATGTTAAAAAATGAGATAGAAATGTTTAAAATAAAGCTAATAAGCAAATAAGCAAGTGCAGCTTCACATTTTGCAGATGTCATTTTAGCATGAAGAGCTTTACAGTTAACACAGTCTGGGCCTGACCACCTCTGGTTTCGATCTCACCTGGTCATCAGAGGAGCTCAGTAGGTAATCGCCTGTGGCATGGAGACTCAACCCTGTCACGGCACTCTCATGGGCACGCACAACCTGCACACATGAAACACTGGGGACTGACCAGATCCGGATAGTAGCATCTGGCGAAGCCGAGAACACCAGTTCCTGCAGGGGAGAGCAAATAAAGCCCGAAGAGTTAGGCTGAAACAAGAGCTTTGTTTACTGAATTCAGAACAGTTGTGTCCTTAATCATCAGCTCAAGGGACGACCTATGGAGTGCATTCTCTATCTATAAGGGGACCTCAAGGGAGATCATACAGTTGTTTCAGGCAACTGCAGAGGAAATTCAACAACACGCTAAAGTTATATTAAATATTTTAATAAATATAAATAATGGGCATGGGGTGGAGGGAATGGAGCAGGCAACAAAAGACAGTCTTTACCTGGGAAGGATGGAAGACTACACTGGTGACCTTCTTGGTGTGACCTTTCAGTGTCGCCAGGATCTGCTCTGAGGTCTTGTCAAAGACAACAACATTCTTATCAGCTCCACCTGGAAAACAAAAAGACCACAAAGGCCCAGTGAAGGAGAGCGCCCTACACTCCTTCAGCACATCTTGTATTGGGACTCATGCATTGCAAAAACAAAATTCATAGAAAAATGAGTATTTTAGGGAGAAATGCATTGGAAAGCATACAGAAATGAGTACTTTACAGGACAAATGTATATAATATCTGAAATGTTTTTGTAGTTTCATTTTAATCTACAAAACCCCAGACAGGATAGACCCAAGATCAACCACAAGCAAAAGTAACCCGGAATGAAAATAGGTTGATCTGCCCATACCTACATGCAAACCCAAGCATGAAACCAAAGGAGAAGAAGTGGCTTTTGAAGAGAGCAAAGGACCCCATTGGCTCAAACTGTCCTAACACTTTACTCAGGAAAGGAACTGAAACAGAAGTCTTAACATACCTGTGAGGATCTTGTTGGTGTCAGAAGGACACAAGTCGAGAGCAAGGATGCCAGGAATACTGGCACTGTGTAGTCCCTGTGCAAAAGCAACATTGTTGACATTAACGTTTCAGTGCAAAGGATGAGAGAGGGCCTACTGCTTCATCTCAACAAGAGTCAAGCAAAACGACTCATCTTATACAAGAGGAGTGTCTGCAAACACTTGGCTTGATCCCAAACTTTTCCCAATTTGTATCCCTGATAGAACAGTCTTTCCTCGTGATTTGACAGGAATCTGCAGACTCGGCTCCAAGCCCACAGCAACAGTAATGAAAGAACGGTGGTGATCCTGGTATTAATAATTACTTCCTTGTGCAATCAAATGGTAAATGAGCTTGAAGTTGTTCCAGAATCAAGCGAGAAGCTGGTAGCAAAGAGCAACACCAGTTTGGTCTCGGCCGCAAAAGCAGCAAGTATTGTTAATTTGGAAAGGCTGGAGGAGGCAACAGAGGTCCAAGAACTCAGAGCCTTCACACTCCAGGCCAGCATGTTGCAAAATACAGTGGTGCCTCGCAAGACGAAATTAATCCGTTCCGCGAGTCTCTTCGTCTAGCGGTTTTTTCGTCTTGCGAAGCAACCCTATTAGCGGATTAGCGGCTATTAAAGGCTTAGCGGCTATTAAAGGATTAGCGGATTAGCGGCTAAAAGGCTATTAGCGGCTTAGAAAAAGAGGGGGGAAAGCGGGAAAAAATCAGAACACTCGCAAGACGTTTTTGTCTTGCAAAGCAAGCCCATAGGGAAAATCGTCTTGCGAAGCAGCTCAAAAACGGAAAATCCTTTTGTCTAGCGGGTTTTCTGTCTTGCGAGGCATTCGTCTTGCGGGGCACCACTGTATGGTTAAACTTCCAGAGGACAAGGAAAACCTCCAGTCCAAGCCTGGCATATAAGAGATCAGGTGTGAGGCAGGCAGAGATGCAGCTTCCAATTCACAATAGAGAGCCTTAAAGTGTACTCCTAATTGTTCATTGGCAAAGAAGGGTTGCTGTCATCATGTATCAGATGGTAGGTGGTGACAGCATGCCCTCCAGCATTGGGTGACCCCTACAGAAAGCAGATTTCAAGTCAGCACCGGTCAGTGGTGATTTCAAGTCTTGCTTGTCACCTGACACCAGGTGATTGACAGGTGAGTGGAATCCTGCCCATCTGTCAAAGTAGCCTGTCATGGTTCTCTACCCCTGGCTTAGATCAATGGATAGCTAGTGCAGAGTAGTTCAGATGGAGAGAGGATGCTCAACAGTATTTTTGGTAAAACCTAGGAAGTGTTCGGCTTAAATGAGATGATTCCTTCATGGTAGCCTTCCCAATAAATTATGATCACCATACTCACCACATGTGAAGCCACCTGCCGGTACCTGCTGAGTTCTTCCGGCTTCACCAGCTCCTCCGGCACGGTCTTCCCTCTCTGCCAAAAAGACAACATAGAACTAAACTCCTTGTAACAGGAGCATCCTAGCACAGGGAGTTGCACCTTTGCAGCAATCATGAGAACAAACATACTGCAAGCACCCCTGGATAACTCAGTGCTTCCCCGCCTGTAGAGCAAACATTGAGATAGGGGCACTCACCTTTTTACGCTCCGTGGTCAGCACCGTGGCTTTGTCTTGAAGCTGCAAAACAGAACAGCATTAGGAGAAACCAGCTTCAAGCATGGTATGCTAGCACATCAATAAGCAGGGGACAATGCTGCTGACCCACTCTACTTTTTGCCTGTTGCTGCTGGGGAATGGCCCCAGGACAGAGATGAGGCTATTGCATCTGTCTGCCCACCCTTTTCTGCTTGCTCTGCCAGCCAGGGTGCTATCAGTGATTCCTGAAAAGCAGGAGAGCGGAAGAAGCTGCAACTGATTGACCTGTCAGACACTGCAGCCGTAATGTAGAAAGGGAAGGCACAACAGTGTGAAAGTGGCATGTTCCTACAGACAAAGCCAGCTATAGAGCTCAGATTGGAAGATCATAACTGTATAGCTATAGCATGATCTGGATGGCAAATAGCAAGCCAGGGATATTTCTTACCTTCTGGATAATCTCTGGGGTCATTCCAGCCAGCTCTCCTAAGTCCATTGGTTCACCAGCACCCTGCAGGAAGACAATGAAGAGCATGATTAGCCCAGAGAAGAAAGACAGAGCACAAAGAGAATTATTGACTGATGCATGTGTGTGACTTACCACAGCGTTGGGTTGTGAAGAAGGTACAGCCTGGGGAACGATGAGGCCAGCCTGGGGTTTCAGAGTTGCCAAAGCTGGGAAGAGAGAGAGAAAAGGTGGTTTGGCAGGTTAAAGCTGGCACTGTGGACTGCTTCCCTGGACATCACCCAAAGAACATATCATCTTCTGAGTCTTTACCTTCTCTCGCAGCAGTGACCTCTTTGGTGAGACGGGCAATGACACGGCAGGCAGCATCATGCTGGTATAGTGCATGGGACAATTCCTGACGTGTAGTTTGCAGCTGCTGGCGTAGCGTGAAACTGTGCAGCATGACAGCATCCTAAGGAAGCACATCAGCATAGTAACTGATCTTTACAGAACAACAAACCCCTGTGTTGCAAACTTAACACAACAAACAACACAAACAACACAAAGACCAGTATACCAGATAGCACTGTAATTCTTATTGCATAATATACATGATTTAGTACAACAAAAACAAAATGTGTATACTTGTAAACTCTCTGATACATTTGAAAACAAATGAACACAGGTCTGTCAATCTTTGAAAGTCCGTAGAAGTATAATAAGTCTATGGTTGAAACAAAGTAATAGCTGCTATCCTGTGGGCTAAGCGGTAAAAGTTTTTAGGCGTTTATGGTTTCCAGTTCCATCATCTCAGCAAGCAGAGGAGGAGCCCCCCAATATATATATTTTAAAGATACTTACCCATTCATCTTGAAGTGCCTTTAGAATGGCTGGAATGCTAGTAGCAGATGGTGGCTTTGGCCGAATTGGGTGGGCAACTGGGGATTACAAAGGAACAAGAAAGAATTACTTCTAGAAAGAGCCGTCCATTATTATCCTTACAAACCTGCCTTACACGCCTTTAAAATCAAGGCTGCTTGGAAGAATGTTTCAAAAGGCACATGCCTTTTGCAAGCTTTTTTAACTGCTGCAATTCAACAACCACCTATTTGCCTTTATCCATTGCTTATGACATCCATGCATTGAGAAGTCAAAAATGTGAACTGTGGGGGGGAGCAAAAGGCCACAGGGATTGTGGGTCAGATGGAAGGAACCACAAGCAAGCTAAGGAGAAGAGCTGGGGTAGAGGGAGTTTTGCTGAAGCGGCAAGACAAGTGGGAGGACATAGATGCTGATGTTACTGAGGGGAGTATGCAGACTGCTCTTGGGTTAAAAGCAAAAGTGGGTAAGCTGTGGCCCTCTAGATGGTCCTACACTCCATCTTTCTCAACCAGCATGGCCAGTGATGGTAAGAGAAGTAGTCCAACAGCATTTGGAGGGTCACCAAATACTTTTGTTAGCAACCCTTCCTTTATCTAGACCCATTTATAAGCTCACCGGGCCCTGATGCGTTTGGAACAGTCATATTAGACAACAAAATAGCAAGGCAGAGAGATTATCCTTATCAATATTTGATTTAGCTTTTCCTGTTGTGCAATATGCTAGACTAGTACCTCATAATATCCTGGTTTCAGCATACCCTGGAACAAGGGTAACTAATGTTGTGCTCTTCAAGTATTGTCAGACTCTATACTCTCTGACCATTTGTTCAAGCACAACACCCTTTATCAGTCAGCAATCAGGTTTCAAGAATTCCCTGCCACCCAAGGTCTTAAAAGGAGAAGACTAAGATTGGCAACTCCACACTCAACTGTTTATCAAACACAAGGGAGACTCCAGTGCCTCTGACTCTTCTGTCCTTCCTCACCTTTTATATCTATGAGTTGCTCTTCAGACAGTGGCTGGTTGTTCACTGGATCAGTCCCATTCTCTGCAATATACTTTTCAATCAGCCTTCTCTCATAGACATGGTTTGAGACAGGAGACACACAGGGATGCTCAGGCACCTCATTTGAAACTGCAAGAAAAGGGACAATAGAAAGAATTGGCAAAAGTCATTCAACCATCCATGTTTCACAGCACTTTACGAAGTAGAGATACAGAATTAATAGTGGAAATGAAGTATCCCAGCCCAATGGAATCTACAGTAAAAATGTTGTAGCACATCCTGTTTCTTTTTGATTATCTATACTTTTGTAAAACAAGAGCATAACAAGAGCATGAACTACAAAATTAATCAAGCTCCAGAATTACTAGTTTAGGCATTGTGTGAAGAACTGGCCCTGACAATGGAGGCTGGTTTGCAGGGAGAATGGAGCACTGCACCGGCAGCCTATGTTTGCCCTCAGCCCTCAGCCAGTGCTTCCCCCACCGACTATAGATAGATAGATAGATTCTTTATTGTCATTACACTAGTGCAACATTGCACAAGTGCAACGAAATTGGATGCCAACCCTTAAAAACAACAAAAGCAAAACAACAGCAACAACCAAACAAACCACCTTCCAACCACACCCACACCCACACCCATCAAACTCCCAGGTCTCACTATCGAGTTACAGCATTCAAAAAGGCCACAGCTCTTGGATAGAAACTGTTTTTCAGTCTATTTGTCCTAGACTTGATGTTTCTATACCTCCTGCCAGAAGGCAGTAGTGCAAACAGACTGTATCCCGGGTGAGATGGATCCTGCAGGATGTTGTTTGCTTTCCTAAGGCAACGGGAACCGTACAGTTCTTCCAAAGGTGGGAGAGGGTGACCAGGTGGGAGAGGGTGAGAGGGTGATATGCCTTCTTTCTTACATCCGGTCCAAGGAGGTGGCCCTTGTTGCCTCCTCCACTTTAGACTCCTGTGTTACCTTTGTAGAACTCGGCAGGGAGAATGGGGACAAAACTCTAATTGTTTGAGTCTGCTAGTCATTGCCTCTGGCTCCACCTACCCTTAGCCTCTGACTTCTTGCTCTGCCCTACCAAACTCAATGGGCATCAGCCACCACTGAACTCCTGAAAGGCACAACTTCCAGTATGTACTCATGTGCAACTTATTCTTCCTTGCCTAAGCTGATCTGAGCCATAACACAATGCACTAAACTACACAATCTTTCAATCAATTTGGGCTGTGCCCAAATCCTGCCACAGAAAAACACACATTCATGTGCTCTTTAAATTGAAGCATGTATAAGCTTTGAAGAAGATTGTGTTCCTACTACTTATTTAAGTTTAAAAAGGAAGACATTTAAGTTTCTTCTTCTGATTCTTCTTCTGTCCCAATAGTGATTTTTAAAAAAATCAAATGCAACTGTTTTAATATTTGTATTCCTTCATGTCATATTTGTAAATTGACACCAAAAGCAAAACCACAGAATCAAAAGACCTCAGGGTCCCTTTTCAACTCTACAATTAAATGATTCTAAGACTTCACAAAGCCTACCAACCAAAGATGCACAGTATGTCACATACTATGGGTTGCGTCAGGATCAAGTTAGCTGAACCCAAGTCCCACTGATTTCAGCAAGACCCAAGCTGAGCTAACTTGGTATGGAACCAACCCAATGTCTAACACACAATTGCTAGACATCAATGCACAATGGTCAAAGCTGAATTTTAGCCCTTCCACTTGTTAAATTTCAGTCATGGAAGCACATATATTAGAAAATCCTGCCAACTAGCAGCCTAATGCTGAAGGGTTACATTGGATGTCACAGATCTATTTGTTCCTGCCTCATGACATCACTGCACTGCCCATTTCCCCACCCCACAAGCAGCAGCCAATTATGTGGAGCAGGAGCAGGAGCAGGAAAATGTTACAACATGGATAGCAATTCCTGGACATTACCGGTGAGAACTCAACATAGGAATGTTTTTCATAAATTGACCATAATGTGAACCCATCCTCAGAGACCTGCTCCCTGCCTTGGAAGCATTTTTCTTCCTGACCTGGGAGGGCGGGGCCCTGAATGACTCCAGTTACAAAAGCTGAGGCTGCAGAACAGAATCCTCGGCTGCAGTATTGTTTAGAGGGGGTTGTTGCTGTTAATTTTTTGTACCTTTATTTTGTATCTTATGTAGAAATTGTTCGATTTTGTCGTATGTTGTGTTTATTGTTTATGTGGTGTTCGAAATTAGCCAGGCGCATCTTGCAGTTGGCTTTCGACCACTTGTGACCAAGTGAAGATGCTTGGGGGCTAGGATGGCGCCTGACATCTCCATCATCTGGGGATCACTGGATCTGGACTGTTTCCGCACCCGAATACCTCATCCTGTAGAATTCTATCAGTTATATTTTATCTGCACAATCACAATGAATTTCTGGAACCAAATTGCTTTGTCTGTGCAGCCTGAGCAGGAGCAGACATCATTAAAAAAAGAGAGGTCGGAATAGGGCAATATATATACGCTGTCCCTGGATCAAGTGACTTTTCTTCTTTAAGTTCTCAAAGCTCTTAACCTAGCTCAAGCTCAATGACAGATGTTTAACTGAGAATCAATCAGTCCATCATTTGAAAAATAAGACTTTAGAACCGTCTTGCCCAAAAATGGCAACTAGACATTTCATTTTGGCGACTGCAACCTTGGGTTAAGGAGCTATTTGGCACCTACCTTATATATCTTAATTTTTAACACTGTGTTTATGACTACTTTTGTTATGTTTCTAGTTATGTGTTTTTTGTTGTTGTAAGCTGCCTTGAGCATGGTTTTAACTTTGGGAAAGTGGCGTACAAATAAAAGATTAAAAGCTAATGGCCTGAATTCAGCTAACTGGCGTTCTAGCAGAAGCAAATGAACTAGCCTAATGGGGCTCTCCTCCCCACACACCCTGATGAGCAATGTGTAAATTCTAAACTGGATTACTGACTGGGGAAGGAATCAGCAGGTGATAGCTGTATCAATAAGAAAAAGGCAGAAATCATCTACATGTGCAATAAACTGCAAGTGTGTAAGAACCGTAAGTGTGTGCCACCCATTAATGCAGACTTTGAGAGAGTATTACTCCTTTGCCAAAAAAATTACTGTCTGCTGCTTCCCATCTTGACATCCTTCCGCAGGGCCTGCAAGACAGAGCTGTTCCACCAGGCCTTTGGCCAGGGCACAGCCTGACTCCCTCCCTCGGCAATCTTCGCAGAGCTCTGGCCCAATGGTTGCTAGTGGCTTGAATTAATTAATTTTTATAATGAATGATTTTAGAATGTTGTTTATGTTGTACTTTTGTACTGTTTTATTGTTGTTAGCCGCCCTGAGCCCGGCTTCGGCTGGGGAGGGCGGGATATAAATAAAATTTATTATTATTATTATTATTATCTAGTACTGTTTAGGTTATAATTTAGATTTTCCCATTGACAGTCAGAAAACCTGTCCATCTTAGCCAGGTCAAGCCTAAATAATTTTGGCCTAAAGTATAAAGAATCCAGATATATAGAAATAACTAAACCTAAAGAGCTGAGGGTAGAGGCCATTTGATAATCTTAACGATCATAAAAACAATGCTCTTTAATATTTGGCATGTGGTACCTGTGAAGCACAAAGTTAAAATTAGTTAACATTCAATTAGGATTGTCATAGTCTCTAAAGAGAATTAGTAAGAGATTCTGAATCTGATAGAATATGACTGAGAAAGTCTGAAGTCCTAGAGAGAGAAGTCATGCATTCAAATCACACCCACAGATTTTTTTCAATGCCTCGAGATGCAGAATTCCAAGTACACCCACATATCTGAATGCACAATTACAGGTGCATTAAAACAGCCTAAAGAGTAATTAAAAGCAAAATCTTAAATACACTTCACTCGGCAAGTCTGTTTTCTAGATACATTGAGCAGGAGGTGATCTACATATATACAAGATGTCTGTGCTACTCTGTTGTACCTGCTAATTCTGCAGAACTATACAAGTTTGTTAAAGATATATTCCATCTATAGCATAACCCAGGGAGGGGGAAATAGCACACCACCAAGAGTATTTTTAAAGTGCTAACCAGAAGTGTGCAAACACCTCTTTATAATAATGTATTTCCTGCACTAAAAATAACTCAAATAAGGTTCTCTCATTACAGACTATGAAGTAATGGTAAACTAAATTTACATTCTGGTTTGATTAAGAAGGTTAATCAGAGGCTGGTGCCTGTTCAAAGAAATGCCTATACGATCAAAGACTATTTTGCTTATTGAATGTATAATAACCAAGTTTCACATTATAACTCAGCAGCTTTGGGCACCCCACTTATTCCCAGTTGCTTATCTGAAAAATAGGAACAGCTGCAGAGCTGCTCTGATATCATTATCAAATTCTGTAAAGCACTCCATCACCTTAATATGACATTAATTAATAACTTTAATTAATTACAAAGAATTACAAATATAAGAAAACTAAATGGCTAATAAATACAGTGCAACAACAGTGCCCATTGCCAAGCGAATCTTTTAAGTACCTGTCCATTATAACAACAGTGGCCCAAATTTTGCTATCTTTTTATTTATTTACAGATTACAGAATGCATTTTCGTATAAAATGTTGCAAAGCAGTATACAGCATAAAAGCATATGCTATCTTGTCTTCTGGCAGAGATCAGTCTATATGACCCAATGGGTCCATTCTCATCTCTGAGCTGACAGATCAGGGTAACCCATTGTTTTTGTTACCAGAAATGAAAGGCAAGGTCATAAGAATGTTATTTACCCTATTTTTTGCTCTATAAGACTCACTTTTTCCCTCCTAAAAAGTAAGAGGAAATGTGTGTGCGTCTTATGGAGCGAATGCAGGCTGTGCAGCTATCCCAGAAGCCAGAACAGCAAGAGGGATTGCTGCTTTCACTGCGTAGCGATC
This sequence comes from Podarcis vaucheri, assembly GCF_965113315.1. Lineage (NCBI taxonomy): Eukaryota > Metazoa > Chordata > Lepidosauria > Squamata > Lacertidae > Podarcis > Podarcis vaucheri. The sequence goes on along the minus strand of NC_138759.1, from coordinate 83,504,009 downwards.
CCTCTTGCTGTTCTGGCTTCTGAGATTCAGAATATTTTTTTTTCTTGTTTTCCTCCTCCAAAAACTAGGTGCGTCTTGTGGTCTGGTGCGTCTTATAGAGCGAAAAATACGGTACCTGCCATTCCAACATCTTTGGACCCTCAGAAAGACAATTAAGATTAATCTTAAAAGATCCAACCCAGAGTTTTGTGCTTCAAGATTGAGGCTCAAATGTTGAGGCTGCAAAACTAAACATACTTACTAAAGATTTAGCTACTTCAGGTATGCTGAGACTTACTCCTGAATGAACATGCATAAAACCAAGCTGGAAAATGTCACAAACACCATCCCTAAGAGACAGAACTGCAAAGCAGGAAGCCCCCCCCCCCTTGTTGGAACCTCATCTCTTCTATAAACTCGTCAGGCAGTCTTGGGGAAACCACACACTCTCAGCCTCAGCATCTCCACCGGGGACCAGAAAAGCACTGTTGCTGAATTGTACTACTGGGTTATTTTAAAGGTCTGGGGCAAGTAGATTGGGCATGGGGAGCTCTGTGGACACAGGAGAGAGCCATGCAACCGCCCACAGCAATGTATCATACACATCCTCATGACCAGCATTACTGTGGTTGGAACCCTCAAATTCCCCCCCCCTTTCCCTTTCCCCACCAACTGTAGACCACTGGCTGCTCCCTCCCCTTCCCCGCTGCCCCCTCATGCTGTGAGGAGCCGGAAGGCCGAAAGGGGCACGAGAAAAGGCGAAGGCGAGTCACTCACTGGAGCATATGAGGGACATGGCGAGCGCCTCTTCGGTCTCTGCCTCACGGCCACTTCCGGGCCACGAGATCGAGGAGGAGGATTCTACTTCCGGTGGCCGGGGCCAGCTTCTTTAAACTGTACCGCGCGCCAGACGCCAGCGCGCGGGAGACTCCAGCAGCCGGCCGGAAGCGGAATCTTCTTCTTCTTCCTCCCGCCCCCGCACTTCCGGAAGGAAGGAAAGCCAAGGAATCGCTGCGAGGCCAAACGGACCAGGAAAGGCAACCACCTTCCGGATCCGGAGGGCTCCAGCGGTGCCGATCAACAACTACAACTCCCGGCATGCATTGGGACCGAGGAGAAGCCGCGTTCGGCTGTGCGCGTGCCAATCCGTATTTGGAAGCCTTTCCGCTCTTGCTCCGCGCCCCTCTTTCTCGCGGCAAAATTCAAGAGAACAATGGAGAGCTAAAGAATTGGAATGCATCCATCGGGTTGCAGTAGCAGATGGAGCAGCAGCTGCTGCTGCTCCTTCTAGCTCTTATTTCGTAGGTATTTGTTTTTAAAGTACTGTACATTGGGAAGTGCAAGGGTGTTCGCACGCCAGGGCAGCGGGGCACAAAGACACCTGCCTGAACGCTGTCCAGGAGAGCAGAAGTGGTTCTTCCTGTCCTCTGCAGTTTAACGAGGTTATTACAGTGGTACCTCAGGTTAAGTACTTAATTCGTTCCGGAGGTCCGTTCTGAACCTGAAACTGTTCTTAACCTGAAGCACCACTTTAGCTAATGGGGCCTCCTGCTGCTGCCGCGCCGCTGGAGCACGATTTCTGTTCTCATCCTGAAGCAAAGTACTTAACCCGAGGTAATATTTCTGGGTTAGCGGAGTCTGTAACCTGAAGCGTATGTAACCTGAGGTACCACTGTAGTGCTATCCGATACGCGTTTGGTAAGGAGAATGTTTTGCTGAAAATCCAGCCCAGTCTCAACTCCATCTCTGCCCTGTGATGTTAATACACCACAGGAGCGTCGTAAATCCTTTTCTTAAGCGTGCAGAAAACGCTCAAAAGTCAGATCATAGGTTTCGCGTGATATAAACTCCCCAAGTTAGAGGGGAGCCGCTCTCTTTGCTATTTCTTCTTGTTAATTAAAGCTACATGCGCTGCAATATAGGTTCCCTCCTGACTTCGTAAAAAGATCTCCCCTTCTATCCCAGGGAAGAGAAGCGGCAGCAGAAATGCCTTAAGGAGCCTTGAAGTTTCATATCGAGATAAGAACCTAGATATCTTCCATAATTAGGAGCCTGAAGGCGGCACCACTCACCGAATGACAATGTAAAATCCCAGTAACGACCCTCGAGCCTAATTGTGATTGGATCCGACGCACTATTTGCGGCGGGAAGCAGACAGCAAAGTCTATCTGTCGCTATAATTGGAAGCGCGTGGTTGCTTTAACTGGTGTGAAAGTCGCTGTAAAGAAGAACTGCAATACCCGGCATGCTCCTGGATAGAGCGTGGCGCCCCTTGCTCGTTCCTTTTGGACTGCATTTCCCAGAGTGCAACGGGGATTGGAGCTATATCTGAATGGAAAGACAGTGGGGGGGGCGATAAAGCTGCTCGCTCCGGACTTCCCCTCTAGGCCAAGTACCCAGGTAAGCAGCCCCGTCTCTGCTTTTTCTCCTCGGCGGCGGCCAATCAGCAGCCCCCGTTCGGCGCGTGCGCCCTCCTGCTCAGGTCGGCGCTGCTGGTGGGAATCTTAGCGCGAATCTCTCGGGAGCAGCCAGGAGAAGGAGCTCCCTCGTGCCATTAACGACTTCAAGGCAGGAGCAGGCCATCCCCTGCGCTTCTGTAAATAGGTGCAGGGGGAGAGACTAAGTCAGGCTAAGGAGGGGCTTCAGAAAATGGGAAGAAAAACAGGGGAGGGGGAATTGTGTGTGGGAGGCGGAGTAAGAGAAACGGGAGGGGGATGTGGGGTCGTGGCCCTTTATTTAGACTTTTCACCCAGTGACTTGAGACCAAGTCAGTCCTGCACCCGCAAGAGAGAGTCTCGCCTTCCTCTTTGTAGACCCCCTGCGTCCTTCTGTGTATAGGTTGCCAGAAAAATACTGCAGAGCAGACAGGAGTACGATGGTCTTCAGCGTTCATTAGAGAGCTGCTTGATCTGCCTATTAGCCTGGGGCTAATGGGAGCTGGAGCTCAACTTAATCTAGAGAGCCATAGGTTCCCAACCCCTGGCTTAGTGTTTGTACAGAGGGTGTGTGCTTCATCCAGTTACATCTATTGTTCAACACAGTTTGTCTTGTTGCATGCAAAATGTACTTAGTACAGGTCATCCTCTTGCATGAAGTTCGACTTTTTGTTTGTACTGTATGCAGAATCCATTTTGCTTGCATTTGACTCTGGCATGGGAACTAATGGTTTCATCTAGTTTAGTAGTCTGCTCTGCTCACCTTCCTACTTAATTTCACTTTATGTAGTGGGTGTTGTAGTGAGAAGAGGTGGCATATATTTGCATGGCTAAAATGTCATCCTTGTCACTCCTTAGATTGCTTGCAGTACCAGATAAACATGACTTTAGGGATCTCTCCTATTTTGCAGAGAAGTTGGTTGCAAAGACAACAGCAGGAGTCATGACTCGATGGGGCCTCTCATTACGGAGCTGCTTCCAGCCCCTGCCAAAACCAATCTTGGCCGTAGTAGCACTGCTTGTGCTCACTCACATAGGAATAACCGATGCCCAGCAGTACCGGAATGAGCCAAAGCGAGCAAAGTATGCCGAACCGGACTTTCTGTCCCAAGTGAGTCGTGCCATGAGCGAGACAATGGAGGATTTGATTGGACGAGAGAACTTTAGAATATTGAATGAGGTAAGAAAGAAGTTCATGTGAACTGCCCCTATACCTGGGAGTATAGGGTGGTATATAAATTCAGTAAAATGATGATGATGATATTTAGTGGTTTTCATGTATCTGTGGCAAGTCGCTAACTGGTGGACAAATAAGCTAAATGTTCAGGGGGGAAAGCACAGTGAACAGGTCTTTCTGGATTGAACCACTTTAGAATTCAGTTGGGGATTACATAATTGAACACTTTGCTATGTGGTGGTGATGGGGAAACCAGTCAGAGTTTTGCCTTGACATGCTAGTTTACTTTGTGTTGGGATTTTAAACAAGAGGGAACATTTCCAGCATACATTCCTTTAGCTTTGTTCAGAGTTGGTATGAGTCCAAGGAGAGTTGTACCATCTGCTTTTTCTAGATGATTAAATTAAATCTATGACAAAACTGATTTTGACCAGTTTTATGTCATCTTGTTGCTCTTTTCCCACTCATTTCATCAGCTGAGGGAGCTATCCATCGCTACATTTCGTTACCCAAGCAGATGGGTTCTGACAAAAGGGACAGCCCTTTTGAATTCTGACAGCTGGTAATGGAGTGAATAGAAAACACTCAAGTGTGCATCTTCTCTTCTTGCAGAATATTTCTTCCCTGGTCTGGATGGTGTCCTCTGGGATCTCTTCAGCACTATTTGTTGTGGCTCAAATTACAGGGCAGCTCCTTACTTCCTTTGGAATAGCTGGTAAGTGACCAGGAGATAGGTTGGATGGAAAGACAGGGTAGTGGTGTTCAACTAAATTTTACTTAGAGCAGACCCATTGAAATTGATTAACATAATTTAGCCATGTTTGTTCATTTCAGTGGGTTTACTCTGTGACAAACATAGCTGAATACCACCCCAGGAGTCCAAAAGATGTCGCATATTCAGTCCCCCTTTCTTACTTATTTGTCTTTAAAGCATGAGCAACCTAGGCTACAGCCCTACTCAACTCAGTAGGACTGTCTTCCAAGCAAATAAAGCATAGGTTTGTGATGTTAAACTTATGTCAGTGGTGGTGGTGGGATGGAGCAGGGTTGGGATTGGCATATAGGAATACGATTGAACCCATACTGGTTCCTAATTTATTATTGTTCTTATTGTTATTTTGGCTCAGAGATGCAGCATGAGTCATGTTTGCCCAAGAGGTGTTTGCATTTCTCAGACATACACTTCCTGCTTGTGAACTGGATGTGACTTTCCAAATGGTGTTTTTGATTGTGGCAGATAATGTTGTACAGATTTAAATCCCTCTAGGCATATCCAAGTCTTTAAGCATCCAGAAGTGGTTAATTAGATTCCAACCCCGTGTTTCGTCTGTGTGTATAAAATTGATTTTCAGGGTCAGTGGGTTAAAGCTTTCAAATTGAATCTGATCTTTTTAAAATGACAAAGGTGACAACACCACCAAAAGTGAAATGGATTTTGTAAAAAGTGTTCAGAAAATATTGTTCAAAAGCCGTTTATTATCTAATTTTAACGTATTTCAGGTAAATAGTTTCTTTTAAATTATTTTTATTCAGTTTCCAATACAAGATTTAAACATACATTTTCAATATTATCACAAATACATAGACTTCCTTCAGCTCATCCGTGAATCTTCCGTTTTCTAATCTTCTATCCACAATTCTAAATTTAACATTGCCTTTTATTTTAAATAAACCTATTCCCTTATTCCCTTTTTTACAGTGTTTCTAATATTATTTCTTCACAAAGCTTCCTGTAAACCCACAAACGTTATTTGCGTATCACAAATGCTTTTCATATAGTCAGTCCATAAATTTGCTCCAGTCCTTGGTAAACTTGTGATCTCATCGGTTTCAGATCCTTCCTGTTAGTTTATCTAATTCTGCGTAGTCCATTAATTTCTTTCTCCATTCTTCTATCGATGGTAATTCTTCCTGCTTCCATTTTTGGGCCAGTAGTATTCTTGCTGCTGATACTTATTATCAAACTTATTATGCAGACTTCTTCTTCTTCTTCTTCTTCTTCTTCTTCTTCTTCTTCTTCTTATTATTATTATTATTATTATTATTATTACTATTAGCAGCAGCATCTTAGGACTAGTAGTGGAGCCTTTACTGATGCATTGTGGGAGGGATGCTTCCTTCTGGAATGTAGTGGTGCCATAGTCATGAAATGGTGTAGTGCCACACTGGGTTGAACGATTTTATAAAACTTTTCCCTTTCTCTTTTTTGTGTTCCAGGGGAGCGTGCAACTCAGTTCCTGAAGCTAAACCCTGAACAGGTGCAGACAGCGCTGCTCTGGGGCCTGGCTGCTCTGCTTGGTTATTGGGTGTTGTCGCTGCTGTTGAGTGTGTTGGTCGCCATCTTGAGCCGCATCATGTGGGGCCTCAAGTTTGTCCTCTTTGGGGCCTGCTTTATGTTTATTGTCACCTCAGTGCCTGATCGCTCTGTGCAAACTATGCTTCTGTCAGGTTTACTTACACTGTATGTCCTGCTTGGTTGGCTGAGTGGGTCAAACCACTCCGGGGCCCGACTAGAAGCCGAAGTGCGCAGCTTGAAGTGTCAAGTGGCAGAGCTGCAGCGCAGGCAGAGGCGCTCTGCCAAGCACCTGGATGAAGAATGAAGTTCTGGGAAGCTTATTATCTCCATGTATCTTCAATAAGAGGCAACTGTTTTCTGCCTGTCTTCACTTACTCCCTGATTCCCTCCTAGACTGTTGATGCTCTCTTGTGAGTCTTTCACTCATAGCCAAGCAAGAACATGCAAATACTTAATGGAACTTCTGTACAGGAGAATAAGGATTCTGGGATACTATCTTACCAATTGTCACTCCAGTGACCTGTTAAAAGCTCTCTCCATCTCTTGACTTTCCTGTCGTGTGTTTTGTTTTGGGTTCTTTCATACCTCCTCCTTCTAGACTTCTACCTTTCATCTTCCTCTTGGATGATGAGCTTGCTGGTGAAGTGAGGGTGCTGTTCACTCAATTATTACTTTTAATACCAGTTTCTCTATAGTGCTGCATATCGGGATAGAAGAATGGGGTGTTGAAGAGATTGCTCTGAGAATCTCGGTCTCGTATGTTTCACTAGCATGCCAGTATGTATATCGGACAGTAAAGGCAAGTGCCTTCTTGAAAGCTAAAGCTGATTGTCATGATTGTGATGACAACAGAACAAACCACAATGTTGTGTTTGTGTGTGTGTGTGTATGCATGCATATGCTGGAAAAGCGTGTTTCATTTCCAGCTCCTTATAAGCCAAAGATACTCATGTAGAACCAATGGCAAGTAGCGTTCAGCTGCTTTGTTCTGGGCAGAAATAAGCCATAGACAAAAGTGAATGTTTGTAGCTCTTCCCTCCAGACAGAATTTGTACCTCTACCAAATGGAATCACAAGCCCAGACTCAAGTACTTTTTCTGCTTGTTTTGGCTTGGAGGCATAACTCACTCAATGGTATAAGCCACATATCTGTTACCAACATATATTTTTAAACTGCCAGTTTTTAAACAAATGGGGTATTTTTACACTTCTAAATAAAATCGTATTTAATCATTTTCTCTTTGGTTTTATTGTGCGTGTTTCCAGTCATCCTTTCATTTTTTAAGCAGAGGTGATGCAGAATCTGCTACAAGGTGTTTGTGACTTGTTAGGCCAGGGGTTGGCAACCTTTTAGGGCCATTGGCACATTGGGGAATTTTAGCATGTTTAGCATGTTCTCTGAATAGCACCTTCTGGCTGCTTCTCTCCCCCAGATAAATTGTAAGAGAAGCACACCCCACCACTTTGCCAAGGGGTCTGAGTTAAAGTTGGATCCAATAGAATTAAACTTTGCTTTTAAATGCATATAAAGCTGAAAGAGGACATGGGATGTCAGCTGCCTCCTTCATTTGGCTTACTCTTCAAGAAATTAAACGTTAACCACCCCTACTGCTGCATGACTAAGAGGGGCAGTGACTAGGGAAGCAGGGCTCAGAGACTTCATGTTTGCTGCGGAAGACCTCAAAGTTGCCAAACTGTCAATCCCTGAGCTAGACCACTATAAGCCCCTCTCAGCAGCAATGTCTAAAGTATGAGCTGGAACTGTTCTTGGTTTGACCCAGTCACTAGGCAATATTTTAAAAATAGGTGCACCTATGTGTATGTTTGCAAGGCTATCTTGTGATCTGATCATGTTCAGTGATCAAACCCCATGTTCTGATGTGTGTTCAATGGCCCTTGCTTCTAAGTTTGCATAGTATTGCAACCTTATTCCAACACAGAGGTGTGCATTTTCACAGTTCATACCAAACTGCAATGTAGCTGAAAATATTGGGGCTGCTTTGGTGAATGTGTCTAATAACTATTTCAGTATGTCCCTGAGTTCATTTTTACCAGGATTCTCCCGGATGACTCCTCTCCAGGCTTTGATGCACTAAAATGTTGGCGGACGCTGATACCTTGAGACTTTGTTGGGAGTGGGTATCAGGAGCAGGTCAGCAATAAATCACATGGCACAAGTGACGTTAACTATTCAAGGAAACATGGTCTGCTCAGTACTCTATGACTGAGTGGGGATCTGAACCCTGCTCTTTTATTTATGAGTAATTGGCTTAGGATCAGGGTATCTGATTATTGAAAATCTGCACTTAGAGCAGCAGTGGCCGGCCGTAGATAAATTCCTATGGGAACCCTACATTGCCTCTGCAGCAGAAAAGCTGTGCTTTCTATATTCCCACTACACTGCAGTAAAAAGGGTGTGGTACATGAACCATAGAGACAGGCCTAGTACCAGGAGTGGGCATTTGTTGGAGCCTTCTCCCAACCTCCAGGTCCCCCTCCTGTTGCTGCTCTGCCGTCACTGCCTGCTGCTGCTCACTTTATGGGTTTTTCCCAGGTAGCTGTACAGCTTAGACACAGGGGAAGAGGACCCTTGAATGGACAGTGGTGGGGAGGGACTGCATTCCTTTGCTCAAGAACCCTCAAATACCTGAAACTACTGCATACAGGTGTGAAGCCAGAATATAAATCTGGACAGACAGCATGCAGTTGGCTAAATGGGACTTAAAAAGCAGATAACACTTGGGTGGATTGTGTGCCCGGTATTCCCAGGATCTGAATGTGGAGCTGTGCAGGGCACGCATTAGACCATTGAAATGCATATCCCACTCTGCCAACTTAAGCCTTCTCCAGATGCCTCCTCTGTGAGGTAGAAATGTACTGTAAGTATATGGATGCCCAATTTCTTGCCATCCAAATCTATAGAGTTCCTGCATGTGGGATCCAAACAGAGTCAAAGGCAGAGATGCTGTGTCTCTTATCATCCTGCACAGGAGCCTTTTGTGTGCTTGCCTGGATTAGAGGGGTGTGTGCGTGCAGGTGGGCAGGGGATGGAGTTTCACAGAAGGGAAGCATTTGTGCCATTCTCAGGGAGTTAAGAGGTAATATTCAGCAGAGCCAACCTGCTTCACATCCACAAATTGCAAAAATGAATATAGTCAGTAACACCAGCCAGCCGGTAAATCTCCTGGCCCAGAAACCGAGCTCTTTCCTCTGGGTGATGCTAAGGACCTAATGAGAGATTAGTTCTGGCAATTCTCTGCTCTTCCTGGGTAAGCTGAAGACGCAAAGAGTTTTAAACGGTTTCGTTTCTCGTGCCTGGTCCTCTCATTGTTATGTAATGATTTTCTCATCCCTGCCTTTTTGCCTTTTATAAATACGAATTTGGCTCGAAGCCTGCTGCAGAAGCCTCTCTTTAGCTGTCACGCCACAAACAGCAATTTGCACAGTGGCACTTCTGGGCAGCATCCCTGGTCTTATTAAAAAGCAGTCCATAGCTCTTCACCACCCACCATTTATACAGCAACCCAACTGCTTACACATCTGCACCAGCAAATAGCTCTTGGGGTGAGCTGCTGCTTTAAAGCCTAATCAGTTCCACAAGTTCGAACCTGAATAACCTCAGCAAGAGAAAGCAGACACTAGGAGCATAGGGAATGGCCTTCTACCGAGTGAGACCTTGGGCCCATGAACCACTTTTATCTGCAACTCTATAGCTTATTAGAAGTTTAGGAAGCTCTTCAGCCTCCACCCATTTCCTGATATTAGCTTTGCCCTGTTCTGCTAACCCTAATAGGACTGAATCTGCCTCCACATCCAGTAGCCATTTTTTAAAAAATTCTGCATCAGGAGGACATTTCAGGTTACCAGGCTGGAGAGTGGGTGTTTCAAATTAAAGTTTGGCAAGTTTGTGGTTATTTTTAAAATAATAACAACACAGTCTTTTTTATTTTTAAAAGAGGTGCCAGAAGACCCAGACTTCCCATCCCCAACTGGCACACCAGATCGCCTGCTGCAGGAGCAGTCAATGTGAGGCCCCCCAGATGTTGTTGGGCTCCAACTCCCATCAGCCCCAGCTAGCATGACCAATGGGCAGGGATGATGGGAGTTGGTGTCCAACAACCTTTGGAGGTCATTACATGGGACCCCTGCCATACTGTATGAATTGTACCTATGATGCACCACAGTCATGTTGGTTACTGTTTCCTGACAATGAACATATTGCTCTTGCTTGTAGTGGAGGGGTGGAACTGAGCTCAGAGCTTAGCTCCCAGCACCAGTTTTGCCCTCATGCCCGTGCTGGAACTCCCTGACTTAATCCTATGAAGGCGCTGCTGTATCAACAATTCAGCTTTTAATAATGAGACCGCGGGAGGTCGTTTGCGAGATATAGAAACTGATTTTGTTCACTTAGCAACCTTGGGTTTACAGTGTCTTCTCATTCAGTTGTTAATCAGCTAACAATATGTTAACTGATCTTGCATGCTCTGCAGACCTTTAACAAATCTGATGTTTGTCTGTTTTTAATAAATGAATTAATTAATGTATAAATGAATAAAAGCAATCCTTTGATTAGTCAAATATTTAAGCTCAGCTCATTAGAGCCTCGTGTCACCCCACACTTATTTATTCACTCATCCATCAAATAAAAGGTTGCCTTGTGAATTGTGATGGCGAGGAGACAATCCCATAATACGAAAATAGCAAATTAATAAGACTCAAAATAATAACTATTGGGAAACATCTGGCTGAGGCCAAATGTCGCAGTCTCCTTGTGAATTTCATTTTCAAATGGATTCTAAATGCAACGGAGGCAGGAACAAACAAGCAAAATGTGCTGAATATACAAATGGCTTCAAATATTGATTTAGCCTTTGTTGGGTTTAAACTAGCATCCCACAGATAAAAAGCTTTCTATCCTCTATATCCTGCTGCCACTCATATGGCCCATCCCCTAGGGACAGGCTCTGGGAAGACAGCGGTTGGGATGTTCTGATCTTAAAAGATGCTTATGTTCTAATCCTCTCTGTGTTCAGTCTTGCTCTCTTTTCCGGATCCGTCTCTAATTGCTTCCCTGCGCAGCCACTGTGCTCTTGTGTTCGGTTTGCTTGCAAGTTCTAGAGTGTCTCCTTGCCTCCCTCTCCCCCCCCCCACCGCGCCTCCTTATCTCATCTTGCTGCACTGAGACTGTTACATATCAAGTGCAAAGCTGATTGTACAATTTCAAAAACACATAGCTGTGTCTGGTGCCTTATTAGACAGGAAGACTGTACAGTACATGTTCTTATCTCAGAGCCCATGGGGTCAGTGCTCTGCTTTTGGCACAGAGTAAGACCAGTCTCAGGTCAAACGGATTTGGCAGAGTTTTGATGCCCAATAAAAAGTTGCAAAACCAGACAATAAAAAAAAATGTCAAAAATTGCAGGTCACTTTCTGTGTCCCAAAGACAACATACCCTATTTAGCAATTAACTTAATTAATTAATTAATTAATTAATTTAATTAAGTTAATTTAGCATTAACTAGTGAGCTAGCTTCCTCACAGTGCCCAAACAGATGCCTATGGAAAGGGCTGCAAAATACAATTCTCGTTGTCTTTTCACCTACAAGAAGAGGTGGGAGAGATGCTTATGAGCTTTTGTTTTGTCTTCTTTGCCTCAGGCGTCAAAATAACTTGACCTGTCTTTGCTACTGATGCACTACGACCTCCGGAGGAGGAAATTGCTGCACTGCCTCAGGCAGCAAAATGTCTTGGGCTGCCTCTGAACCTGCTTTGGACAACTTGAAAGTACTTGAGCAAGCAAAGATGTCTCTTTAGCAGTGCAGGGTCAGCTAAAGATGAGGAAAATGACCTCTGGACTGCAAACTGACGATCCTTCTGAGCCGTTAAGGGGAAATGTTTCTCTGGCTATGATGCTGCAACTGTTTGAGCTATGCACAGTGTCCAAGAATTTACAGTAACTTCCCCACAATTCCCTGCATTTGAGGCCACAGAACAGAAAACAGGTTGTGCTCTCAGTCTCCATTTGCTTGCATTCCCCCCTCTCTGTTTCCCTTTCTTTGTTTCCACTTTTGACACATACAGTATAGAAGAGATGGGGAACCTGCAGCCCATCAGCTGCAGCCAGCATGACCAATAGTTGGGGATGATGGGAGGTGTAGGCCAGTGATATATGGAGGGCCACACAGTATCATCTTATAAGCTAAAAGCAATCGCAGATATTCCACGGCTGGTCTGTATGTCGCTGACTCAGGGAAACCCTTGTGAAAATGCAATACTTCAATCCCACACTTTCAGCATGGTGCTGGAGAACCTGTGTGAGGTAGCAAAGTTTTGGGATATTATTTTTTTCTGGAAATGGACAAAATAATTGGTACCCATATTGTAAAAAAACAAAACAAAACCCTCCTTGCTCAAGAACATGAGAATGTTACATTTTAAAACTTTAATCAGTCATAAGCTATTAGCAGCAAGAGTGACAATGGCACATTACTAGAAAGACTTGAAAGGGACAGATTTGGACTGTTGATACATCAAACCATGGCAAATTGCATTGATGGAGAAGCTCACCAAGAACAAAACAAGAGCAGCTGCATATACTGTGTACAGATATCTTGCCTCCTGTCTTTGAATAAGTGTGCTAATCTGTTGCTGATTTGTACGGTTATTCAAAAACCACAAACAGGAAATAAAATTTATGGATGTACACACACAAAATACTGAAGACAACGTGGGCGACTCAGCGAAAAGAGAATGCTAACAGTTGGATGGTGGGGCAGAAAACAGATGGGCAATGGAATAAAATACAGTGGTACCTCGGTTTAAGAACAATTTGGTTTACAAACTCCACAAAACCGGAAATAGTGTCTTGGTTTGAGAACTTTATCTCAGTCTAAGAATAGAAGCCGAATGGTGGAAGGGCACCGGCGGCCTCATTAGGGAAAACGCGCCTTGGTTTAAGAACGGTTTTGGTTTAAGAACGGACTTCCAGAACGGATTAAGTTTGTAAACCAAGGTAAGAACTTAATTCATTCTGGAGGTCCGTTATTAACCTGAAAGCACCACTTTAGCTAATGGGGCCTCCTGCGCCGCTGCTGCATGATTTCTGTTCTCATCCTGAAGCAAAGTTCTTAACCCGAGGTACTATTTCTGGGTTAGCGAAGTCTGTAACCTGAAGCGTCTGTATCCCAAGGTACAACTGTATCTGGAACAGAAGCATCTGTGCTGTAACATTTTGTTGCAGGCTCTACTTGTATATTCCAGTTTGTACAATATGTAATGGTGTCAATTCAACCTTGTAAAGTCAATGAGCTGAAGCATGCTAAATCAGCACTGAGCCTCTATCTATAATGGGGATCTTCTGCATTTTAACTGTGAGAATAAGGTTGCCAGTGTTTTAACAGACGGAGACGTAATGACAGAGCGGGTAAAAGAGGTAATCCTGTGGACAGGCATTTCTGTGCTTCCTCTCAGGGCTTTTTATCTCCCCTGACATTGAGAAATGGTCAGATAAGTCCTTCCATTGAATGTGCCTTCACTCCTCCTTGTTTGCAGCTGGTACAGAGAGAAACCATCTGCTGGAAATAGCATGAGTAAAGTATGCTAATTTAGCATGTGCACTGTGCACATCCATAAGGTTGCTATTCATCATGAATAAATCACATCCTATGTAAATGAGGCTGCCTGGATTTGTGAGGCCGCGATACAGCAACCGTGTTCATTAAATGAGTGAATAACTTGCAGTGCGGTAGCCGGTGATCAGACAGGCGAGTTCCAACAAGCAACAGCTGCACGCTGCCACCTCTCTGTGCGACTTGATATGCAAATGACAGCTTATTGCAAAATAGAAAACATTTATTTGCCACATAAGAGGTTGGAATTCATTTACCAGTCTAGAAATTTGAACAGAAGCCTGCCTAGAAATTGTGGGCTCAAAAATAATTGCACATTTTCAAGGATTTGGCGTATTTGCTTCAGGAATGAAGCTCCTGCAATCGGATCCTGATTCCCCCCCCTTCAGCAACTTTCTTCTTCCTTCCTTTCAAAATACAGGCACGTTAAATGGAACCCCACATTTAACATAGCGTGCTTGACGCATGTCACCGGAATGCAGTTGCCATTCGCACTCGGCCTGCATTTTGTGAACTGGGATTTAAAGTTATCTTGCATTGTGAACGTCTCATTTCCCTCAGTCCTCAACACCCAGTGCTGGTAGTGGTGTACACCAGAGCAGCAGCAACAGCCACAAAATGGCAGCCATGATGTCATTTCTGCAATCTGGATTTCCGTTTTGAATGAAGGAAGTGAAAGAGGGTGGGGAGGGCCCCACCACCACCCAAATATATCAGTCAGTGCCTTTCTTTAGGCTGAAAGGATGGGGCACTTTTCTAAGAGCAATGTAATTGTGCCGGTAATTCTTCTTGCTGGGCTCAGAAATACATTCACTCATTTTCTTGGGGGCAGGCGAGCTGAAACTTGTCACTTGGGTATGAAAGCCCAGAGGTGATGATAATACCACAGGGAGGTGTTAGGGAACCTCAGTGTTCATGACAAGCCACAACACGACCCCTCCGCTGCTCTTCAACAAAGGAAATACCCTCTTCAACTCTCTAAATGCTGAAATCAATTAAAAGCTCCTCTGTGGCTTTTGGTTCATACAGTCTTCCATCTCACTCCAGGTTTCTAACTTTTGATGTGATTTTTTAAACCTGGCATCTTGCATAGTGTGTGTGTCACAGAGAATCAGCTTTTGAGTATCGTTGTCTTGACAACAAAGGTTTATATTTTCCAAAAACAGGATTAGAGGGCACAGGGTCCCTGAGCATGTATTGAATGTATTGAATCAGGATGCCTTTCTTTTGAGAAGGAAACCCACTTCTGCTCAACCCCATCCTATAAAAGAGGTTATAGGAAGTTGGAAAATATAAAAGACTCAATTCGGTGTTCTCCCCAACAGAAATCTAACAGTACCAATATTCTGTTCTCTTACATGTTTTCGTGCAACACTAACAGGATAACACGGCACTGCTTTTGTAACTGTGGCAGTGTGAACACTAGGTGAAGCTGCAACTGGTGGAAATTCTCCTTTTAATGCAAATCTCCTACCCCACTCCTGGCTTTTCATCTTCTTAGTCTGGCAGTTACCCAAGTGAATAAACATTTGCTTGATTCGCATCTAATATTAAGAGACTGATTTGTTTCCCTATCTGTCTTGCTGTACAGACGTCTCTATTTCACATTCTATTTGCTTACTATGAATAAGTCTGTCTTATTCTTACTGCATTTCTTTGCAATTATATATATATATTAAACAACAGAACAGGTTGCCTTCTTAACCACTGGGTTTAAATTGGCTAGCCAAGTGCTTCTGCACTGTGATTTGATGTGCATTTGTGCTAGAGCATCCCCTGAGGTAACCAACACAACTCTACAAAGCGAACTACATTTGGGGCTGCATACTACTGTATATAAAAACATGGCTTGCCTAGTCCAGCATTCTGTTCTCACTGTGGCCAAAACCCACAAGCAGCATCCTGAGTGCAATAGCACTCTTCCCTCCTGCAGTTTCCAGCAATGGGTATTCAGAAGCACACCGTCTCTGGCAGTGGAGGTGAAGCACAGCAGTTGTGGCTAGTACTACTCGGGTTCCAGCAGCGGCCAATCTCTTGCCCCAAGGAAACTCAGAAGTAGGCCATTTTGGGGGCAGCCACACCTCTTTGTTTCTTCCCTGCAGGTGGGGATGTGAGGTCTACTGCCTCTGAGTAAGGAGATTCCATTTTTGTTTATAAGGCCTAGTAGAGGTATGTGAGCCAGCATTGCCAGAGCAAATGAAGGCATCCTAAATGCCTTCTTGGACTGCCTATCTTTAGTTAGCCAAAATGGCACAACCCACTCATAAAAGGAAGGCATTAGCAAGTTCAGGGAGACTCTGAGGTTTGCATAAGTACAAAAAGCAAAAGCCACTTTACAGAAACCTATTGAGATGGAATGCAATAGTGTTTCCTGGCAAAGAGCCTGGCTGGCCGGTAATATGAACAGAAGGACTCTCACATTTTGGTGCATGCCTGACTTCTGAAAGACATTCAGGTCTCAACTTACACGCCACAGAACTCACTTGATGGCCTTGGAGAAAATATTATCTCCAAGGCTTTCTGATTTTCAGACTAAATGGAATGGTGATAAAGTCTGCCCGGGAGCCGTCTCAGCAACTCTGGAAATCCTGTTCCTTAATTCTAAACTCCTTAATCCTAAATGGCAGAGGTTACTTAGTGGTGAGAGAGATGCATTCTGCAAACGCTCAGAGGTATTTTCTCCATTGTTGCTTTGCCTGCTCCAGGACTCAGCAGTGGTTTTGAAAACAAAATCCTGAGCCCTTATTCTACCTCAAATCATACACTGCAGCTGAGTGTCAGCCTCACTTTCCCTTCTGCAAAAAGGAAATTGTGCAGAGCAATCCTATGCACATTTGCTCAAATGTTAAGTTCCACTGATTTCATGTGGTGTGTGTGTGGATTTCAACATACTGGGGAAGTGGATCAAGTGTTAACTAGGCTAACTAGGCTTCCTTGAATGCAAGAACTCCATCTGTCCATGGGCTGAAGTGAGATCCTGTGGAAGATTCAGCCAGTAGAAAGGAGGAGGGATCTGTTGATCTTTTAGTTGAAGCAAGCTAGTCCTTTTGAGAGGCAGCAGAAGACAGGAGTGTCTGGCATGCTCTGGTCCATGGGGTTATGAAGAGTCCGACACGACTAAATGACTAAACAACAACAGTCCTTTTGAATTGGCATTCGATTAGCTGGCTGAAACTACACCTAACTTCAGTGGGTTCAGACTGTTGGTTTTTTACTCATGTGTTCAACAGTGGTGGTTCCATAGTCAGACTAATGTGAACTGGGAAATTATTTTAGGTATTCTCCTCTGTTGTTTGACAGGCTGTCAAAATCTGTAAATGAGGGCTTGATCAAACCTGACAGGAGTTCTTTCTGTTTCTTAGGATTGCATGAAGTCTTGAATTTAAAAGGTCCCTTGTGTGCTGCCTGAATCCTACTTCTCCAGGCCATTTCCCTGTACAGCTAATCCAAATGTTGTAAACTAATGTGACTAGGAAATAATGTCACCTGCAAAATTAATATTTAAAAGGGGGGGGGGACACACCATTTGCATGCCTCTATAAGGCTTTGTTCAAAAGAACAAAGCTTGGAAATCCACCCTATATCAACTGTTAAATTTACTTCAGGCCTCAAAATTAACCACATTGGAGGGGCAGATGGCATTAAGGAAACTTAACCAGTGTGAAGTATTTATTAGTATCCAGTCGCTTTTTGTGGTTTTTTAAAAAAATATTAATATTGAAATAGCACCTTATTTTTCTTTTGCAACTCAGTCAGATGGGCGGGGTATAAATAATAAAAATTATTTATTATTTATTTTATTTTCCCAGGATACCTTCAGGAAAACTACGGTGAATTTATCATCATCTCAAGACATCATCCGCGTGGCCGCTTTCTTGTCCGAAAGGGTGAAAGTTGGAAACCACTGGAAACAGCAGCAGAAGTGAAGTGTGCGAAGAGTTCTTCTGTATTGGATAATGCAACGCGCTCGAATAAAGCAGCCGCCTGGAAGAGTCCCCTCCGCGATCGCCCTTTCCTTCTCCCTGCTCTTTCGCGGGAATCCACTTTCTTGGATTTCCTCCTCCCCTTCGCGTTTTGACCATGCCACTCTCGCTGCCCTCGGCCTCCCAGATCCGCTCAGCGGCTCGCCCTCTCCCGCCGCCGCCGCCGCGCCCCTTTTCCCGCCTTGTTCGGAGCTGGCTTCGCGCCTCTCCCGCCGGCCCGGGGCGGCGCGGCTAGTGGGGCACTGGGTCGCCCGTCATCGAGGGGGCTCTCAGAGGCGCTTTAGGACCCAGCGGCGCAGCGGGAAGGCGCTGATCCCATGTGCTCCGGTCCCCTCCCCCTGCCTGCCTGCCTCTATTGTCTGAGGCTGAGCAGCCCGGCGGCGGCGGCGGCCCGGGCAGGGATGCGCGGCTTGCGCAGCGCACCGGCGAGCGCGCACGGCTGGAGGCGCTGACTGCCCCCTCGCACCTGGAGTTTGGCGCCGCAGCGGAGCCGGGCTGCCGTGCGTGTGTGTGTGTGTGAGAGAGAGAGAGAGAACATGCGCTCCCCAGCGCCGGGAGTGGGGATCTGAGCCGGAGTTGGGAACGGATCGGCTCCTGGAGAATGGAGTCCCCTCGTGCAGCTGCCCGCTGGCTCCTGCTGGCCGTCGCGCTGCTCCACCTGCGCGCCCCCGGAGGTGAGTCCTGGCTGGGGCTGGAGCCCCCTCGCCGATCTAGCTGCGTTTTTTTGCCCCTGGCTGGGAAACGGGGGTGCGATCGCGACTTGGATGTGGGGGTCTCGCATGTTCCTAAAGCGATGGACCGCCCTCCCCCGTCAGAAACCGATGCCGTCCCTTCCCCCTGGTTGGTAGGGACCCTCTTTTAAAAAGCGGGTTTTGAAAAACTATACTGCCTTCACTTCGGATCTCCATGGAAACAGCTGAACACCTCTGCGCGTCTGCGGGGTTTGTGTGCGTGTGGGGAGCCAATGGGCTCTTCTCCCCCTGCTCCCCCTCTCCGGACCCTTGAGCGCTGCTCCCAGATCCCCAAGGAGGTGCCCCTCCAGTTGTTTCCCGGGCCAGCAATGCCCCCACCCCACTCCATCTCCCCGTACTGACAATCAGGTTGAAGTGGAGCATCCTTTCGACCCCCTTCACCCCGCGTTTTCGTTTATTTGTTTATCGATTTACATGCCGGCTTTCAAAACAGAAGTTTTCCCCAAGGTAGCTTCGGAACCGAGACAGCTCTGGACCCCCACTCTGCACCCTATAGGACCCCCCCCCATATGCTTTGCCGTTGCTATAGCATCTTTTATGCGTCTTTCCTCTACCTGCTGCTGAAAAGGGGGGGGGGTGAGGGAAGAAGCAGATTTCCCCAGGACTTATCTGGAAATGCAAATGACTCTTCAGTTGCTGCTGTAATTCAATTAGCTTTTGGTAACCCCCACCCCTTTTTTTCAGCAAGACATGATTATTCCCCACAGTGTATCTCCCCCCACCCTTCAAGCCTGCAAGATGGGTAGGCTGCTTGCAAATGATTCCAGCCTTAGAGCTGATACTTCTTCCCTTGGGAAGCTGAAGCTGATGAAATTGTATATTGTGTGGAGAAAGAGAGAGCAGAATTCTACCTGTTCTGGCTGAACCTCTCCCCTCAAATGCTCCACCCGATTCCCCAGTCCTCACTTCAGCCTTCTGAAGAAGCTTTTCTCCCAATATGGGTCCTTATGCTGATTTATTTGCGCCTGCTCTGAGACTGTTACTGTTCTCTGACTTTGATGTTCTACAGTCATTTTTCCACAGGCAATTTGTTGTAGTCAGAATGTGCCACTAGTCTTGCGTTGCTTTAGAATCTGGTATCAAGGCTTATAGATGACCACATAGCACTGTAGTGAGTAGCAGCACTTTTCAGCTGTGCTGAAGAGCGAGCATTTCCTCCATCATTTCCTCTTTTAAGCACAATTGTTGAGATTATAGCACCAATTCTCCCAGCTCTAGTATAAATTCCTATTAAGTAGAGGGTGCCAAGCAATGCTTCTGCCCCTTCACTAATGTTAACTGCACAACTGTGTGCCTGGCTGATTTAAAAACTGCCTCCAGAGCCATATGCACAGCCATTGACGAAGGAATACGACCTAAGTCGATCCCTTAACGCAGATGGCTTTTGGCTGCACGCATGATATCCTCCACAACGTATCTTTGATGGTTTTGGCCAAAGAAGAGGCGCCCAACATTGTTTTGATCAGATTGTTCCTGTGTTGAATTCCTGACAGAAAGCTTATTTAGTCTCCTTGGAGCAAAGGATGTTTCTGAGCATCAGTCATCATCGGAACCATTTAAAAAGTGACGAATAAATCCTCCCCTTGGTCCTGTTCATTCAAGGGGAGCCTGTGAAGCTACCAGGAAATGGTTATTGCCTGCAATATCTCAAAGCTGTGGTGGATTCATTTATTGTTTGCAGCCGCTGCTTTTGAAGTGATTGCAGAACTGGTGGGTGCTTTAAATGGGAGCATCCCTGGAGAAAAACTGGTGTACAAGATGGCATATCAAAGGAAGAGGGCCCTGATGGTCAAAAGAGAGAGGGAGAGAAACACAGGGAGATGATTAGATAGATAGATAGATAGATAGTTGGACCTTGAAGGGTGTAGCACCCACCCACTGAGGTTTGTATGGAAGGAAAGGGGGAAAACTCAATCAATCCAAGAATGAAGAGGACAGGTTATATATCTGGATCATGTTGTCAAGCTGACGAGGGGGAAATTGATGGAAGAAATGGTGATTAGCAGAGAGGGGGAGCAGAGGTGACAAGAGGTCTCACCCTAAGGGAAGAAGAAGCTAAATTTGTAAAGAGGCCACTTGTTTCCTTTCTCCTTCTGCAACCTAGAGGCGCAGGGGGTGATGTCACGGTATCTCTCAGCCATCTGCTGCTTCCTCAGGGGAAAGTCTGTGACCCGACCCAGGACCTGTGGGAGGTGCGATAAGGGGATCCCCGCAGGGCTCAACATCATTAATGCTCCGGATACAGAGGATTGAGTGGGGAGAGCAGAACTGCTCAGGTTTATGGAGGTTGCATTATGGCCAGGGATGCACAGCTCTGTCTGTGTGTCAGCTTCATTGTTAGGCAGTTTCCAGAGGGGCAGCTGTATTGTTAGTAGGTCACAGCAAAGACAACCAAAAGCGTCTTGTGGCACCTTAAAGTATTAGCTATTTGAAAATGGCGTATGCCATAATAAAATTAGTTAGTCTTTAAGGTGCCACAAGACCCCTACTATTGGGCAGAGCACTTCTACATCCCCACTATTAATGGCCGCTAAATCAGGAAGAGTCGGGCACAACTAAGCGACTAAACAACAAGATCAGTGCAATATAGTCAAGATATTGTCCTTGTATGGCAAACATAAGATGAGGAAGACAGGATTGCACTGTCGGTTTGTGGGATATATGATTTTCTTTGGCCAAAAAGAAATTTTTGTAACTTCTACATGACTGTCACAAAACTAAAATGTGCTGTTCCAAGTCTGAGTGAAGGGTATCCTTGCTCAACAATTGTAAAAAGTTGTACATGCTCTCAGGAGTAGATTTAAATTTTTTGGTTTTCAAAAAATATGTTTTTTTAAAAAAAAACTATCTGTGGAAAAAGAGGGGAGTGTAAGTTTTCCTTTAAAGCGCGCGCGCGCGCACACACACACACACACACACACACACTTTTGTGGTAAATGTCCAAGAAAGCCTAAAATAAACTTTCTTTTGTAATTCACCCTTATCTCCAGATTATTATTTTTTGCAGTCTCTGACTTTCTCTATTACTTTCTTGGTCCCTTCATGTCTTTTATTTGCTTGCTTAAGGGAATCTGATCTCCTCTGAAGATTTCTTTTTGTGTGTGCCCTTTTTGTGCCTGCATTTCCATTTTCTTTGTAGTGCTGGATAGCAGACTGTAATATTTTGGTTGGGGCGTTCCTAATTCCCTGAGCTGGGATGGCATATGCAGAGCAAGAGGATTTGGGTGGGGAATTACTTGCCAGCTCCCATCTAGGGATTTGGCTTTTTAGTCTTTTTGAAGTCTTACTGCTTTCCCTGAATCACAGCCAGTATCTTTGGTTTGGTTACTCCAACGATGCCTAGAATCTGACTGATGCTGACTTAGCCTGAAGAAGAGAAGGTTCATTTATGTATTAAATTGATATCCTGCCCTTTCTCCCAAAGGAGCCCAGGACAGCATCAAGATTAAAGGGATACAGGATAGTGCACTCTGAATATCTGCCATGTAGAAGGTGGAGCAGACTTTTTTCTGCTGCTGCTGCAGAGGGCAGCTCTAAAACCAGCGGACAGAAATGGTAGGGAAGAAGATTTGGGTTAAACATTAGGAGAAATGTACAAGATGTTCAAAAGTGGGACAGGCTGCATTGGGAGGTGGTGGTCTCCCACATTTAAGCAGACTTGATATCAATCTGTCAGGGATGATGTCATTGCGCCCTGTAATGTTGGTGCTGCCTTGAGCAGGGGCTGGACTAACATGACCTCTGAGGTCCCTTCCAGTTCTGTCCTTCTACGATTCTCATCCAACATCACTTGGCCAACTCTAGCAGAGCATGAATGTGTATAGCACGGGGGAGTGGGAGGGCTTTTTCTTCATTCAGTGCATGCAAGCCCACCCCTGCCTATGGCTTGGTCCTTGTCCTCCAGGGCAGCACCCATGTGACACCCTGAGCTCATAGCATGGGAGAGTTGGAAGGGACCCTGAGTGTCATCTAGTCCAACCCCTGCAATGCAGCTAAATCTCAGCTAAAGCATCCATGGCAGGTGGCCATCCAACCTCTGCTTAAAAACCTCCAAGGAAGGAGAGTCTGCCACCTTCCGAAGAAGTCCGTTCCACTGTCAAACAGCTCTTGCTGTCAGAAAGTTCTTCCTGATGTTCATTCAGAATCTCCTTTGACCTTGTCACGAACAAAAGGTGTTTGGTTTTGTGCTGTACCCTTATTTCTAGATGCACGCGGGGGGGGGGGAAGGTGCAGTGTTAAAATGT
The DNA here is from genome assembly GCF_965113315.1 of Podarcis vaucheri. NCBI lineage: Eukaryota > Metazoa > Chordata > Lepidosauria > Squamata > Lacertidae > Podarcis > Podarcis vaucheri. The sequence continues at coordinate 83,481,515 of NC_138759.1, read as the reverse complement.
CCACGGACAGAGCTGTGCCAGGACCACATCCTGCTTTGGTGCTTTCACTTTAACCCAGAAGAATTGAGTGGAATCCTTGTAAAAAACAGGGATGTGACAACTCATATTGATATTGTACGCTACCCAACCCTACAAAACATGTGATAACCACAAGCACAAAAGGAAATGTGCAGATAATATCAGAGAAAGATGGGAGAAATAGATAGTTCTGATCTCTCTGCTCTTGTCTGCAGTGCAGATGGGTAGGGGAGCAGGGTTGGACTCTATGGCACTTGCAAGATCAGGGACACTGGGAAGATGCATTTAGTCCCCCCAAACTGCCCTCTTCTTATACGCCCTTTGTGTGCAGTTTCTTTGCATGTGGTGCCCTCCGAAGAATTGGCTGTACATTAGCTTCTGGCATTGGGGGACCGAGCCAGAACAGTGTTAATGGGTTGGATTTGAATCAGGGAAACCTGGGTTCAAACCTCCACCCAGCCAGAAGGAGCTCACCTACTGTGCATCATTTGGACAGGGCATTATCTGTGAACCCATTTTACAGAACTGTGGCCAGAATCTATTGAAAATGCATACATAAAGACCCTATCTATCTATCTATCATCTATATCTATCTATCTATCTATCTATATCTATCTATCTATCTATCTATCTATCTATCTATCTATCTCTGTCATACTGGGATATCTCAGCCAGCAGAGCACGAGACCCTTAATCTCAGGGTTGTGGGTTCAAGCCCCATGATGGGCAAAATATTCCTGCGTTTCAAGGGGTTGGACTAGATGACCCTTGTGGTCCCTTCCAACTCTACAGTTCTATGATTCTTTCTATGTACGGCCAGAATAGATACACTGGAGGAATGGTGGGACAGGAATATTCTCGTGTTGGGGAAATGAGCAGCATCATTTTGAGAGAGCACCCCGCCCCGCCCCCCCCCGCATGCTAGAATATGGCGTTCGGATGATTGGCACTTCCAGTTCACAGTGGGAGGTGAGGGGGTGGTGGACTTTCTGCCTGCTAAAAAAAGGGGGATTTTAAAGGGATACTAATAGCCTCGGCAACCATCCGCTGCCCCAGTGGCTGTAGCAACAACAGTGCTTGACCTAACCCCTCGGACACAAGTGGGCACCTCTGCATCTTGCTGAGGTTGCAGCTGGAAGGCTGTCTTTACAGCTAGAGATGTCATTCTTGTTTTTGAAGGGCAGCTGAAAAACAGCGAAACCTCAAGGCAGCAGCCTTCAAAAGATTCATCCCGAGTGATGTGCTGAATGCCATTTCCATGACCGCCTCCCCCCCCCTCTGATGGACCGCTACAACTGTCCTCCCAATGGGGCAGCCTGCTACTACACACCACACGTGCCCCCTCCCCCTCAGGCTCCTTTAAAGCTAGGATCATGATGCCTTTTTTCCCAGATAGATAATTCAGCGGAGCCTCTAATTAGGTTTCAGTTAATTAAGAGCAGCATCATTATCATTTTTAACACTGGGAGCTGGAGAAATCCCAAATTAAAGCTAAACCCCAAAATCTATTTGAATATTTCCCCCCATACACAAAATAATTGCTAGGGGAAGAAAAACAACATTCACCAAAACAGAACAACAATCCCTCCCTCACACATCCTACAGCATTAAAATGGCTGCTTTGGAAAACCACAAATCCCAGGTGGAACTGGGGTGTGGATAGAAATGTTAACAAAACTGAACAAAGCATATTAGTGGACAGATCAGAAGTTTCATTAGATACAATGGGTGCCAAAGGAGCTCTTTACTGGTTTATTCTGGTGGGTTCCACACCTGCCTTAAAATGACCCCTCGTTAACCAATTTTGACCAGCATATTGTTTCCCCCCTCTTTTTATTGAAACCCACCAAACAGATGCGATGTAAGAGTGCACAAACTTGATTATAAGAATGCCAAGGCTTTGTTCCGTTCTTCTATCAAATTGCAAAAATTAAAAATAAAGGGCAGAGCAAAATTGTGGTGTCCATTCTCTGGAGCTTTTGAAATAAGGGGCATCCATTGTGTTTGACAGAGCTTTTGTGTGGAAATAAAGAACATCCCTTAAAAAGATGTGTATCTGCTCTCCCTAATCCCTGCTTTCCCCTGCTTAATTAATGCTGGTCTTTGGCCACCTTCTGAGTACTACTCTTCATAAAGAAAAACAGGGGGGGGGGTCTTTCTGACACTGGTGTAGTTGATATATTCACCCACCTAACTGATGTTCAACCTGATTATGGTTTATTAATTCCAGGGAGAGAAGATTAAAAGATGATACTTGTTAGAAAAATATTTTTTTGCTGACTGTCACTCAGTTCTTTGGCGATGGACAACTATGATGTGTGGTCCAAAGAGTTAAATGATCTGACTTGAAATCCCTTTCTCTCTCAGCTACTTGAGCTTTTTCATTCCATTTTCTCATCTGATGATGTGTTTGTGCCGCTTTCTGGGTGTCCAGAGAATTCAGAGAAAGATGAGGTTTGCATTTCTAATGGGAAACAAGCAGAAATGCAAACACCTTAGACTTTTTAACACACACACAAACAAAATCTCCCCAGGCTTTTCATGAACACAAAAGCAGAATTGCCAGCTCTAGGTACTCCTAATAATTGGATGTGTCTTTAAAAAGGATGTCATTTTCCTTCTACAATTCCATTTATTTCGTATTTGTCTTGTGCTTCTGGATTCTTTTAAATGCCTTGGTTAAAAATCCTTCATAACGAGAGCATTTTCTCTTCCCCAAAAGGCAGCTACGGTTTCAGATAACAGCCTGACATTAAGACAACTAAGGATTTTAAATTTGCTCATGGCACAATCCACCACGGGAGATCTCTTGTTCAGGCTCCACTGAAAACAACAGGGGCTAGCTACACAAGAGTGCGGCAGGGCTCCTGCACAGCTTCCATTCATCTCAGCGGCGCTTGTGCAGGAGATCTCCCAGGTGAGTGCTGCCCTAGGATTACTAACACACTGAGGAAATTAAAAAGATGTAAACTCGATGCTCTCGTTTTGCAGTACGCTTATGTCTACCGTGCCCCAGGTAAGACTGGGGGCAATAGTCTGCAAACTGATGTACTGCTGCATTGGGAGAGAAAGTCTTTAGTTGAAAGAGCCCTGGCACGATTCCATTTTAGTAAATATCTATTCCTGCGAGAGGGGAGTCCTGTCGTCCAGGCAGCCCAGGAACTCCATACACACTTATTTAAAGCAGATGTATAAATGAGTAAATTAAGCAAATTTGGAATATGCAGAAAATATTAAAAATGAATTTAAGGAACTGCAGAAAGAGTGGGAAGGAAGTCGAGTTTTGAAATGATTGTAAAATTATTGAAATGCATAAGATTAAAACAATAATAATGATGATGAAGGAATGAATAAATTGTGCTACTTCTGAAAATTTACCTCCCCAACTGCTCTTACCTCAGCTGAAGAAAGGAGAGGTGTATACACATTTTTTTCCTTGGTAAGTTTTTTGTGTTTAGGGTATTTTTGGCAGGGAGGCAGCTCAAGAGAAAGGGTTTATGAAGCCTCTCTCACCCTCTGTGCCAATGCTCTCCTTCAAAGCTCAGCTTTGTCAGCTGCAGTGTACAGAAGAGGAAGGAAATGCCACTAAAAAGAATCATGGGTCCACACGTAACATGTAATTCTGCCCCTGAATGAGCTTGAAATCGAATCCACAGGGTGTGTGGGAAGCTAATGGATTGATGAGAACCAGTAGTAAGAAGCCAGAGGAAAGTGAAATTAGGATCTGTTTCTTAGGTCTCTCCAAAGCATGGTACAAAATCTCTGTGAGTATTGAAAATACAGTTAAGGCGTCCGTAATCCTGAATAATGACCTAATCTTTACTTTTCCTATCATCTCATATACTCTGCTCTACCACCTCAGGCCTCTTAGGCATAATGTACCATGAAGTGCAGTTTACAAAATCATAGAGCTTGGTTTTTTTCCAAATCAGTGAGATGCCCAAATCAGCTCAGCTTGAGTTTGCAGTGGTAAATTGGAATGAAAGGCTCTCGGATTCATTCAGAAATATGGTTTGTTTTTGTTTTTTTTAAAACCACACACACACACGGTAGGATTTCTGTGTCTTAGCTGCCATTCAAGCATGAAGACATCCTGAGATGGACCTTGGCAGGAGGTGGAGTAGCACTGCCTTGGGCTAGGAATCTGTCTGATCCCATAAACAGAACTAGGTTGGCTCATATCTAACTGCCAAATGTCATGCATCTCACACTGCCATTCATGCATTTTCTGGTTGCATGCATTTCCATGCTACCTTTGTGGGATTTTCAAAGAGAGCTGGAAAATTCTCCGTGAATGTGGCATAATTTAATCTCCTTTTCCAGACCATTAAAAAAAAATCCTGCATATTTAATCTTTTAGAAGCTTGAAATGTTATGCTTATTGAGCAGTTTAAAAAAACTGGTGGCATTGTCCTTGTGTTAGAGTTTATTAGATTACCAATTATAGGTCCCGTTTTTCAAATAACTGATTTGAAGCTAAAAGGTGATGTGGCCTATATATTAATAGTGAGTGAGTATGGATTGTTATGTAGCCAAAATAGTACAATCCGTACATGAGGAAGATATCAGCAGGCTTGGGCAGACCCCAAGATTTCCAGAAGTACACATCTTATTTGTAGGGGGAGGGGAATCTCAAAACAGCCCATAGAGGACTGAGTGTGTTCAGTGGGCATGGAATGTGGACTGACTATTGAGAGGGAAAAGGCTGAAAATGGGGTCAGGAGAGAGGAAATGGAATGGAGTAACCTGGTAGAGTGCATGATTGTTTGGTTGGAACTCTGAACAGGAGCATTGTGCACTGACATGTTTGCTGCAGGTCCCTCTTACTAACATTGCTTCCAAATCACACCCACAGCACGGTTAACGCCAATCAGCTGTTCAAGACAGGCCAAACAACAACAACAATTTATTTATTTATACCCCGCCCATCTGGCTGGGCTTCCCCAGCCACTCTGGGTGGCTTCCAACAAAATATTAAAATACAGTAATGCATCAAACATTGAAAGCTTCCCTAAACAGGGCTGCCTTCAGATGTCTTCTAAAAGTCTGATAGTTGTTGTTCTCTTTGAAATCTGGTGGGAAGGTGTTCCATAGGGTGGGTGCCACTACCAAGAAGGCCCTCTGCCTGGTTCCCTGTAACTTCGCTTCTCGCAGTGAGGGAACTGCCAGAAGGCCCTCAGAGCTGGACCTCAGTGTCTGGGCAGAACAATGGGGGTGCAGATGCTCCTTCAGATATACTGGACCGAGGCTGCCCATTCACTGCCTTTAAAGGTCAGCACCAACAACTAGAATTATGCTCGGAAACGTACTGGTAGTGGATTTAGGTTCACCCCCACCAAATAAATGATGAGCGCTGCTTAGAATCTTTAACCAAGGTCATGTGCCCATAACCCCAATTCAAAAGCAAGAACTGCTTGTCAATTTTTGTGGTGTGCCTTTTCACGCGGCCATTTTTGTGGTGTACCACATGCAGCCCATTCTTTAAGCTTCTACAGACAGACCACCTATTATCGATCAGGCTCAATATACTGTAGCTAAATTGAGTTATTCTGATAGGCCCCAATTCCTGTAACTATTTAGCTAGAAATGAATGCAAGGTTTGGGTGGCTCTCCTTGTTATTTTTCTCTAGTTTTGTATATGGACAACTGTGCCCTTTTCCCCCTTAGTGGCATATCTACCACACTTATACTAAACAGATGGGATAGCTAAATGCTAAACTCTGAATCCTAAAATATACAGGGATATGCAAATAACTGTTTGGGTTTTCTTGGTTTGGTTTAGTTTTTTACACACATTGCTGTGTGCTCATTTGGCAGCTGCATAGACAGCTGAACATCGAGTTTCTAAGGAGGGAAAAGAAATCATCATAAAAAACAAGACAATACAAGATCAGCCATGAATCAGAGACGCTGTCGTGGGGGCCAAATCTATAGTCTGACTCTGTAATAGGAGTGGGTATCAGGGCTCCACAGTTATTAGAACATCAATTGGAGAGAGATGAGAAACTTCCTGAAATACCTTCCCGAGAGAGAAATTAGAAGTGGTGTTTTTGCTTTCCAGAATGTGTATGAGTACTCCAACAGCATGTGTGTGAAATTTATGTGAAGAATTGTCACTGCTTTTCCTTTTTCCACGCCTTGATTTCGGTTTAGTAGGGTAAGGAGGGCCAGAGGAAGTCAGAGTGCTTCTGGCTCTTGAATCCTAGACCTGAGGCTGGAACACATGAGGTTTGACTTTGATTCCTGGTTCAAACAAGATTAAAGGTTCCCAATGCCCCACCCATGCATTGAAATAGCATGTGAGGGCTGGTGTTGCTGATGCATGCAGCAGCCACACATCTGTCCATGCATTCAGCCAGCGTGTGAAGGGGATTCACTGACTGGTGAACATGTCTAGGACGCCCCCATGTGAGGGAAGCATCCTGATTGGGCGCCAGAGTCCTCCATTGCCTCAAGGAGCTGGGTCTGCGCATGGAGCCCCTTCGCACACTGGCCAGACATGCAGACACCAGGGGCCATGACTGCTGCACGTGTCTGTGGGGATTATGACTAGTCTGTATGACCCCATGCTCCCTGCACCCATTTGAACACATGGAAGGTGGGACACCTGAACTCTGGCAAGTATTCACTGCCTTTATTTCAGCCTTTCCTATCGCTAGTCAGGGTTTTGTGGAACAGCACTTGTACATCTGGACTGGGGTATGGGGAGAGGTTGAAAGGCTGATGTTGATGGACGTGGTTCCCCTCTTTGCAGTGGACTGTGAATCGGAGTCTCCTGATGCGGTGTACCTTCCAGCCGAACTAAAAGTGCTCAATGGCCCAGACTACTTCCGTCTTCAGCGTACGGACCGCTACATGCCAGGAAATGCCTCCCTCAGCTCCCGCTCAGAGACCTTCCTCTTCCTCCACCGTCGACTGTCAGGGAAGCCCACCATTCAAGCTGGCTACCCCCCTTTCACAGCTCAGCAGGTAAATAGTCACATGCAGCTGTGCAAGGGGACTCCCTTTCCTTTCTTGATTCCTGCTGTGAGGTGCTTCAGCAGAGCTCAAGGCTTTCTCTCTTCCCCAGGCAATACCAGCTGATGACTCCCAATCCACAGACGTCTCCACTGCCTGGGACATCCGGGCTGTGTCCATTGAGGGCACAGTGTCCCCTTACGAGCCATACACCAGGGTCCTCTTCCACCTCCAAGGGCAGGACTGGATGTCAAGACAGCAGGCCCTGCCATGCGTCACCTTACATGTCTTCCACCAGGCCCAAGTGGTTCATCGTGCCTGCCACCTCCAGGTTGGTCAATGAGATGCCACTCTTTTGGGTAGTTGTCGTCCCCCCTGCCAACTGCCTTACTTGGGAGAGATTTGGTACATGACCCTGAAATGTCATAGGATAGTCTTCACCAGCCTGATGCTCTCCCCATGTTTGGGACTGCAATTCTTATCAGCACTCTCTCCTCACAGGGGCTGATGGGAGTTGTAGTCCCAAATATCTGGAGGGCACCAGCTTGACTGAGGCCCACAGAATAAGTTCTGGTATGAGTCACTGTAAGGATTCTCTTGTAAGCATCTATCAACAAACTAGAAAGTGGAATGTTGAAGCTGGCCAGGGATGTCATATGAATCCCCTTCCTTGGATTTTTTTATTATTATTATTAAGAAGAGAATGGACAAACATCCATCTGCTATGGTTTAAGTCTACAAATCCCTGGTGTTCCAGGTGGCAGGACTATGAGGCTCCTTCCAGCACTGTGATTCTAGAGCAGAGATGGATAGCATGAGACTCTTAATCTCATTGTTGTGGGTTCAATCCCCATGTAGTCCCTCCCAACTCTACAGTTCTGTGATTCTATGACATTAGGGCTCATGCACTTGTAATGTTCGCAAAGGAGAGTGAATTTCAGGAGAGGAAACTTGTCATTATAATTCTCCAGAGGTGAGAAAAATCCCCTCTTACACAGAACATTAAATTTATACAACGGGTGCCTTTTTTTCTATAGCATTGTTATTTCCATTGCATGTTGGATAATATGAAACTGTTTCCAAAATTGGAAAAACCTTTTTGCCCCCCCCCCAAAAAAAGATGAATGGGCTCTTTTCTAAATATCTCTGTGTGGGGAACATTTCTGCTTTTAAAATAACTGGTTGTTGTTTTTAATTACACACTCATACCACTCATCAAAAGAAAGCAACATTTAACAAGCTCTCCAATGTTCATTCATAACACATGTGAAAATGTTTAGTACTTTGCTGGGAAGAAAACCGAAATGATAAAGCACTGGAATTACCCTAGGCAGGTGTTGGCTTCCATACTGAGGACGCTTCACTGCAGCTTCACACATTGAGAAATGCAGGGATTCTACTTTTGCAGGTTTCCTGGAAGTGCAGAAATCAAATGTGACTCACAGCTCTACTTACCAGGACTTTCTGTAATGTGTGAAGCTGCCCTCAGTGTGCTCATACGGAGAAGGGAGGGTGCATATTCTGTTCTTCCGTGCATTCTCTAGGTGGTGGGGGATAGTTCAATCTGTTAACATGGGAGAGGCATTTGTGAGCAAGTCAGTGATTCTTCAAGCCATTCCGTTGCTCTTGCTGAAGCCTGGGAGGTTTAACATCCAACTTGTAAAGGGCTGCAAAATGTCAGCAGTTCAACTTGGCCTTCCCTGTAGTAGCCCATTAGCTTTATTCCCCGAGCCCCCTGTCAGTTACCGGTGGCAACTGGTTGAGTGGTGGCCAAGCTCAGCAGAGAGATCCCTCTGCACCCTGAGGCCAAGCATGTGGTAACTGTCAGATCTGCCTTTTTTTGAGCTGGTGGCCTGGTAATGTCAGAGTGAGTCTGTGAAGTTCCGCCTTGACGTGGGCTTCCTGCTGCATGCTGGGCCTGCTTTACTGACTACTCTGGCTTCAAATCCCCACCAGAAGATTTGTGGGCTAGGTGAGACAGAAAAGACAGGGACAGAAGGAGAGAGAAAGACGATGAGCAAGAACTAGTGGAAATGGAATATGGTGACAAGCAGGATGGGCCCTTCCATGAACCAAGGTGAGCCTCTTAACTCAGGTGGCAGAATGTGCAGGGCAGCAGATGGTCTTCTCACCGCCCAGTCCCCCATGGCTGGCCTCCCATAGTCCCACCCACCACCCCGCTGTCACCTACCCACCCTCTGGCAAATTTGGGCCCTGTGTGTGTCAGCCAAGGCCACAGAGCCACCATCACTGACCACTTCCTAACTAAGTGGCACAAGAACAAAACAAAAGCTAATTTCTGGTCACTGGACCAAAGTGGGCAGCAGCTATATTCCTGCAGCTACCCTGCTCCCAATCCCCTTTCAGCAGCGTGAGGTATTATGGCATGGGATAGGCCCAGAAAGAGCTTGCACCACAGCCCTTGCACCACAGCGGCAAAATATGGGACCTCTGAGGCCCTCTTGGTCAGTCACTCAAAGTGTCTTTCAAAGTGAGGTGGGATAGCTGCCCTACCAAGGCTGGTTGAGAGGAAAAGAGTGGCAGTTGCCACTTAAGGTGGGTTGGGAGGAGGGGCGGGGAGAAAGCTGCCGGGCGACATTCCTTGGTCTGCTTCAGTCATCAAAGTGTATTGGGCTGACCCTGGTTGTAGAGTAAGGGGAGGTGAGAGTAGCTTTCTTGGACTCTCAAAGTAAGGGACTATAGCTCAATGGTGGAGCTGTTGCTGCACGTCCAGAAGGCCCATTTCTGGCATCTCCAATTATAAGCATCCCAGAGAGCTAGTCTGAGAGAGACCTTTCCTGAGATCCTTGAGACTCAACCAGAGCAGGCCATACTGGACTAGACAGACCAATGGCCTGACTTGGTGTAAGGCTGCTGCATGGGTTCACATACCATGAGGAGGGACTTAAAAGGAGCACATGGTTTGTCTCTCTCTGCTTCTCCTGACCAGGCACCGCTGGGTGTGTGTGTGGTGGAACTGGAGCTCCCCCCTCGCTGGTTCTCTCCTGCACCCGCCAGCAGCCAAAGGAAGGGGGAGGATTCCACCATCACTCCTCTGCGGGCTGAGCTGTACTACACCCTGGAGCCCACGCTGCCCGGGAGGACGCCGAGAGAGTGCCCCCATGTCCGACCCCGGGAAAGGCCACGTCCGGGCACTGAGGGTGGCAAGGAGCGACTGCACTACGTGGGCCCCGTCGATATCAGGGTAATGAGCCTGCCGCGGCGCCAGGAAGTGCGGCTGGACGACAACGTGATGGTCCGCGTCCCCGACATGGCCCTTCGCCCGGGGCAGCTCTTCACGGCCACCCTCATCCTGCAGCAGAACTTCACAGCCGACCTGCTGATCCTCCGGTGAGTCAGGGGAGCCAGGCTTTGGGATTCCAGCCATAGCGTTCTCATTCCAGTGAATGACAAAGGAATCTGAATTCTTAGGGGGAGCTTTCTAGTCAATGGCGGTTATGTTCTTAACAATCAGAGAGCACTTTCAAGTGTTCAAGCACTTTGCATGTTTTATTTAGTTGTGATCCTTACAAAAAAACTTGTGCATCAGTATTCTTATCCCTCAATACAGTTTATCTAAGGTCACTTCATGACAGAGGCAAGAATCAAACTGGGGACTTCCTGATCCACAGCTCATTCTGTTAGCCACTATGTTACACTAGCTCGCTGGTGCCGTTTTCCCTCAATTATAGGCAGTTCAAGCCTCGGGGTGCTCATTCCTCCGGGGCCTCGCCCTCGTTATTCCTTAGCCTATCACCAGAGCTGCTGTGAAACTGTTTTGCTGGCTTTTTCCTGTCTACACACCTTACTTTGCTGCTTTTCCTTTCAGGATCAAGGTGAAGAAAGGGTTACAGGTTTTGGCAGCTCGCCCTACCAGGCCAGAGGCTTGGACTGCAAAGCTGGACAAGTTCAAGGGTGCCAAACACCACACCGCTCTGGTCACTTGTCGGCGTTCCCTTACTAGTGGCTTGGACTGGAGGTAGGTGCTCATTGGACTTCTCTTGGTGTCATGAGGGCTAGAAACTTTTTGTTTATTTCAAAGGAAAGCTGAGATTTTCAGGAAATAGGAATCTGTACCCAGTATCACTTCTGTGGTGTTTGTTTTTTGAAGTTCTTGTGGAATTGCAATATACTCACAGCCCTTACTATATCTCTTTCAGTGGAATTGTTTTGTCTGCTGAACACAAAGACTATACAAGGGACTCTCGAGGGAGAACTATACTGTTTAGCTACAATAATGTAGATAGTCAGTCTTGTTTTGAGAGGCTCACCCTTCACCTCTCTCTGTGAAGAAAGTAAGGAGATAAGAGAACATTGAGACAGAAAAACACACCAAACCCTCTCCTTATCCTCTATAAAGGAATGTCAACTAGGTGACTGGAGCAACTTTCATTGGTCCAGACTGTCTTTAAGCAATATTTGATTATAGTGTCTCCTCCTTATTCTCTGCTGTAGCCTGAATAAAAGACTGGGTCCGGTGATGTGTGAAACTTAACTGTTTGTCCCCCTGTAAGCTTGGTCAGCCAGCTAAATAGAAATTCAGGAATTTATTTGAAAAAATTATTGGGTGTTTTTCTTCCTATCCAACCTTTCCACTCTGTAATGAACAAAAATTGAGAACAAGTCACATAAGCATTAAGAGACAGTCTAAATCTCAGCATTGTTCCAGAGGTTAAGCCAAATGCCTGCTGGAATAAAAACCTTTCAGGTCATGACAGAAAACCAAGACTGAGGGGGCCCAGGGCAAAGTGCTCCACCTCCTGGGCTCCACAGAAGAGAGTGCCCACCACCCCTGCTTCTTCCAACTGTGCTTCTGATAGTAGCAGGACAATCTCGAAAGGCCTCCATCACTGATCTAAGTTGAACAGGCCCAGTGAAGTTCTATGATCTGCTCAGCTTCTCCTGGGCTCTGTCTTTACTTCTGCTTTACACTTAGTGTGCTGTTGCCTATCCTTATCGCCATCTAGGGCAGCAGATTCCCCAGAGTTCCTGTATCTGGATTTTGTCGTGGAGAATGGCACAGGGGGCCTAGCTTCTAACCGTCCTGTCACCTGGCAAGTGGAGTATCCTGGCCAGGACCCCGAGGCTGAGAAGGACAAGATGGTGTGGGAGATCCAAGTGTCGGAGCGAGATGTGCGGGCCTTGGTTCCACTGGTGAAGGTGAGGCCTAGAAGGGCTGTGCTTCCCCTCCTCATAAGGTACCCCTGAGGGGCATCTAACACTGGTTCCTCACTTTTTTCCCCCCCTTGACCCTCTTCAGGAGCAGGAGATTGTGAACACTGCCCTCCTCACAGGAATCCCCCACTCAGTGCCTGTGACGCTGGTTGTGGTAGAGACTGGGGGAGCCGTATCCGAGGTCACGGACCAGATGGGCTGTGAGTCTTCCAACAAGCAGGTCCTGCAGGTGAGAAGCTAATATGCCTCACAAAGGGTCTGTTTCCCTCTCTGTGGCCACAGGATTAAAATCCGCTTCCTAGGGGTCTTAACTCCAGGCTTCATTCTTTGTCCATATCTCTGGGACAAGTCTCTGTAGCCCCCAAAATGACCGGACGCCCATTTTGTGTAAATCTGGTGTTTTTATCTGTCCACCTTATACATGCAGTGCTGTTATGCACCTGTCTTCCTATGCTCCTTGCAAGCCTCCTCTTTGTTTCATCTGTTCTTACACAGTATCCTTCCTCCTGCCTCCCAGCTTCAGGCTTGGCAAACCATGGATTTGTCCCATTCTTTAATGTAGGCCGCAGCCTTCTAGTTGCCTCCATGACAGGTCTTGAGCTAACTCTGTCCTCTTCCTCTGTCTTTTCATGGGTTGGGCTAAAGTGACTGTGAAAAATGTTGGGCCACAGGAAAGACAAATGTACCTCTCCCTGCCCCCCTCAAACCCCCCACTCTCCTCTTTCCCCTACAACAAATCTTGGGCCCCTGCCAGATCTACCTTCTTCAGTAGGCTACAAGAAGCCCCATAAGACTTCCTGGCTACAGTCGCTGAATGAACTGCACATCAGGGGGAGGGAAGAGGAAGCATATAACAGGCCTATGGCCAGGTCCATAATCAGAAATGGGACCTGAATATCTTTCTTCTCACCTGCTCTGCACCCTTATGCGGTCTTCCAGCATATACTTGGGCACTTGTCTCTGCATTTGTGGACCTTCTTGACGTGTTCCTCAATTTTCCCTCAGGTATCCGACGTGTGTGACGCTGTCTACGTAGGGGGGAAAGAGAGCCGAGGGGCACGTGGCGTACGGGTGGATTTCTGGTACCGTCGGCTGCACGCTTCACTGCTCTTTACTGTCTGGGCCCCACTGCTGCCCCTGCGCATTGAGCTGACAGACACCTCTCTAGAGCAGGTGCGAGGCTGGAGGGTACCTGGTCCAGCCCCAGATGGGTAAGTGCTATGGAACCAAGTTGGGTTGACTGAGCCCTGTGTTTATGCCACAGAGTGAGGTCTGTGTGCTCTCTGTGCTTAAGCAAGAGGAGAGGGAAGATATGAGGGATAATCTCTAAGGAGTGTTTAGAGCGGGGATGGGGAACCTGTGGCTTTCCAGCTGTTGTTGGACTCCCCAAGTCCCATCAGCCCCAGCCACCATGCCCAGTGGTGAGGGGTGGTGGAAGTTGCAATCCAGCAACATCTTGGCCGGCGGGTGTCAAAGGATCCCCTTCCCTGATTTAGTCAACTGCCAGAGCTTTGATACTTGTAGGGTGGGCGACTTCTCATTCCTCCATGCAAGCCCAGTGCTTCCATATAGACAGCTGTTGTCTTGTGGGCCAAAGAGAACAAAGAATGCAAAACAGAATGATGTATTCATGGACAGTGTTCAAAATTCCCCAGCCACGTTTTGCTACTGGTGCGGATCAAGTTGCAACTACCTGGAGATTTCTGGGCGCCATCCTGCCTTGACTTGTGCGCAGCAAAGTCTTGTGCTTCTGTGCAAATCATGGCCCCCTTGTTGGGCATCTTAGTCCTCCATCATCATATCAAGGAAAGTAAGTGCAGGGCTGAGTACAGATATATTTGACTGTGCTTCAGCCTTTCCACAGACCCCCCCCCCCAAATGGACTCACAAATCACAGCTTAAAAACCTCTGTCTTAGTCTGTAGTTAATACCCTTTCCATTTCCACTGTGTGTTTTTTTCCTTCTTGCATACTGAGACAAGTGAATTGCTGTAAGAGCAAGCTACAGTCAAGCAGTGTAGTTGAGATAGTAGGATCATGTGGTGTTAAAGGGGACCCTGAGAGTCATCTAGTCCAACCCCCTGGCAAATAGACATTCCTTTGTGGCAACCGTGACCTAGGTTTAAGGTGCCATTTGGCACCTAGCTTGTATATCTGAGTTTCTGCTCATGGATGGTCTAGGAGCATGGTTTCAAAATGCACCATAGTCTTTGTCGACATCAGCCTGTTGGTTGATGCTGGGAATACATAGCTCCTCTAAGGCAAGACAGAGCACTGCTCTGCTCCCCTCCCCTTTGATTCTTCTCTTCATGGAGGCTTTCCCCTGTGTGGGTATCTTTTCTGGCACTGGCCTCTACGGTTCTTTAATAAATGGTTCCTGTTATCCTGTCAGGTGGCTGCTGGGGAGATACCTAAATCGCTGAAAAATAACTTGGGGAATTGATTATTTCCATTTGCATTTTGGCAGAGAGATTAATGGCGATAGTGCTCCAGACATATTGTATTGTCTGGAAGTTCCTTGAACATCTTTAATGATCAACGAACAAACAAAGCATGGCTGGTGGTGGTGCCTTGATTAATACCCAGTGCACAGCAAGCAAGAGATGATGATGTTAATTATGGTATAATATAGTGCCTACAAACTACTAGGTGCTTTACACATCATTCTCCCTAAGAGCTCACAATCTAAAATAACACACAGAGGAGAAAGGGTAAGGGAGGAGAAGGGAAGAGAAGCATGAGAGTGTGCAAGGAGATAATTTTTTTTTTTTGCCTAGGCGCAAAGTACCTAAGCTACACAGCAGGATGGCCACCTGACACAAGTTATAATGGAAATGTCATCTCGATCTTTGGAACTCCCCGCCCATTGATGTGGGCAGGTGCCTTTGCTGTAGCATTTCAGCACCTGCTGAAAACCTTTATTTGTTTCAGAAACCCTACCCAGGCATATAATTTTAGCATGTAATTCTACTACGTACCTTTTAAAAGTTCAGGTTTAATTTTAACTTGTTATGTTTACTTGGTTTTAATCTTTGCTTTTATCAATTTTTTCCCCAAATGAATATTTTGCGATTTTTCATTGGAAACTACTTAGAGGTCTTGTGTTGATACAGACTGCTAAAATAAAATCTAAAAATGGTAGGAATTACATTGTGCACACGTGGAACACTCGGTACTCTTGTAGGAAGGTGGAGTAGATGTTAATTTCATGTAAGGGTTTACTTGGGGATAATTCCAACCTCTTTTATAAAGCTTTTGTCGGGATTACTGAGATAATGCACCTCGAGTGCATTGCTTGAAATGTGCCATTATAAATGCAGCAGCCCAACAGAGCCTGAAGACGGTGGAGAGGAAGCCGAGAGAAGAGCTCGTGGCTGCCGTCTCCAGTACCAGCGTGCCGGAGTCCGTTTCCTTGCCCATTTTGTGGCTCACCCACTAGATGGTGGCCGTCACTTGACCTATATGCCAAGCTCTGATTGGCTGCTGGATGTCTCTCATCTGGTGCAAAAGCACGCTAGAATCCAGGACCCCCGAGTGGCAACACTGGAAGGTGGAAGTATAGTGGTTGGCCAGGAACCAGGAATGACATCTGTGGAGGTAAGGAGCTGGCCAGGGGGGGAAGAGAGGCGAGGGTGCTGTCTGTTGGCTGCTGAGATGAAGTGGGGCAAGAAGCTTGCTTGATGTGTGATGATAACCTCAGATGGGTTGCCTAGAAGTCTGGGCATGTGCTTTGGATGTTACAGGATAGCAGAGGTATTTGGGGAAAAGGTGGAGCAATGGGAAGAGTGAACGCCTAGGAACAGGTGGATGTGATCTGAACACAGTTAGGATAGGTGATATGGTTGGCTGTGGGAGGAGGGAGTCAGAAGACAGGACACTGAAGTGGGGAACACAGTGGGAAAGATCCCAGGGTCGGATGACAGGTACAAGCACAAGCTGTATTGACACATGTACAAGCGTTTGTTTGAAACCGTTACCTGTGTACACTTGTTTATTTGTACAGCTCAGCTGTTGGGTACACAGGCACACAAATGGTACGCTCGCTGAACATTACATATGAATAATTATGCAAGTGTGCAGCTCAACTGTTTTGAGTTCACATACTCTACACTTGTTGAATGTAATGTGTGAACGCCCCAGTGGTGAATGCAGGGAAGCTACAAAGAAAGGGGAATATGGCAGTCTTGCAAATAGCCCACAAGCATTTTCCTTTTACATATATTTGTCAATCACAAGTGGGAAACCAGCTTCCCTTACACACCAGAGGACGCTTGGTACTAGTTATCTATTTACAAGCTGAAGCAATTCAGAAGAATATCGAAGAATAAAGATACTGGTTCTGCGAAAAGTCTCCTCTTGAGGGTCATCATGTCCTCTCTATCCCCTGGTTCAGGTGCGTTCTCCTGTTTCTGACTCTATCTTGGGGGAGCAGACCCTGGTGGTGACGGAGGAGAAGGTCTCCATCTCAGAGCTGCAGGCCCAGCTAGTCTCAGGCCTCTCGCTGACACTCTCCGTGGAGCCAGGACACCTGAATGTCTTCACTGCAACGTGTCAGGGACTCTCTGCTCTGCGCTCCCTGAAGCAGGTGAGAAGATGCTGCAGTAGATAGCAGAGGAAGGGCCCTATTGGGCAGTTGGTGGTGTGGCAAGTTTAAGGCTCATCAGCCATTTGGTCCAAGGAAGTGATGGAGGGTGCACATGGAAGATGAAGCCCCCATCCTGCTGTGGTCCACCCAGGTAGGAGCTGGATTTCATGGCTGCCACTGAAACCTGCAGCCTTATGTCTCCTCCTCCAGTCTGGCAAAATCTACCTGTACAGACATGTGGCTTGGCACAGTTGTGCTGCGAGTTTCCTTGCCTCCACAAATGAGGACCTGAAAAAGGGGAACCAATCAAAGTCCTCCAGGCAGATTTGCAAAATGCAATTCAATGAATAAAAAAGCTTCAGTACAAATGACATAAAAAACATCAGAATCAACACCAAAGCAGCACCAAAAAAAGAGGCACAAATCAGGCGAGCAGGAATTCATATAAAAGCCAGCCTCTTGAGGACTTTTGACGTCCAGCCCTGAGGGGGCAATTACCCAGGTCACAGGGGGTCAGTCCCAGCATGCTCTGCTCCAGATATGGCAGGCCTACCTCATATTAAACTCAGGGCTGTGTCTTATCTGTGTGGTCTCCTCCACTTCCTGATCCCACATTCCCTTTCCTTGCAGGAAGCAGTGCTGACCATCTGGCTGGTATTCACTGACCACACCTTGGCCCCTGTGGAGCTTTATGGCTGGCGGGATGCGGTGCTCTCGCTTTCTTCGCTGAACCCTCGCGTGGTCTCCGTGCGGCTGGATGAGGAGCAGGCTCGCCCTGTGGCCGTGGCGGAGGGGCCGGGCCGAGGACCCCTCCTGCAGCTGAGCCTGCACCCCCCAGACTCTTGCCGCAAGGGCAAGCACAGGGCCCCCCTCTCCCAGGGCACCATGTGGCTGGAAGTGAACTTTGGCCAACACCTCCCAACCACAGGCAGCCCACAGCAGCAGGACCCCGGTCTCCACGGCGAGCCCCCCTTCCAGCGAGCAGAAGGCGCCATGTCAGGCGAAGCAGTGACGGTTGCAACCGTCACCGAAAGCGGAAGGGGGTCACGGAGGCGCAGCCCGGTGGGAGTGGGGCCACCCATGACCAAATTTGAGGAGCCTGGCGGCAGCTCCTATAACAACCCTGAGAAGGCGGAGGTGGAGGAGGAGGAGGACGAGATAGTGAAGGCCCCTGCCAAGGTGACGGATCTGGAGATAGGCATGTATGTTCTGCTGGGGGTTTTCTGCCTCGCCATCTTCATCTTCCTCATCAACTGTGTGGTCTTTGTCCTCCGCTACCAGCGCAAGGAGCCCCCTGACGCTGGTTCAGGGTCGGCTTCTTCCGCCCCGCAGCCCCACAACTGGGTCTGGCTGGGCACTGACCAAGAGGAGCTTAGCCGGCAGCTGGATCTGCGCCACCAGCACTGCCAGGACCAACCCCTGGGCCCTTCCGGCACCAGCGACGGGTGCTGCTGCTGTGCGGGTCCAGAAGGGAAGCTGGAGGCTGTGGCTCAGGAGAGCCCAGGTCCGCCTCCACTGCCACCGCCGGGGCCAGAGACGGGCATTTCTGCCAGCACTCTGGGCCTGTCTGCCCCTGGGAGCCCAGCCCTCACCACCACCTTGTCTAGAAAGAAGGAGGGCAGGGAGGTGGGTGGCCGGCGGAAGCGCGTGGAGTTTGTGACCTTCGCGTCCCCCCCTGGCTCTGCTCCCAGCCCCCCGCCTTCCGCTCCTGCTGTTCAGTCCATCCTGGTGGCCAGCGAAGACGACATCCGCTGGGTGTGTGAGGACATGGGGCTGCACGACCCAGACGAGCTGCGCAGCTACATGGAGAGGATCCGGGGCAGCTCCTGACCTCTGGCTCTCCCGTGCCCCACCTGTACCCATAGGGGCAAACCAATAAGGGATTGGCACCTGCAAGCTCCCCCCCCCCCCCGGGTGCTCTCCTAGGGTCATCCAGCTGGGCGTTCTCCCCTTTCCCCCCTTTCTGAAGAGGGCTCTACACAACAGGAAACCAGCCTTGGGTTACTCGGCCAGGGATACTTGGCTGCTCTCTCTATGTTAGAGATCTCCTTCCTTGGCTGCACCACTAAGCCCACTCTCTTTTCATGCCGGAGAGGGATGTGCTGGGTTGGAGTCCTCCCCTTCCTGCTATGACCTCAGCGGAGCTACCTCTCCCTCGCGGGGACAGAACCTGGGCTGCCCTCGTTGCTTCTCCCCTACTCCCACCCCAGGAGGTTTCTAACTAGAGTGGGGGGGGGGGGTTGAGGACTTTGCAGGCTGGAAATCAGCTGCCCAGAGCAAGCCAACTGCAGTGTGTTCTGGAGGGGGATCCTGGGGGCCAGTGGGGGTGCCTTCCTTCCCCCAGACCTCCCTTATTGCTTTGACCCTCATTGCCAGTTTGTGTCCATTGTGGTGGTTTGAACAGCGAGTGTCCCTTCCTTCCTGTGGTCTTGAGCCTGGGGCTCTTCCCCTCCCCGCAACTCCCACACCCCACCTCCAAAAAAAGAAAAACAAGCCGGGCAAGGGCAGAACTCCAGCAAGCACCGGCCGGTCCTTTTTCACCCCAGCTGTGTGCCTGGTGTCTTTTAACAGTTTTGTACAATCGCTCATATTTTATACCTGTAGTATTGGGAGGCTGCCAGGCAAGTCCTTTTATTTATGGAAGATTTTTAATTCTTACATTGTTAATAAAAAATAAAGGATAATTGAAAATGACGAAGGTTTCTGTGTTTTGGACTTGATGGCTTGCTTGTGCTTTCCTTGCTTGGTTGGTCATGGGCAACACTCCCTTCTAGCCAGATTCAGGTCAGGCACTCAGGAGGAGGACCAGCATTGAGGGATCGGCCCAGTCAGTCGTCTGCCAGGGGGCCACACCTCCTCCTCCACCTTTGCAACCTACTTGCTTATTCACCTGCCTGGGTGCTCATTGGCTTTCTGCAGCTAACAAGCAGGTGGTAGCAGGAGGAGGCAGAAGAGGAAGAGGGGCAGCAGCTGGTGAGAACTGTGATGAGGGGCTGGACTCAGTGCAGAAGGGGTGTCTTGCCCAACCTAGAACTGATGCTATCCTACCACCAATTTTTCCCTGTATGGAAGGAAATTCAGCCAGTACCGTTTTCCCATCCTTGCAGGAGACACCTGCCAAAAAAACCCTCCTCCATGCAGCGATTTTGAGTTGACAGGAGCCCCCTCCTCCTCTGCGCTGTTGAAACTTGTCTCTGTGGGAGGCCCTTCCAACTGCCACCTTCCGTCCTCCTGTCACTCCTCAAATATGCCGATAAGCTACAGGCCCACTGGTCATAAATCATTTAGGATTAGATTTCATATTACCAGGAAAAGTAAGATGAGGCCCCGTGGAACTTCTCTCTAGGATTCTATGGGAGTCTTGTCAAGCACAGACTGTTTCTATAGGGAGTTTGGCATTGATTTTAATTTTAAAAATTCATAACAACAGCTGAAGAGCAAATCCAACACACTGAGCTGACACGAGCTGCAGCGGAATCCAGCCCAGCTGGGTGCAATTGCTGCTGTGGTCCAGATCAAAGCCCCTACTAAGTTAAAGATGCCACACTAGGAACAACCTGTTGCCTTTGACCCACATCTATGCCAGGCTTCTTCCACACAGAAACCAGCTTTTCACTTTTGGGGTTTTGGCATTGCAAAGATAATTCTACTCTTCTTTGCATTCCAAAAGGAATGCTGAGATGGACTTAAAAGGCCACAAGAAAGCTTACTAAAGCAATTATCGAAACATTATTTTAGATTTTGTGCTGGCTCATGTTTGCAAGTGAAGTTTGTTCAGTGAGAGGATCAGAAACACATTGGGTGATTGTTTTTTTTAATTGAAAGTGACCAATGTTTCCATTCCACAATATAAATCTATCCCTGTATTCCCCACATGTAAAATGAAGTGACATAGGTTCACATTGCATAAGTTCAAAATACAAGTGCTTGGATCCACAGAGGTCTTAAAGTACTTAAAGCTTCCCCAAGACATCCCTGTCAGATTCCTCTGATTTCCGTGTCCCATTGCAGTCCCTGCCATTGCTGGATGTTTGTGTCTAAGGGATGCCGTGAGGTGGGAGGGAGCAGTCAGGAAGTCCCCATTCCACAAGTGCCATTCCTTTCCATCTTCTCTGGGCCCATCCCATGAACACTGTTGTGCTCTTCACATCCCAGGCCACCACTTTCCTTTTTTCATGCAACAGAAGGCATGCCCCACAGAAGCGGGGCAAGAGGTGTTGTTTTCTCTGTGACAAAACTGGCTCTCAGTAACTGATGGTGCACACCTTAAAGGCCATGTCCATTCTCAGAAGAGGACTGTAGATCCCTCCACACCAGATCTCGTTGCATGAAAAGCTTTGCTGTATATATCTGATGTCTTAACCCATCACCAGCTACATCTCCATTTGCTACGCTCACCCTTGGCCAGAGGGAATAATTTCCCCAAGGAGGTGACTTTCAAGAAGGCTGCACAGTGCCTTAAAGATAGAATGGTCTTGTCATTGGCTTGGGCATGGGGGAGGGAGGGGGTAGAGGGAGGAGAGATACAGGGAGAACTCTTCTCTTATTTTGGGGTTTAATCCCGCCACCGAAAAGGACAGCTGAGCTGCAAAAGGAATGCCAAGTACTCACAGGAGCAAGAGCAGCTTTGCCAGGTCAGAGAATGGGTCCGTGTGACTTAGTCACAGTGGCTTATATCCCGGGATAATTAATTTGGGCTCCGCGGGCTCAGCTTCAAGAACTAAGACGTTAATGACACTTTGAACGTGCAGTTGTCGTCTTTGGCTGGCTGCCACTGACGGCTCTATCCCCAATTAATTTCTCTAATCCTTTTATATACCATTGGCCTCTGCAACGTCCCAGCAGTTAACCATATAGGCTACAGTGGTGGGGATTCTGCAGCACGCTGAGATCCAGGGGACACTGGCGCCTCTTTGCAGTCCCAGTGGAAGAAGGCAGAGGATGTTAGTTGCCCTCGCGGCCAGCAGAGCGGAGGCGCTCATAGCGGATGGAGATCCAGACAAAGAGGACACAGGTTACTGTCTGAATCCCGGCCAGCAGGAAGAAATAATAATCCATCCGACATTTGTTAATGTTCCCTAGGGGAGAAAAAGGGAGCGCCATTAGTGTACACAAAGCAGGCCAGCAGCAGGGAGTCCCATTGCCAGGGACTGCAGCATTCACCACTCCAGGCAATTCTTTCCTCGTATTCTCTGTCTACAGCAGCCTCCTGACAACATACCTTCTTTGCAACCTCTCAGACACACCAGGTTCCCTTCTTGCCTACACTGCCCTGCTGTTATAACTCGGACATAGGCCAAAGCCCAGACCCTAGGAGGGGCATGTCAAGAGGCCCTACAGTCTGATTTTACCTGCTACTTGTAGCTAAAGGGCAGCAGATGTTGTATCACTTACCGAAATCCTCTGGGCAGTGCATCCAGCCATCGGCCGGCAAAGAGAGCAATGTCAGGAGGCCAGATCCTAAAAGTGATCCCACACCGGAAATGAAGAAGAAGAGACCCATGATGGCTCCTTGCATGGATTTGGGAGCTTCTGAGTAGGCAAACTCCAGCCCTGGGAGGAAGGAGTGTTAGTTAACCAGAAGAGCAAGTACCAGCTATTTTAAAACCATTGTTCAAGGCTCCATAAACCATTACTGTATTTAGGCTTCCATTGACCCCCTCCCAGCAGCTTTTCCCCTTGTGTGCAGTTCCAGGCTTGCTAGTGCCATAGAAAACTCTTCTGTGCTGCTTACCAGGAATGCTGGCAAAGATTTCGCTGATTCCAATGAGCAGGTATTGAGGGATTTGCCACCAGATGTAGAGCGGGGCTGCATTGTAAACATCCTTCCCAATTCTCTGTGAGATGGTCCCATTGTTGTTCACGTATTTCAGACGCTCAGACTCCAGAACACCTATTGAGCAGAAGCAACCTTTAGACCCATAGCAAGGATGCATTTCACAGATGGGATATATTTAATCATAGGCCATGCCTCTGTGTGTACAGGACCATTTGCTGTTCCTTTAATGAGAGTATTCCACCAGCTAACAGCTTAAAAGAGAGCCATGTGGTACACTTCTGTGCACTTTCCCGTTTGCCAATGAATGCTTCAAATGTATCTCCCCTCCTCCTCAGATTGCTGTTTCAATCAGTCCTTATCATGCCACAATTGCAAGAGGTGTAAATGGTTATTCAAGGGTCATAATGACTGAGAGACAGGTAGTGCAGCACAAAAGGGGGTCAGGAAAGAATGGAACATAAAGTTGCATGCCACCCCAATCACTGAGCAGTGTGAGATTCCAGGGGTTCCAGATGCTTACCTGGTGCCTGTTTCCTTTTGTAAATGAGGCACAGTGGAGACGGTGGTGTCTTTATGAAATATGGTTATTTACACATATATGCAACCTGAGCCTACGATGGAAAGGTTCACAACATTAACACCTCAGAGGGGTCTTGTTTCTCCCATAGCCACAGCCTTGGATTCAAGCAGAAATCAGCCATGACTCTCTCTCGCTCTGCCTTTCCAGTCTGCAACTTTTCCCCTATTCTAGGTCACTCCACAAAAAGCGCTGCTCTCTAAGAAACAGGCTTTGTCCTTCTCACTATCTAAGAGCCCCACCCATTTGCAATCTGGCACAGAGCCCCCTCTCCACTGCTTTCTTAATGGCTCATCACCTTTCCTTTGTTCTCTCTTGATGGTGATTACCTCATGAAGAAGCTAGCCTGGCTTATATTTTAATCAAGTTTCCTGAACCCTGGATCCAGGGATTAGAGGTGCCTGGCACCCACAAACTCGTTAGCATGAGGGAAGAATGGAACATACATGGTGTTTCAGTTATACGGAGGCGTTCCTAATTGTCCTTTCACTGTGAGGGCAAAGCTGGCTCCTGACTCCTCAGACCAGGCCAGGCATCTCATGACTAAACTGGGTTTACATAAGACAACCAGGGAAACTGTACAGTCTCGCTCCCAGTCAAGACATTAAATGTCAGCAACAGCGTGAAGTTCTGGAGGAGTTTCCCAGATGCTGCAAATGTCCAGAACTGGGTCATTAGATGCTTCTGCAGGAATTTCCAACTGGCCTCCGGGTCGGGCCTTTCTAACAAGGGGGAGAGCAATTTAATTTCCCCTCCTCTTGTGCTGGGCTGATGCAGCAATTGTCCTGCCCTTCTCCATCTTCCAGCCATGGAAGATGGCCCTGCTGCTCCACAAAGCCTTGCCAGGGTTTGGAATGAATCTATATCTATATATTGTGAGCATGCCCTGATGATGCCAACTGGCCACAGTAATGCTCATTAGGCAGAAAATGTGCTAGGGAAACGTTGGCGTCTTTGACCTGGGGCACCCCTGCGCACACTGTGGGGAAGCAGCTATACGGACTGCACAGCTTGTGCTGATGATTGCCAGGCCTAGTGGGCAATCAGCACTGGCTAAAGCATCCTGACATTTGCATCGCAACCTGGACATCTGGACTGCAACACTCAGAGCAGGTCTTCAGAAAAAAACAGATTGTATAGTCCTTCTAGTAGTAAGTGAGTAGTATGTATTTGTGTGTGTATGGCATGACTGAATGCACTTTGTAACAAAGGTTCCCTTCACAAGGAAGGATAACATGTCACAATGCAGGGTTACAGCCTAGCTTTCTCCCCAGGGTGCTATTTTTTAAGTGCTGGTAACTGAGTTTTTATTGTTTGTTGTTGTTGTTTACATGGTAGAGGAATTCAGAAACCTACAATCCCCCATCTGCATTGTGAAGTAGTATAATCACAGGACAACTGTAATGCATGCTATTTCATGAAATACAAATTGATTCCTGGAACTGATAAAATAGCATTCCTTATTCCTGAAGCCTTGTTTCTGATTCTATTGGAGCAAGGTGGCTGATAAACCTATTATCTTTTATACTTCGGGCTCAACTGGTTTTACTCTAAGAATAGGAACTGGGGAGTGCTTCCCTTATGAGGCATTTACTTTAGAATTGCTGTGTATTAGTCAGTCACTTTCTGCAGGAAGCATCGCCATCCCGTTATTGTCTTCCTCTATTTTTCCTGTTATTCTTCCATCTTCCCTCAGAACACAGAATGCCCAGCTCCGCACACACCCCCCCCGAAGAATGGGAAAGCAGCACAATCTCTACATGTGTAGATGTGTTTAGTGCTACTCTTCCATCTTTCTTAAAGAGTGGGGGTTTGATGTGGGACAGTAACATATTGAGAGATTGAACCTATCACTGCTCAGCATGCATTTATTATTTATAATATTTGTGGTGAGCACCATTTTATTACTCTGTTTTTGTTTTTGTTTTAATTATCACTAAAATGTGTTTCCAGGGATAACATTAAAAAAAACCAGGAAAGAAAGATCTTGCATTATAACACTATAATGTAGGGTCAGAACATTACTGAAGTATTACAGCAGTATGGTGTACTACCCCTGTTATCTCTTTCAATGTTCTTAATAAAACTTGGATAGGTGTTTTAGTGATATAATTAAAACATCAATTTATAAAGTAACATGGGGTTATAATGGCACCCACAAGGGTTATAGTGAATGTGTGCTGAGTTTCAAATGGTTCCATTCACAATACTCATGTCCATTGATGAGGACTAAACACAGTGAGATACGTAAAGTCCATTGCAATTGCAGTGGTAGATGGAATGGAATGGAAGAGCAATGATTGGCTGCCACTTGGAGCTACCCAGCAGCGGAGCAAGCCAATTGGGCGCCTGGGGCGGTGCGTGTTCCCTGCACCCAGGGGCGGGACCAGCCACCTGCTGGGTGGGGCCAGCTGGGGCAGGACGCTCTGCGGGGCCTCTGAGGCGTCTGCCTGCCTCCTCCCACTCAGCTGCCCCACAGCTGAGGGGGAGGTGGCGGGCGGACCATTTGGGCAGTGTGGGAGCCTGAGCACACCCAAGCCACCACGTCTCTCCCAGGAGAGATGCGTGACTTGGGCGTGCTGCAGGCCCTGCGGTGAGTGGCGCCTGGCATTTTGTCACCCCCCTCAGCGGTGACACCCGGGACGGTCCAGCACTACAGCACCCTCCTTCCTCCACCCCTGGAACTACCTTCCTGCAGAGCCATAGCTAGGTGATTTTGCACCCCTGGCAGAACTGTCCAGATTGCACCCCCTAGCCACAGAAATTTAAAGAAAAAGGAATGTGGGGCAGGAAAAAATAGGGGAAAACAGGGCCCCACATATCATATAAAGATCCTTTATTTAAAATCTTTTCTTATGAGGCAATAATCAATATTTTTATTTATAGACATATTTATGGACATATTTTTAGCCAATTGTGCGCACGCGCCCCCTCGCCTATGCCCCTGACAGGGGGCCTGTCTGGAAGCGGTTGGGATTGATACAGATGAATATATGACTCACCTGCAACAACAACTGAGGCAAGCCCAAAGAACATGCCTAGAGCCATCCTCTTCAGTGCTGAAGGCAATAGCTTCCTCTTTGCCAGGAATGGGTCTATGACCCGGTCCTTTAGTGGTACCAGGACCAGCAGAACCACCACATTAGCTAGAAGGAGCCAGGCATCTGGGAACTGGAGAGAGAGAGAGAGAGAGAGACAGACCACACTTCAGATATATTTACAGTTGTTTTTTCTAGAAGAGGAGGTGCAGGAACTCACCATGAATGCCTCTCTTATTCTCTTATAATGGCTATGGTGTCCACTTGAGAGGTGCTGGAACTAAGTGCCAGTGAGTTCCAGCTGAAAAAAAGCTCTGCTTACAGATACCATTGACACTTCTATGGAGCTAGTGGATGTGGGAACACCTGTTTGATGGGATGTCCTGCAATAGGCTTGGATTCTATGGAGATGCAAAGGGACTTTACACACCACCATGCTGTCACAGTGAGTGGGTCCATGCAGAGTTCAGCAACCACTTTCAACACTTGGTGTCATTGCTTCTCCCAAATACTCACCCCTCACAATCCCACCCTTATTTACTGTGCCAGGAATGGCTGCCCTGCTGTGGTAAGTGGGTTGAGTTGCAAACTGATGAAGGAACCACAGGACTGCTTCTGCTCAACTAACATTTTTGAATGCACTAGTCTGGTTGTGTCAACTGTCCCTGACTGCCGTGGCCAATTGGTACAACCTTCAAAACATGTAAAGTAAAGGTAAAGGTACCCCTGACCGTTAGGTCCAGTCATGGACAACTCTGGGGTTGTATGCTCATCTCGCTCTATAGGCCGAGAGAGCCGGCGTTTGTCCGCAGACAGCTTCCGGGTCATGTGGCCAGCATGACTAAGCTGTTGCTGGCGAACCAGAGCAGAAAACAGAAGTGCCGTTTACCTTCCTGCCAAAGCGGTACCTATTTATCTACTTGCACTTTGACATGCTTTCAAACTGCTAGGTGGGCAGGAGCAGGGACCGAGCAACGGGAGCTCACCCCGTTGCGGGGATTCGAACCGCCGACCTTCTGATCGGCAAGTCCTAGGCTCTGTGGTTTAGACCACAGCACCACCCGCATCCCTTTTAAACATGTAGTGGCTGCCCAATATCACTGTGTGCTTTCTCACTCCTGATTATCATGGGTTGGTTGTATACAAGCAATCCAATTACATGATCGTGCTTTTATCATATTCCCCACAACAGAGTGTTTTACAGAGTGTGCAAAAAGCAGAGTCCTGTTCATGGCAATCTCTGCATATGGTTGGCTCCCTGCAAGAAGGAAATGAACCAACACATCCATTTTTTCAACAGATTTCCAGAGACCACTATATGGATCATGGCTGCATATTCTAAGGATGCTTTCCCCAGAATGAAGTTGAGAAACAGTAATAAAAGCACCACAGCTACCAAGCTGAGGAGATGGGCAAGCAATATCAGAAAGGATGGGAGGGGGGAGAAATCAATGCCGTTTAAGTCCTTCAAATAAAAGAGACTTCTTCCTATTCATGAAATAGAAGGGCATTCCCTTAAGAAAGAAGTCCAAAGCCAACATGAATGCCTGAGTTCTGTTCCCAAAATCCCTCATTCTCTCCTGCATATGCCTCCCATCCTTACTCCTATCTCAACTTTCCCCTTAGCTTAGCACAACACAGTTTGGGGCCTGAGGGGAAGTGGAACAATTTCTCTTCTGTTTGTGGTGTCTGAGGCCTGTTATTGCTAGAGTCACATGCAGCTTGTCAGCAGCTATTCTGCCTATAAAAATAGGGGTTGTGCCTGGGCTGTTCCAGAGGAGGAGGAGGAATGTTGCTCTGGGCAGAACCAGGCTGTTGCTTTATGTCCCTTCCCTGAAGAAGCCCTCTTGTTCCTTAACACATTCACCACAGGATCAGCCTATTTACTGGAGCTGTTGAGCACCCATATCTCCTCCACTTAAAAGAGACATTTGTTGTGGTGGATGCCACATTTGTCACAACGTGACCCAAGTCACCACAGCTCGTCCCCTTCTTAAAGCACAGAGCTTGGCACAAGCTCCGTCGTCTGGGCTGGACAGTCTTACACCATCTTCTCAAGGTCTAGCATTGTTTCTCATGGCCTACCGTGTAGTGACCATCTGCGGCCACTGAGAAAGAGCTGTTGTTCTGCTGACTCTTCTGAAAGATGTTGGGGATGTAGAGGTGCAGACCCTGCAGGTAGTAGGTTGACTGCATCTAAAACACGATACAAGAGGAATGCCATTAAAGATATATATGCTCAGCTAGAAAGATCACGAGTCTTTGATTGACCCCAACCCAGCTGACTGTCAAGGACTAAGCCAGTGGTTCCCAAAGGGGGGGGGGTTACTGGGGGGGGTGTTAAGAGGCAAGGGGGCAGCAGGGAAGCAGTGGAAGTGTAAATGACAATCAGATTTTGAGCAGCTGATATATCTGGATCAAACTAATCAATTTCGTTGAATTAACTAAACTAAATAGTTTCAACTGGATTTTTAATAAATTTGCAAATAACTGTTACTGCTTTCAATTTTATTGTGTTATTATCTTCCTTAGTGGGGCATGCAAAGTACTAATAAAGCTTCTCCTAAGGTACAGTAAGCAGCATTGGGAGTGAGTTTATGGAACCAAAAAAGTTTGGGAACCACTGGTATAAGCTCTGTGGTGATCAAAAGTCTGGACGTCATTGGCAATGCCCACCACATACAGACAACTATTCTTGTGTTATTCCTTGATGTGAAGAAATAAGGAAACAATTTTGCACCAACGTTACAAACAGATGAATCTGTTGTAAAATTCAGGAACTCATAAATCATTGTCAGTGATAACAAGTCTCCCTGAAACTCACCAATAATGCATCTAATAAAGCCAGCCAGAGCTGTTTAAATCCCTGATCATATTAAATGCCAATAAGAAACATTTAATGTGTTCTCTCCCTGGTGGCTAGATATGCAGATCTGATTGTATTTGCATATTCGGCTGCCTCTGCTACAAAAGTGGAAATTATCACCCAAATCCTGTGCATGGTACAAAACCCCCTAACTTCTGTCCTATAAAGCAGCCAGAACCATAAAGAAATGTCTCCTGAGGACCAGAAGAGGGTTTCAACAAGGGAAACAAAAACACAGGAGTGGGATCAGCCTGTGTAATATATGGGGTCACAGTTGCAAAAAACAAACTAACCCCAAAACAACTTAGTTGAATCTGCAATAAACTCTTATTCATCCATTGCAAGCAAAGGATATGTTGCAACCCTGAAACACTAATAAAGTATGGAAAACAGGAACATAGGGCCCAAGTTCTGGTCTGAGTCCCATTATGCAGCCACTTAGTTGAAGCTTTGCAGGCAGAGGGGCCAGCTTCTCCAGATATTTGAGGGGGCCCAATGTGATGTCCTGATGTCATGTGCATGGCACATTGAGGGTCCCAGCCCCCTCAAAAAAAAAAACACTGGGGAGCCCCAAAATGCCCTGGCCCCCAGGAGCCACCCAGAGAAACTCCTCCAGGCACCAAGATTTTGGTGGCTATGTTTACAGGCCTGGGTCTGGTCAGTGCTTGGATGGGAAGAACGTCTGGGGAGAACATCTGGGGAGAACATCTGGGGAGAACCCTTGTATGCCACTGTGAGTTCCGTCATAGAGCAAAGTCAGGGATTTAAATGTAGCACATGCCTACACAAACTAACAAACTTCAAAAGTCCTTATAAATAAGCAGATGCACAGGGCTTTCTTTGATGTGCCCATACCCATCCATGGGTCTTCAGTACACATTGGTTTCCCAGCCATCTGCAGGGCAGATGCTGCAAGAACAGTGAAATTCATTATCTGATCACCTCAGGGATGGGTTGCCTTGTAGTTGGCCAATCAGATTTAGCTACATGATGACATCACAAAGCCAACCACAGCAAGGGCACCTACTTTTACTCAGAATGAGGTACCATTTCCCCACTGTTTTGCAGACCTATCCCCAGCAATCAGTGAAAGTGTGTTCGGGTGTGTTTGATTACATAAGAGGCCGTGTATTCTGTGCAATGTGTATCCTCGTCCCATTTTGGCGCAACTCTGATTTTAATCATGAATTGGTTAATCAGTTAAAAGGCATATTATTAAATGGATTCATTAAAAAGAATCCTAGGGTTAGGTAACCTGTAGCCCTCTGTTGTTGGATTCCAACTCCCATCAAGCCCACCCAGCACAGTCAACAGTCAGGGGTGATAGCAAATGGAGTCCAGCAACACCTGGAAGTTCTCTATCCTTGCTGAGATGCCTGGTGCCTTGGAGAAGGAAGACCTCTCTCAACAGCTGACTTAGTGCCATAGCACCTCAGAGTGGATAAGCGAAACCGTGTTGTATGGAAACACCATGAGCTTTTATCAAAACAGACATCCCCCTAAGCAATTTTAAACATTTAGAATAATCTGTTTTATTGTTGTCTCCACGCTTGCTCCTTCTCCCTCACAAATATCTCTTTGGGATAAATGGTTTCACATTTTCCTGGCAACCCACTCACCTACAAACAAGGATTTATGACCTTGTTGGGGGGAAACGTACGGGAATAGAAACACCTCTGCTTCCATAGCTTTGCTTTTAATGTGCATTTCATTTCACTTTATAGTAACTGCTTGTCAACTTTACAGCTGTGCTGTAAAAGCCAACAGGAACCAAGGGGGAAATGAACGGGCAGACACCCTGTTTTTTCTATAGCCCCTCCCTAGGGCACCAAGGGAAGGGGGGCACCACAGAAATTTCCCATTGCCAGATTTACCACGGACCATATGGTGCAGCTGAACAAACACAAACATTATTTATACAAATATATCAAACTAAACGTTATTTCCCATCTTTCATTTCATTTCAAAAAATAAATTTTATTTTATGGTTTTTTATTGTTCATATTTTGAATTAGATATAGAAGAGGGAACCCAAATCCTTTAAGTGCTTAGGGCCTCTAAAGGTCCAAATCTAGCCCTGCAAGGAGGAACCTTGCAGTCTGAACATCCTATGCAAGTTCGCTTGGAACTAAGTTTGGGCTTGAGCCCACATGAATGCACAGTGGGTTGCAATCCTAGTTGAATTTGCTTCCCTGCTAAGGATGGGGCACAGCTTATGTAGGCCAAAGACCAAGATTCATGTTTAGTGCAAAGTGACCAAATAGAGAGAGTTCCTGTACCACACTATTACTATAATGTGCTATTATTATGAAAGTATGAAGTCACACATGGTTTAAGAACATTTTGGCAATGAAAGGACAGTCTTTAACCCTCCGCTCCTTCTAACTTCAGCCACTAAACCAGGTATGGGGAAGCTGTAACCCTCCAAATGTTTTGGGACTCCAACTCCCATCAGCCCAAGCCAGCATGGCCAACGGTCAGGGATGCTGCGAGCTGTAGTTAAGCAACAGCCAGAGGGCCACAGCTTCCCCACACCTGCACTAAACAGATCAGGGCTTCAGACCAGAATTGGGAAACGGTGCCAAGCCCTACCTGGAAATAGACCATCCAGTACGGGATGAGAGTGAGCAACACAGGTAGGATCTTCATGATCACTTGGAAGTTGGCAATATTCTCATGTGACATCCCCACAGGCTGGGGCCTTGGACCTGAAAGTGAGCCATTAGCCTCGGCTTCTGACTGGTTACTATGTGTTCTGTAGATAAAAGGAACAGCAAAAGTGTATCAGGGCTTTTATAACGTGACCAGGGTCACACTCCAGGCTTCAAATTCAAGTTCATGTGGGCTTCTTATCCCCAAATAGCAGTTTCACTTCATTTATAGGAATCAAGACTGTTATTACAGAGCCTGAAGTGACATTCCCCAGAACTCAACAACCTGTTCAAAGGTGGATAAAGTACCCATCTATTTCCCACAAAGTCCACACAGTCCCTTTGAGCCTTGGCCCTGAGAGTGCATTCCTATGGTTTGGAAGTAGAGTGAGAATTGTTTCTTCTCCTGCCCTGCTGTAAGGGATAGGAAACTTGGCATTGGATAACGTAGAGAGCCACAACTCCCATCAGCCACAGTCAAGGACAACAAAAGCTGTAGTTCAACAACATCTGGAGGACCAAAGGTTTTCCATCTTTGTTGTAAGGAGAGTTCTGTGGGTGGTGAAGCATATGCTTTGGATGAAGAAGGTTCCAGGTTCAATTCCTGACATTTTTAGGCAGGGCAAAGAAAAACCCATCCGAAACC
This sequence comes from Podarcis vaucheri, assembly GCF_965113315.1. Classification (NCBI taxonomy): domain Eukaryota; kingdom Metazoa; phylum Chordata; class Lepidosauria; order Squamata; family Lacertidae; genus Podarcis; species Podarcis vaucheri. Next base: position 83,449,224 of record NC_138759.1, on the reverse strand, counting down.
TTGGCAAACCTGCTGTCAGTCAGTGCAAACAATATTGGGCTAGTCCATGAATGGGGAACCCTGTAGCCTTCCAGGTGTTGTTGAACTACAGCTCCCATCAGACCCTTCGGAAATGGTCTGTAGTAAGGAATAATGGGAACTCCAACACCATCTGGAGAACCAAAGATGCCCCACCCTTTGCACTTCCAGTGCACTTGGTGAGTGAGAAGCATGCATTGCTTCACCTACTGCAACTGGAAGATACTTTCCGCCCTTCTTGAGGGGTCTTTTTATACGGTCCCTTTCCACACAACACAAGTGGACCAACCAAATAATATGAGAGCTCCCAATGATTCCAGGGCTCAGCTTCGCTAGTCACATTTTCACTGTGCTTTTTTCCACTAGATTATGGAAAAAATAGAATATTAAATTAATTAAGAAGCTATTCCCTTAGGATAAGTTTATGTGGCCTTGTCTGAAAATGCAGCAGAATGAAGAGGTCAAATAGGCTGTATTACTTCAGACTGTAGCAGGGGATGCCATCTAAAAAAATAGTGTGTGTGTGTGTGTGTGTTTAAGAAACTCTCTGAAAGCAGAAAGCTAACATCATAGAGAACAGCCAAACAAGAACCATTTTATCTGGTGGACCCTGTTTTTTTAATATCACCCCCTACTTGCATCCTAAAGTGGTAAAGTCCATAATTCCCTCAAGATTCTACCATCTCATTTGCTGCATCTGTACACCTGCACTGTGTTAATGCTGTCTAGGTAAAGGGTAACTCCTTGCTGGAAGGTAATGCTTAACCCTTTCTGACTGATCTAAAAAAGTTTTGTTTTGTCTTGTTTTGTTTTGTTTTGTTTTGTTTTTTAAACCAACTGCTACACGCATGCTTTCTGAGTGGTGCTCATGCCAGTCCTAAGCGCATATCCAGCACTGTTCAAAGGAAAGTCCCATACGGTAGATGGCCTTGGCCAGCCGAAAGAGATATCCTCTGCTTTACCTGGTTTTGGTGGTCATCTTCTGGATTGCTTGGCCACAGCAGCTTTTCTGGAAGGCCAACTGGAACATGGGGTAGACTTGACTGCCAGCCGCAGGCTTTGTGACAAAGGTGGGGGCAGCCAGGAGGAAGACGATGATGGCCAGGGCCAGGCAGCCAGCAGGGATAGCATAGCCAATAAGGAAGTCCACATTCTGCTGGATGAAGGCAATCACCAGCAGAGAGATCACAGCCCCAATATTAATGCTCCAGTAGAACCAGTTGAAGAAACGTCGGGTGGCATCCCGGCCACGGTCCGTCACCTTCAAATTTTTAAAAGCACAAGGGAGTGAGACCATGTTCTGATAGACAAGTTGCTTGTGTGAATTATCCCTGTAAGAATTGTCTCCATGTGACCTACAAGGAATATATTTAAAACCTGAAAGACAATGGGTCCTTTCTGTCCAAGTATAAGTGGACTAGGACTAGTAAACATTTATAGGGGTTGATAACTGTTGTGGTCTTATTTGCAAGGCTGATGTGCACACATGGAAAACTCTTTTGTGGGATGCCACAAAAGATATTTGAATGAGGTACAAACCAAGGGGGTCCTGAGGTCGAGTTTGACAGAGGCAGCTGTATCCTGACACACCAAACCCTGGTGAGGAGAAGACATATCCACTGCAAGGGAGGCAATGGCTTCTTCTTGGCTTGTGAACAATTATGGGGAAGTGGGTGGGGTAGGACAGCTTTAATGAAGATGCACAAAAACTGGATGGTGGGTGGGAGTTTGAGCAGGAGAGCACTATATCGTCTCTTTAGCATGTCCCTATACCACATTTTGAGGGCGCTGGCTTTGGAGCTACCAAGAAACTGTGAAGACACAATCTAAAAACAAGAGGTGATGAAAGGTTAATCTCGAATGTTCTGGACAAGGTGGGACAATCAGTACTGCAGGAGCTACACTGAACCTCTCCTGTATTATTATTTTTTTTTTGGGGGGGGGCAAAGCCATTCTACTGGTCTGTCTACCAAGCCAGTTTTATTCAGAAAATAAATTTCTTACATGGTTTTTATTTCTCAAACTCCTTTTGAAGCTAGGCCCTTTTGTTTTCGTGGAGGAAACAGCTATCAAAGGCTACCAGCCATGATACCATACACTCCAACATTTCTTCAGTAAAAATAGGGATGTCCCATTCCATGATAATTTTATTACTTATACCCCACACATTTTACTGGGTTGCCCCAGCGTCTCTGGGCAGCTCCCAACACATATAAAAACATAATAAAATGTTAACATTAAAATAAACCTTCCCTATACAGGATTGCCTTCAGACAGCTCAGGGGTCGGATAACTCCATACCCTCCAATATTTCTCCAATGAAAATAGGCATATCCTAAGGAAAAGTGGGACAATCTGGGATCAAATCAGAATCCAGGACAGCTTTTCTAAATCAGGGACGTCCCTGGAAAATAGAGACACTTGGAGAGTTTGTGATGGTGATGCTCTGACTCCCCAGTTCAAGGCAGTCATGTTTTTGAATACAATTACCGGAGACCGCAGGATGGGAAATGTTGTGTTCCAGTCTTGCTTGTTGGTTGGCTGCTGTGAGAACAGAATGCTAGACTAAAATGGGTCAATGGCCTGATCCAGCAAGCTATTTTTGTGTTCTGTTGGGGAATTTCAGCTGCATTCTGGAGGGCATTTACCAAAATGGCCTCCTGAATTTTGTTATCCATTAAATGTTGGCACAACTGTGGATCTAGCTTTAATAAGAACACAGCAACCTGGCCGATACCAAGTCAGGCCACTTGTCCATCTAGCTCAGTATTGTCTCTACACCAGTTGGCAGTGCAACTCTAGCATTAAAGGTCTCTCCCAGTCCTACCAGATGCCAAGGATTGAACTTGTGACCATCTGCATGCAGAGCAGATGCTCTGCCACAGACCTACTATTTTATTAAACAATGAAATAGTGTTGCTTAATATAGTTGGAGGAAGCAATGGGCTTGGGCCCTTCCTCCTTCCAATCCTCTCTTAGCCCCCTGCTTCCTTCACCCACCAATATCCAACTCTGGGAAGCAGGTCATAAAACAAATAAATAAACCCACCAAGAATATTTGGTAAAATTCCCCCCATCCCCCAATTTTGCAACCCACAAATAGCATGCAGAACTTGGGGGAGAATAATCCGGTTTAGCTCTAGTTCTGCCACAAGCAGACAAGCAGCTCCATTCTAGGACCAGGATAAGGGAAATTCAATTCGCTCTCAGGGGGGAGGAGAAACTGCTCTTCCTTGTTCTTTGTAAGGAGCTCAGTCAGGAAGTTGCCTAATCTCCTACAAATTTGAAAGACCCCTGGCTGCAGATGCTTTTACACATGTTTGTTTGGTTTTAATGGTGTTCTGGGTGGAAACTGAGCATGGCAGAAGTACTGACCCTATTGGTACAGACATCAGAAACCCTTCTCATGCTAAACCCCTAAACAATCTGGGCCCCCAAATACCTGAAAGAACACCTCTTTCCCTCAGAGGTGTTTTTTTTTTTTGGGGGGGGGGTTGGAGACCCGGGAGAAGGAATTCCCTTATCATGGAGGAGGCCTCTTCATTACACAGCTTTTGCTGAATCCTGAAGATGGACTTTTTACTCTGCCTTTTCACAGATGTTTATTTTGAAGACCTGCTTTATTTCTGTGATTGCAAGTTGTTTCAAGTTGTTTTTAACATTGTGTTTTAATTGTTCTAACCCACCCTGGGATCTTAGGGTGAAGGGTGGATTGTTGTTAGTATTATTGATGATGATGATGATGATAACAATAATTCTACTTTTAAAAACGAAAACTCTTTTATTGTCTTTTTCAGAAAAATAACACGTAGGAAGATAAAAGCTACATTTAATTGAAAAACTACTGAAGAAGAAGAAAAGCCAGCATACTGAAAAAGATGCTTTAGTCAGGGCCCCTACTTTAGAAGTCCCTCCCTAGAGAGGTTCGCTTAACACTGAGCGTGTTATCTTTTCAGCCGCGGGTAAAAACTTTTCAATTTCTGGAGGCCTTTTCTATTTTTGATTTAATTCATTTAGGTTTATGTTGCGTTTTCTTATATTGCTATTGCTGAAAATCTGTACTGAAAAGCAGGATATAAGGAAGTATGCAAAAATAAACTGAAATAATGCATTCTGCTTTTAACAAGAGTCAGGAGACAATGAGCCAAAGGCTGCATATACACTTTGCCTTTAAAGCACATCCAAAACACATTATTCCCCTCAAAGAATTCTGGGCCCTCTGGTTTTCCCCTCACAAATTTACAATTCCCAGCAAACTTTAATAAATCACAGTGCCCAGAATTCTTTAAAAGGAAAAAAAACCAAACCATTTCGAATGTATTTCAGAGGTATTGTGTTTACTCAATCACTGTATATTGAAGACAGAAGGAGCCCATGAAACAAGGAGCAAAGTGCACCGGTATCCTTCTTGTTTAAATAGGAAGGGTAGATGTGAGCCCAGATCTCTTCTTACCTGGTCAGCGCCAAATGGTGTGAGGTTGGCTTTGACAGAGCTGATGCTCAGGGCCAGGACCAGTAGACCACTGTACATAACAGGGGCACAATATTGACTTGGCAATTGCCGGTTGCAGTCCGTACTACCATTTTTGCAGGCGGGTTGTACTGGGTAAGTTGGCATCTCTCCGCACAACCAGAGCCGACTATCTTGCGAGGCCACAGCTGGCAGGAGGCAGGCTGACAGCAAGTAGAGCAGGAAGCTGAATGCAATGGTCCAGTAGCGGCCCAGGTAAGCATCTGCAAGCCAGCCCCCAATGGGCGAAAACAGGTAGGAGGCCCCCAAGAAGAGCAACGCCGCACGCGAAGACTGGGTGCCGCCCCAGTTGAAGTTGCTGCTGTTGAGGTACAGGACAAGGTTGGAGACGATGCCAAAAAAAGCGGTTCGCTCCAGAATCTCCACCAGCAGCACAGCAGCACAGGCAGTCTTCCTGCCCTCAAAGGGAGATGTGGCAGGCCTGTCAGGGGCCTCCTGCTGCCTTATGAGGGGCTTCCGCTCCTCTCGGGGCCCCCGCGAGGCCATGCAAGCCCTGCCTTGGGATCTGAGTTCTTTATCAGTCTGGCTACCTGCCTATTCTCTTGCCTCTCCCTTTCTTGCCCGTGTCTTTTCCTCCGAGTCTTTCTTCCCAGGGATCCTCTTTCTACTCCAGAGCCTCTCAGTGCTCCTTGCACTTCCTCATTTCTCTGCTCAAATACAGATGTCATATGACAGCTCTTTTCTCTGAAAGGAAACTTTCATTTTCTGTGAGGCAGAGCTGGTTCCCTTTTCCCATGAGTCACAATCATATTTTCTTCCCTCCCACTTTACAATCTTTCATCCCTTCTCACTGCGGTTTTTGAAACAACAACAGCTCTTTAATCTATTTATCTGACTTTAAAAACAAAGCAAAACTGCTCTTTGGCTCCCTCAGCCACCAAAAGTTTAGCCTTTTTCTATGAGGCTCTCACAACTAGATGAGACGAAGGAGAATGGGTAACTACAACAGTACCTTCCTCCCCGCCCCGGCCAACACACACATGAGGGCATTTTGCTCAAGGCTTTCCCAAACCCAGGGAATTCCCAGGGGGAACCAACAATAAGCAGCTCCCTCCAGATCTCGATATTTGTCTCTCCTTCTGTCCCAGGAATGCAGGACCTTTTTCAGTCTACAGGCAGAATTCGTTTTTGAGCAAACCTCCGGGAGCTGCTGGCCAGTGATGGGAAGGGTCAGAGGCAGATAATAGTCAGCAGAGCAATTAATGCAAATGTGTGCCTTTGTACAGCAGGCTAGTTTCTACACACACACAGTAGTGGCTGACAGGTGGAGCTGCATGCCTTTCTTGACTTCCCAACGCCGCATGTTGCTGCCAGTTACCAAGAAGGTAAAGGGAGCCTGGCACAGTGCGGTGCAGCAGCAGAGCCAATCCGATGCCGCGCTGCACCGTGCGGAGATCCCCGCTGACTTCCCCCTTCACCTCTTGGTAACCTGCAGCAATGCATGGCATAGGGAAGTCAGGAGAGCAAGGCACCTATGCAGCCCTGATGGATGCTACTGTACACACTCACCTGCCCCTCCATCCAGACAAGCAAGAGTCATTATCATACCTCAAGGACACATTTGCAACCAGGCAGAAAACCTCAAGGAGTGTGTAGCTGGAGAGACGGGTTTGGAAGTGTCCTGAGGACTCTGTTACCTATAGTGATGCACATCTGCTTTAGCGCACGGCAGGCCAAAGAGAGGTGGTCTGCCTCAATAACAAGGCCTAGAAAAGATTAAGTTCTTCATTCCTTCCCCTCTGTTGATGAGTCAGCAAAAACACCCTTATTGCAGCACTCTGGACAAGAGCTCTCTCAGTGGGACATCCCTCATTGGGACATCAATCCATTAAGCTTCCTCATAGCTGCATGATGGAAATCAACAGAGTGGGACTTTCACCCCCTAACCTGTGAATGCAAGTGACCCCAAAGGAAAGAAAGAGAGGAATTATTGATCCCATATACACCAGCAATGTGTATTAATGTTCTTGAAAGATGGACCTTTAGGGAATCTAAAAACTTGTATGTCGGGGAAAGGGTTATTCACCACTGGCCTGCAGAAGAGGTATGGAATTAACAAGTGAGGCACGTGTGGTTTGTACCAATTGGAAGAGGGTAGATTACTGTTCTGACTCCTAGTCCAGCACTGCACAAGCATTGGATTAGGGAGGTAGCCAAGAGACACTTCTAGGCTGGCATTTTACTTCAAGAGCCTGTGGTGTAAAGAATTGTGTTCCTTCCCATTTTTTTCTAAGTTAAAAAACATTCTTCCTCTCATTCTGAAATCTGCTTCTTTCTCTGCCCATTGGACAGTCCCAATCACTTTTTAAAAAAACCCAAATGCAACTGTTTTAATATTTGCATTCCTTCAAGTCATATTTGGAAACTGACGCCAAAAACAAAACAAGATTTAGGGCCCTCACAGACGTTTGTTTGTACAGTTAAGTGCAAAGTTATTATAGAGCTCTTAAAGAGCTCTTTCCTCTTGCACAACAGCATAACTACAGTATTTTTTTAAGTGAATGAGCAAAGTCCAGTCCAATAAAGGAGTTGTATGCAGAGTGGTTGAAAGGAACCAGCTGACCTGGACAAAGTTGTTCAGATCCCAGGGACCTTTCCTGGGCATTTTAAGCCCCTCTGAAATTTGTGCTGAACTTCATTTCAATTTCTATACTTCCCCTAACCCCATCTCCTCCCAGCAGACTCAGAGCACCTTATACCATTGTTAAGCCAAAATAGCATTTTGAAGAAGCAGTTTGATTCAGATTGCTATGCTAGTCACTGAGAAAAGGCTGCAGCCTAAGCACACATCCCAAGCAGAACCATATTGGAGAAACCTAGACAGATGCTTGCCTTTAAAAATAAAGAAGGGGGAAAAAGAATATATGTTGCTTAGGAGGTGAATTGTACCTTCCCCGTCCCCATTCACATGGTGATTTCACATCTCTAGCATAGATGGAACATAAAAGGATGTTCACATGCAAAAAGTGCAATACCCCCAGCAGTGTGGAGAGTCAATTGCAATTTAATGTATAGCACACAGAGAAAGATAATAAATGAATAGTTTTAGGAGCTGTCCATCTTGAAGCAGGCATCATTTAGCCCAGGAATTAAATCCCTCAACTCCTGCTGACAAAATGACAGATCTACCAAGCTAAGCATAATTCCTATGGAAATTATTGTGGTTAAATTAGTAAAGTGCATGTTCAAACACAAATTTCCTTCAGTAGCTGATGGACAAAACACTATATGTTCCAATTAAAGTAGCTGAAAGAGGTGTATGGATTAAATGCTAAAAGCAGTGAACATTTGCAGCTGGAAATTCCTCTCTGAAAAGCAATACTAAAGTAGCCCTACAAGATAAACGGTCTTTAAAGTGGATAATGTGACTGGACAATTGGAATCACCACAGGTTTTAACTAACTAATCCTCATGTGTCAATTAAGAGTCCTCTGTGTATTGTTTCAATTGTCTGGTCATGTTATCCGCTTAGTATGTGGTCTGCTGCGCGTCAAAACAATCCTCTCTCATTCCTTAGTGTGTTAGGGCAAAATGCTTGCTCAAGGGCCATGGGAGAGCCTCTCCTACTCTTCATGATGCTGAAGGCAGGAGGTTGCTCCTCTCCTCCTTCAGAGCAGTAGAAAATCCAATGCCGAAGGAAGGAAAAGAAGATCCACATCACAGGTGCTGCTGCTGCCATTTATTACAACAATTGCAAATGAAAAGTAGTCAAAACAGATTAGTTAAAAGTAGTCAAATTACAGGAATAGGGTGGGCCCTGGAAGTGCACATCTGAGGGGTCAAAGGCCCGGTTAAAGGGTTCTGTCTTCAGCTTTTGCCAAAAGCTGTATAGTGAAGAAACCAGACACACAGAGATTCCCCATATGTCCTTCTTTGTGAAGGTCAGATGTCAAACAGAGCAGGACTATTGTGCCATTTATTTATTTATTTATTTATTTATTTATGCCCCGCCTATCTGGCTGGGCTTCCCCAGCCACTCTGGGCGGCTTCCAACAAAATATTAAAAAACAGTAATGCATCAAACATTAAAAGCTTCCCTAAACAAGGCTGCATTCAGATGTCTTCTAATAGTTGTCTAGCAGATTTTAGTGGGTACCTCTTTGCCTGTCCTAATACATCAGTGGTGGGAGACGTTGCGCCTGGTAAAATTTATCTTTCTATACCACAGAAGGCCTTCTCTGTGTCAGTGGCAATGGACCTGAGGCATGGCTGGGAGGTCACATGAGGCCTTCAGGACCCTGTGGGCCCACTCTTGCTCTGCAGACTGGGAATCACTACTTCTTATCTATTCATACTGATAAGAATATACAGATTTGTCACACACAGAAGCTCTCAGGGCAGCTCACAAAATGTTACCACAATGAAAATCACATTCAGGTCTGTTGTCAGTAGGGTTAGGGAGAAAATTGATTCAGTTCACAGGTGATTCTGTCTAATTCATGCTTTCTGAAGCAATATGCAGACCAAATTAGAGCCATCCTTTGAAATGGCCACTTCTCCGAATTTTGCAACACAGCTGTCCAGCCGACAAATGTGTACAAAAATGCAAATATTGGGATGAAGCATGAATAAAATGCATATGAAACAACATACAAAAATGCACTGTAAAAGAAATTGCAAAAATGTCCATGATAGGCAAAATTAGGTTCAAAACTTGTATATTAGGAAAAATTCACACTAAAATGTTGGCGAATTTTCATTGGGACTTTAAAAAAAGAATGCAAACAGATCTAGAAATCCAGAGAACTGAACTTATGGTCAGAAAAATGAACAAATGAATGAAACTTTGTCTATTGAAAAATAAGAAACTGAGAGAAACCGAAATTGACAGATTTGTCCACGCCAATAACAAAGTTAACATGATTTCTATAGGGTGTAAGGATTATACTGGTGGCATTTCTTGTTCATATCCATGGTTTTCCTTGATGTTTCCATTTGGCCTCTGCCTACTAGGCATCAGAGCTACTGCTGACATTTCTTCTCAGGAGAGTGGGACTGAGCAGCTGGATCTCACTCAGTGAAGGCAAGTCTTTCCATGTTGGTAGTTGCCAGGCAACAGATCCCACTGATACCTTGAGTCAGTTGGTTCTCACTCAGCCCATAATTAAGCCCATCTTCCCTTGCTGGATCCCTCTTCTGTGGTGTGTGTGTGTGTGTGTGTGTGTAAGAGAGAGGGGGGGCTACTCAGCAAGCCCATAAAAAATATGTAATGGCAGAGAGTGAGAGCAAGCAATCCTATAATTCTACAAATGCTACTCGCCTCTGACTCCACCTGCAGTTTGCCTCTGGCCCTACATACTGCTTGTATGTGGCCCCCAACAGATTACCCTGTGAGAATGCAGCCCTTGAAATAAAAAGGGTTCCCTACCCTGGGCTCATGTAATTCAGACAAGCCTTCTTATAATAATGTATACCACTATGACATGTTTCATACATTCTTTTGTACACTACTTGACCTCAAAAGGTAGCTTATTAATACTTTGAATAAATGAAAATAGAAACTAGTACAGTAGCTGTCTCATATGTCAGTAATCCTATCCTCTTCCCTTCTGAAGACTGTACATATCCCATTGCTAAAACATATTACCCCCATCATTCTCAGTCTATCTCTCTCTCTTTTTTGCCTCACTTCTGGACGGCTTTCCTCAGAGAGGATGGCCTGGCTGGTGCCTCACTCTCACACCTTTCTTTTGCCAGTCAGAGAGCTTTCTTCCATTTCCCCCAGCATTCTTAAATGCCAGCTGAGTGGGTCTTCTGCTGGTTACACTCACTTATTTTTATCTTCCCCTGCTGTTTCCATTTTGCTCTTTTAGGCTGCAATTCTATAATCATCTTCCTTGGAAGTTAGTTCCATTGACCTCAGCAGGGTGCACTTCTGAGTAGACATCCATAGGGTTGTATTGCCAATTACATTGTGCTGGTGTTTTCGTTTCATTGCTCTGATTGCTTTTATGGTTGTTAACCACCCTGGAAGCTGTGCTAATAGGGCAGAGAATCAGGGTTCCCGCCCCCATGAAAACATAAAGAAAACACATTTTGAAATACACGTGACCTTCAAAAGACACATTCCTGAGGCTGCCTCTCCTTTTTCCCATTTCAGGGTGTCTTAATCTTTTAGGGTCGTCCAAGGTGTCCCACTCCAAAAATACTAAAATTTCCACAGTTTCAGCATTTAATATGTACCAACAAGATCCTCTTTCCAAGTAACAAGGCACTGGGAGAGGCAAAGTTGGCAGGTTCCGCTACAAATCCCATATACACTTGTAACCTGTAGACATAACGAGAAAAATAGGTACCGACCAGCTGAGATAACTATTTCCTAAAAAAAAATATTAAAAAATCCTTTCTGTAACAAGGCAAAAGACATTTAACTAAATGAAATTTAATGAGGCATTTGTAAAGACAGTCATTGCTAGGGGCTGTTAAGTGGCAAATTGAAAGATGTATAAATCAACTCAGCCATTAACTACTGTGCCTCCACAATAATCGGCTCTGGGTGGTGAATAATTAACAAATAATCAAGAGTGACATTTCCTTTTGGGCGTCATGGGGAGGGAGGAATGCTGATGTGAATGAAGCTGCAGGGGGTGCAAGGCAGCTGCGAGGTTATAGCTGTGGTGGACGTTCTAGGGGGACTAGTCTCCAGGTGCAATAGGCAGAGTGTCTCTTTGGGTCATCATGTAGCTTGCAGTGGGAGTCAGTCATGGCTATTGCTGTCACATGTCTTCTCTCAACCCCAATGCCATTCTTGCTATTAAAACATTACACTAAGGGTGGGCAACCTGTGTGACCCCCAATCTTTCTGGATGACAGCTCTCATCATCCCTGACCATTGACTGTGCTATCTGGAGCTGATAGCAGTTGTAGTTCAACAACATCTGTAGGGCTACAGATCCACCATGTCTGCCTTGAACAGACCGGAGGAACAATCACGGTGCTGCTAGGTGGAAAGATTTATCCTCCACCTCCTGCCTTTATTCCCGATTTGCCTGTCTAGTCTAGATTATACATCTATAGAGGGAAGGGCAGAATAAAAGCCACAGTACCACAGGACTGCAGAACAATATTTTTCTGAGTGCAGAATTCTCATCTTTTGTTTCTGTCTGTGAAGACAGGCTTGAAAGTGCCTGTAGAAATCTGTCATCTGTTTCTCCAGCCTATGGATTATTTGGGTTGCCCTTTTCTGCCTGGCAGTCGTATCCTGCACTAATTTAACAAGCAAATAAAGAGGAAGAGGGGAACATCTGATATGGAAATCTCATTCCAAATTAAAAAATGGCAATGGTTCCTCTCCTCTGTGGCTGAGTTTCAACCAAGCAGCTTGATACCCGCAACAGATTGTGTTTGTGTATGACTGGGGCCATGTGTCTCCTGGCGCAAAATCCACTCTCTTGCACTGGCTCAAGCATATGGCTTGCACATCCCCCCCCCCATGTATTTCCATTTGGACAGTACAATGGAACTGCAAGAAGCAGAAGCACATCCACTTACTTGTCAGCACTTCTCGCAAGATTTGGAAGCCACACTGTCTGCTTCCTTACAGTGACAAGTGATTCTTAGATGGTCTTCTCAAATTAAGTTCCGTTGGTTAAGGGAAACTGCCAATACTTTATTTTGACTTTAGGGGACTACCTCACAGCAGTGGACTTGGCACTGCTAATGCTTGCATGTTTTGCACAGTGTCCACACAATACCCTCATCAAAGTGTGAGAAGTCTACCATATCTGCAGAAAATCAATAAGGGACAAAAAGAAAAAAAGGCAGAAATGGTAAATATAGACTGCGTGCGAGAGACAGACAGGCAGAGAGAGCATTCTGATGAATACAAGGTTGTGTGGACACTGCACAGAACTTGCATGCAGGAGCGGCACCAAGTTCACAAATAAACGACAGTGTGGCAGCCTCCTAGATCATGTCCAAAGTAAGGTCAAGATAATGATTTGCTGTGGGTCGATACGTCTCCAATACCATGTCAATCCTGCAGCCCCATGCTCCAATGCATTTCTGTAGTATTGACTGCTCTCCATTAGAGGGCAGCAGTTAAACTTCATGGGCCTTGCATGTGGTGGTTTTCTTTGTGCAGAGGACTTAGGGCAGAAGTAACTTTAAAAGTGTGAGGTGAGATACTTTTGCCTGTCTGTGGTTCCTTCTAATTTATCTGGGTAAGAGCACCAGATTAAGGGCCACAGGGTGTGCTGTCCATTCAAATGGAAATGTTACCACAGGTAACAAATGGTTTGATGCAGTGCTTTTTTCTAAAAAAAATGTTTAGGGGTCCTCTCAATTTGACTCAAGAAAATCACCATTTTATAGTTCAAATCAGGAAAAATAAATACAGTAAATGGACAAAAGTACAAAGATTCACAAAATGTTTAGGGGTATGTGTAATCCTGCATTCCCCCCAGAAAAAAACCACTGGTTTGATGAGAGAGGGTTGTGGTTAGGGATAGACAAATCTGTCAATTTCAGTCTCCTAAGTTTCTCATTTTTCCAATCTTAAAAAAATCACTTCTCCACATTTCCACAAGAATTTGTGATTTTAAAAAATCTCATGAAAATCTGTCAGCATTTTAGTGTGAATTTCTCCTAATTAAATATATTTTTGTATCCATTTTTGCCTAACGTAAATATTTTTGCAAGTAATTTGCTCTAATATTTTATGTTATTTTCACTAATACATGCATTTCTGTGGACACTTTACCTTAAATTACAAATGGCTAATTTCAGAATTAAAACTCCAATCACAAAATTGGAAAATTGCCACTTGGTCCTGCCTGGCTTAGACAGCAGCCATAAAAATGATGTGGCTTCCAGTATTACTTTTTCTTTTTCAAACTATTATCCTGTGAATACACAATAAAGACCTCAATAAATGGTAAAAAGCAGCTGTGACTTCAAAAGGCAGTTTGGTTTGCTCCAACCGTTAAAAATATCTGGCCTTGCCACCCCTTCAGTGATAGCACAACGGCTCTCATTTTAAAAATATTTTGTTAATGATCCAGGGTGATCTGCAGATCTCATGGTTAGATTTTTGGACCTTCCATCTCTTCCATGACCCGTTACTGAACACCCTTTATTTCAGAACTCAGATAGATATATTTTCAGGAAATGGGAAAGTGGTGATTTAAGCGAGGCCAGCACTTCTGAAAGATGATGTGATTCAAACCAAATTAAAAGATGTTCCATTTCATCGGATACATATCCATCAGTCTATCAATCAATCTCTTCATTATGGTCAGTGACCAATATTCATACATATCTATCATACTTTCTACTTAATAACTCACCCTGAGATCAAAAGCCATGCTACTAGATCTTCTTTTGAATTCAAAAGAAGCTTTACAAAATGCTTGCTCAGACTCCTACAGGTTTTAATTATGGATTGAAAAAGTTTTGGGAAGGTGATACAGGGATGCCTATATCTGATGAGGAATGGCAGGCAATCTGGGTTGCTCTGCTTCTTTGGTCAGATTCAGCTAGGGTCAAGGAAAGCACTATCAAACCTACCCATCCTTGGCACTTCTATCTACAGCGGCTTAGCAGGATATTGAGTAGCAGATATAACAGCTGCTGGAGAGAATGCAGGTCCACCAGCTTTTTAAAATTACATGTAGTGGTCTTGCTCCGAAGTTGCTTTATTTGGGTGAAGTTTTTCAGGAAATGGAACATACAGCTAAACAAAAACTTTCACCTGACACCAGGCTTGCACTCCTTTCTGTTTTTGATGCCGATGTTGAAACATTGCTTCGTAAAGACTTAGTTATATATCCCATCATAGCAGCTAGACTGACGATTGCCAAGTACCGGAGAACCCTGGCTGGAAACTTGTTATGGGACTGGCCTATCCAAACTTGGATCTTGGCATTAATGGAAAAGTTGACCCACAAGCTGCGTATGCAAATAAATCTGATACACATCTGACAAATTCTATGTCATTTGGTCCAGTTTTATTATATACGCCACAATGAAAGACCATGGTTTCTGCCTGCCTCGCAGACGGGGACATAAGTGGGAAAGCACTCTGGGATGATTTGTATATTGCTAGCTGGTTTGACCAGGGAGCAGGAAGGTGGTGATTGGGGATTTGTTTCTTGCTCTGTATTTAAAAAATCAATATCTTAATTTTGAAAGGAAGAAAAACCGAAACACTATTCATTCACATGTCGGGCATCTAAAGGGAGGAGGAACATGAAAGTCCTGGAGCCAAAATAACAAGACAACTCCAGTAGCATCTACTTATGAGACAAAGAATGATGTGTATAACTACCAGGACCTTGGTTCTTTGTGTGTGTCCTCTGGCCATGATGATGGGCATCCTAATGCTGGTGGCCTGTGGTATCTTACACGCCAGTATTATTTCACATGGGTTTCATATTGCTTTCCTGCCCCCTCCCCACCCCAATACCATTTTCTCACATTGCTGCACTTTTCAGTCTGCTTGAGTTGCCACCAGGACTAAGAGTGTACTGACAGTTTCCTGACGATTGAAACCACAAGCAAACGAAATAAACTACTGTATGGAAACTAATCACAACGTCAGGAGGAGAATGAAATGAAGAGCATGCTGGGCCTTTTCCTCTCCCCAGCTCTGAAGATCATTGCTGTTCAGTGCACGCTCATGCATGATGGACCTGATGGATGTGCTGCTAATGACCCTTTCCTTAATGGTGATCAGAAAAGGTACCTCTCTCAATTTCTCGCTTGGTTCTGTATTTTCATATCTGTCCATGCTGGCTCTCTCTGGCTCTGTTCAGCTTTCTCTGAAAGTCCTCTCCATCTGCCATCCACAATGGTCCTTTCATTTTGCCCGGCTTTCTGCGGTAGATGAATACTCTACTGGTGTTGCCTTCTTTGAGGCCAATACCAGTTTGCAGACCTGAGGCTTTCAGGTGCCCACGTATCTGTTTTCTTTGTTCTGCTCTCAAGTCAAGAAGAGACCATTCATTTGTGATCCCACTTTCTGCTGGTGAAAAGCAGTGAGGGGGGGATTTTGGTTAATACCATACCCAAAAGGATGGGAGAAGAAAATAATTTTCACCCTTATTACTCACATCTCTAAATGGACATCAAATGACAATGAATGTCAGCATCTTTGAGATGTGAAGTTGACATATCAGACCAAGTGGCCTACAGATGACAGGTCTCCTGTCCTGCTCCTGGACCAACAGCTGTGTCCTCATTATTCAGAAACCAATCTGGCATTTTATGTCCACTTGTTCTCACTATTTTTCCAAATATGGGGAAACATTGGGGGGGGGCGGTTATGCCTGCTGTAATTTGAAAAGGCGACACCTTTCCATTTATTCCCAAGATGTGCATCTGAACTCAGAAGCCCACTTTCAGCTTAGTAGAAACAGATGGATACTAGAATCTGTCTTAAATTCCTCCTTCTCTCAGCATGGGAGCTGTTTGCCTTTTTTTGAAAATTTAGCTCATGAATTTAGCTTCATGTCTCCAATTATCACTGCCTGAATCACGAAGGAGGGAATTGACTAGAGATTTCTTACGAATTTAAGAGTCCTGCTGGGTTAAGAATCCACCTAGTCTAGCACCTTGTACCAAGGGTGGCTGGCCACAACCTGACCACTTCTCTTCTCACCCCAAACATCATATCATGTATAAACAAGTAGTTGTGGATTCCCAAGCCAATACAGACCCTTGAGGAACACCACTGCTTACTTCCCTCCGTTTAAGGCCTGTTATTTTAGTCCTACTCTTTGCTGCCTTTTTTCTGCCTGTTACCAATATATAAGGTGATCTAAATTCTTGCCCCATAATTGCTAAATTTCCTAGTCTACATTGCTTAATAACTACTATCCAGCTTTGCATGTAAAGTGAACCCAATATGAAGATTAAAGGGCAAAAGCCTATTGGAAAAAGCGGGGCAGGAAAGGACATAAAAGTAGTCCCAGGAGAACACTGCTGTTCAAAAATAATAATAAAAAAATCATATATGCATATTACTAGCCTGGTTAAACCAGATGTGACAAAGCTGTGGTCCTCCAGACATTCTTGGACTTCAACTCCCATGAGCGCCAGCCAACATGGCCAATGGTTAGATGTTGTAGTAGTCCAGTAACATCTGGAAGGCCACACCATTTCCACTCCTGGCTTAGACCATCATATTAACAGAATTAAGTACTGCATCACTTTAATACCATTTATATAAATAACACAGGAGGCAACAGTGGGCAGGGCCTTCTCTTTGATTGTACCCTGTTTATAGAATAAATTCCTCAGTGACACTCATGCAAGCCAATCTTGTAGTCCTTTAATTCTTATTCTCCTGAGCCTTTGGTGGCTGATGCAGAACCAGCCCTAACATTAGGTGGGGTGAAGTAGTTGTCTCAGGCTGCTGATTTTGAGTGTCATGAAAAGGTTATTATTGTTATTTTTGACCCTTCAGAGGAAAAGCCTATGAGATTTTCTGCCTGGGTTTTTTGAAATAAAGTGCCCAAATTACTCAGCCAATTTTGGGCACTCTACACCTTAAAAGTGGGGAGAGCGATATTGCGCCATTAGTTATTCTGCCTCAGGAAGCAAAATGTCTTGGACTGTTGCTGGACTTAGTGCTAGCACTGTACTTATTGCTAGCACTGTTCTTTTAACTGTTTTATTGGATTTTTGGTTTTGATGTTGTGTTGTATTGATTGTTTGTTTTTAGCTTACTGTTAGCCTCCTTAGATTCTATTGATGGATGCCTGTATAGGGGGCAGGGGGGAGACAGTAATGATTTGAAACAGCATTAGCCATTGTGAACACCCAACCAGGGCATAGTCATTATTACAGATTCATTAACCCAGAGTAGAAGGAAAATTTTGATCGCACCTCTGCTTGGCTTTGAGAGCTCTTTTTCATGTTGGTTGTTTATGAAGCATTCATTCTGGTTTATTTGTGGGGAGCTTCTACAACATTGCCTCAAGCAATTGTTATCCTCCACTTTCTGTGGCGTTTTCACACCACTTTCCTCATTGCAGAAAAATCCAGTTGCGGGGTGGGGTGGGCAGGTGGGGAGTTTGTTGAGCAAAAGTACCAAACCAACTTTGATTGCACAACCTGAAGTTGTTGGTATGTGAGTAAATCCCACCTGAAAATAACAGCAGTCTGGGAGCACCCAAAATTATGGAGATTTAGTTGGAATTCTATTCATTGTGCTTATGATTTAGACTTTTTTTTTTTAAGTGCTCCCCAGCCACCAACTAATGCAGAACTCCCATTTTACAGTGACTGAAAATCTGGTCTTGACCGATTTTTTTAATGCAGGCCTGAACAATTTATGACCCATCAAGTCAACTGCAGTGCAACTGTCATGTATTTTGTCCTGCCAGACAGTATCTGTTGTTCAGGCAAGCAGCAGAACCCAAAACACCTATACTGTCCCTAGTGGGCTTCCATACATGACTGAAGGGCTGCATTTGACCTTGTTTCATGTCCAAGACACACCTTTCTTCTAATACCTCTCTCACCTGAGCTGATTAAGGCTGACGGCCAAACTTGGAAGCAGGTCCGGGAATTTCTAAATTGTAATAATGGCTGGGTGGATTCTCATTGGAATCTTAGAGTGCAGGGAGGGGAGATTTAGCTCTTCCCACTGCAGCCATGATCTCAACAGAAATCTAATTTGGACCAATTAAATGTGTTTTCTAAGGCAAATAGCAGCATGAAAAGCAGTTTTTGTCAGGAACACGGGTGAGGAGGGAAGGTTAAATTCTCCCTATACATTGCAATCTGAATGAAATTTGGGGCCCCCCCATGTCTATTACTACAAATTTTAAACTACTCTGATACATTTAATTTATTTATCTTGTAAAATTCTATGTGCCGTTTGATTGTTTAAAAATACATTAAAGAGGTTTACAAAAAACGAAGCATTTTCTAGTGTCCTGTCTAGTTTGACCCATACAGAAACTTCTGCAGTCCAGACTAGATCCATCTTTGAAATGGTAAGTGCAACATCATGCACAAGTCTTTGGGAATATTTCTCTGGATTGGGGCCACATAAGAGAAGGGGCAGGGAAATGAAAAATCCCTCCTGCAACATAAACTACAAGGGCATGTTGATCAATGCATTAAGAAAGTAGATCAATTTTCCAGTACATAAATGGGTTTTTTAATCTCCAGGATTGTAAATACAATTATTTCTACCAATACAAAACTCATGTTTTAATTTAATATACTTGCTTAATTTTATTGCTCACTGTCTTTTGACAACATTCCTTGCTTGAGCCTCCATCTCCATCTCCTTTTAAATGAGCATTTAATTTAACACTATAATAAAATCCATAACTGAACCTAGTTGCAGGCTTGTGTGTAGCGTGGGGGGGGGGGAGTGATGAATCCTGAATTGTTCTAAAATAAGTTCCTTGGGAGATGGTGGGCCAGATTCAATTGCAACAGGGGTAAATAATCCCAGCTTCCTTGAAATTTGTTTAAACACCCGCCAAGCCAATGATCTGACCATTGTCTTTTGTTTCTTGGAGCTCTGGCTAATTAGCTGAGGCTAATTTACTTTTTGTGTTTTGAGTTCATTCTGTTGTGCAGCTACTTTATGCCCACACAAACTAGACAATTAGTTAAATGTACAAATATACTTCATGTTTTAAAAATAAGCAGCAATTGCAGGGGGAGACAGCAGTCAGGATCGGGACCTCTCAGCGTGGTGAAGAAGGTGTAACACCTTCGTCTTATGCTATGATCCTGGTGAAAATCGCTAACCCAAAGCTGCTGTATGCATGGGGACATTTTTATTGCCTGGGTCTGATTCCGCTCCCTGACTTTTTATGGTTGCTGTTTGTTTGTTTGTTTGTTTGTTTGTTTGTTTGTTTTAAAAAAAAAAACAACATAGGAGAGAATGTGCTCATACGTTTCCTATACTGACTAGTTTGGCCCTGAATAAGATGGTCAACATATGCAGAATCCTGCACAGCAGGTCCTGCCCAATATATTTTACTGCCTGAGGCAAAGGACAAAATGGCACCCTACCATCCAATACATAAAATCCAATTGGACTGGCAGTTTTAGCTTACTTCATCACTGGTGATAGTACAGTGTTTTCTACACCGCACCTGGAGGTAGCAGGTTAGCAGACTCAGGGGAATGGTAAGGGCTGGAGCCATACGCCCCTCCTCTACAATTGCTACCTGAGGCAGCTGCCTCTCTCTGCCTTATGGTAGGGCTGGGCCCTGGTGTACCGTACCAGTAGCGGAATACCTGCTTTCTACTATCTCCGTTAACAGTTCTTGTGCAGTTATTCCTGGCAAGAAGGTTAGTCGTTTCTTCTTTGATGAAGGCCATCAAATCATTTATCATTTTGTCCATTTATGCTAGGTGAGGCCATGGCCTGAAGCAGGTCACCCTTGCCTATATAAGCTTCCTACATGGGCCTGGTCACTTTTAAATGCACTTAACATATATGTGCATTATCACATAGTAATTATATCTAAGAATGATCAATGGCCTAGGTGTGTGTGCCACTAGAGTACTATGAAAGACCGTATGAAAAGCTCTGCTGGAAAGGCCCATCGAGTCCACCATCCTGTTCTCAATGCAGCCAGCTAGATGCCTATGGGAAACACACAAGCAGCATCTTGAGTTTGCAAGCACACTCTCCACTTGTGATTCTCTGCAGCTGCTATTCAGAGGCATTCTGCCTCTGACAGTGGGGGTAAAATATAGTCATCACAGCTATTAGCCACTGGGAGCCTTCTATTCCCCAAATTTGTCCAGTCCTCTTTTAAAGCTATCTAAGTTGGTGGCCATCACTACATCTTGTCGGAGTGAATTCAGTAGCTGGAGTGCACTCTTTGAAAAAGTACTTTGTTTTCTCTGTCCTGAGGCTTTCAGAATTCAGCATCACTGGGTTTTAGTAGGGTTTACGAGGGTGAGAGAAAAACACCTCTGTAGCCAATCTTATAGTCCTCTATCATTTGTCCTAAACTAAAAAAGTTCCAAATGTTGTAATCTCCCCTCAAAGGGGAGCTTCTGCAACTCATTGATTATTCTGGCTGCCCTTTTAAAAAAAACTTTTCTGTCTCTAAAAATATCCTTTTTGAGGCGAGGCGAAGACCAGAACTGCACACAGCCTTCTACCTATGGTCACACCACCGATGTGTGATGACATTAGACACGAACAGGTCAGTGCTCATGCAACGTACATGTAAATGTACCTTGTGCCTCTGGAAAGCTTACGCAGGTAGGGACTTCATGAGTGGCCTGCATCCGGCCTAAGTCATTTTTCTGTCTGAGCAAAATAACAAGATGGCTCCCTCCTCCCACATTCCATGTACAGAAGTGAGCTGAACAGGCCATTGAATGTAGTTTCAACACCAGTGATGAGGCAATGTCCTCCACTGTACTTGAAGGTGGTAGGCTGCCTTATGGGGTGTGCTATGTGGCACACCTCCAAAACATACTCCCTGCCTTCTGGCACCTGTCGCCTGATGTGGTCACTTCACTTTGCTTAATGGTAAGGGCAGCCCTAAATGAGGGGGCAGAACCCTGAGGTGGCAGAATGGGATACTACACTACAAGTGGAGGATCATGCATGTTAATGTCAGACCCTCCAAGTATCCCTATGTTCCAGGGGCAGTCCTGGATTTACAGAAGCCGTACCGGTTTCTGATATGATCCTGGAATGTCCCGCTTTTCCTTAGGGCATCCCTAGTCTCATCAGAGAAATGTTGGAGGGTATGGAACCAAGGAGATAAGTAATTACAGTGGTACCTCAGGTTAAGTACTTAATTCGTTCCAGAGGTCTGTACTTAACCTGAAACTGTTCTTAACCTGAAGCACCACTTTAGCTAATGGGGCCTCCTGCTGCTGCTGCACCTCCGGAGCACGATTTCTGTTCTCATCCTGAAGCAAAGTTTGTAACCCGAGGTAATATTTCTGGGTTAGCGGAGACTGTAACCTGAAGCGTATGTAACCCGAGGTACCACTGTATACAGCCTTTAGAAGATATCTGAAAGCAGCCCTGTATAGGGAAGTTTTTTTAAAAAATGTTTAATGTTTTATTACATTTTTATATATGTTGGAAGCTGCCCAGAGTGGCTGGGGCAACCCACCCAGATGGACAGGGGATTATTACTATTACTACTATTACTATTATTATTATTATTAGACGATAATGTCCTTATTTTCATCGGAGAATGTTGGAGGATATGTAATATGTCCAGAAACTCACCACAAGTAGAAAGCTAGCAAATCAGGGCCAAGGCTAGGCTTGAAATGTTCTCTCCAAGGCGTTTCTTTTTGACTTTCAATAGTTTTTTTTTACATGGCAGAGCAATTGAAAAAAGGCATCCCTTCCCCGCCATCTGAACTGGCACAGTACATTTTATCCTGCTTGCCTGTGTAGTCCAGGAGCCGAGAGATTCAAATAGATCTGGAGCATTTTGAAACGGCAGACAATTGCCATCCCTGATGCTTTGTTTGTTTCAAGGTTCCTGTCTCGCATTTACCGATTTGTTTTTGTACAGCTAAGTAAGCAGCAGTCAAGCTCTGCCAGTTTAGATCAGCCAGGGGCCTGACCTCTGGCCATATGATTCATTCTTTGGTGGATTATGGAAATCGGGTTTTTCTAAGGACGTGCAGCCAATGCTTTTGGGATGGCAGTAAACCTTTGCTAGGAACAAATTTCAGTCAGGGTGAACAATATTTCCCTCCTCCTGGTGTGCCAGGAATCTTGCCCTCTGGCTGATCTGTAGCACATCAGTGAAAAGGGATTTGCAGATGAGCTGTAATAGGTTCCAAACGCTGTGAGTTTATCTTGATAGCAGCGGCGTGGCTGGCAGCTTCTGTGCGTGTAAGGCCATATGGGATCAGATCTTACTTTGTGGTTGCGATTTCGCTTTTGAAAATACGAGGCAGGTAAATCGGTACGATTTAACCTAAAAGAACATGATTATGTTCATATCATGGTGGAAGCAGTCTGGCTTTATTCAGTGGGATAAGTCTTCAGAAATGGGAATTGGGGTAATTAATTCAGACCATGTGATGCTAGATGATGATAAACATTGAAGCGCTTCAGGGCTGGGGAGAATCCATACTATGCCGAGGCCATTTACTTCCTGTTCTGAAAAGATGCTGCTTTTATGTTGAAAGAAAGCTGATAGGCTACAGCAGAGAGACAGTCAGGTTAGAATGAAAGACTGAGAGACTAAAATGGCATAAGCCCCGCAGGGTACAGCCTTCCAGGAGAGGGGGTGGGGAGAGAGACAAAAATGTTTAGCCTAAAATAACCCAGTTGTAACAATGAGTTCTCTTAGGCTGTAGGAAAGCAGGGATGGTGCCCTGTTGCTTGGACTTAAGTGGCTTATACAGAATAATACCCGGGTGTGCAGCGGATGGGCAGACACAGTGACCTGATTTCTGGAGCCAAGCCCTCCTTTTGGTGCAAACAATTGCAGCCTGGAAAAACTGAAGCAGCTGCCTGAAAGGTTGTCTGTCGGCCAGTGTGCATGGTCACAATATATCAGAGGCTGTTTTTATTGCCAGGCGCTTTGAGTTCTTCAGTTTAATATGGTTAATTCTCATTTTTCAAGTACCTTTGTGTTTGGATTCCTGACCTTAGACTTTGGATCTATCAGACCTTTGGTGTCTGACCTTTCCCCTGATCTGGGCAACGAGAGAAGGCTTCAAGTGTCATCATTCTTAATCAGACCAAGAGTTCCTTGAGTAGACATCCTGCTTGCCCTTGATTTGACTGTTTCAGAACTGACTACAGTGGTGCCTCGCAAGATGAAAAGAATCCGTTCTGTGATTCTCTTCGTCTAGCAGTTTTTTCGTCTTGCGAAGCAAGCCCATTGACGGATTAGCGGATTAGCGCTTTTAGCGGCTTTTAGCGGCTTTTAGCGGCTTATCTGCTGATCGGATCAGCTGATAAGCGGCTTAGCGGCTTAGAAAAAGGGGGGGAGGGGAAAACCCCCGCAGGAACTCGCAAGACATTTTCGTCTTGCGAAGCAAGCCCATAGAAAATTCGTTTTGCGAAGCACCTCCAAAACGGAAAACTCTTTCGTCTAGCGAGTTTTCCGTCTTGCGAGGCATTCTTCTTGCGGGGCACCACTGTACTTGTTTTATTTACAACAGCTAGAGATCTAATCTGCTAACCCCAAAGGGGAACACCCTCCCAAGCTGATATTTTGCTGATGGGATTTGATCCATCTTAACATTTTGTTACCCTCCAGCAACATCCCACTCCTGTTTCACCCAAGGATGGTTCTTCGGAAAACAGAAGAAAGAGGCCTTCATGCTGGCCTAAGATGTTCAAGAACAAGACACACCAAAACAGAAAGTGTTATTTCTTCTTCCCTTACTTGTCCGCCTGCAGGTTATTTTTGCAGCCGCGGAAGTTTAGATGACACCCATTACTAAAATAGATGGTTAATAAGAAGAGAAACCGGTGGATAAGTGACCAAGGATGATGAAAGCCTTTTCCTTTCAGTGTCAGCTGTTGCTCAGGCCAGAACAAAAAGCCCAAACATTGTAGAAGATTGGATCTTTTAGACTCGATGGTCCAGTGTCTGACCCACTGGGGTTGATGTTGTGTTTTCATGGTTTCTTGAAGCACTTTCTCCATTTGCTAGGACTTTTTTCTTGAGTGATGGCTATCTTTTATTTAATTCATTTTATTCTTAAAAT
Organism: Podarcis vaucheri; assembly: GCF_965113315.1. Taxonomy (NCBI): domain Eukaryota; kingdom Metazoa; phylum Chordata; class Lepidosauria; order Squamata; family Lacertidae; genus Podarcis; species Podarcis vaucheri. The sequence continues at coordinate 83,425,037 of NC_138759.1, read as the reverse complement.
CAGTGTATGTATTATTTAAAATATTCAGTTAATGGATGCTGATATTTCACTGAGAAAGAGCAACCACATTATTATGCTGTCCTAGATAATTATTATGAAAATGAAAATAAGTTCGTCTCACCTGGAAGTAGCTAATTCTTTGCTGTCCATTATGATGTCTGACCAAATGTGTCAATTTTGAAGTTTCTGAGTGCCAAAACAGATTAAATCCATTTCTGATCTCCTGACTTATTTATTTATTCATTTGTTTAGTTACCTTAAATGTCCCGCCAAGGCTATTTTCCTGATCTAAACCACACACATAGCTGCTCTTAGACCTACAGGTACCGGTACTTATATTTTCCCCCTGCAGTTAATAGTCAATGGGGGGGGGAATATGAAATAAGGAAAATGCCATGGATAGTGTTTAACCACACACCCCAGCATTACATCCCCAGTCACACACACACACACACAGTGGGACTTCATCTAGTTCAGGGGTCAGCAACCTTTTTCAGCCGTGGGCCGGTCCACTGTCCCTCAGACCATGTGGTGGGCCAGACTGTTTTTTCTTTGGGGGGGGGAATGAACGAATTCCTATGCTCCATAAATAACCCAGAGATGCGTTTTAAATAAAAGGACACATTCTACTCATGTAAAAACACGCTGATTCATGGACCATCTGCGGGCCAGATTGAGAAGGCGATTAGGTTGCCTATCCCTGATCTAGTTTGTACCCATAAGGGGGCTAGGTTGTGCATCCAAATATTTTTGGATCACTATCTGGAGAGTTGAATGGCACCCAAGATTACAGAAGCTAGTTGTTCCTATATATGAAAGCTTGAAAGTTTGATTATGCCTTTCAAACTGGAACAAACATAAAACAAGTGACTATTCTTATAACGATAAGAGTAGATTTCCCTTGCAGCATCCAACTCCAAATTGTGTTAGGAAAAGCATTTTTATAACATAAAATTATTTTAATATTCTGAATTAAATAACTCCCCAATATGTGTGCTTCCTAATAAAGCTTTTCTTTTATCTATTTCATGCAAAAAGTGTTGTGGTGGGAAAAATAGAAGAGAGGAGGGCTTTGATTCATTGGTTAGAGTTTTTGTTTTAAAACATAATTACAAGCAGAGGGAGGGAAATCACGAATTTCAGGCGGCAATCCTCTTCACACGTACCCGGGAGTATGGTCCATTGAAGTCAGTGGGTTCTTACTTCCGAGCAGAAATGTATTGGATTACACTGTAAAAAGGCTTTGATGCTCCCGGTAACATTCTATTCTTATGCTATTCATGCCAATTAAAGTTTGTACTATAAAGCATGGATGCAAATGAGGGGATTATGGAGCTTAAAATGATTCTGTTTGTCTTGAGTTCACACTGCTAGCCAAAGAATTGGTTTATCTGTAATGGAGGCTAGTCTGTTCTTATTCAGCATTCATAGTGGAGCTTGCAATGGAATAGCTGTCCAGTCTTCTGCTCTCATTTTGAAAACATATTAATGAAAATATTAAGAGTTGTAATTACTTACTTACTTACATACATACATACATACATACACACACACGCACACACACACACAATATATATATATATATATATATATATATATATATATATATATATCCATCCTAGTCAATCATTTTCTTTCCTTCACTGAGATTTTTCTCCCCCACCAGTGTAAATTATTTTAGACAAATAATTCCAAAATTTTCTGTCAGATAAATATTGGTATAGTATTCATTGAAAACTTAATTTTGAGGCAACATTTATTTTAATTATAGTGATCCTCCCTAACCACCTGTGGTTTTTCTTTTGGTTTGTGAGCTTTTTTATTGTTTTATTTACTCAGCTCATATCGTTCACTGACAAGTCTGCATATATTTTTAGTCCTAAGTATTTTATGAGAATAAATTTCCAAGGAATGAATAAAAATTGCAATTTTGCTTACATGGATATGTATGCTGAGCAGATATAGTTAATGCCCAATAATCTCTATTTCTGCTCTTTGATTTTTTGCCCTGGGTGATGAAGGCTGTAACTAGGGATAATCTGTAGGGTTTTGTGAAGAGATACAACAGGATCAGAGATGGAATAGCCGCATTATCAGCGTATAAAGAGATTACATTTTATTATATCCCCTGCTCCTGTCTAATTGTGATAGACATTGACTTTAATGGGAGCATGAAGGTTAATGGAACATCCTCGGCCATTTTGCTTACTGCTTTGTCACCGAAAACAATTTGAATAATTCTAGCTCAGTGAAAATTGCAAATCAAATAAGCACATGCATTGCCAAGTAAGAGGGCATAGATGTGTGTAGAATTTGCATATGCTAATTTATGTGCATCAATGCAAATTTAGAAAGAATTATAGTAATTTAAATAGAAGGACAATACATTTCACCATAGTGGGGAAGGCTATGTTCAAGTGGCATGTGAGTGCCTACTCAGTCTGTTGCCCAGGTGCTGACTGGGGATGAGCAAGTACCACCACCACCCCGCTCTCCTTTCTTAAAACAGACTTGGACTCAACAGCCCTTTAAATAGTGGTTACCTTGAAATAGACTGGTGTTCTCTGTAAAGTAGAACACTATCTGCTCTGTTTGTTAAGTAGCAGTCATGTGAACATGTGAACAGTGTGGTGTAGTGGTTAAGAGTGGTGGACTCGTAATCTGGTGAACCGGGTTCGCGTCTCCACTCCTCCACATGCAGCTGCTGAGTGACCTTGGGCCAGTCACACTTCTCTGAAGTTTCTCAGCCCCACTCACCTCACAGAGTGTTTGTTGTGGGGGAGGAAGGGAAAGGAGGATGTTAGCCGCTTTGAGACTCCTGAAGGGGAGTGATAAAGCGGGATATCAAATCCAAACTCTTCTTCTTCTTTGGAAAAAAGTGGGAGGGAAGGTTCTCAATAAGAATTTACAGGATTGGGCTGCACACCAGATCCTAGGATAGTCCCTTGCTGATAATTTACCTTAGGCTGCAATCCTAAGCACACTTGGCTCAAGAGAAAGCCACATTAGACACAAACGTTAAGACTCAATGTCCAAATGAATATGGACAGAATTACCATTTTATAATCTATTCAAATGCTTTATATGCATCTCAAATAAAATAGATGTTGATCTTTTTTAGCTATTCTTGATTTTACTCCAGTATTTAATTATCTTCTGCTGCCCAGGCCGTCAGTGTGGTGCTCTCCAGTAGTTATTGGTAAATGGGAATAGGTGCCCAGCAATAACCTGGGATAGCTCAGTCAGTAGAGCAAAAGACTCTTGAACTGAGGGTCATGAGTTTGAGCCCCATGTTGGGCAAAAGATTTCTGCATTACAGGGGGTTGGGCTAGATGACCCTCATGGTCCCTTCCAACTCTATGATTCTAACACAAGAAATGGAAGTGCAAAAATCCTGAAGGCCGGAGGTCGCCCCCTCCCAAAATTGATTGTCAGAAGGAAATTCCTCCCTCAGAAAACTATTTTGGTCCACATTGATATGATTTATTATTTATTTGTTGCGTTTCCATTTCACCTTTGCTGCAAGGAGCTCAAGGAGGCATACGTGGCTCTCCCTCTCCTCATTTTGTCCTCATAACAGTGCTGTGGTAGGAAGGCTGAGAGACAGTGACAGGCTCAAAGGCACCCAGCGAACTCCACAGCTGAGTGGGAATTTGAACCTTAGCCTCCTAGGCAGACATTCAAACCATTACCCCACAGTGGTGCAAGGAAGTGATCAGTCAAGAGATACCAAGTTAATTCTGAAAGTATTTTTGAGTCGGTATTTCACTGAGAGCTTGGTCTATAATAATCTGGGACAAAATCTGCATAAGAGACTTGTTGGATTAGTAAATTTCACCTGTTTTCAATAAGGCTTTCCAATTTCCTCTGGAAAGCCTACAAACAGTACGTGAATTCAACTGGGAGCTGATCTTTAATCTAACGATCATACAACATTTGTACAAAGCTGACAATTTTTCATTAATTCCACGGATTGCATTTTGTGTGCGTGCTAAAGGTAAAGGGACCCCTGACCATTAGGTCCAGTCGTGAACGACTCTGGGGTTGCGGCGCTCATCTCGCTTTATTGGCCGAGGGAGCCAGCGTTTGTCCGCAGACAGCTTCCGGGTCATGACTAAGCCGCTTCTGGCAAACCAGAGCAGCGCACTACATTTCATTAATGTTTCCTTACTATATAAGTTAGAGAGTAACACATTTGTGCAATTGGTTCAACGTCTGAGGTGCTGCACCATGTGCTCCCATCAAGTTCAGTGGGTCCCCACTAGGAGCAGGGACTTTTGAGTAGTGGTGCCAGCCTTCTGACACTCCCTCCCCACGACACTACCTGGCCCAGGCAAGAAAGTCTTCAGACTCACTTCCGGTTCGGCGCCAGCGCTAATGGCTGCTCCCTCTCCGAGCTCCGGAGAGAGGACGGCTCTGCGAGTTCGGGTCTGACCCGCTACGGCAAGCGGGGGACCCCTAAAATCACAGGAACGGAGCCTGTGAACAAGGAGATTCGGTGGGCACCTGAAGCGCCCCCCTTTACCGCAGAAAGAGCCTTTTTAAAGGCTCCGGAACGACAACGGGGAGCGCGGTGCTGAGAATCGCTACCCAGCCCGCAGGGTGAAGCCGCGTCGCCATTAGTGGAGAGCGCCGATTCCCTTCCTGAACAATCTGGACAAAAAAGACCCGTGAGTAAGATTGAACCTCTATTCGTGCCAAAACTACCTGAAATTAGGCTGAAAACGGGAAAGGCGAAAATTAAGGAAGTCTGCCTTCCCCCGACTGCATGACAATTAAAGCAACGAAAGTTACTGAGCTGCATCCGTATGGGATATTGTTTTTAACTGCTTGAATCCGACATTTGGACTTTGACTATCCCCTCTAGCTTGCAGGGCAGAGGGGAGGAATAAGTGACTTTATAAGCTGCATGATCAACTTAAAGGAAAGGGAACTCTCTGCAGCCTTCAACCTGGCACAAACTGCTATTAGAACAAAGGAACACTGAACTGACTTTAGACTCTTGTGAAAGTAACAAAGTGGAAGTCTCATTGTTTATTTGATACAAAGTTTTGGGACTTTGTGGACACAATATATCAGGGAAGGCTGGGACTTTATCTAATGGGAAAGTGTTGCAATATACATATAGAAGCCTCCCGATAAATTTGCTTTTCAAATACTCCTTGCCTTTGTTTGCGGACATTTTGATTTGCTCCCTCTAGAGGGTAAATTAAAAGTTGCTACGCTTTGGGACAGTGGAATTTTCCTTTAGGAGAAGGCTCTCGTGGGAAACGACCTTGGGATATGAGTGGCCCAGCAGACGAGATAAGCACGAGAGCCAAGACAAGGCAATATCAACAACAGCTACAGCAACACAAGAAAAGAGGCTCGATCTCAGGCATAACTCCTACAGTGACAACAGGACAAGAAAAAGGTACAGCAGTCTCCATGGATGCAGTGTCGCAAGCCCTTCTTAAGATAAACCAGTCTCTGGAGAATCTAACAAAGCAGACGGCAGAAAATACCAAGAAACTGACAGAGAATTCACAGAAATTGACAGATTTAACAACAAGACTTGACCTGAATACAGAATCTATAAACAGGCTTACACAAGAAAATTCTGCCACACGACAAATTGCGGAGGAAGCCAGAACTATTGCTGGAGAGACCCAGGAAAAATTAGAACCGATTGCCAGGAAGGTCTATGACCACGACGCAACTCTGGCATTGTGGGAACTACAAAGAAAAGAAAGGAATTTGAAATTACGATCAATTCCAGAGGACGAAGGAGACAATCTTACGGACTTTTTAACGAAAGAGTTTGCTGATTCCTGGGAAGACCTAGAGGAAGACGAATTTAAAATCACAACAGCATTTAGACTGGGCAGAAGACAGAACAGAAAGGCGCCGAGAGACTGTCTGATTACCTTGAGATCGAAGGAGGAAAGAGACAAAATTCTAAGACTGCACTTTGAAAAGGCCTTACGAATTGGGAACTCACCGATACAGATCTTTAAAGACATTCCTAAACATATTTTGGACTTGAGAGCTTCTTATAAGGATTTGGTCTACCTGTTGAAGAAGAACACCATTCTCTTCAGGTGGGAATTTCCACAGGGACTGTCTTTTGACTATAGAGGGAAGAAGGTGAAAATAAAGACGATACAGGATAAAGACAGGTTCCTGCAAAGAAATCAGGAAGACTTACAGAAAGGAACTGTAGACCCAATTGCTGAGCAAAGGAGTGCAATAGACATCCTGAACCTTTCGTTTGGACAGAACCTTCCACCACCAACAGAGGAGGAACAACAACTGGGAGCTGTTGGAGGAATACCAGAAAAATAACAAGATGGCCCTGCAATTCCTTAGTTGGAATTGTAATGGGATGAACAGCCCTTTGAAGAGACGACAAATATTTCATATTTTGAACAGAGAACAACTGGACTTGATTTGCTTACAGGAAACCCACATAACCAGAGCACACAGGAGACTGCTTATGAATAAAAAATTGGGACAAGAATTTATTTCGTCGGACAAAGTTAAAAAAAGAGGAGTTGTGATTTATGTAAAAGAGAAGTGGGCTCCAAAAATGATGTTTAAAGATGAACAAGGAAGATATTTAGCGGTGGAGATTCAGGTACAAGGAGAAAAATTTTTGATAATTGGGATCTATGCGCCAAATGAAGGTAAAGCAGAATTTTTCAAAAAACTCCATGAAACTTTGACGGATTATTTGGAATACAATATGATAATTATGGGAGATATGAATGGTGTAGTTTCTACAAACATGGACAAGACACAAAGACTGACTCTTACTAAAGAAGGGAGACTCCCGAAGACTTTCTTCGAAATGACTGAAAATATGGATTTAATAGACATTTGGAGAACAAGGAACCCTCTTGAAAGAGAGGGAACCTTTTTCTCCCATGCAAAGATGACCTGGACCAGAATCGACCAAATCTGGGTTACTAGTGGAATGGCTCCGAAGATTAAGAAGGTAGAAATCTGCCCAAAAACCTGTTCCGACCATAACGCCGTGAAGATGGAAATGAAATTTACAACAACTGGTCAGTTTAGATGGAGAATGAATGACACCCTATTTCGAGATAGAGAGATCCACATGAAGGCCCAAAAAACTCTAAAGGACTATTTTGAAATCAATCTAAAGGGCGATGTGGAAAAAAGAGTGATCTGGGACGCAAGTAAAGCTGTGATGCGAGGATTTTTGATTCAACAAAACTCAATAAAGAAGAGAAAACAGAATGAGAAAAAGGAAAAAATTTTGGAAAAGATAAAAGAAGGAGAGAAAAAATTAAGATCAAAACCAAAGTCCCAGGAGATTTTGAGGGAGATTAAGTTGTATCAAACACAATATATGGAATTGATGAACCAAGAGATAGAATGGAAAATAAAGCAAATGAAACAAAAGACATTTGAGTCGGCAGACAAATGTGGTAAACTTCTGGCATGGCAACTTAAGAAAAGACAGAAATTAAATACAGTCACAAGTCTAGAAGTGGATGGAAAAAATATATCTAAACCCAACGAGATAAGAAATTGCTTTGTGAGTTATTTTAAAAAACTCTATTCCCAAGGATTACAAAATGAAGAGGACATAGATAAATTCCTTAATAAATATGGATTACAAAAAATCTCTCATCATAGCAAGGTGGAGCTAAACCAGAGAATAACAGAACAAGAGATAGAGGGTGCCATTCAGGATATGCAATTGGGCAAATCTCCAGGGCCAGACGGACTGACTTCCAGATATTACAAATCTTTAAAGGAATGGCTAGTACAACCGTTAAAGGAAGTTTGTAATGAGATCTTAGAGGGAAAAAAGGCACCCGAATCGTGGAAAGAAGCATATATCTCACTCATACCAAAGACAGAGACTGAAAAGACTCAACTGAAGAACTACCGCCCAATTTCGTTATTGAATGTGGATTACAAAATTTTTGCAGACATTTTAGCAAAAAGATTTAAAAGAGTATTGATGGAGAAGATTCATAGGGACCAAGCAGGCTTTCTCCCAAAAAGACACCTCTCAGACAATGTTAGGAACATAATAGACATTTTGGAAAAGTTAGAGGTGAATATAAATACTAAAGCAGTTTTGATATTTGTGGATGCGGAGAAAGCCTTTGACAATATTTCGTGGAGTTTTATGAAAAAGAATCTTCATGGGATGGGGGTAGGACAAGGGTTTGAGAATGGTATGGGTGCAATATATTCCGAACAAAAAGCTAAGCTGATTGTAAACAATGTAATAACTGAGGAACTTAAGATAGAAAAAGGAACACGACAGGGGTGCCCAATTTCCCCATTGCTTTTTATTTCGGTCCTGGAGGTGTTGCTGAACATGATTAGAGATGACCAGCAAGTTAAAGGTGTACAGGTCGGAACTAAACACTATAAGTTAAGAGCGTTCGCAGATGACCTTGTATTGACTTTGCAGGAGCCAAACACTAGTACAAAAAGAGTGTTGGAAATAATCCAACAATTTGGGCAGGTAGCTGGATTTAAATTGAATAAACAAAAAACTAAAGTCTTAGGGAAAAACTTAACAGATATGGAAAAGAATAAGTTTCAAGAAGAGACAGGTCTGACGGTGGTTAAGAAGGTGAAATATCTAGGGGTTAATTTAACATCTAAAAACTTGAATCTGTATAAGGACAATTATGAAAAATGCTGGTCAGAAATTAAAAAAGATCTAGAAATATGGTCAAATTTGAGATTGTCAATGTTAGGCCGAATTGCAGTGATTAAGATGAATGTATTGCCTAGAATGTTATTTTTATTTCAAACTTTGCAGATTATTGACAAGATGGACTGTTTCAAGAGGTGGCAGAAAGACATTGCGAAATTTGTCTGGCAGGGCAAAAAGCCCAGAATAAAATATAAAATATTAACAGATGCAAAAGAAAGAGGGGGATTTGCCCTGCCGGACTTAAAATTGTACTATGAAGCAGCAGCATTCTGCTGGCTGAAAGAGTGGATGCTCCTCGAGAATACAGATATCTTGGACTTAGAAGGTTTCAATAATGCATTTGGCTGGCATGCATATCTATGGTATGACAAAATCAAAGTGCATAGTGCCTTTAAAAATCATATTGTAAGGAAAGCGTTGTTTAATGTTTGGATGAGATATAAAGATCTGTTGGAAAACAAAACCCCTAGATGGTTGTCACCCTTAGAGGCTAAGGCCCACAAGAAAGTTAATATGGAGGTCGGATGGCCAAAGTATTGTGAGATCTTAGAACAGGATGGAGAGAAACTGAAATTAATGAGCCATGAAAAACTAAAACCCAAAGTACAAGATTGGCTCCACTATTATCAAATAATGGAGGTTTTCAAACAAGACAGGAAAATTGGCTTCCAGGTGGAAAAATCAAAACTTGAGACAGAATTGTTAGAACCCAATACTAAGAATTTGTCAAGAATGTATAACTTGCTGTTGAAATGGAATACACAAGACGAAACAGTTAAATCAGTTATGATTAAGTGGGCACAGGATATTGGTCATAATATTATGTCTGCTGACTGGGAAAGGTTGTGGAACACTGGTATTAAATTTACGGCATGTAGTGCTTTAAAGGAAAATGTTATGAAAATGGTTTATAGGTGGTACATGACCCCAGTTAAGCTAGCAAAAATTTACCATTTGCCTGATAACAAATGTTGGAAATGTAAGGAAACTGAAGGTACTTTTTATCATCTTTGGTGGACATGCCCGAAGATTAAGGCTTTCTGGGAGATGATATATAATGAAATGAAAAAGGTATTTAAATATACCTTCCTTAAGAAACCAGAGGCCTTTCTCTTGGGCATTGTCGGCCAATTGGTGCCAAAAAAGGATAGAACCTTTTTTATGTATGCAACAACAGCAGCAAGAATACTGATCGCAAAGTATTGGAAGACACAAGATTTACCCACCTTGGAAGAATGGCAGATGAAAGTGATTGACTATATGACATTGGCGGAAATGACAAGCAGAATTCGTGACCAGGGAAAGGAGACTGCGGAAGAAGATTGGAAGAAATTTAAGATTTATCTTAAGAACTATTATAAACTTGATGAAGCTTAGAATGTCGAGATTTTACAGAGAGAAAGGGATGCAGTAATATAAGATCAGATTAAGAAAGGACTATGATGAATTAGGATGGGAAAAAACATTTATAAGTTGCTATAAAATTTGGACATGAGGATGCAGAAAGGGGAGGTATGGGGAAGTCCGAGGAAAGAAGTCTATGAAAGGACATTTTGAAATTATATTTGTTTGTTTGTCTGTTTTTCTTTTATGTTTGTTTGTTATAAAAACTTTTGTAAAACTAATAAAAATTTTATAAAAAAAAAAAAAAGAAAGTCTTCAGACTCCAGGTTAAAACTTAGTGCTTGAAAGAGGCTTTGTGGTCAGTGAATCCTGCCTTTGCCTCCGTACACACCAAACATTTAAAGCACGTAACTTCCTCCAAAGAGTCCTGGTAACTATAATTTGAGAAGGGTGCTGGGAATTGTAGCACTGTGAGTGGTACAATGTAGCAATGTGCTTTAGCTGTATGGTGTGTACACTTATCGATTTGTTCCTGCTTTCTTGTGTTTTTTTGCTGCTTTGATTACAGTATACTGATTTGCATCTTTCTGTTTCTGCAGATGTGCAGTTTTGGTTTTGTTGTGTGATTTTGATTGTTTCCTTGTTTGTAGTCAGTTAGTTGCAAGCTGCTATGAATCATTTTAGAAGAATGGGATTAGTATTATTTTTAAAAGAAGAAGTAAAATAAGGAGAGAATAATAAAAGGTTTCCTTCCTTCCTATCCTGTTGTTTCCTTCAGTGTTTGACAGCACATATCTAGCAAAGGTGGATATATAGCACATCTCTCATTATCTGAAGCTCAATTATCCAATCTACTTGCTTTGAATCAATTGACAGGGGAATAGCGATAGTTGGTGATGTGACAAAAGGGGTACAGCATCTCTTCAGTGGTATATGTCTGCAGCAGATCAGTCCCGCTGATTTTTTCACCATTTGTGCATTTCCGACTCATTTTTAATGATGATTTTGTAAAACGTTCTTGATACTGAACATGCCCAATTAAGTGATTTCCCAGGAAACCCACATCCCCTGCTAACACACCTGCTGAGCAGAGAGCCAGAACAAACAGTAGGGTGGGCTTTATTTCTCCATTGACTTTGTATCTGACTTTCTATAATTTTTTAAAAATTATTATTGGATTTTATTTTGCAGTGATAAAAATCAGGGCTTTTTCTCAGCCAGAACCTGCCGGAACTCAGTCATGGCACATCTTAGGTGGGTGACATTGCCATTCTAAGAGAACGGGGGAGGTGTTCATGGTGAGTTCTGGCACCTCGTTCTCTAGAAAAACAGCACTGAAAAAATAATAAAGAAACAATAAAAAAAATCAATATCACGAGAAAAACAAGTCCAATTCACTGCTTCTTACAGCAGATATATTTAAAAACGGGGATTTTTGCTGACCATGACAGCTATTTTGTTCTGGCGTCCATGGCGCTTTCCTGAATATTTGGGAATCGGCACCTCATTTTCTACCCCAGAAAGCATTGTACAGTGGTACCTCGGGTTACATACGCTTCAGGTTACAGACTCTGCTAACCCAGAAATAGTACCTCAGGTTAAGAACTTTGCTTCAGGATGAGAACAGAAATCGTGCTCCGGTGGCACAGCGGCAGCAGGAGGCCCCATTAGCTAAAGTGGTGCTTCAGGTTAAGAACAGTTTCAGGTTAAGAACAGACCTCCGGAACGAATTAAGTACTTAACCCGAGGTACCACTGTATAAAAATATTGATCTACTTAGCTCCATCGGTTAGGGCATGGTGCTGATAATGCCAAGGTTGCAAGTTCAATCCCCGTATGGGCCAGCTTCATATTCCTACATTGTAGGGGTTGGACCACATGGTCTTTGGGGTGCTTTCCAAGGCTACAATTCTAAGAGCTGTGTCCCCGATTTCATGGACTAATAATAACAGCATATCAGAAAAGACAGTCGAGGTTGCATTTCACAATAAACTATACTCAAATGCTGATGAATTTTCATAAAGACTTTTTAATTAAAAAAATCACAAACTCCTGTAGAAATGTGGAGAAGTGAGCCTTAGATTAGAAAAATGAGAAACTGAAATTGACATATTTGCCCATTTCCCTCCTCAGATGCAAGTCTTGGTCATCAAAGCCCCCTGCAATTTTAAATAGACATTTCCTCCTTGCAACTTGTGCCTCTGATTGCTTCCTGTTGGGCATAGCATGGCGTCAGTGATGAACTGCCCAGACTCTACTAGAGGAGCGACCATGTCATTCATATCAGTGGTCCTTAAGTGATCAGAGACATTTGAGCTGAAAGTGCTTAGGATGCATATGGAGCAGAAGCACTTGTCCTGCAATCTGGGATACGGGATGCAGGGTGCAGGTCCTTCCTACAGTGGTATTTTGGACCACCAGGATGGAGCTGATACTTGTGTGTAGAAGCATCCATTATGTGGATTGGCCTCCTTGAATCTAGATGATTGGCATTGCTGCTGTATGGTTTGAGTTTAGCCTAAGACCCTCGTACCTACTGGACCGCCTCTCCTGGTATGTCCCATGGAGGACCCTACGGTCTTCAAATAAAAACATCTTGGAGATCCAGGCCACAGAGAGGTTAGGCTGGCCTCAACCAGAGCCAGGGCTTTTTCGGCTGTGGCCCCGATCTGGTGGAACGCTCTGTCACAAGAGACTAGGGCCCTGCAGGACTTGACATCTTTCCGCAGGGCCTGCAAAACAGAGCTGTTCCACCAGGCCTTTGGCCAAGGCACAGTCTGACCCCCTCCTTCGGTAATCCTCACAGATCTCTAGCCCAATGGTTGTCATTAATTTGATTTTGAATTGATTTTAGAATGAATTGATTTTAGAATGCATTTCAATTAATTGATTGTGGTTTTATATAAACTGTCACTTTTATTGTTGTTAGCCGCTCTGAGCCTGGCTTCGGCTGGGGTGGGCGGGATATAAATAATAATAATAATAATAATAATAATAATAATAATAATTTTAGTGGAGTTTGCATGAACAGAAAGACGTGTGGGATGATTCACACAAAGATCTGTGTAATCAGCAGTGGTTGGTGGATTGAGCTCCTTGTTTGCAACAGGAGCTACTGATTCAAACAGGTTACGGTACATTATAAATTCATAAAACTGACCTGTGTTCTGAAAAAGTATTGTTCTTATTTCTTATTCTGTCTATGCAGCAGTGAAGCCAAATCCACCATCAGCCGATCCATACATATATTAATATTCTATAAGAATGTCACTCAGTTCATGTCAGTCATTTTAAACACTCTTCAGGTCATGGGGTGGGGGGGCTATGAGTTCAACAGTTAACCACATAGAAAATTAATTCACATTGCGACCTAGAGTGGTTTGATTACTATGCAAGAGTGGTGGCACCTGAATAGTTGGATTTGTTATTCACACAAATAGGGGGTAAAACTTGCTATAAGCTTAGAATCAAATGACCTGTCCTTGTGAAATTTGCACACACACACACACAGCCAGCCAATAAATCTCACCCTGCATTCCAAGGGCATCTGTTTGGACAACAGAAAGCTGACTATAGTTGCTCCGAGACAAGGTATTTGTTTTGGAATTGTCATGCGTCATTAATTCACAGTTTTTACAGGGTGTCCAGACAACATAGTAATCTTTTTATGATCAGTCCTTGTTTCCTCAGCAATTGTGGGAAGGAAGCTTACGAACACGTGGAAGGACATCGCATGAAGTTCAACACGCACAAAACACAAAACTTTGCAAGTGTAGAAACACTGCTGCAATTCTGCATGTAGACAAAGAGCAATGAACGCAGAGTGTTGAGAATTGCCTGTCGAGAAGCAGCCTATGATACCATCCATCTACATTTCATGAAGAATATAGAAATCATTCATCAAATCAGAGGTTTAAACAGTTTTTATGCCATTTTTGTAGCATTCTCGTTGACAATGGCCGAAATGTCACAAAAGGAAAAGGCATCTTGGGTAACTGAGTTGTAAATATTAATAGATGTTCTATAACATTTTAAATATTCCCCAAATTGTGAAACTCAATTTTGTGGTGGTAGTGCATGAAATTGAAGACTGGCTCTAAAAGCTGCATTTGATACAGATATGATAATTTCACCGATGGTCTTGATATGCTGTTTGCACTTGAGTTTCGCAATGCCGATTTGCTTAATGTTGTTATTTCACGTTTCATGTAATTCAGGGCTGGTGTAAACTGTAAATATTGTTTTACAAAATATTATCTGATTTTCAGCAACAGACAAAATAAAAGAACAGTATGCTGGCTTCAAATCCGCTGGAATAAATAGCAAGGATTTGAATAGTGAAGAATAAGTTTGTATTTATAAGGCAGTTTCATTTAAATTGAAAATTTCATTTATCAATGCAAATATGATCACTTAACATACTTTAAAAAATAAATTTCCAGGAAAAAAATGAAAAGAAAAATGTATCAAAAATCAGATTCCACTGAGACTGTATTTTAACTCTGTGTTAATAATATACGTATCTAAGAGTCATCCCTCCTGCTGCAATCTCTACTTTTAAGATTGATTTTTGGAACCAACAGTTTATGTGCAGTTTCCACAAGGAACTGCATTTTGGTAGCATTGTATTTTATCCCTATGGATTTTATATGCTTGTTGAATGCAAGAAGATACTGAACTTTTGATATTTATGAAAAGAGATACAGTGGTACCTTGGTTTAAGAACAGTCCTGTTTACGAACTATTCGGTTTACGAACTCCACAAAACCAGAAGTAGTGTCCCAGTTTGCGAACTTTACCTCGGTCTAAGAACGGAAGCCGAACGGTAGAAGGGAGGACTCATTAGGGAAAGCGCACCTCAGTTTAAGAACGTTTTCAGTTTAAGAACGGACTTCCAGAACGGATTAAGTTTGTAAACCGAGGTACCACTGTATTACGTACTGAACAGCTAAACCCTTTTATATCTTTGGTAGTTTTTCCAGGGATGTTTCATAAGGCCATTTTTACAACTACTGTACATTTAATCAGTATCAGCTGAGGGAATAGAAATGGGGCAGAAAGTTGGTTCAAACTGAAACGCAGCCATCCTTTGAAATTCACACTTCTGAAAAATTTGCGATGCGGTTCTTCAACTGAAAAAGGTGTACGAAAATGCCTTTATAAGGCGAAATGCATATATCAGTGTAAATAATATACAAAAATTCATTATGTTAGGGGGTAAGTGCTTGCAACAACATGTATATTAGGCAAAATTACACACAGAAGTGTCTGTGTTAGCAGAAATGAACACAAAAGTGCTGACAAATTTTCATGAGGCCTGGAGAGGGGTGGGGATAATTCACATACTGATGTGGATGAACTGAACTTAAGAATTGAAAATTGAGGAACTGAGTGACATTGAAATGGATAGCTTGCCCTAAAACTAGCTCTCCAGCTAGAAAAGAGCCTCCAAAAATATTCCAGCTGCACAGTTTGATCTCTCAAGAAGTATTTCCCAATCATACGAATTCTAACTAGCACTTAATTATATTCAGCAGAGACACTTCATATCACCTAGGGTGTTGCTCCCTGGTTCTTCCCTCCACCCCACCCTGATGATGTGCACTTTTTGCGCTGGAGTCTTGGAATCAGACACCTGTGATTATTCACTTCCAAATCTTGTCTGTTTTTGTTTCAGTCCAGGCAAAGCCAACCACGTCTCCTGCCATTGGAAACAGCACTGAAGGCAGCCCAACTGCAGAGCCAGGTAAGAATACGAAAGGGTAGGCTAAGCCCTTTTCTATCTGTGGTGTGTTTCCGCGTGGCTGGTTCGTAAGGCCATTTTTACTACTAATACTGTGTATTTATTCAGTACCAGCTGAGCGTCAGGTGCTGGGCAGATCTAATTGGGTGTGGGTGATGACATGGTGAACACATCAGGATCTACTGTCAATCACCTCCTCCTTCAACTCACCTTTTGATAGTGTTTTTTAAAGATATTTTTTAATTGAATTTTCATTTTTCTATATAACAATTAAACATTTTACAAACTTTGAAATATCCAATGACTTCCCTTCTTCTGCTTCCATGGTTCATATTGCATATCATAGTTTCCCACATATTTTACTGTAACTGTTCAAATCAATTTTCCACTTTTACATCAATCAAATATTATTTACTCTGTTGAATTTATTTTAATGATTCCAGCGTTTTCAGTTATGTACAATCATTTCCCATATATTCAATAAATATTTTCCACTCTTCTTTAAATATACGTTCTTCTTGCTGTCTTATTCTGTGGGTTAAACCTGCAAGTTTTGCATATTCTAACATCTTAAGTTGACAATCCTCTTTAAAAGGCACCTCACTCACTTTCCATTTTGGGGCCAACAAAACACAGGCCACTGTTGTTGCATACATAAACAAACTTTTCTGGCACTTAGGAATTTCTGTATAGGTTATTCCCAATGAAAAGGACTCTGGTTTTTGGGGGGAAGGTAAATTTAAACATTTTTTCAGCTCATTATATATCATTTCCCAATATTCTTTCACCTATCTGCATGTCCACCACAAAAGAAAAAATGTTCCTCCCATTTCTTTACATTTCCAGTATGTTTCTAATTCTGCTCTATATACCTTTGCCAACCTACTTGGTTTTAAATACCATTTATGAATCATTTTCAAATAATTCTTTTCAGCAAATAACGTGCAGTAAATTTCAGATCACTTTTCCAAAGTTTTTCCCAGAGGTTTAGGTCTATATTGTGTCCTATATCTATTGCCCAGTGTGTCATGGATGCTTTAACTAGCTCGTATTTTGTTTCCCATTCTAATAAGAAGATATACATTTTAAACAAATGTTTATCCTTATTTTGTATCAGTTCTTTTTCAAATTGTGAGCTTTGGTCCAACCCCTCCCCCTTTTTTTGTCTACTTTAAACCTATCATATATCTGGTGGTATTGTAACCAATCTATAACATGGCTTCTTAAGTTCTCCATAGGTTTTAGTCTGGGTTTGCCCCCTGCAAAGTCCAGCAATTCCCTGTAGGTCGCCCATTGTCTATCCATATTAACTCTCTTAATTGTGATTGCTTCGATGGGGGATAACCAGAAAGGTAACTCACCTTTTGACAGTTTGCATTGAGAGACCCCTCTTGAGAGAGCTATGCCTCTCCACTTTCCAGCCTCTCTATTCCCTAGGCTATAAGTTAGCCAGGTCTATTCCTTGCTGGTTACAAAATACTGCCCTGATCCAAAGCAAGTGCTTTTGAATCTTTCTTTTACTCCAAGTCTTATCTAGCATTTGATGCGACTGAATCAGATATTGATGGGCAGAGCAATGGGTAGTCTAATTGCCAAGTTGGCAAGAACAGGTACATCGAGGAAGAAGAATAAGCAATGGATTGCTTAGAGAAGGGCCAGGTAATTAGGAAGTAAGCAATTTGATTTATTGTTTGATGGGCATAGTATTAGGAATAGGGTTTCTGTACATACATCCTTGCATCTGCCCGTGGTATCAGGTTCACAAAAAGCACAGCCTTATTAACCAGACACACTACATCTCATAGCGGCATGTTAGCTCTGCTTGCAAATGTCAGACGCCTTAACTTACATATGAAGAGCAAGCATGATAACCTGAAGGGCTAATCTATCAAGAACTGCAGGAATGATATTCAGAGTGGATTGGCTTCTTCACAAAGATAAGGACATGAGGATGTACAGATTCTGATAAGCACATCTTTCACCCCACTTCTTGGATCTGGGAGATGATGGAACACATACGGTTCAGAGTAGACACCATCCTAAGACATAATTGTGCACCTTTTGTTTTGGAGTCTGGGTGGTCTTGTATTCAGTTCCCATTAGCCTGCTTGCATATAGGGCAGAGACAGGGTAGGGCGGTCAACTTACAATAGTCTCCAAGTTGTGCAAAAATGGCCCAGGCCAGCCCCCACCTGCTGGGATTCCTCCCAGGGAGCAGAGCTTACCTCATCACTGGTTTTTGAGGTTACCTGAGCTCCGTGTGCACTCACCTCAGTGACATTTTCATCAAAGGGGCAGGAAGTTGTGTGGGTGGCAAATTGTGTTGCACCCATCCCACGGATAGAGCAGAGTTGAGGTTGATGTGCTTTTTTTTTCTATAGCACCCACTTCCTGGACTAGGGGAGTCACTTATTCATCACTAAAAAAAGAGAGGATGCAAATCTGCCTAATATTTGCATATGTTAATTCATCTGTAGGGGTGCAAGTTTAGACACAACTGGTATAATCTAAAGAGAAATAAAGTACATCTCACCATTGTGGGGAAGATTGTGACCAGGTGAGGTGCGTTTCTGGTGTCCAGGGGCTTAACTGCCGAGGGGCCACCTCAAGCCTCCCGCACCCCCACTTTCCCTTCTTATGGTTCTTTTAAATCAGACAGCACTTCATGTAAAGGACTCAGCCAAACAAAGGACTGTCTTTCTCCTACCTGGTACCCTTCAGATGTTGTATGACTGCAACTCCCTTCACCCTTGACCATGGACCATTCCTGTAGTCCAAAATATCTGAAGGCCACCATTTTGGGGACTCTCTTCTGACAGGCTTTCAAATGGAGGACTGTAAAAAAAGGCATATGGACCCCCTATCCTGAACTGATTGGCTGAATCTCAGGCAATTTCTGTAGCAACATAAGCCAGGATTGGCTCTTTTGGCAGGATCAATATTGTCACTGTCTTCAATGAGCCTGTACCATATTGAGGCCCCACGTACAGTTGTGAGCTTTGGGGTTATCTGTGTGTGTGTGTGTTTTAATCCTGGAAATACTGCAAATCTCTGAATACAGTACAGAGTCCAGGCCAATAGTATTTTTTATGAGTGTTCAACCCACACCTACTTTTCTCCCATGCTGGTTTCATGAATCATGACTGAGGGAGGAAAGATGTATCTGTGTGCAGAGCTCTGAAGGAAACAAATAGGCTCCCCTCCAGACAGCCTCAGGCTGAGATGCCTTGGGAACATAGGAGCAGAGGAGGCAATCTTATACACAGTAAGGCCACTGGTCCATCTAGTTCAGTGCTGTCTACACTGATCGGCAGCAGCTCTCCAGAGTTTCAGGCAGGGGGATAATTCCCAGTCCTACCCGGAGATGCAAGAGATTGAACCTAGGGAAGTTCTGAGTGCAAAGCAGATGCTTTTCCTCTGAGCTACGGCGTTCTTTTTCGCCATGCTATACTGAGAATGCCTCTCAGATAGAAAAAAAAAGTGGGTGGACCAGTCTGTATTTCCCCAACTCTTGGGTTCCGGTTATCTCATTAGCTACAGAATCGGAAACATCACAGGGTCGGTAACATTCCCACATGCAATTCTATCACTTGATTTCTCATAACTTGGACCTACTGTACATGCAGAGCAGAATGATGTGGCAATGAGCTGGAAGCGTCCTGAGGTGGTAGGGTGAGCTGTATCATTTTATATCGCAGGTGGGGGAACCATATTTTTCAATATGTATATTAAAAAAATCCCAAACCTGAACACTCTGCAGTCAGGAAAGTGGCACAGCAGAGGGTAGGGCTGAGACCTTTCTCCGTGATGAGCTAGTTGTTGTTGTTTTAATTGCAGGAAATTTGATACATGGAAAAGCAAACAAAAATGCCATCCTTCTACCTACTGTCTGAGGTGGTACAATCCCCCTTGCCCCTCCAGAATTCTGCTACCTTATTCTGCTGCATGTGCACACCAGAGCTTGATTACTTAGCAATGTGGCCCCATCTACCTATGCAACAGAACGAGTTGGTAGAATCCTCAAATTGCAGGTGGGGATACCACTTTCAATGGCTTTTCCACACTTTTGCTTTTAACTTCCTGCACGTAGCAAACTGAGGAGAATGGTTCTAAGTCAAGAACTTTGCACTGGTTTTCTGTCAGTAAGCATTTGTTTTGGTGTTGTTACGGTAGTTTTCCTTCTTTTTTTAATACATGCAGACTGAGCTGCAGTCCATGCAACCACCTGACTCCCCCATCTTATTTTGCTGCGTGTGTGAACTGGGCCTGAATAATTGGCAGCTGAATATGACAAACTGATTCATTTGTGGGGAAGGAAGCCCTCATTGCAAAGTGAGGGGAAATGAGGGGATATGAAAGTTCTATCGGTGGGAGGTATCCAACTGTTTAGTAATGCTAGTGCAACATCTTTTAGCTGCACAATGTAAGTCCCCCACCCTCTCCTTTCCCCATGCACCCCCGAGTTGGGGGGAAACCCAAGCAGATTTGGGTGGGGCTGCATGGGGAGAGGAGAGGGTGGGGGACTTACATTCTGCAGCCAAAAGTTGTTACACTTGTGTAAATGTTTAGTAAGATAAAACCATGGCTATATCTGTGAGGACCATTCCTACATGTGAGTCATCAAGTGATGGACAGGCATGCATGAACCAACTCAATACATCAGTTTCATACATGTATCTATGCATGCCAGATCTGAATTTCCCAAGTAACATAAGGATGTTCAGAGCTTTGGAATGTATGGGCTTTCTTTGCCTTGCTGTTTTAGCAAGTTGTACTATATTAAATTTAGATCTGTAAATTTAGATATCTATCTATCCATCCATCCCCACCCATCCTTCCATTTCTTTGTTCTCCCACTGTGTGACTTCTGACCCAACTCTTCTCTGCATCTTTCCTACAGAAACACGGAGGCTACGTTTGGTGGATGGAAGAAGCAACTGTTCTGGCAGAGTGGAGGTTGAATACAACGGTACCTGGGGCACCATATGTGATGACAACTGGGACCTGACTGATGCTGAAGTTGTGTGCCTGCAACTGCGTTGTGGCTGGGCTCTTCAGGCTCCTATTGCCTCTCATTTCCAGAAGGGGACAGGCCCCATCTATTTGGATGAAGTGAAGTGCTTGGGGAATGAGTCTTTTCTGTGGGACTGTCCATCCGAGAGAAACCATGACTGTGGACACAAGGAAGATGCCGGTGTAATATGTTCAGGTCAGCACAGATATTTTTCTCTCTGTGTGTGTGCACATGTGCACGCATACATGTGTCTACTCATACAGACGACCCAAAGAACTGTCCATTTCCTGATCCTGGAGGAGACAAACTCTCATTATCCCATGATCAGGCCTTAATGACCAGACTCACATTGCCATGCTAATACTTGGAGACTCCACCAAATGTGGAAGTATTGGTGGAGGTGGGAGGAGACAGGGTAGAAGTTGCTTGACATCCTTGCTTTCCTTCCCTCCATTCCAAGACTTGTAACGGAGGGCAAGGGGAAGCAGAAGTCTTTCCACTCATTAAAACTTGTCAGAAAAGCAGCCAGGGCATTTTCAATCCTTTTTCCTTTTTGTCTGTATTCTGAGCCTGGTGGAGCAGCCAAGAACTAGTACAGAAAGGAATTCCCAGTATAGTACCAGATAAAGTGATGTTGCTGGCCTAATGTTAACTGCATGTGGACACTGGGACATCCCTGCTTTAAATTTCGTGTCCCGTGCATATATTTTATGACAGCCGTGTGACAGAAGTGCATCTCTTGTGCAGAGCTATAGGAAAGATCAAGCAGAAATCTATTCCTCAAAGATCAACGCATATTTATCAGTTGTAGCTCAGTACCATCTCAAGAGAAATTGCTGCTCCCCGCAGGTTGTGTTGTTTTTTGTTTTTAATAGAGATCAGTAGAAATATATGAAGCAGAGCCCTCCTGGATCAGGCCAAATGTCCCACAAGTCCTGGATTTTTCTCTGGGGCAGCTGGAGACATCAGGAGGACCACCTTTATCTTTTTTCAATAATAAACCGTGAAACAAACTTTATGTCTCTGATGAAGTCCCAGACCCAAGCAAGTAGTGCAAGTGTTTTGAGAACTATGTGTACTGAATGTAGCTCCCTTGAAAAACATGTAGCCCTGTTCCTCTTAATGCCTGGCCTGCAAACCAGAGTGTAAGCACTTAGCAAGAATGGGGAGATCTCCTGCACTGACCTCCACACCTCCCATGGAATCTTCTCTCCGAATGTTTCCCAGAAAGCACATTAGCATAAGTTATGCTAAGCACATCCCTGCTGTTTTCACACATGACACCTAAAGTGACTTTGAGACACATGGTAGCATTTGACGTCTTCATTGCTGAATTGAAACGTCAACAAGCTCCCCACCCCCCCTGCTTTGGATGGGAGCTCATTTTTAAAAATATCATAAGAAGACAAAGGAGGGAAAACGGCATTTATTACTGTGGGACTCAAAATGGAAGACGACAGCCTTGAAACCAAATGGGCATCCTACCATGTCCTTAGCTTCTGTCTGGTCCATTGTTTCTGAATGTTATGATTTGGCAAACAGAAGAGAGACATTTTAAACTTGAAGACATGTTCTGATCAGCGTGGCAATCTCAATCCTCAAATACAGGAAACTGCTCTACTATAGTTCTTAGCATCACACATGAAAATGCCTTCCATGTAACAGATATAGCTCTGGCCTACAAGAAAAGGAAATCACTGGTGCTGATAATGTAGCAGCGTATTACAGCATAAGAGTGGCATTTCCCCAGCTGTTTTATCTTTGCTGATTCTATTTCTCTCCCTCACTCCCATCACCTCCGCAGAGCACCAGGAGTGGCGGCTGTCAGAAGGACTAGATGCTTGTGCCGGCCGAGTGGAGGTTTATTACCGGGGCACCTGGAACACTGTGTGTGATGGCAACTGGTACCAGGATGAGGCTGATGTGCTCTGTCACTCATTGAACTGCAGTGAGAAGGCCTCAGTCCCGAGAGTGCCTTTCAACCACACACTGATGGGCAAGATGTACTATGACTGCTCCGGAACAGAAAACTCGCTCGCCAGCTGCAGCTGGCTCTACAACAATAGCAATGTGTGCGCTGCCCAGTTTGGAGCTGCTGGTGTGATCTGCAATGGTAATTGCCCTAGCTGGTGCCTCCAGTATGCCTTCTCTTTTTCTCTCCCTCTTTCTGGTGCAGATTTCAACCAAAGGGGTAGTTAATGGTAGGAACAGGTAAGGACAGGGGAGAACTCTGATTCAGTTGGCATTTAAAGGCAAAGCTATGTCATCTGAACTTTCCAAAGTGCTGTGTGAACCAAAATGCCACCCTCCTTGGGAATTCAATTTTGCGATGCCATTCTCCGACCAAGCCCTGAACTTAAGCCTGGGGGGAAAGAGAAACCGAGAGCAAGTGAAACAGGCAGATATGAACATCAAAAGAGCCTGCTGGATCAGGCCAGTGGCCCATCTAGTGCAGCCTCCTGTTCCCACAGTGGCCAACCAGGTGCCCATAGGAAACCATGGAGCAGAACAGGCGCACAAGAGGTTTCCAGCATTCTGTGGAGGCAGAACATAGCCATCATGGCTAGTAGCCATCATTGATAAACTCTGTGAATTTGTCTAATCCTCTTTCAAAGCCTCCAAGTTGGTGGCCATCCCTGCCTCCTGTGGGAGCAAGTTCCGTAGTTTTAACTATGTGCTGCATGAAGAAGTACTGCTTTTGGGGTGCAGTCTGTCCTGAATCTTCCAACCTTCAGCTTCCCTGGATGTCCTGTTCTGGTGTTACAAGATCCCCAGGGACAAGTGATTGTCCATTAATAGTCCTCACCGCCATCGTCCTGGAGCTTTCCCACCACCACTTCCCTTCAAGATTTCAAGACTTCAAGACTTGTCTGCATTTTTGCCTTGCCAGACATCAATATTCATTTAACACATTCTCACCTGTGGACTATCTGCAGAAGGTGAAGCCAAGAATAGATCACGTGCCTAAAAGAATTCCAGAGTAAAGACAGGCCAGATTTAGATCACTAGCTGAAATGGAGACAGAAATCCCACCTGGAGCCTGGGGTTCTTCCCCCTACAGGCATAGCTGATCACGTTGGTGAACTGGGCTATTTGTTCCCTGTTTGCTACCAGTCCAAAAAATGATCCAAGTGCTTCCATGAGGCACCTTAATGACCAGCAAATTTATTATGGCGTAACCTTTCATAAACTCGGCCCTCTTCATTGGATGCATAAAATAAATTCTTAATTGGTAGGTATATAAAGAAGAAAAATGGTAAGGTGGGAGCTGAATAGCAATCAGGTGCAGAAATCTCACCGAGTGATAATTAGAGCTTAACGAGGCACACCATTAAACCCTTTACAGCAGCAGGCTGGTGTCAACTGCTGACATGAGTGAACATCACATAGCAATAGAGTGGAACCTCAGTTTTCGAGTGTCTCAGAAGCCGAATGCTTTGGAAACTGTATGCCGAAAACCCGGAAGTAAATGCTTTCGTTTTCAAACACACCTCGGAAGCCAAATGGCTTCCGCTGCATGTTTTTCAATTTTCTCAGTGGAAATTTCCAACAGCCCTTTGTGCCTCAGTTGTTGAACATTTCGGAAGTCGAACCGTCTTCCAGAACGGATTACGTTCAACAACCAAGCTTCCATTGTAGCAGGATCTGTCAATTTCCGTTTTCTTGGTTTCTCATTTTTCCATTACTGAATTAATTTCACCACAATTTGCAGTGATTTGCATGGAAAGAGGAGTGGTTGAAATCTATGCCATGCCAGCCCAATACAGATAGTAGCCACAGGGCCCAAGCAAGGGGTCCCTTCTGGTTTCCCTGCTTCAGTAGGGACTTCATGCCATGATGTTGTTTGGCGTCTCTGAAGGGGGTGATTGAGATGTCACTTGGCAACAGACCCACCCACCACCTGAAAATGCCCTGGTTGCGTTGCAGAGTAGCTAGGTAACTGGTTTGATGGTGCAGAAGCCGCTGTCACAACATGTATCACAGTCTAAAGGAGCTTCCAGTTGTCTCTGTTTTACCCCAAGCCTGCGATGTGCTTTACCCGACATTGTTTCCTGCTGATCTGCATGGCTGCCGGGTGCTGACATGAAACCAGCACAGGCTGCTTAGTCTGCCTGAGCTCAATACAAAGGTATCTGCAAATGAGGGAGGGTCTCTGGCTCTCCCTGTGCTGCTGCTGATTTGCTTAAAATCTATGATTAAAATACAATAAAACAGAATCGTAAAAACTACGCGGGCGGGGGGGACGACGAAGAGGAAAAAGCAGGAGCTGGGGGGGTCCCTTCTCACCCACCCAGGATCCTGAGAAGATGCAGTCTAGACCCTCTTTCTCTGTCTCCTGCTCTCTAACCCCAAAACTAATACGGTTCTTAGGTGTTGCTGGTTCTTTACTCTTCTGTGCTCTTTTCTGGATTTCAGGCTCACAGGGTTTGGCGGGCCCTGCAAACACACAAGCGACAGAAGCAGTGACTCCAGTCTCCCACCTGACCAGTCCACGTAAGTTCAAGCCTCAAGGCACTTCCTCTTGCAGACAGTATTGCATCTCCCGTTTGTGCTCAGGCACAAAAGGAGGTAGCATAAAATCATGATCTCAGCTTGTTTGGTCTTGTCTGCCTGTGTGATCAGTACCCATCTGAACAAACACCCAGCCTCTAAACTTTCCACACCACACCTGCTGTCATCTTTATATAGCCCTTATTCCTGGTCTGTGTCCTCTAGGTCAGTGTTTCCCAACCTTTTTTGGGCAAAGGCACACTTGTTTCATGAAAAAAATCTCGAGGCACACCACCATTACAGCCCCGTGACGTCAGCGCGCAGCGTCATGCCGGGAGGGACATGAATTGCTAGCAAATTACATAATCACCTCCTTGAGGGCTGGCTCATCTTCTCCGAAGGCAGAACCCCATTAATTAACAGCACAGACTCACACCATAGCCAAGACGAGGGGGGGAAACCTCAGTCATGCACAGTCATGCACATGTGGGGGCTAAATGAGGACGAAGACCGGGCAGAGAGCAGGGTTCAAATCACCCCACCTGGCCAGGACAATCCCTGGGTGCTCCCTTGGGCCACTCGCCTGACCCACCTCGCAGGGCTGTTGTTGCGAGGATAACACGGGGAGAACCACGCGCCCCCCCGGGAGCTCCTTGGAGGAGAAAGCGGGCGATGAATGCAATGCACGAAATATATGAGAGGCGACCAGGTTTTGCAGGTGAGGGGCCCCCGCCAGCCTCCGCTTCCAACACCCGGTGCAACGACGCCGAAGTTTCCCCCCGGGCTCGGCTCGGGGAGCAGCGCTGCTCCCCCCCGGCTCCCCTTCGCCCTCCCGGCTCTCTCTGCCGCCCACTGGGGACCCCCCTCACCTGCCAAGTCCAGAGCGCCGGTGGAAGTTGCATGTATGCATGCAGGACGCCGCGTTGCCATTGCATTGCACTGCACTCCATGCAACGCCTGCACGCATGCATTGCCTTGCACGCCCGCCAAGGGGTCTCCCCGCGGTCCGATGCGTCCCCTCCGGCGCGGATGCAGCATTGCAAAAATAACCCCCCCCGACGCAGCCCTACCTGGGGGCCAGCCTCCGCCGCTCCGCCTCCGCGGGGATCTCCGGGCTCCATCCTGCCGCCCGATCTCCGCGGGGGCGCAGGCAGGCTGCGCGGGGTCTGCGCGGAAGGGCCCCTGCCCGCCCGGCCGCTGCCGCTGCGCTCATTCCATGGCCGGGAGTAGAGCGCTTCAAACAAAACGCCCGGCCCGCCAGGCCACGCGGGGAAACCGAGTTTGCGCACCCCGTGCGGGCGCAGAGCCCAAGGGCGAGGGGACTACGGATCCCGGCAGCCCCCGCGCCGGGGACGGAGGGGGAGAGGCCGGGTGCAGGGATGGAGGGACGGGTGGGCGAGCGGGTGAGTGAGTGGCAGCCGCCAAGCCTTGGCCGAGAGCCAGGAAGGGCCTCGCCGGAGGAGGAGGAGGGAGGCGCAGAGCGGGAGGGAGGGAGGGAACCCCAGGGGTCATCTAGTGACGGCGCCCCAATCGAAAATTTGACTTTAAAAAAAAAATCTTTCGCATTTTTTAATTTTTCCCGCGGCACACCAGGCAACATCTCGCGGCACACTAGTGTGCCGCGGAACAGTGGTTGGGAAACACTGCTCTAGGTGACATAGGGACTGTATGCACAGCTGGGTAACTGAAACAAATAGTAAGACTAGTCTTCATCCACAATTATGCCATGCTACTAAGTTGTTTTAGACTGGCTTTCATATTGTGTTGTGCTTTAACATTGCAACCTGCCCTGGGACCTTAGGGTTAATAAATTTAATAGTCATAATCATAATCATTGTGATGATGTTACATGCCACCCCAATCTCTTGAGTGGTGCAAGATTCCGGGGGTTCCAGGCACTTACTCAGGATTCGTGTTTCCTTTGGAATGAGGTGCAGCAGAGACTGGAGAGTTAATATGGTTTATGGTTTATTTGCACATATTTACAGCCAGAGCCTGCAATGGAGGGGTTCACAGCATTAACACCCCCATAAGGCCTTGCTTCTCTCATAGCTTCAGCCTTGGATTCCTGGAGAAATCAGGCATGGCTCCGATGTTCTGCCTTCCCAGCCGGCTGCCTTGTTTCCAGCTTCCAGCACACATAACTCCACTCTCAACTCTGGCCTTTGTTTTTCTAACTCCTCTGGATTCCTTAGTGGCCCATTACCTCACCAGGAAGCAAGCCTGGCTATTCCAGGAATTAGAAGGGGCCCCAGACATTAGAAGCGTCTTGGCATACAGCCTACGCCCCACTTCCCAAACTCATAACAACAGCATCAGCAGCAACAACAACAGCAACACATTTATGGTATATGAACAAAGAAAACACAGAAATGGGACAAAATCCAACACAAGCTTGGAAGGCTGTTTCCCTCTTCCTTGCCCTTCTCCCTTCCACACATTAGAGGCGGGGTAGGGTGGGTGGCTGAGGATTTGTTTATTTTGCATTTAATGCAAATTTTCCAAATCCACACTTCCTGAACCAATTAGCAAATCAGAATGCATCTCTCCTTTGAAATCTGCACTACTTTCAATTTTGCCATGCGGTTCGCAAACCAAAGAATGCATACAAAAATGTGCTTGAAAATAGCATGCAAAATGCATTCTGTTGGGGAAAACTGATTGACTGGTTGTATTTCTATTCCACTTTTCATTCAAATGACTCCCAAAGCATCTTACAAACAATGAATAACAATAACATAATAGGACATCACAAATGCAACATAAATCTACCATGCATAATTGTGTACAAAAAAATAGCTATATTAGGAGAATGTTATTGCACAAAATGCATATATATTTTAATGCCTACTTGGGGAAAAAATCATCATGGGGTGAACTGAACTGGGAAAATGGAGAGAAACTGAAATTGGCTTCCTCCTCCTCCTCCTCCTCCTCTTCTTCTTCTTCTTCTTCTTCTTCTTCTTCTTCTTCTTAAATTGTCCATCTTTACTACCTACCCACAATTGCTAATGTTTCCATTTGCAGGTTGGACTGCACCTGAGAACTTAGATGTTAGACCATCATACCAGATACTGCAAATTCTTTGCATCGTCCTGGGTCTTCTCCTTTTTTTGGCCATTCTGACTCTAATTATCACCGTTTTGCGACACAGGCGAAGGAAAAACGGTACCATTGGTATGCTGGGCATCACCAGCACTACAGAGGGAGGAAACCTACGTATAAATAATGCTATGGGGAATTTGGTGGAGTGGATATAATATACTGTGTTTTGGACAGCTACTATAGGAAGTCTTCGAAACAGATGCCAGATTCCTTCCTGGCAGGAATCAGAAATGCTGCAAAATGTCCCTGCCATGAATTCATATTGCCACCAAGAAGCTGTCATGAGCTGTCAAATGTTTTTCAGCCTCAGTGTATCCCTGCCACTTCCAGAAGCCTCCTTTATAACAAGTCTATAATGCTTCCTGAAATCTGAAGGAGAGTGCAGATAGGAGAGTGCCTTCAAGAAGAAGGGTTGATTGCAAATGAGACTTAGAAGCCTCTCAGAGAAAAGTGCATAATTGAGCCACTATCTCTCGGGGCTCTATCTCTCCCCTGTTATGGGCATTTAGTTATATGGATTCATGTCGGAAACTCATTTCGTTTGCTTTAAAGATGCAACATTCAGCCAGCCTGCGGGCTGTCATTTTGGCAGATGTTTGTCCCTAGAGTTTAGTAGCATATCCTTACTTCTTGGCCCCATTTTGAAACATTTACATGCAAAAAAATTATTATTATGTGCTACACACAATCGCAAAGCTGCTAACTGCAACCAGGTGAACAGAACATATCTCCACATTGCTTTAAAAAGCCACACTGATGCCAGGTCTGTTTCCAGACACAGTTCAGAGTGCTGGTGCATAACCATAATGTCCTTCAGACACCATCCTTTGAGTGCAGGTCTGGCCCATGAGGTAAAGTGAGGCAACTGCCTCAGGTGGCAGGATCCACAGGAGCAGCAGATCCCAACGTTGATCTGTCTCCTCACCCCCACCCCAATTGTTTCCAATCTTCTCTCACTCCTCCTTCCTTGGCAGGGGTGGGGGTGCCATTTTGGGGTCTGTCTCAGGGGCCAAAAGGTATTAGAACAGCCCTGTCTAGGTGCCCCTGTCATCAGAGGTGAGGCAGGTTGAGACAGGGGAAAGGGGCCTGCTTGGTTGTGGTGCCCCACTTCTAGGGTGCTGTCTCTGAGGAAGTTCGCTAAGTGCCTGTTCTGTTGTCCTTTTAGTGCCAGGCAAAACTCTCTTTGTTTTCCCAAGCTTTTAATATGAGATGGAAATTGTGTCAAATCACGATTTCTTTGGGGGGGGGGTTGGGGGGTTGCAGTTGGATTTTATTGTTGTCATTTTGCTATGTACGATGACCAGAAAATGCTTTCATGTTTACTTCTATTACGTGAATGAATGATGATACCCGGGCATGCAACTTTGGGCTTATCAACACTTAACTTTCCTCTGGTTTTTCCAGCCACAGCCTGCAATTTAAAGCTCAGTGTCTGAGCACCCACACCCTTTTTTCTTTTTGCTTCAGAGCTTTTCCTGCAAAACCCCACTCTTAAAAATTCACTGTGCCTAGAAAGAGCAGGGTGAAATGTTTTGCCCAAAGTTGTTGAGCAAGCAAGGAAATCCGGCAAAATCCGATATGGGTTGCCATACGTCATGTCTGACCTGTCTTTAGTTACTATGGAGGGCCTATATTTCCTTTGGATCTTAACAAACTATCATCTCTTTCCATAGTAAATATGTGCAGATGCTATTCTTTTCTTACAGAGCACATCTGTTGGAGGAATATTTCACTTTTCCACTGCTCAGTTGACAGCATGGGTGTTGGTTTCTCCCTGCCCCGCATAACGCAATAGTTACTCATATGATTACCATGTGGAAGTTGGTTGTGAGAATGTCACCTCAGCACCCTCTGAGGAATGGAAGGGAAGCCTGTATAGAACGAGGGACCTGTGGCCCTCTAGATGTTGCTGGACTCCTCCCATCAGCCCAGCCCAGCCAGTGGTCATGGATGATGGGAGTTGTAGTCTGACAACATCTGGAAAGCCACAGGCTCACTAGTTCCACTGTTGTCAGAGCAGGAGTCAAATTCCTATCTGTGTGCAAAGTCCCTTTGAAGGGAAGCCTTACAGAATGAAATATCTGTTTTCAGTTGCAGATAGTGCCAATTCCTGTGCCTCAACTGCTGCCCCCATCCTTCTAAATCACATCATGCAAGTCTCAGCCACTGGAACACGCAACAACTATCAGCAAGTCCCCACAAACCTCCCCAAAGAAGAAGGTATGGGAAGTTATAGCTTGCTGGCATCACTTGTATCTCCCTTATTCCATCGACCACCTGTCTCCCCACCCTCTCCTGTCTTCCTGGCAATTACTAGTTTCCATGTTTGATGGTTTGGGCCAGAATCTACGAGACAGTAGCCCATAAGGCTGTCCTTGATGGGCTGCTGGGAGCGAAATGGTAGCACTATATTATCCCTTGTCTCATGTGTCTCCCACCTCATAATGGCTACTGAGACACAGTAACGATTCCAATCTCTTTTTTGCTGCAGTTATCCAATAATGCTGCTGGTTGGATGCGTTTTATAATTATCAGGATCACAACAGGCAGTTTTCCTGAGGAAAGTCCCTGCCTCAGAGCTGGTATTTGCTACTGAATCCCAGTTATTACCAGCCTCACACCACCAGTGATACTGTTTGTTTTGATAACATTGTCCCTATCAGGATTCCTTGCAGTTTAACCGTTTTATTTTCATAAAAATAGTTATTTTTTAAAAAAACAACAACATTTAAATAGATAATATAACTCCAAAAAAAGCCTACAGCTGGAAAATCTACTGTACGGTACTTTAAATATTGTATAAATGCCAGTACCCATTCCAAGACGTTTGTGTTTATCATCAATAATGCTCTGTGAATAGTTACTTAATGTAAGTGTCTGAGAGTGTCATTTTTTTGTATTTTGTTTCCCTCTGATTTTACTGGTTACATTTCTCCTTCATGTCTCTCTCTGTTTGTGTCTATCTACAAGCTATCTATCTACTCTGCCAAGCAAAGACAGCATTTCAAGCATCTGATAAAATGGTTGAAATATTTTGTGCCAGTGAAATGCTATTATGCTGGAGAATTCATAAGCAGGTTGCTGGCAGCTTTGCTGCACGATGGATCATGCAATCTGCCGTGATGTGAGTTTCAACTAGTGCAACTGTTGTGTTGGGTTCCTCTGTTGTGCAACAATAAAACTCACCTCTCCCCTGGCACAAGAGTCCTGGCAGTAGCAGATAGAGAAGGTTGGGTGTAGCCCCGAGTAAGTCAGTCCTGCTGCATTTCTGCGTTGACCTTGGACTTGTGCCCTGAAGTCCTGCCTGATAGCTCCACTTGCTGGTTCTCCCCGAGTGGACTCATGTTTCTTTCTCCCTTTCAGCAACGGCAGTGCTGCCTACACCCCTTAGTGAAGACTCTGATTCCGACTATGAACACTATGATTTCAGCAGCAAACCACCTGTGCAACTGTCTACCTTCTACAGTGAGCATCTCACCACTGCCAGGCACACACTGCTTTCTTGTCAGAAACTTCCTAGCTTCTTTGGACCAAGCAGTACATCCATGATAATCCCTCGTGATCCTTTGTGGTTCTACTTTAAGGGAGCCAAAAGGATTTGATCAGGACTGGGGGATGTTTAACCCTTTCCTTTGTGCTGTTTTCCTAATCAAAATTCCACCCACTCCCCCCCCATATATCCCAGTATATATTCACACACATCCCTCTGCTTGACTAGCATCAGTTTCAGAAGTCTGACTTAAATCAGTATTAAAGGGAAAATGCAGACAAAACTGCATGCCACACTTTTGATTTTAATATTTAGTTAGGCTCTTTAAACACTTCCTTCCCCACCACTACTGTTCCTTGGTGCCGCTTGGCCCACCTGCTAACTCCCTCCCTCCACAGTCCCCAAGATTTTCCCACTGCAAACTTTAAAAGCAGATTAAGTGCAGGTTTTCTACTAAGAGATGCAAGTTAGACTTCTGTGTTAGACAAGTTAGATATCTATATGCCTGGGTTATTATGCAATCGACATTCAGAGGCAATTGAATGTTTGTTAGGGGTTGCATTTAGGAAGCTGAGTATGTCCCCAGTGTGTTTCTTCATTCCCACCCCAATAAAATCCCATCAATGGGTTCGTGCAGAGGCTGGGTAGGGAGCAGAAAATGCTCTGCAGGGGCAGCCCATGGGTTCAACTGGCCCCTCCCAGCTAGTTGGGACAAGGCTGGGAGTGAAGGCAGAGAGGTAGCAGGAGAGGACTGGGGAAGGAGGGAGCAGGAAGGCACCCAGGCAGACCTGAGGAGGAATTTTGCCCTTTTGGTTTGCCTGGAAAGGGGAAAAAACCACAAAAAGCCACAAGGGGCAAACCTTGTAAACTTTAAGAGTTGTGGGAACTTAGGGTTAAAGGATCTGCAAGTTTGATGGTTCAGAGGTGTGCTGTTTGAATACAGCATATATAATAGCCTACTTTCCTGACAAATCAACTTGTGCTCCTTAGTCATTTGGTGGTGGGGGTGACAGTGATATTCTGTGGATCCTCCTACCCCTGTGTTTTGAAAGAAACCTCCTTCTTCCCTTCCCCTGCATCTGGGAGCTTGATGATGAAGTCTGTTTGGCCCCTGCTTTCAGATTCTCTTCGAAACCGAGTGACTGATGAAGACCCTCCCCGTTACAATTTTGCAATGCCAGCTATGCACGAGGAGGGGGACAACAAGCACCCCACCTCAGAGGCCTATCCACAAGCAGGTGAGAGCCTTTCTGTATCTTTCTGGGGGGGCATAGTAATTGTGATGCTGTTGCTGCTTTCTTGTGCTGGATCCAGTTCCTCACTGCCATATGAAGTCCCTGGTTTTCTCCAGCAGGACCTGCAGCTGAAGACAGTGACAGCACCTCTTCTGGAGACGCAGACTGGTATGAGAACATCCAGAAACCAGAGAAGCAGGAAAGCCATCCAGGAAACGAGCCTTCCTTTGGAGGTGAAGCGTAGGATTGTTATCAATGGAACTTTAATTAGTCAGCTAGCACATTCAAAGGTCATCGCAAAATAAAACAAGGTTGTAGCTACTCTGAACATCAGAGACGAGCACAAACTGATCCCTTCAAAAGTGAGGTCATTCTCTGTAATGAAATTGACACCATCTGGTAATTAAGGCTTTGCGGTTATGGAGCATGTGTGGCCAGGCGTTGTGTTACACACACATTTGCTAATATACCTGCATGTTAGATACAAAAGAGAGATGGAATGTTAAAGAAAAATATTCCACATGAAACCATGGCCAGACATTTGATTAAAATTCAGTAGAGCTGACAGGGGCCTTATAGCATTGCTTTGGGGGGGGGCGTGTCTGACCTCTAGGCTGCCAGGTGGACATCTGTGGCTTAGACAAAATGGATTCCTATTGTGGGACAGTTAATGGCTGTGGGTGCCGCACATCCTCAACTAAATATAGGGCTGCCAATTACTGCAGCCCACAATGCAGGGCTCTAGTGATGGTCAAGCAGAGCAAGATCGCCTAAAGAGAGAAGAATAGGGGCCAGAGCTCTCCACCCTGAGAAGCCGATAGTTTTCTCCCTCATTACCCAGCAAGACCTCCAGAGAGGCTTCGCAGCTGGATAGTTAGGTCACCAAGCACCTCAGCTTTCCCCTCAGCATCTTTTCCTTCTGAGCTTCTTCCTTCTTCTTGGCAGCTGACCTGAAATGCCCTCATTTCTTTGCTTCAGGTTCGACAGCTTCCCCCAGACCTTTGGTGAACTGCAAGGCTGGGCCTGGGAACAGCTCATTTGACAGCAGCAGCAGCAGCAGCAGCGATTATGATGACATGTGGGCCTAAAGGGCAGGGAAGCAGCTGGGATGATGCCGCTCCATCTGTCGTCAGCAACGCCTCCATCAGAAGCAGCCAAGGGTGATGGCAAGGCTGAGAACTGAAAGGGACCTACCTGTTCCCAGTCTGGGCCTCAAGGATTCAGCATTTTGGAAGAAGACCAATTCTCACAAAGATACATGTGTGTCCAACTCCATTCCCAGTTCCAACTAGAAATTTGTTGCAGTCACAGAGCCATGTGTTTATTCTGCCTGAGATTTCCAACTTGTGCTATTGTGAGAATAACTATATGAGGGTGAAGAAAAGAACTGAGGCCTCAGATAGATTTCTTTTCCCCATTTTGTATGGCCAGCCGGCAGTGTACTGTCACAAAGCAGTTGATACACTGACATTCCTACCACCCCAGCAGGCTGACTTCTAGCTTCAAAATCCAAGCAGCTGAAGCAGAAGCTTCTGGCAATAAGCACTGGCTTCCCCATAGCTGCTACCCAGGATGGCTCTAAAACAAAGTCCTCGCTCTAGGAACCAGAGCCTCTCTGACAGTTTCTTCCTTGGGGAGAGCTCTCAGTTAAATGCCAGGGTTTCTTGGATAAGGGTGGGATGCTTTCATGATGGGATTAGTCAAGGCTGTTCCACCTGAAGAAAGCCAGAACTGCTGTTTCAGGGGCTCTGCTTTCTCCTCACTGTGGGGAATGGAGCCCTGATTGCTAGGACTAGCCCCACCTCACAGTAGTTTTAGCTTTCCGCCTGGGGCTTGTGAAGGCCTGTGAGCTCCTGAGATGAAAGGAGGACGTCAGTTCCTTCTGCTACAGAAGCAAATTTGTGGAAGAACCAGAGTTCAGCTGGCAGCAAAGAGCTTTGCCTGCTGTCAGGCCCAGATGCAGTCCTTGGTGCCTCCAGTTCAAAACATCTCAGGTAACCAGGCTGGGAAGGACCTTGGCCAGAGGCCCTGGAGGGTTGCTGATGCTAGGCTAGATGGACCAACGTTCTGACTAGATATAAGGCAGCTTCATATATGCTCTAAGGCCAGGGCTGAGAAACCTGTGGGCCACCGAAGAACTCTGACCGTCAGCCATGCTGGCTGGGGCTGGTGGGAATTCTGCAATTTCCAAAGAGCCACACACAGCAATGACAGCTGCTCTATGTGTCTGGGAGTATACTGTCTGGATTAACTGTAAGCCCCCCACCCCCGCACTTTGTGTTGCACTGTAGCCAGGACCGGAAGCATCTAATGGCAGAAATGAATGTATCTGATGAAACCCAAACACAAGCATCTTCTATTTATTAAGAGAGTTGCATTCTCCTGAAGCGGGGATCAAATTCTTATTACTCATCCCAGCATGGTAAGGTAGACAGTGGCACTTTTGTGATGATGGCGATTTGAATATCTGCTTTTTATTCTCCTTGCAGATTTTGGAATTGGAGGTGCAGCCTGCGAGGGAGGGGGAGGGGGCTGCTGGGCACCCAGAAGCCAGAATCAAGAGCCAGGGAGCGACTGCTGTTTGGGCTCTCCCAGTCTCTGGCACTCGTTGTCTGTGAGGTTCTCAAGGGCCCTGTCTGGTCCCTGTCTCTTCCAGATCTTCATAAGAGGGTCTTAAGTAGAGCAACCCTAATTTACATCTATGCTAGAGCAGGGAGGCATTTCAGAGATTGGCTTGTAGAGTCATCAGCCACATCCATTGCTTTGCCATTCTTGCTGCGGGCAGTGCGGAAGATGCGGGCAGCCTGTTCGCCTTCCCTCCCATTAACTACATTAGAGGGGGTTAATTGCACCAGCCCCAGGGGCTGCTGTGGATTTTCTCCATTTCTGTGGTTGGGGAAAAGGTGGCATATCTGTGCCTATGTCCAACCTGCCCTGTTTCCACTCCCACCAGTGGAACATCTGTGCTCTTCACTGGTGTGCCAGGGACATTCTAGCAATGTAATGCCATTCTGCCAGCAAACTTCTGTCTCTGCCAGCAGAGAGATACGTAATGCTATGCCACTTTCTAAGGCTCCTCAGACAGCTCTAGGGTGGGGTTAGGATTCTTCCCTTAGCACATTTCATTTTTCAACAAAGTCGTTTTTTAAAAATATTTTGATGTCTACGCATAAGAATGAAAAGAGTGAATGCAACAAACGTGTACCGTGCATGCTATTTATTTTCTATTAAAAAAAATTTTAATGCTGCATTTCATCAAAAAGGATTCCACAGCAGTTTATAACAGGACCAAACAATAATAACCGACAACAGAACCAACAATAAAAACACGCACAAAATTTAGAAAGAGAGAGGCAATCAAACAGCAACAAACTTAAAGAGTGTTAGAAATAGCAGTCGCCAATTGATAAAACTTAACAGTTAGCTAATGCAATCTGAAATCCGAAAAGGTTTTAAGCTGCCATGGAAAGAGAAGAGGGAAGAGGTTGTGTGAGTCTTTCCTGGGAATTCCAGGAAATTGGAGCTTCTACCGGAGAAGCCCTGCTGTCACTGGTGGTCAACGCTTACCCCATATGCAGTCAGCAGGGAGACATGATTGGCTGACTCAGGGGCAGAGTCTGATTAGCACTGAGTGGCATTTCTCTTACATTTAATGCTCCTCAGGCCAGCACATGTTGTGTCCGATATTTGCAAGAAATATAATTCCAGTCTTTAAAATGTTCAAGATTAGATCCAGGGTAAGTAAGTTGCACTTGGGTCCCTTTAGACTCTATGCAAAACTAACCATGAATTCATTCCCACTGAAATAAATGAGAACTAAATTGGGATTAATTTTACAAATTCCAAAGGGATCTAAAGAAATATAAGTATTTGCAAAATGCATGATATGTTTTCTAGAATGCACCCATTTCTCCCACCTTCCTCTACATGTCTCTCTGAAACAAAGCCCCAGCCCTGATATAACAGATGTGACAAGGGGACTGTAAATGCCTGGCAAAGAGAGTTACTCCAAATGAAGAGAATGCTCAGTAATGCCAGCGGATAAGATTCCCTATGGACAGGGAGCAGATGTCAAGTCAGTACAAATATATATACCTTTTTCAAAGTTGCATTCCAGAACAGAGCTGTGCTCCATATCCCCCACAGCAGAAGCACTGCAGACTCGTGATGCTGTCCAGCATAATAATATACATACTGCCTCACATCTATTTATGCTGAGCATCACCTTTTCCCCCAAGGGAGAGAGTCTCTCCACTAGTTAAGTCTCTTGAGATGATACACAGGAGGGATCTGTGCAGTTCAGAAGGCACTGCTCAGAAGAAGAAGACAAAGAAAAGTATTCAGAGGCACAGAACAACCCCCTCCTCTTTGGAGTTTAACAATTCCTGCATATTGATGGGATAGGATTTTGTGCCCACTTCTGAGATACTGATTCAGTGCATCGGAGCATCATAAGGTGCTATGTACTGCCTGCACTGATTCCTCCATTGCCTTGGAGATCAGATTGGATGCCCACGCAATCCAGGACACTGTCTCCAACAATAATCAGCAAAATTCCCCTGGGAAGCTCATAAGCGAGAGTCCCTTCTCTTGTTATGTGTCCCCGAGTATCTGGTAATTAGAGGCACACTTCTTCTAAACATGGAAGATTTACTGAAAATGTGTGGTGGTGCTTAAGATAATCCTCCACCTAAAGCAATTAAGTGCTTTATAGTGCATTAAAAATTAATCTAAGGGTAGGATTCAATTAAGTTTTACTCAGAGTAAACCTACTGATATTAATGGGCCTAACTTAGTCATGGTCATTAATTTTAGTGGGTCTCTTCTGAGTCAAATGTAGCAGAATGCCACTCTGAATTCTGAGATTTTGGGTATGGTTCCTTTCTCCCACTGTCACTTGTCCTGTGATGTCCTGCAGCCCGTATTGCCACCTAGTGGTCCAGGTTAAGCCAAGCAACTTTCGTTGCAGAACAGCATTAAGGCTAATTGTCCACCTCTGCTGATGACAAGGAACTAGACATTTGGTAGAAGATGATCATGCTAAATTGAGTGGGGCTGCACCAAGTAAGAGAGATCACTCATTTTGCTGCGTTGCTACTTTTGAGAATAGCACCCAAACAAGTGCTGAAGCCATTACATACAAATGGAGTTAACTTCAGTGCAGCTGAGCTGTTCTTCACATGGGCTGCCCTCAACTGATGTTGTCATTGGGGAAATATGGTTGCCGGCCCTCAATATCCCAGCAAGTATATCCATTGCAATCACAAGTGTTGTGCATGAAATGGCATTTACCCAGCAGTCAAAACCACAATATTTTGCTCCTGAGAACATGCAGCACTTCCCCCAGCTAGTACGTCCATTGCCACTGCAAGAAGTGTAGGAGATGTGATTGTGCAAGCATTGCAGATCACTACATTTTCTATTGGCACTGGGCTGGTCCTAAGCTACTGCAAGCACTCCAAGCAACTGATGTCTCATTTAAACCAGGTCTCTTTGTTTCCAGATGAGTTCATATAATGCCAAGGATGTGTGGCCCAGACAGGCATTGCGTTAGCATGCTAACTCTGCACACATAGCAGGAGAGCTCAGTTTATACAAGACGTCAGCTACACAATACACTGTACGGGTCGGTTTTCCTAACCCTCCTGGTGTCACGTTCAAATCGATTGCGACAAGTTGACACTGCAGGAATTTACAATGCAAAGTGCTGCCGTGGCTTACCAGGGTGGTGATGGGAAGGATAACTTCTGCTATAATTGGTCATTTGCGAACTTGAGCTCATTTAGATGCAGCAAATCTATGAAATGGCCCATCGCCTGGCACTGAGATTCGACTTTTTAAAATGACGCCCAGCTGACTTAAACGTCAGGCTGCGTGAAAACACATGCCTGATCAGAGCTCGAGAAGATAGAAGGCATATTTCGGCTTATAACAAGAACAGGACTCATTCAGGGCTCACGTTGCTCTACAGAACAGTTGGCAGCCTGACAGGGG
The DNA here is from genome assembly GCF_965113315.1 of Podarcis vaucheri. Lineage (NCBI taxonomy): Eukaryota > Metazoa > Chordata > Lepidosauria > Squamata > Lacertidae > Podarcis > Podarcis vaucheri. Next base: position 83,385,932 of record NC_138759.1, on the reverse strand, counting down.
ACTTCAGTGAACCTGGGTGCTACATTACCATTTCATACAGCCACTTCCAATTAGCTTGCTTTCCAGATTTCTCAGTCAAGGACAGTGTGGACATTTTCTAGCCTAGCGTGCTCCTCTTCCTACTGCTGCTCCCTTTGCCACATCAAATGACATCTTAATGACAAAGGAAATAAATAAATGAAGGTTGCCTCTTTCCACTTGAAACTCAACTCCTGATCTGTATCTCCTTCCTCAAACCTTCTGCCCCTTTTTATCATCTCTATCTTACAGTTACAGTTTCCCTCCTTTGGCTCCTTCATCTCCTGTACTGTGTGCTGGATAAATAGGTTATTTCATTTAAATTAAGCCTATGCACCCATCTGAATCGCTGGCATCTACCAGATCGCTCTGTAAGGGTGTGTGCATGTGCACACACACACACGTACCAGAAGAAGGAGGGAGCCAAGGGCAGGGTGTTGAGAAAAGGCCGCATGTGTGCAAACCAGCTCCAGTGGAAAATTCACCCCCTTGTGCCCCACATCCTTCAGCTGTTTATCAGCTCAGATGGGTTCTCATATAGACTGAGAGCAAAAGAAGCTTTGCCCCCAAACCACAAGCCTGAGGAAGAGTTGAAATAGAAACAAAGAACACCTGCAGCCCAGAAAAGTAAAGGATAGGAAGTGCCCATTCAAAAACTCAGCATCACCCACAACCACCAAGAAATAGGCTATAATACGGTTCTTCTCTTCAGTGATGTAAATACCATTTTTGCATTGCTCTCTAGCTCTCTCACCTCAAATATAATTACAAGCTAAAAAAAAGGTTAAAAAAAAGGTAAAGGACCCCTGGATGGTTAAGTCCAGTCAAAGGTGACTATGGGGTGCAGCACTCCACTCACTTTCTGGCCGAGGGAGCCAGCGTTTGTCCACAGACAGCTTTCTAGGTCATGTGGCCAGCATGACTAAACCACTCCTGGCACAACGGAACACCGTGACGGAAACCAGAGCACACGGAAACGCCATTTATCTTCTCGCTGCAGTGGTACCTAATTGTCTACTTGCACTGGCGTGCTTTCGAACTGCTAGGCTGAACTGCTGACATGACCATGTAGACTTATGTATTGTGTTAAACTATTCCACACGCCAACAAATGGTTGCCTCATTGCTTCTCTTTGACATATGCAAACATAACAGGTCAATGCAGTCTCAGTACGACATGGAATATTATTAATTTTCAATTTCTTAGCAACTGATGTCCTAACTGCCGAGAGGAGGTTCCACACCATGGACAGGATCCAGCGAGTGGTGTGCTGTCAGAAGATAATGGGAGTTGTAGGCCCCAAAAAATCTGGAGGGGACTGGGTGGGAGAAGATTGGCCTACTTCATTCTTTCAGTTGTACACACTCTCTTTTATTAAACATACAATTATTAGTCCTGGTAAATAAGTAATTACACACATACACACTATATATATATATAAAAAATCCTATCAAGCAACACAGGTGCAATATCCTGTCTTAGGTAGAAATCATTTTATTAAAATCATTCTGCCACCTACCGTATTTTAAAAATAGATAAATAAATAATATATCTTTATAACTAATTCATACAAGTGTTTAATATCACATTTCATTTGAAAAATCCTTAAAGTTTATGTATGGATGCCAGACGTCCAGGACTTCCTGGGCATAGCTGGAATACAGCAGTCAGAAACAGTGTCCAAGCGGAAATCACTGCAATGCCCCATGCTGGAAGTCTAGATTTTAGTGAATTTCCTTAAATATAGCTCAAAAAAGCTCAACAACTTTGGGCAAACTAAAAAAACAAACAAACCTCTACTACTTTGCCAAAGTAAAATCCTCAGCAACTTTGCCAAAAAAAGCTGAACAACTTTTGTGTCTGGATTTTCACTTTCTGAAATACAGCAACCCTAGTTTATGTAATGTAAGATCTTCAAATGTGTTTTCATATTATCTATACAGGATATATGCAAAAATAGACTTTTTAATTAGAACAAATAACTCTCATTCGAGACCCTCCAAGTGTCCCTATTTTCCAAGGACAGTCCTGGATTTACTGAAGCCATCCTGGTTTCTGATTTGATCCTGGAATATCCCGCTTTTCCTTAAGACATCCCTACTTTCATTGGAGAAATATTGGAGGGGACATTTATTTTCATTGGAGAATTGTTGGAGGGTGTGGAATAGGATATCCCTATTTTCATCAGATAAATCTTGGAGGGTATCAGTTTTATCTAAGACATTATGCTGCCTGAGGTGAAGGACGAAATTATGCCCCCACACCCCAATTCCACAAATGGAAGCTGGCTGCACTGGAAGTCAACTGTTACTTTAACTGTGGTGATGGGGACACCATCTTCCACTATACCTGAAATCAGGCTGGTTGTGGGGGCACAGAGCAGGCTGCAGGGCATACACATTTCTGTCTTCCTATGAAGCGGAACAGCTAGGACGCTCAGAAGAAATGGCAGGGGGATGCCATTCCCCTTCGTCTCCCAGTAAACATTGCCTGAGGCAGTTGCCTCAATTTGCCTAATAGCAGGGCCAGCTCTGTGTGTAACCATCACAAAACTACCCCAGACATCAAACCAGCAAGCAGTTCCATTGCAGAAATCTCCATTTTCCGGTTTTCAGACTACTAACTCTAGTTGCTAGGAAACAGAAATTCTTACAAGAAGTGCAATTTAAAAATGGGGGGGTGTGTGTGATGGGTGATTGGGATAATGTGGTTTGATTTTACGATTTCAGTGTAAATTGCATTAGTTTTAATTGTAACCCCTTTTATTTTTTTGGTAACCTGTCCTGTAACCATCTAGGGAAGGTGGGAGTGATAAGTACAAATAATAAATAAATAAAGAACACCACTGAAACAGAGCCCATCACGCCACTTTCTGATGTGTCGCAATTCCCTCCCATGACTACCTGTGCAATTTTGAATGATCTGCAATTTGTAATTTATTTCTACTTTCCCCCCTCCCTCTTTTATTTTTGCATAATTTCTTATGTGGCAGCTCTGCGCTCCCAGCACTCAAGCACGCAATATTTACAATGGGAATGAGCCAGTCTCATTGAGCTTAAATGGGCTTATAGTGGGGACTGTTGTGATTAGTAAGGATTTTTTTGTGTGGAAAATATTTTATTTTCTACAGAGCATTCATTTTCCTCCCTGCTTTAGCAGTGACGGTGTCAAGCCTACAGGGGTGTGTGTGTGTGTGTGTGTGTGTGTGTGTGACACACACACACACGCTTCAGCCGGCAGAAGCTTCCAGAAAATCGATAAAGAGCCTGTGCCTTAGCTGTGGGCCATGAATATAGAAAGCTCACGCTTCTGACGTTTTCAGATTATAATGTGGGGCAAACCAATACATTTAGTGGACTCCAGCATAGCTGGGGAAATGAGCTAAGAGCAACTCCGGGAGATTCCGTTGATCTGGTTAAGATCCATGCGAACGCAGCTAAAAATTGGTTATGAATATTTATTTGAATTTTCAAAGCAGCCTTTTCATGCAAATATTTGATCAAACGGCTCAATCGTTGGGGCTCACAGCCTTAATATAAAGTGTGCCTGATGCACACATTGCTCCCTGTAACTCATGGTGCTTCTGTGTGCGACATGATTATGACAATTAGACTTTATTAACCCCCTACGCTCTGTAGCAGAACAAAGTACGATTGGACTGTGAGATGGGTTATGTCTGTACTGCCACTGTTTAAAATATATGCATTATATAGTACATTAACTAACGCAAATGTATCTGGCATGCTGCACGTCTAATGCACACCCGAAAGCCTTGCTACTGAGCTTGATTAATCAGCTACTCAGTTCTCTCACCACTTCCCAGAAAGACTGAAAATAGCAGGTTTCACCTCCTCGGCAGTTTTGATGGCGGAGTTAATAACCTTCCATCAGAACAGGAAAATTAGGTCTGCCACACTTGCAGCAAGCTATTGCACATTTGAATTATCTCCTTTGCATTCAGGCAGTCCCTGGTTCAATCCTCCACAGCTCCATTTAAAAAGTGTGGGAAAGACATCTCTACCCTTGGAAGATTACATGTTGGTCAGAGGAGGGCTAAATAGACAACTAGAGTGCATCCATAGCAGACTTTGTCAGCCTGGAGCCTCCAAGTATTTTGGACTATGGTTCCTATCAGCCCCGGCCAATATAGTGGCAGAGGCTGATGGAAGATGTAGTTCAAAACACCTGAAGGGGAGCACCAGATTGGTGAAGACTGTTTTACAGCATTTCTCCCAGTAGTTCTGACAGGATTTTATTTTTAACAAGGCATCTGTATCCCCATCTTCATCCTTTACCTCTGCCCTCCTGCTGCCATCCATTTCCCCCCAATTGCAGATAATGTGGCTTTTGGGAAAGATCTGGAATAGCAGCACCAAAAACTTAGATGTGGGTGCACCAGAGCAGTTTTACAGCTAAGGTTTTGATGGGTGTGGCAATGACAATCTGGTGGACGGTTTCCCACTCTCATTCAGTTGCTCCTTCCCTGGTCATGTGAGCCATTTTGTTTCGGTCCACCATTACCACCATGATAAATTGTAAGTGCTGCAGTTTTAATTTTTTTAAAAAAAATTTAAAGAGGCAGGTATTCTGGAGCATCAGTATTCCTGACCTTATCTAAATGTAACATATTTCCCTGTTGGGCCTTATGAGAAATGCCTCCCTCCCTACTTTTGCAGTGCCCTGACACAGTGATTTTTAGGTTTTCATGCCTGCTTTTGCGACCGTTCAGATATTTCATTCCCTGTGGCGAACCAACCTCTGTACACAAGCAGTCGCCCAGAAGGAAGCAGGTGCCGCAAAGAGCCATTTGAAAGTGGTCTCCTGGTGGTGACAGATGTTTGTTTTGTGTGCACTGGCTGTAAGTGAGCAATTCAGGCTGACGAGATTAACAAGCAAGTCCATGTAGCAGCAGGCCAGAGCTTCAGTTAGGATAAATCACTGGAATCAATCAGAAACAACTCCTGCAAATGGTTACCCTGACTCTGACTCCAACCAGCGCATGTTAATGAGCATGTTGCATTCAAGGGACCTGAAGCTGAATGAAAAAGCTCCTTGTAAATTTCAGGGGCAGTTCTGCTACAACAATAAGTAGAAATGGTTTCAGATTCAGAAGAAGGTGATGAAGTTCCCACACAGTAACCACTAGCACTAGTGTAACATAGCGGCTTAAGAGTGTCAGCTGCAAAATCCCCAGTTCATATCTCGCCTTAGCTCTTAGCTAGTAACTTTAAAACAAAACAAAACACCCAGACCATATAGTAAATGGAAATAGATTTCAGAAATGGAATATACATATATATTACACCCCTTTGTGAAAAGGTGCAAAACTGATACAACAAACTGATACTTCTCTTGCCTTCATCCAATCAAGTATAGTTGCATAGCTGGGGCAGTTGTGGAATGTAATATGCATCCAAAAATCACATCCTACTGAGGATATTGCTACACAGATGGTCAAAATTCAGATGCGCATTCAGACAGAGACATTGTCCATCCACACTTTATCACTTTTAATGGGGTATGCATAAGATGGCCATTTAGATATCATCAAAAAAAAGAAGAAACGCATCACTAAAAAACGACAGAAGGGCAAAGATAACATAGATTTGCATTTGTTAATTTATGGATGAAAATTGAGGAATGACTAATTATTTAATAATTTATAAATACGTACAGATCAACATAGCGGAGAAGACTGAGCAGGTGACCTGTGTGCCTGCTCGGTTTGCTGTCCAGGGGATTACTGCTGATGTTCAACTTCAAGACCTTCTCACTTCTTATTGTTCTGTATCTTTAAACCGGACCTGGGTTGTACAGCCCTTCAAATGATAGCTGAGCTGACATTTCTCATTAGATCCGGGAACATAGGAAGACACCTTATACTGAGTCGGAACATCTTGTACAGTGTTAACTGGCAGTGACTCTTCGAGGTTTCATGCACAAGCCTATCCCAGTCCTGCCTGGAGGTGTAGTTTTCTAAGAAAAGTTCTGATATTTTTCTTTTCCTCACCCCCTTGAAAAAGAAGAACACTTCGCAGCATTTTCTCAAATTCTTCTCAGTCACAGACACTCTAAGTCTCCTTACTGTCCAGGAACAGTCCCAGATTTACAAAAGCTGTCCCAGTTTCTGAGTTCATCCTGGAATGTCCCATTTTTCCTTAGCATGTCACTATTTTCATCGGAGAAATGTTGGAGGGTATGCAATCATTAATTTTTAGTGGATACCATTTTCTCCCCCACCCCCGGTGCCCTGGAACAATGCCCGAGGGATTGTGGGGGATGCAAAACAATGGCCAGGGTGCCAGCCCAGTTGTTATAGCTGCCGCTTGCAATGGCAGCAAAGCAAAGCAAATAAACAAAACAGGAAAAAAGAAAGAAACTGTTGGAGAAATTTGATAAAATGGTCCCCCAATTTCTCTCCTTGCAAATGGGGGGCGGAAGACTTCAAGAGCCCAACAGCTTTACTTCAAACTAAGGACTCCTTCATGTGGAGAATTGTTCTCTGTTAAGAAAGATATGTGGCCAATCCAGGTTTGAAAGCACACCCCCATCCACATTCTGTCCCAACTAGTCATATGTAACTACAGTCAAACCTGTTTTCAAATGTCTCAGCTGCCGAACATTTCAGAAGCCTGAAACCTGGAAGTGAATGCTTCCGTTTTTGAACGCACCTCAGAAGTCGAATGGCTTCTGAGATGCATTTTTCTCCCCCCCCCCCCATTGACTTTGCAGCCTCAGTTTTTGAACATTTTGGAAGTCAAATCCTCCGGAACGGATTACATTCGAAAACCGAGGTTCCACTGTACATGCAGCTAGAGCTAGATCAAGCTAAAAATCTTGGCACTGGCCAGCAATTAAATAACCAGTTTGTCATGACAAGATAGGGCTTATGAGTGGGCAAACCAGTATTGTTTGGCCTCCATTTCCTCTCTGTAACAATAGAATAGTGACTTCACCACCCCAAAAAAAGGTCTTTAGTGATAAATATGCCAAGGAAATATTATAGACTGCCTTGAGCCCTAGAAATGGTATGAAATAAGTCTATAGGAATAAACGCAGATTGCTGCAAGAGATACAGAAGCAGCAGGAATCCACATCCTGGCAGAAGCTGTGATGAAGAACATGTCCTCTTCTATAGAAAATGCACTTCTGTGACCAAAAGTATGCATGTCAGTTGATCTGCTCCTAGCTCCAATTCTGCCGACTTTGTTGCCTGAGAGCCCCAGGACCCTTTGTGCAGTTTGTATTGCATGAACCACTTTCCCCACCCCAAGAGCTGAGAGGATCAATAAAGTGCACCCAAGGGCCCAGAGCTAGCAACGTGCCTGCAATTTAACAATGCAGAAAATTCAATGAGGTCAACGGTGTCACAAACACTCATCAGTCATTATGTGTCTGTCTCTCTGAGCTGATTACTAACTGGGAAACAGAGCAGTAAATCAGCAGAGCTCTGTCTGCCTCCATCTGGCAACAAAGTCCATGTCAGCATGTGAGATTCCTATGCTCTTTCGACGCCTTAGGAGCCATTTCTGTGACCTCTGCGATTTGGGGTGGCTCTTCATGTGGAGCAATCTCCAAAAGGCTTTGGATTAAACCAGCACCAGGTGATTGTTTGGTTGACATGATTCCAGCTCACAATTCAGAGTAAAAGAATCAAATGTGATTCAGCTCACGCCTGCAAATGCAGGTTGGGCAATTATAGTTGATTGGCAGGCCTTGTACAACAAACCCGCTTCCCCAAAGGCTCAGACTTCCTGTGATAAGGGAAATGCACAGGAAAGTGTGGGATAACTCTTGATTTCATGTAACATCACCTAACATCCCTACAAACAAAGCAGAGCAAATGCTGCTTAGATAGCCCCCACTGGAGATCTGGCACCCACAAATGTTACTTTAAGTCTGCAGGTCAATATGAGGCAAAGATTTGAAAGAAACTCCAGAGAGGCACTGGGGGATTGGGACCTTAATGCACAGTCTTCCCCCACTGAATACAGGAAGGTTTGGGCTACAAATAGGACATATTTCTGCCTATTTAGATTTTTCCTTGGTTGCTCTGTCATTGAAATGATTTATGATCAACCGTCGCCCTGGCGACCCCACTGGATTTCATTAGAAACACTGCAGCTGGTTCTAAATTTAGTTTCAGCCAAAGGAATGAAAAGGAAAACCTTATTTGAGAATGCAGGAGGGATAGAATAAAGGGGCTGTTAAAAATTATTCCACTTAATGCCACACAAATAATACAGCGGAAGCAGCTCAGAAAGGTTCCCCATGAACACGATGTAGCAGAAGGAGGCTGCATTGCAAGGTTTTGAAAAATGGATTCAAATTTCTATGATCACCAGATCAATAAAACACAATCCAATATAAAAACAGATGTTTACCTTAACTCTTAGGCAATAACAATGCAACCCTAAATACAATGTCCAAGAGTAAGGACCAGCTAAGCTGGGTGTAGGTAATGACATAAGATCCATGACAGGCAGTGATGTATTTACTGCATTTAATGTTCAGGACTCTTGTTTGTCTGGAGTTTAACCCCTGAATTAAACTTAATTCTTTCATTTTTCCCTAGTTAGTCTTTGGATTTATCTGGAACTGTATTTAATGGCCACTTGACTGACCAAGGTGGCAGCAAGTGGAGCACAACCTTGAAACAGAATCACGGAATTGTAGAAATGGAAGGGACCCCGAGGGTCAAGTGCAAGCCCCTGCAATGCAGGACTCTCAAATAAAGCAGGTAGCATGAGGAATGAAGTGGGGGGGGGGGTGCCATGGTGGGCTTAGGAGAATTACATTAATTTCCCCAATAATGTTATACATGGATATTGTTGTGAGTTTGTGGGGGCATTAGGCTGTATGCCTGAGTCCCTTCTCATTCGTGGATCCAGCAAGGAGTCAACTGGTGGAATAGCCAGGCCAGCTTGGTAGTGGCCCCTAAGTATGGGTCATTCAGGTAACAAAAGACGTGGCTCTGTGCCAGAGGACAAATGGGTACTCCCCCCAGCTGGTAGTTAGAAGGACAAAAACCAGAGTTCTTTAAGAGAGCTGGGCTAGAAGCAGGAGGCAGGCTGAAGCCTGTGAACGAGAGACATGCTTGATTTCTGCCTGACTCCAAGGCTGCGGCTATGGGAGAAGGAAGGACTTCTTGGGGTGTTAATGCCATGAGCCCCTCCATCATAGGCTCAGGTTGTCTATACAGTTGTCTATACAGTGGTATCTCCAGTTGCGGACAGGATCCATTCCGGAGCTCCGGTCAGATCCCGAGGCAAGCGGAGGGACCGCTTCCTCGCACACACGCATGAAGTGGTAGAGTGCTTCTGCGCATGTGTGCACGGCAAAAACCCGGAAGTATACTTCTGGGTTTGCCGCTTACGTATCCCGAAGTTTACGTAACCGGAGGGATACGTAAGTGGAGGTATGACTGTATTTGTAAAGAAACCAACAATGGGAACAATTGAGAAGGATGGAGGCACAGGTCAACACAATAGCTGCCACAGCATAGGGCTGCCAAAAAAATGTGTTTTATCTCAAGTCTTCCTCCATAGGGAAGCCCATGGGTTGAGAGGTGTAGCGTTGACTGTAAATAACGAAGCTGTATTTAAACACATCATCTTTGATTTCTACTAGCTGTGGATGTGATCCACTTCCTTCCTGATATTGCACAGAGCATTCAGGTTACATGGAAACAGTAGAATTTATCAGAACCACACCTATCGCCAAGCTGCTAGGTAATTTTAGAAGTCTGACTTAATAACAGTACTTGGTGGGGCTTTCAATGGCCAGCTGCTTACATTCTGCTGTAAAGCACACAATATTTCTCTTTTTCCACTGCCATTCCACACTTAAAGCTTCTACATTTCTGATACATTGCAGCAAAAAAAAAAAAAAAAAAAAAAAAAACAGTTTGCCAACCCTGATATGAGAGAGGAAAGGAAAGGAAAGATTGCTGGACAAGTGGAGTTAGTTTCACATTTTAAACTATAGTACTGAGATTTTGTCACCATCATGGCTACAGAAATAAAATGGTGTTTTCTGCTGCTGCCCTGATGCAAAACTTAGGGCACAGCCACATCCTATATTTAAAGGACATTCAGCATGCATTTGAAGCTCATGACTTCCCCTTGAAAGAATCCAGGGAACTGTAGTTTCGCACCTGCAGAGCTACAATTCCCAGTACTCATAACTGACTACAACATAGCTTGGCGTGACACAGGAATAAGATGGCCGGGTTATGGAAGCCAACAAGTCCATGCAGTTCTAGTACGCCATATCTTAGCTTGATGTGGCATGCAAACAAGGCCTCTTTCTCTGTCTGCTAGCCCATCGCTGTGCACCACATGGAATTAGAGCCTCGTGAAATTAGGCCAAGGCCACAGGCCACAGGCCACAGGTTCCTCATCCCAGCTTTGTGGAGTGGAGAGGGTTCTGTGTTTCTTGGGATCATTCCCTTGAGAGAGCTCTCCACAACACACACACACACAGTTTCCCTCAACTGTGATAAATCAGCCATGGGGGAAGCTGCTGTCAGGGTTGCAGCCCAATTTGCTTTGATGGAGGAATCTGAAGCTAAGGAAGGGAAACAGAGAGGTTCAGATCGCCAGGCTGCAACATCCAAATGTAATTTGCCTCACTGGAATCCCTCAGAGATGCCATTTCCCATCTGCTCAGGCACTGGGAGCCAGAGGCAGCTCTGAGCATCTGCATATCACAAAGCACCCTTGCTGACAGATCAACAGCAAACTCTCACTTTGTTTCTCCATCTGGGGAATCAGTCGGCAGCTCGTGACCTCTTCTTCTGTTCTGCATGTAAAACATGCAAGGCTCACACAAACAAATTTCCTTTTGTGTCACAGGAAATAATTAAACTATCAACAGCTCAAGCTCAGGGCTGGTGCAAGAGATTCTGCCTCCTAAGGCAGGCAGCTGTGCTGTTTCTACCCGCCACTCCTCCTGCTTCAGTCCTCCTTTCTCTTGTTGCCATGCCCTCCTCCTCCTCCTCCCATTACAATTTATTCTACGTTTAAACTGCATTATTAACTACCATGGCAAACCACAGCACAGGCAGTTTCCTGGCCATCTCACCCAGAATGTCTCACTCTCAGGAAACACCCCCTGCCCCTTGGCCATTCCTGAGAGTGAGACAGTGGGAAATAGAGGGGGAGGGAAGCACTGTGTCTCTGTAGGTGGGTGGCACCAACACTGCAATCCTATGCACGCACTTACTAGGGGTAAACCCCACTGAACGTAGTTACGACTTATATGCATAGTACTGTATATTTTTATGATCTGTGAATAGGTGTATTTTGTAAATATAAATGTTTAGGTACAAATACCAACAACAACAAACAAATCCACCAACCTAGTAAAAGTAGAAGAGAAAAGGCAGTAAAATATCTGGAAAGACTTGCTGCGTCAAAGAGCCACTGGCACTAACTACCGTTTTTAAGGTAGGTACTGTATTCAATTTAGCAGTTTGGCTCCATCTGCACTATACATTTCAAGTAATATTATACCACATTGAATAGTCAGTCCGCCCCGCTGCCCCCAAAATCCTGGGAACTGTAGTTGTTAAGGGTGCTGAGAGTTGTCAGGAGATCTGTATTCCCCCTGCAATTCTGAGTGGTTTAACAGTCCCTCTTCCCAGAGAACTATGGGAATTGTAGCTCCGTGAGGGAAAGGGAAACTCCAGTATGAAAGCGTTGAATTAGAATTTACCAGGTAACTGATTCAAGCTCCCCTTCAGCTTTAATCAATAATGATTATGGATTTTTTTTTATCACACTATATATGTTAATTAGCTGACCAAGGCCAGGATGTTTGTGTTATCTCCAGCACTGCCTTGTTAATTGGTCACGGTAATTATTTTGCTTTTAGGTAATCGCCTCTTCTTTTTGAATTGTACTTTGTTCCGATCTCACGTCTCTTCACCCATCCCAAACACGCCCATGCCCCATGATTTCCGGTGTAAGTTACACTTCAGGCATCTGATGAAGTAGACTAGAGTCCATGAATGTTTATGCCGTAATGATAATAATTCAGCTTTAAGATGCCCAAAGACCTTAAGTTGTTTTCTGCCGACTAGGATATCCTTCCTAAGCCAAATAGAAATATATCTATTGGCCAAAGGAAAACAAGCCACCAGTTGCTATTCAAGGAAGATCACCAGCAAGGGAAGATCAACCTGGCCCCAACTGGAGATCATGCTGTTCTGACCTTTGTTCTGACCTTTAAGGACCCTCCACTCTACGTTTTCCTTCCCTTCTCCTTCCCTTCTGTGTCTTTTAGCTGCATTGGTTTGCCTGCGTTTCCTTTTGTACTGACATGAACTGCTTCAGGAGACAATGAGGTCACATCCATACCACACTTGTAAAGCTCTTGGCTTCCTCCAAAGAATCCTAGGAACCCTAGTTCGCTAAAAGTGCTGTGAATTTTAGTTCTGTGAGGGATAAACTACATTTCCCAGGATCCTTTGGGTGAGGGGTGCCATTGTTATGGTCAAGAATCTGATGCTTGGGGTGACCTGAGTTCAAATCCATGAAGCTCACTGAGTGTCCTTGGGGGCCAGTATATTCCTCTTAATCTAATCTACCCAACCTCACAGGGTTGTTGTGGGCATTAAATGAGATGGGTGAGAACCAGCATCTTGAGCTCCTTGGAGAAAATGTGGGGTATAAATGCAATAAACAAACAATAAATGAAACGGTGATGCTGCTTCTGATGTGTCCCTCTTCAGCCTGTAAATTTCAGGCTGTTCCACCACAGGTGATGAATTCTGAGGACAATACAGGCAAGATCAATGTTACACAACTGTTTCCCAAAATATGCCACCCTTGGGCTCTAATCTTACCAGCTTCTAAGATGGCACCATGGGTATGCTTCTACATGTTCTGTGGCCGGATGGATAGGACAGAGCCTGTTGTGTTTAATAAAATCTTCAAGCTTTTCCAGAAACACCAACTCTCAAGATGGTCCCATGATCCTCCACTATCTGAGGCTCACTTCTTTGAGTCAGGCTTTGAACAGGATAGGAACTTTGATTGCATCTAAGGCAACAATAACTTGAAAGGGATGTCAGCAGCAACGCCCCGGTGACCTTTCAAGAGCTGAATTGCAGGGCTTAGCGTGTTATTATCAAGATTAAGCTAACCCAGCTGGTGCACATCGTTTCAGCAATGGCCTAGACTCTGTACGCAGCTTTGTGCTGATAACAGTTTTGATTTTCATGCATGCATTTGCAGCTTCACCTTCCTGATGAGAGACAGAGAGAGGCTGCTGGGTGTATGAGCCTCGTGTCAGCTCTGCACCGTTGGGCGGGAAGGTAACCTGCCCCCAACTGAGTGTTGCCTGCAAATTTCCTGTCGCTCAGAGCAGAAAACTTTCTCACCTCAAACAGAGACCACAGACAGAGATAACAAGAGAGTAAATATAGAAGGAGCCAAAAATGAAGGGGGGGGGAATTGTCAGAAACCCAAAACAGGCACAGGAAGTGGTAGGCTATTATTGAAACAAAGGCAGTTATTTCTGTCAGGCAAGGCCTAGTTTTATGCAACAACCACATCAATGTTATTGCTCAGGCTGCCTCCTTTGTGGATATTATTTGCCAGATATCAAGCTGATGTTAAGTAAGCATGAACTGTAATAGCTGTAGACCACGAGCACCTGCCAGGCGAGACATGCCCCATTGACTCTAGAGGAGTCTACATCATGAAAATACTGACCTATTATAATGTAGTACCTCATTTACAATACTTCCCTGGATGGGTGTTGAAAGCTTGACAGTGTGGGTTTCAGCCAAAAGCTAACACACTTCTGGATGTTTTATTGTGGAGCTAAGGAATCAGGAAGTCAATGAACAAGCACGGATACAGTAATTCAGTGGTTAAAGAACAAATAACATGCATGGCATGGAGAAACTAAAATTACTGCTAGCAGCTAAACCAGTTCAGCATGAAGCATATAAATCAGGTTATCATCATCCTAATGCCCTCTATTTGCAATGTTCAAAGGCAGTTGCCGAGCCTTATGTAGCCAAGATGGCAGCATCCACAAGAAAGGAAGGCTTCAGTGAGTTTGGGGTAATTTCAAGGTTTGCAGAAGGACAAAGAAACTTATGGGGGGGGCGTCTGGAGGGGGGGGGACCAAATCAGGCCAGCGATGGTTGAACATGCTCACTTCAACAGACTCCTGACTATTGAGGTGGGAAAGAAAGAAAACAGAAAACCCAAAGGAGGAGGGAATGGAATGGAGTATCCTGGAAGGAGGCATGGCTGATTGGCTGGAATACTAAAGAGGAGCACTCCACACTGCAACATTTTATTGCAGACAGTCTAAGTCAGGTAGCCATGGTGATGCCTTCCAGATGTTGGTAGACTACAACCCCCATGATCCTATTCACCATGTTGGCCGGGACTGATGGGATTTGCAGGCCAACAACACCTGGAAAGCATTGCATTGGCTACACCTGCTCTGATCTGTTTCCAGTTCCTTTTAACACACATATAATTTGGTTCAAAGGCTTGAGTGCTGCTGTTTCAGGTGCTGGGCTCAGTTGGCAGCCTTCCCTTAAACAACTGTTCCTCTAGAGCCAGCGGACTCTGGTGGGGTCTCTGGGGAGCTACCCATTCTTCTTTCCGGTCTTCCAGCTCAGAAGGCTTTCTCCCTCCATTCAGGCAGGACCATCTTCTTGCCTGTCAGGTAGGACCTTCTCAGCTTCTTTCAGAAAGAGGTACCTGAGATTAATGGGCACCTCCACACCACAGCTGATTGTAAACTTGGAGCCAATCCACATACATTGCTGTACATGCAGAGGACTCCCTCTGTGCAGTTAGGGGCTGGACTGAAAGGATGAGCAGAAGTGGCAGGAGGAGGAGAAGAAGAAGAAATTAATTTTATTTATACCCCGCCCTCCCCAGCCAAGCCTGGGCTCAGGGCAGCTAACAACCAATAATAAAAGCAAGAAGGCTGCCCAAGGAAAGAAGCCTGCTCTATGTGATATCTGCTATGCTACAGAGTCATTCATTGCCCTTGGGACCCTTTCAGCCTCACTGTTACCCTTCTATAAAATGGGTAAATATTTCCTAGAATGTCTTATATATACACAATTCCATAAACATATATATGTGCGACTTGACCTGAGTATGTTGCTTGGCTCCCTTCTTTGAGCTATCTGCTCTGCTCACAATGTATTATTTCCTCATGTCCAGATGTGGCACAGTTGTACTCTGGGACTGTGATACTTGAGGGCCTGCCTGATGTCATGTGCAGATGGTATGTGCAAGGTTGGTTGCAGATGGTATGTGCAAGGTTGGTTGGGAGACAATAGAGGAGTGCACCTTTGGGAGTGAAGTCAAACTGTTGGAAGATTATAGTGCCTGCTGTGGCTGTAGAAGCAGATACAGGAGAGACATCTTTTGTTGCAGATGAAGCGTCTAGTTGTGCTGATGTTGCCAGGCTCCATGCCACTTTGTAACATAGAGTTGGTCTGCCAACAGGCCTGGTGCCTGAAGCCAGCTCCCCATAGAGCACGTATTTGGGGATCCTGCCATCTTCCATTCTGTGGACATGACCAAGCCAGCGTAGACATCGCAGAGAGGGAAGTGTGAACATGCTGGGAATGTGGGCTTGGGAGAACACATCTTTGTTGAGACTCTGTCCTGCCATGTGATGCCCAAAATCTTCCTGACATAGCGCATGTGGAAGACTTAGAGGTGTCGCTTGAGGTGGTCGTAAGTTGCCCACGTCTCACTACCACAAAGCAGAGTGTTCAACCACAAGCCTAGCAGACCTTCAGCTTGGTACTGGATGTTAGCATCACATTCTCCCATACCCTTTTGGAGAGGTGAGCCATTGCCGTGGCTGCCTTGCCAATATGCTTGTCCAGCTCAGCGTCAATGGAGGGGCTGCTGGTTAGGGTGGAGCCCAGGTAGACAAATCATGTACCACTTCAAGTGTGTGGTCACCAGAGCTGGTGCGTGGAGTGCTGACAACCAGGATGTTGCTCTTCGTCAGGCTGACGGTTAAGGCCAAACTCCCTGCAGGCTTGTGCAAAACAGTTGAGGAGTCTCTGCAGAGCGTCATCGGAGTGTGGTGTCAAGGCTGTGCAGATGGTATGCTCGTGAACACAGGTGATTAATAACGATTCTGCAACAGTTGTTTACAGACTGCTTTTGCACTGGACTGTGCCTGCACATCTAGCAAAAACCACTCAGACTCCATGCAGGTACTAGAATTTTAAAATTACTAGCCAGCCAGTGATCCTAAATCTGACTAGTTTCCATGGCAACCAGAATTAGTGAGCAGCTTGCATTTCCCCTTGGTTTATCTTTTAGATGGTCACCTAGCAGCACCACACTGCTATGCTAGCGAAAAGTGGCCAATTGAATTTATTCCTGTGTGGCAGGATGGAAGCTTTGCCAGATTCTATTACATACTCAGTGGGGCCTCAAGTTAACACCAAAGAGGATTGCCAAACACCTTCCACCCCTCAGTCCTCAACACCAAACTTCTCAAAAGGAGTTCCTTCCAGACCAGGGTAGTACCTCTGCTTTTGAGGATAAGCAGTAAGTTATATGGCATGGGTGTTTCTCTGTCGCTCTCTCTGTCCCCTCACTCTACTTTGAGAGACTCCCTCCGTCGGTTCCAGTGCCTGCTGTGGAAGCAGAGGTGGCGAGAAATAGTATCCATTTCAACTTCTAATGCAAATAGCCTAATCTTCACTTTCCAAAGTAACACACAAACAGAAACACAGTTGTCTTTCAAAAGGCACACTTCTCCCAATTATGTGGCGCAGTTCTTCAACCAAATAATGTGTACAAAAATGGGTATACCGTATTAGGGGAAAGTAGGCATACAAATTAATGTTACTGAATACACACACGCATTACATTAGGGGAGATTGTTTGCCCAAAAAAAGTAAGTTTATTTCAGGCAAAACTGCATGCGAAGAAAGTGTATCTTAGGGGGAATTTTAAAAGTATCGCAAACGGATACGGAAATGTGGAGACATAATGCTGGAAAAAGGAGAAACCGAGAGAAACTGAAATTGACAGATTACCCATCTCTATGCAGAAGCAAGTGGGGATTATTATTAGTATTATTGTTGTTGTATTTTTTGTGGCCAGGTGTTTTATAAAGATTTATAAAGATTCTGGGGAGGCTGGGGAGCAGCTCTAGGACTCTGAAGGATAAAGAGAGAAGACTGGTACAGAAAGCACAGTTTAAGCAGCTGAGACATGACGCAGAAAAACCACATCAGGACGGGGAGAAAGTACACTGCCTTCCTCCCCAACTCCTCCCTTTGCCTAGAGCAGGTAGCAGAGAAGCATCAGGGCACGAACACGAAAGTGCTGCCTGTATATTGTCGGATGAGGAGGAACGTGCTGATGAAATTCAATCATCTTCTAGCCTTTGTCCCATTGACGTTGGTGGGGATGTGGGGTGAGTAGTGCTATCAAAGGCTATTCCATGGAAGGAATGGTTCAAAACTCAGCAGAATTGTAAACTCACTGGTTGGCTTTAAACAAGCCACAATCCATTCCCCCCGCCTCCCCAGAATCTTTATAAATGATGATAATAATACAGGATTTTTGAGTTTGTGCATGAAGCATTTTGGGGAAAGGCCTGTAGAAATTATAAGAGTTTTGATGTAGCTCTCTTGCTTCTGGAGTGCATTCAGAAATGTCACAACCCTTGGAGGGGCATTCAGCTGTCCCTGATCAACAGAGCATCTGTCAACAAACGGGCTGGCTGGGTAAAGGCGGCCAGTGGATGCCAATGCTAATAATGGCCTAGGCCCAGATTATCTGAAGGAACATTCTCCCATATGTTCTCCCCCATGCACTGTGATCTCCAGAGCTTTCTCTATAATGTGTTCCTTCGTTCATGTAATTATGGTCAAGGTCAGATGGACGGTGGGCTTTCTCTGTGTGGGGGTGTGCTTTCTTTGACACTCGCTCCTTAGAGTAGAGTACCTGGCAAATCCCCTCACATTTTATGGAAGATTATTGAAGACTTTCCATTTGGGCTTTTAGGTTGCTGTATTGAGGTGCATTACCTGCACGTTTAACAAATTTTTGAGACTGAATTGCTACTTATTCTTTTGTCTATTTTTACTGTCAAAATGTATTTTCTTAACTGATGTTATATAAACTGCTTATTATCTAAGCAGCTGCTGAAAGAGACTTCAATATAAGGGCATGGTGGGGCAGTGTAACTCACCCCAAATATATCTCTGCTTTTATGAAGTCTTTATTGTCAGCAGGCAGACAGATTCTCAGCTCGATTACATCTCATTTTCCCGGTACCAGTTTAGACCTGGGGCCAAATCAGCACAAACCTTTCAAACTGATATTGCTTGTTCTTGCTTGCTCTCAATGCTCATCACCACTTGTATTAATACAGCTACTTAGAATCTTAGAATCATAGAATTGGATGGGACCACGAGGGTCATCTAGTCCAACCCCCTGCAATATAGGAATATTTTGCTCAACATAGAGCTTGAACTCACAATCCTGAGATTAGGAGTCTCATGCTCTTCTTACCTTTTATTCTAGGCTTTTTCAGACGAGTCTTAATGGTGCTTTCTTTTTGTTATTGCATTTTGCTACAACCGTGCAGCAAGGTCTAGAACTGCTGTTAGTGGCAGTGGCTTTGATCCTGCAGAACTGAGATGATGCACCCACTATATATTATTTAATACATGGGTAGGCAAACTAAGGCCCGGGGGTTGGGGCCGGCCCTATCACTTTTTATTTAAAATGCATCTCTGGGTTATTTGTGGGCCCTGCCTGGTGTTTTTACATGAGTAGAATGTGTGCTTTTATTTAAAATGCATCTCTGGGTTTTTTGTGGGACATAGGAATTTGTTCGTTTGTGTTTTTTTTCAAAATATAGTCCGGCCCCCACAAGGTCTGAGGGACCAGCCCCCTGCTGAAAAAGTTTGCTGACCCCTGATTTAATATTTCTTAGCACTGATTGTCTCAACTGCCTCCTCTGTTGAGTCAGAGCAATAATTTCATAAATAAAAAAAGGGAATAAATCCCATATCTTATAAGTATCTGAGGGGAAAATGTGCTCAGATGCAAACCAACCTGTTTTCTAGGAGAAAAGCAAAGCATTTCAAACCAAGCCCAGGATCCTAAATAAGAGCAGATGTCACTCCACTTGAGCAAGTGAGGTTAATGTGTGGAAGGAAGCCCTTGCACACACAGTCCTGTATGAGTGCTGCAAATGCACTTCCACTGTGATTGTGGGGCAGGAGGCTCTAAGCATTGCTACATCTGAATTAGCAGCTTGGGTAGAAGTCTGATGGTGGAACTATTGTTCATCATTTGGACCAGCAAATGGTTCATTCTGAACTCCAAACCTTCCTTCTGCTGCTCCTTTCTCCATTGTGCCTGAACATGATCAAAGCTCTTTTTATCTGTCTACCCTTGTTACGTTTTCATTTAACTAGAGATAGTGAACTTTATATTATCAAGGGGGACTGTCAATGCTAGCAGAAGATTGTTGCTTTATTTTAGTGCAATACAATGCCATTTCTTCTAGCTACGAGTAAAGATATAGATAGATTGATCAATGTAATAAAGAAGTATTACCTGGATGTTGAAGATAGATGGATGGCTGATAGTAGGCTGCCACTGGAAAATCAAGTTCAGGGGACAAAATCAGTTCACCTCGAATTGTTTAAAATGGGAGAGATTGCATTGGAGAGCATATATGGAGGCTTGCAGATTCTAAAATGGGCTGAGCATACCAACGGTGCTGTAATTCTGCATTACTATGCAATGTTTATGTATTTGTATAAATTTGTTGTGGCCTACCGTTAGTTTAGTACATTTACTTTACTTTACATAATGTTTATTTCACACTACCAGGCTAGCGGTCCCTGTCCCACAGTATCCCTTGTAACATGCGGTGCATAGAATATATATATAACCTGAAAATATTATCTGATGATAATGATAGATGTCACCCATGCCAGGGCATTAATAGTGGAAGATAATAAATTTTTCCCAATGCAGCTTTCTCTAGATAAATATATGTTTTGAGGTTTGTGTTCTGTGGTGCCTCCAGATGAGTTGTTTATTGAACATTTAGCTTCATTTGCTTGCAGTAAGCTTGCACAGAAGTCATTGCTGTTTACTGAGTATTCATTCTGAGTGGTTTGCTCAGAGGTTACGTGACTTCCCACCAATCGATTGTTATCCCACACTTTCTTGTGCATTGTCACACAATATCCTTACCGTGAAAAGTCTGTTTTAAAAAGTGGGTTTGCAGATCCTCCAAGTACCCCTATTTTCCTGGGACAGTCCCGGATTTACAGAAGCTGTCCCAGCTTCTGATTTGATCCTGAAATGTCCCCCTTTTCCTAAAGATGTCCCTATTTTCATTAGAGACATGTTGGTGGGTATGGTAGGACGTTCCTATTTTCATTGGAGGGTATGGAGTTATGCGACCTCCAAGCCAAGGAGATAAGTAACTGTACAATCTTTAGAAGACATCTAAAGGCAGCCCTATATAGGGAAGTTTTTTAATGTGTTATTTGTCTTATAAATGTTGGAAGCCATTCAGAGTGGCTGGGGCAACACAGTCAGATGGACGGGGTATAAATAGTAAAATTGTCATTGTTATTGTTATTGATTAGGACTTCCCTGTTTTCATCAGAGAAATATTGGAAGGTATGGGGTTGCAGCACCACAGCACTTTAGTCTACTTTAACTGCAAAAACCTAAATTTGCTGATACATGATTGAAACCCTCCCATAAAACAGTGACAGTTTGGAGAGGACCCTAGTTGCAATCAGCTAAAATGTCCAATGATTAACTGGGAATCAACTGTAATTTGCTCTGATTGTTTTTAGTTCTGAATTTTAAATTGTTTCAGCCTGCCCTGGGACCTGCCAGAGAAGGACAGGTAATAGATTTAATCATAATGGTCATAATAACCTGAGAGTCTCCAGGAATGACTGAGCTTGTGTTAAGGGACCATTCTGGGGGGTTTTAGGCAATAATGGTGCATAATAAGAGAAATCACATTTAAGAGATACGACTCTGGCTTTTGTTTTCAAGTGACAGTGGACATCATAGTATTGTGCCCTTGTTATTTACAGCAGTTAAGAGGATGTTCACACAATGCACAGTTATTTCAGGGCCCTGTGGGGTACTCTGCATGGGTAATTCAGAATGATTCAGGGCACAGCATGTTGGCATTTGACCTCAGGAGATGGATTAACTTTGCTGCTTCTTCTTGGGTCACTGACCAGCTCTAGACAAACCACTTTATCTCAGCCTCAATGCTCCAAATGTAAAAGGAGAATGAAAACGATCACCCTCACAGGGCGGTTTAAAAAGATGTTGAATGTCATAAGGAACGTTAAACGTTTTGCGTGTTGAAAGTGTCATACAGTGGTACCTCAGGTTAAGAACTTAATTTGTTCGGGAGGTCCGTTCTTAACCTGAAACTGTTCTTAACCTGAGCTACCACTTTAGCTAATGGGGCCTCCTGCTGCCGCCGCACCGCCGCTACGCGGTTTCTGTTCTCATCCTGAAGCAAAGTTCTTAACCCGAGGTACTATTTCTGGGTTAGCAGAGTCTGTAACTGAAGCGTCTGTAACCTGAAGCGTCTGTAACCCGAGATACCACTGTATATGTGACAGGGCCTGCCCAAGATATTTTGGCCCCTTGAGGCGAACCACAAAATGGCGTTCTCACTGCCCATCCTTGACCAGGGAAGAATGGCTGAGTGAAGATCCACATCAGGAACAAGCGGGGTAATAAAGTTCTACATCAGGAACATGGGTGGGGGGAGATCAGAAATGCCTCCTATTTGCCAAGATGGTGCTGTAGAGGAGGCATTGAGAGAGGGGCTGCCAAGGAGGTGGCAGATTCAGCCTCCAAGGAGCATGCCATAGCTGTTGCTGCCACCACAGCAGTGGCAGCCAATGATGCATTCCTTGGATCAGCTGCCCCTCTACATCTTGCCGCCTGAGGTGACCGCCTCATCTTGCCACATAGGTGGGCCGGCCCTGATATGTGATGATTAAAAGTAAATGGGAGCTAAGCATTATGACTTAAATCTAGTTTCTTTCCAAGCATGTTTTGATAAAGTTCCTTTCATTTTGTTGTTGTTGTTGTTTATTTTTAAAAAGTCAGCATTTCTGGCGCTGTTGGATATAGCTGTAAACAAATAACTACTAAAAGCAAATAGGAAAGATGTGCCTCCCCCATCCCCACCACAAAGGTGCATGTGACACTCTGAAAATGCATCATTTTATTTATTTCATTTCCCAAATGTTTGCAGGTCTTGTCTTTCAAGTCCAAGCTGGCTGAATATTCTTTATAACAAAGAATAAAAAGCAAAGGATTGTAAAACTATGGAAGGATATTCTTACAGGGGAATGGGTGGCTAGACTAAAATGCATCTCAACTGTTTTGTCATGGCCCCCACCCTGGCTTTTGTAAAAGGCTGCCTGTCTGGTGCAGCACACAGCAAGTGGGTGCTCAGCCTCTAAATATATTTTACCTGGCTCTCTGGACAGTTATTTTTTCCCTTTTTTATGAAACAGTGGCTTTGGGAGGGTGTATTTGAAACTCAGGAGGCTGGTGAAGAAAAGTGAGAGAGAGAGGGTGGGGTGTTAGCAAAGAGGGAGCATTTCAATTCAGTTCGCATTCACAGGCAAATCTGCCGAATTTGCACTTTCCTAAATAATACACGAACTGAACCACAGCCATTCTTCAAAATCCACAGTTCTCTGAATTCTACAATGCATAATGTGTACAAGGATGAATATTTTGGGGTAAAGTTTGCATAAAAATGTGTATATTAGTGAAAATAACATACAAGAATGTATTATATAAGGGTAGGGCAGGGGTCTGCAACCTTTAAGACAAAAAGAGCCACTTGGACCCGTTTCCGAAAAAACAACAACAACTGGGAGCCGCAAAAACATTGCAACATTTAAAACAAGTATAACACTACATATATTGTTTCTGGCCTTAATGCTATATATACAGGATCGTGCAGTCAGCTGTCAATCTCAAGAAAAAAGGACAAATTAATAGCTAATTAAAATATTTAATTTACAACCAGGTAACCAGGTTAATGGGACTTTTGCTCCTGAACCTCAGTGCTCAGTGTCTGCACATCAGCGCTGTAAGACGTCACCTTCATTTTCACACAGGCTTGCAAGCTGTCATCTGTGAGGCGTGATCGGTGCTTGTTTTTAATATAGTTCATGTTGGAGAAGACCTGCTCACATACATATGTGGAAGAGACCACAAGGGCCATCGAGTCCAACCCCCTGCCAAGCAGGAAACACCATCAGAGCACTCCTGACATATGGTTGTCAAGCCTCTGCTTAAAGACCTCCAAAGAAGGAGACTCCACCACACTCCTTGGCAGCAATTCACCAAACTTTCACCTGCTTAAGTTTAAAAAGGGGCTTCAAGCAACTAAAAAGGGGCTTCAGGCAACTAACTCCACGTGGAATTCCACGTGACCGCGACTGCATAATCAATGCCACAAAATGCCAAAGAAAATTAACCAGGGCCCCAGTGAACCATAAATCATAATCAGTGCCTGATGTAAATAATAATTAATAATGAGGGCCCAATGTCATCCTCGTCATTATAAAAATAATCCCTCTCTTCGTGCCGCCCAGCCTCCCAAGAAAAAAACCCCACTTCAAACGGTCACAAAGCACAAATTCCACGCGACCGCGACTTGCTATGCCCAATAATCAATGCCCCAAAATGCCATAGAAAATTAATCAGGGCCCCAGTGTACCATAAACAGGGGCGCCGACTTATAAAAAATATTGGGGGAGCCCGCGAAAGCTCATGAATAATAAATAAGCTCATGAATATGCAGATAAAGTGGCGCCGCCTCCTCGTGAGCGAATAGGGGAGAGCGTGCTGCGCCTATTAATCAGCTCCGAAGGAAATTGGGTGGAGCTTTTGCTCGGGAGGGAGGGCAGGAGGCATGCAGCCCGACCCTGTGCATTTTGGGCTGGGGGAGGGGCGGCGGTGGCGCTCTGCTGGAGGGGCACCCGAGATTATTGGGGGGGCAGAGCCCCCCCAAACGAATTTTTGAGGGGGCTCGGGCCCCCTCAGGCCCCATGGAGTCGGCGCCTATGACCATAAATCATAATCAGTGCCTGATGTAAATAATAATTAATAATGAGGCATTCGTCATTATAAAAATACCGTATTTTTCGCCCCATAGGACGCTCCGTCCCATAGGACGCACCTAGTTTTTTGGGGGGGGAAATAAAGGGGAAAAAAATTCCCTTTATTTCCCCCCCAAAAAGCAGGTCGGGGAAACCGAACCAGGTCGAGGAACAGCGGGATGGGGGCGCTGCGCCTCCCTGCTGTCCCCCGAGCTTGTGGGGCTGGCCGATGCCTGCGGGGCGGCAGGCTGCTATCCGCAGCGTGGGGAGCCTTGCCGGGAAGTCCGGCAAGGCTCCCCACGCTGCGGATGTCTGCCTGGCGAGGGGGGCGCTCTGATTTAGGGCGCCCCGCCCACCGGGCGGCAGGCTGCTATCCGCAGCCTGGGAAGCTTTGCCGGGACCTCCGGCAAGGCTCCCCACGCTGCCGATGTCTGCCTGGCGAGGGGGGCGCTCTGCTTTACGGCGCCCCGCCCGCCGGGCGGCAGGCTGGTCACCTCCGCCCCTCGCCTCCTCCCCTCGCCACCGCCCCGGAGCCGCAGCAAAGGCTTTAAAGAGCCGCATGCGGCTCTGGAGCCGCAGGTTGCCGACCCCCGGGGTAGGGGAATTGCCTTGCAAGCAGAACTGTATACAAAAATGTGTATTTTAGGAAAAATAGGCACTAAAATGCTAACAAACTTTCTTGAAGGCTTTATTTTAAAAAATGCAAACAGATGGGGAAATGTGGAGAACTTAAGACTGGGAAAATGAGAGAAACTGAATTTGACAGATTCATCAAAAGAAATCCAAATTAATGATCATTAAGTAACCAATGGTCATCTAACCTCTTAGCAAACCAATCAGGATTAATGCTCAATAAACAGGTCATGTGGAAACACTCTCTCTCACAGGGTTTCAGGTGATGAATAGGAGTCATGAGACCCGCAATTTGGATCAAGACTATGGTGCTGCGGGAGGTGCAGGATAACCTTTCGTCTCCTGTGGCGTTTCCCCAATTAAAATCCTGCCCCCAGCTGCTATGTGCCTCATGGGGGGACGGGACTGTTATCCCCTGCCGGGCCTGTGGGGGGGGTTTCTAGTTGGGAAAGTGCAGGGGGAAAATGTTTAAATCCCCACCACCCCCCAGCATCATGTCCATGACCTAAATTGGGGTTCCTGTCCGCTATATGCTAAAAGCTTTGCTATTTTTGGGACGGAGGGAAGCTCTAGTTTTTGGGGGGGTTTTTAGCCCACCTCAATGCATGTCCACTCACAGAACAAACTTTTGGGTATCTGCTCAGAAGTAACGGGGTTTCTGGGTAAGTGTGTGTAGAACAGCCACCATAAATATTAATTTGAGGACCAGATGCACTGAAATCAGTGTGTATGGTTCCTAGCTGTAATCCTGGTATGCCCAGAGTTTCAGTCCATGTAGACTCCCTCAACCCAACCTAAACCTATAATATGGAGCACATTTCCCCTCCAGTCATACATTTCCATCTCTCTTGTCCCTGTTTTCAAGAGAGCCCTGGACCTATCAAGGGCTCCAAGAAGGCACAAATATTTGAATATTATCCAGAAATTAAAAATTTGCTGGACGTAGCAATATTACGGCATTGGTGTGCCTGCCAAAAATTGGTCTTCCATATAAAAGTGTGATGCAGCACTACTCAGTGCAGGGGATAATATAATTGGATTCGGGTGGAGGGAAAGGTATGTGCAGGGGGTTCCAGATTAGATCTTCTAGTTTATATTTATTTTTAATTTCAAGGCAGCAGAGGGAGTGGGAGGTGTGTTTAACACTTTCATCCAAGTTGGCTCCCTGATCAAAATGCTGCCCTTAGGTACCTATATCCCCGCACATCCCAGTTAACATCAGCTCTGAGGGAGGAGGCATTTAGTTTGAGAGAAATGCTACAGGCACAGAAAGGGTTAAACCGCTGTTTTGATAAAAATTGGAGGCTCCTGTGGCTGCTTTGAAAATTAAAAATGAAGTTAAATGATCCATCAGGAACTTGGATCTCTGCGGTGAATTTCACTTCAGTGGCTGCTGTCATTATTTCAGGCTAACTCTAATGATTCTGTCAGGATTGTTTCATGCTGTCACTCTGAGTTGCTTCAGTGCGGGTGCGGCCAGAGAATAAATGCATAATGAACAATTAGGAATGTGAGATAAATTCAATTCAGTTCACATTTAGAGGTGAAACTACCAAATTTGTGCTAACCAAACCTCTGCCATCCTTCAAAATTTGCGCTTCTCTGAATTTTGCAATTCAGCTGCCCAGCCAAGTAATATGTATACAAATGCATATCACTATGGTAAAGTGTGGATAAAAGGGGAAATAACCATAAAAATGCATTATATTAGAGGAAATTGCTTTGTAAAAGTGTGTATATTAGGCAAAGTTTAATGTGAAAATGTGTATGCCGGGAGAAATGGGCATGATTTCTCGTGAATTTTCATGCAGACGTCAATGCAAATTGATGGGGAGATATGAAGAGCTGAATTTGAGATTGGGAAAAATGAGAAAGTTCGAGAAACTGAAATTAACAGTTTTGCCCTTCCCTAGTAAGAAGTAATGAGGGG
The DNA here is from genome assembly GCF_965113315.1 of Podarcis vaucheri. Lineage (NCBI taxonomy): Eukaryota > Metazoa > Chordata > Lepidosauria > Squamata > Lacertidae > Podarcis > Podarcis vaucheri. The sequence goes on along the minus strand of NC_138759.1, from coordinate 83,359,182 downwards.
AAAGAGGCAAGCTGGGATGCCTGCAGGCTAAACAGGAGATGGCCTTGATTTGTTAATGTAATTAATGCTTGTTTGTTTGTTTGTTCTACAAATAGCAGCTGATAGGAAGGCTGAGCAGCCTCTCATCCCTAGAGGCTGGAGAGAGAAAGTCTGACTCTCTCTCCTTCCAAAATTGCCACTCCTAAGGTGTTGTTTGCATTTCAAGGAAAGCCTCCAAGGATGCCAATTGGAGCTTCCCTTGAAATGCAAATAGCAGCTTCGGAGAGGCAAATTTTGTCAAGGACCACAGCAGTGAGAGAAAGGGTTAAACTTCCTCGCCCTACCCTGCATGATCCTGATGCTGCTGAAGCTTCCCTGTGGCAGCTAACTACATAACACATGCACACACATATGCACAAATCACATTCATGCAATGAGCTTCCATGCAACTGGCTGTTTAAAACAATGCAGTAAACAAAGCCTGGATGATGCCGAGATCATCGCCCGTTCAGAATATCAGTAGACACTTGATGGCAGATGCAGGAGGCAGTGAGGTTCAGGACCTGCCTAGGGTCCTGCTTGATACATGGAGCTGCAAAGCCATGCCAGCACATGCACAATTGCCAGGGAGCTAGAGTTAAACCTTGCAAACATGTTTGTTGCATGCACCTACAGATGTGAAAATGTAAAACATATTGGATACGTTCATGCGAGTACAATCCTTGCCGAAATGGTTGCATGGATTTGTGTTTTTATAAATGGAGGGGAAAAGCAAGGTGGTTAAAAGTAGAGGTGTAATTATGTTGCATGCTTAATTGTCAGGTCTAACGGGGAGAGAAAATTCCCTTGGTACAAATCGGGACAGCTCCACTGAGCTCAGCAGAAATCTAACTTGAGCCCTTAACCCGTATCTTTAATTATTATTCACTACTCTCGGTGTACATCAAAATTCCGCTTAATCAAATTGTTCTTCTGAGAACAGTAAGAAAAGATGGTAATTGGTGCGGTAATCAGAAGGAGACAAAGGGCCTAATTTGCATTTGTAAGGAATATCTCCTGCACATGTTCATTTGGAATGAATAGGAACAACATAAATTTGTTCTTTTGCACTTTCCTCATTAATGTCAAAGGAGCCTGTGGATGGGCTTTCCCAGTGGGTTTTATGGTTTTCAAGCACAGCTCATCTACTTCATAGACTCAGGGCATTTTTACACATTATGCTTAAAGTGGCTTTCATCAAGTCTGCAATTCCCATGTAAAAACTACATTTGTCAAAATGTGTTGTTGCTGCTACTGCTGTCGTTGCATTTCAGGCATTTATTTCTTCCATATTTACAATACTCAGATATTCATTATGCTCAAGAAAGTGGTGTGTAGAAATGGTCCTATTCAGTGCTGTTTTTCTAGAAAAAGAAGTGCCGGAACTCACCATGAGCACCTCCCTCAGTCTCTTAGAATGGCAATGGTGTCCACCTCAGAGGTCCCAGAATTGAGTTGCAGTGAGTTCCAGCTGGGGGGGAGCCCTGGTCATATTACATCAACCAGACTCTTCAATGGCGTTCAGGGCTGGCCCAATACATTTTGCTGCCTGAGGCAAATGACAAGATCTCTCCCTCCCCTGCCCTCCCCATTCTACTTACAAAAGCAGACTGGACTAGCAGCTAAATCTTCCTTCTGCAGTGGCAATGGCGCCGTGTCCCCCTTCCCACGTGAAGGAAGCGGGCTCATTCAGATAGTGCAGGAAACGGTGTGTGGCAGAAGGAAGAACTGGGAAGGCCTGCAGTTGCTGGTGCCCTCCCGTCAGCATCTGCAAATACAGTGGTACCTCAGGTTAAGAACTTAATTCGTTCTGGAGGTCCGTTCTTAACCTGAAACTGTTCTTAATCAGAAGCACCACTTTAGCTAATGGGGCCTCCCGCTGCTGCTGCGCCGCCAGAGCATGATTTCTGTTCTCATCCTGAAGCAAAGTTCTTAACCCGAGGTACTATTTCTGGGTTAGCGGAGTCTGTAACCTGAAGCCTATGTAACCCGAGGTAACAGGGAGAAATGTAAAGTATTGCACTTGGGCAAAAAAAATGAGAGGCACAAATACAAGATGGGGGACACCTGGCTTGAGAGCAGTACATGTGAAAAGGATCTAGGAGTCTTGGTTGACCACAAACTTGACATGAGCCAACAGTGTGACGCGGCAGCTAAAAAAGCCAATGCAATTCTGGGCTGCATCAATAGGAGTATAGCATCTAGATCAAGGGAAGTAATAGTGCCACTGTATTCTGCTCTGGTCAGACCACACCTGGAGTACTGTGTCCAGTTCTGGGCACCACAATTCAAGAAGGACACTGACAAACTGGAACGTGTCCAGAAGAGGGCAACCAAAATGGTCAAAGGCCTGGAAACGATGCCTTATGAGGAACGGCTAAGGGAGCTGGGCATGTTTAGCCTGGAGAAGAGGAGGTTAAGGGGTGATATGATAGCCATGTTCAAATATATAAAAGGATGTCACATAGAGGAGGGAGAAAGGTTGTTTTCTGCTGCTCCAGAGAAGCGGACACGGAGCAATGGATCCAAACTACAAGAAAGAAGATTCCACCTAAACATTAGGAAGAACTTCCTGACAGTAAGAGCTGTTCGACAGTGGAATTTGCTGCCAAGGAGTGTGGTGGAGTCTCCTTTTTTGGAGGTCTTTAAGCAGAGGCTTGACAACCATATGTCAGGAGTGCTCTGATGGTGTTTCCTGCTTGGCAGGGGGTTGGACTCGATGGCCCTTGTGGTCTCTTCCAACTCTATGATTCTATGATTCTATGATTCTATGATACCACTGTACCTCTTTACCATATTCATTTACCTGAACAGGTTTTCTTAACGAGCTCGAGGTAAGAGGAGGGTGAAAAGCATTTGCAGTGTAAATTATTATTTTGGACAACATCACCCGGATTCAACAAGATCTGCTCTAAGCCTTTCCTGTGTAGGCCTCTGGTAGCTAGCATGGTGTAACACAGAAGGAATGGCTTTACCCCCTCACATATCAAAACGCAGCCAAGGGGCACCAGCAGACTCACAGGGGGCATATGATTTCACCCCCTTCTTTATTTGCATTTTGCTGACTGGCAGCTGATAGTTGGTGTAAGAGGATTTTCATGGTGAGCATCAGGGATGGGCGAGCTAGATACAGTACTATTGGGTAACATAAACATAGCAGACTCTGACATAGAACGTGTCGCTATGTACAGGCAACTCCCCACTTACATGGGGGTTACGTTCCAGGTCTCCACGCACGTAAGCGAAATGTGCGACGGGAGCCCACTGCAGTACATAAGCTTCCCACCCTATAGCATAGCGTGGTAGCAACGAGAGCTCCCGGCTGCCATTTTGGAACCCTTGGAGTCTTCTTTTTCTAGCTCACTGACATCCTCTTCAGGCTCTGGGAAGGATCTCCTCGTGACTTATGAGGGCTTTCCAGCTCTCTTCTGCCATTTCAGGTTAAGAATGGAATTATTTATTTCCCATCACTTGCGTAGATGTGGTGGTGCGTAAGTCAATCACACACAAGTGGGGGAATGCCTGTTCCACCAAAATCCCAAGGACCTTGTGGTGTTCAGTGTGTTGGGGCGGGGGCTTTTCTAGGGGCCCTTTCTCATTTCAGTTCCTTCAGCACGTCTCGAAAAAGCTGTAGAAAGATTCTCAAGAGCTGTGTGCCATGTGGTGTGGGCGTATGCACCTGGTGGGTGATGACTCTGGAAATTCTCCCATCTGCTTTGCACTCACACACAGCTTATGGGATTCTGCCCCACTTTATGGCTGGTTGGTTGGTTTTTACCGTACTTTGTTCCTTTATTTGCAGTGGTCACTTGTGATGATGGACAAAGTGAAAGCCCTAAAGGTCAGTACTTCTTATTCAATCGAACACAGTGAAACGCATTTGTGTGTAGACAGGCATAGGATTCTGCTTCACCACATGGATTCTATTTTCATGATTTATACCTGTAAAGATGGTGCATAGCTAGGTCAATTTCTGCCTTATGCTGTGCCATGTCCCAACTGATATTTAGTTTCCATGTTTCTTCATAAGAAAGGGCACAACGCCTCCAAAATTAAGCACATTTAAGTCACATTTATTTCAGTGTGGGGGAGTTAAGCCATGATCATGAGACATAAGTCTTTGCTTCAACATGGCAGTGTATTGTGGACTCAGTGCTGCTAACTATTATTGTTATTTTTGCTATTATTATTATGAATAACTATCAGAATTAGGTTTCTTATCTGCCTTTCACCATAAGGTCCCAGGGCGCATTACACCAATGTAAATACGGAAAACAGTTAAAACAATTTACCATCAAAATAATAGGGTATTTCATCTTGCATAGGACTTTCCCTCAGCTTTCCCAGTGTGTGCCCTGCACTGTCCTCAAATCTGTTCCAGAGGGTTAGGAGAAACCCCATAACAGATTTAGGAAGGGAACAGGGGTGGGCAAGAGGGGGAAAGTCCTGTTGGACATGCGGAAACTGTTCTACTTATGCAATGAATGATACAGCGCCACATTGAATACAAATGTGTATATATTTCAGGTGTCAAAGGCAAGGCATGCATTCTAATTTTGGGCAGCATCCACATGGCATCTTCATCATAATGCCATCCCATACCTCCCCATCACCACAATTTAATCTGGATTTACTGTTTCCACTGGTACGTTTTTTCTAAAATTTTGTATTTTCTATGGAAGCGGTAAAACTGGATTGCACAGGGAAATAATACCGGACAAAATAGCATTTTGATGAAGATGTTGTTGCTGTGCTAAACTTGCTCATATGATAAGGTTACCAGATTTTTTTCAATGAATCCGGGGACATTTTTCAACACCAATGGATTTTGTATGGGGACTGATTTGTAAATCCGGGGACTGTCCCTGAGAAATAGGGACGTCTGGTAACCTTATCGTATGAGCCCACAATAAACTGCTGCCTGGAAGCAAAATTGATCAGCCGCCCCAAGGGGAGGGAGAATGGTGCAGAGGGTGATGCTATGTTTGATGGTTTTGCCTGGATGTCTTCAGTATCTTAGTCTTTCCCCAGCAGAATGGGCTGTGAGGCTCAGCGGTACCAGCTCCAAGTGTTCTGGGTTGTTGGAGATTTATCTCAAAGGCAAATGGAAGAACATTTGTAGCACAGGTTGGACACAGCAGAATGCAGACCTTGTCTGCAAAGAGCTTGGCTGCGGTTTTCCCTTTGGACTGCTGCAGCCGTTTGCCGAAGAACCGCAGAAACAAGAGGCACTCGTGTTGGGCTGCCAGGGAAATGAGACAGCCCTGGAGGACTGCACCCTGCAAGAATCCAACTGCACTTCCCATTTGGCCTTGGTTTGTCAAGGTAGTTAAAACACTCCTTCCTGCTTGCATTCTCTCTTTGGGCAAAACAAGTGTGACATAGAAGAGCAGTGGGGGGTGTTTGGGAAGCGCCTTCCCATTGTACTAGAGATTCAGAGGTGTTCTCTGGCTTCCGCTAAGAGCAGACTAACCTTCTACTTGAATGTAAACTGTTTTATGATAGAGACACATTTGAGATCTAAAGCCGCTAAATGCAATCAGCCATCTGAACAACAGTAGGGTTGCCATATTTCTAAAAGTAAAAACCAGGACACCCTGAAAAAAAGTTGTTGAGCTTTTTTTTTTAGACAAAACCCTAAGCACGATCTTCTTGCCTAAGATCCAGGACAAAGCACCGCATTTCGAAAAACCCTCACAGACGTCATTTCTGCCTTTGAAATCCTGGTTATGTCTGGTTGTGTAGCAGCCCTAAACAACAGCAATAGTTCTTCTTCCCACGCTCCCCCAGAAGGCAGATGGACCTGCCTCTAAATATGAACACGGCTTACCGCAGTACAATTTACATACTGGGGGGCTACTCTATAGAGGAAGGTCCTCTGCTTTGAAAGGCTGTCAGGGGACAGTCCTCTATTTAAAAATATCATCCACTTGTGGGCTGTCCAGTCCAAGTCTGATTTAACAAGGGAGATCAGGAGCCATCAAGTTGCTAGCCAACAGTTACTAAGACCTGATCAGCCCCCTGAGCAGGCCAACAAGGCACCTTGTGCCTTCCTCCCTTTTACTGTATTTTTCCATGTATAAGACGCCCCCATATATTTTTATGGACTCCAAATTAAGAAAACACCCCTCAGCACTATCTGTGTATAAGACGAGCCCCAATTTTAAACCTATTTTTTTTTGTAAAAAAACCTAGTCTTATACACGGGAAAATACTGTGTATTTCTATTTTAAATTTTAGTAAATTTTCATAATTTTGCATCTATACACTTATATGCAAATTTTATGCAGATTGGTGTCCTCTTTTATCGGTGATACAAATCCACATTTTTGGCCATGCCTACCTGGCCACCTTACATAGAATTTAGCACAGTCCAGTACAAGTTTCACCTTTTTTCCGTGCTGGCACAAGCTCTGAAAAACTCACTCTGCAAGTTTTCACATGTGGTTCAGTTTGAACCAAAGGGGAAACCTATCTATAGAAGGCTCTTGGCTCTTGCCTGTAGCAATACTGGATAAACTCACTCCCCATTCCCCCTGTGCGACCCTTCTCTAAAAAGCTATAGCTCTTTTTTCTTCTCATCCCTTTGGTTGCATTGATCATTTCAGATCCCATGGAAACCTCAACAGCATCACAGCCAACAACAGCACCTTTCGTGACCTCCTTAAAACCCACTGGTAAGAAAACTAAAAAGCACAAATCCCCCAACTCTTTATTGATTCTGCTGCAAGTGATCAAAGTTACAGAAATCATAATTGTGGTTTAAAAAATTAGTTTTCCTGTCTAATAACTGTCAATAGACCTCTCTTCCATGCCTTTGTCTAATCCCCTTTAAAACCATCTAAACTAGATAGCGTAGCTGTATTCGGTAGCAGTAGATTCCATACATTAATGATGTGTTGTGTGAAGGATGGCTTTCTTTTATCTGTCCTGAACTAGCTGCCAGTCAGTTTAATTGGATGACCCAAAGTTCAAGTATCATAAGGAAGAAAAGCCCTTCTCCGTCCAATTTTCCCCATTATGCATACTTATAATATCAGCATCCTAAATGTTCTCATTGTCATTATCGTATACATGTTTACTCATGAGACAATCCTACTTTCAATGGGGCTTTGTTCCAGGTAAATGTATATAAGTTTTCAGCCTATGTAATTTCTCCCTCCAAACGCAAAAGCAGTGACACTTGAGCGTCTCCTTGTAAGGTGAATGCTCCCACCATTCATCATTTTGGTTGTCTTTCGCTGCACCTTCCCCACTTTTGCAATGTCCTTTATTCAGCATCCCTTGCTATCTACTTATATAACGTTATCATCATGCTGACTGTTATTTCCCATCGCTTTCCTAGTTTTTGCTTTTTTGAACTATCAACCATGACCTGACCGCAAGATCTTTCTTGTAAAGCTACTAGAGCCCATGAAAGTATGTGAACTCATGTTTTCCATACCATGGGTATTATCAGAGATGATGCCATGCAGGGTGATATGCCATTTCCCTTACCCATCCACCCTGTTTGGAGACATCCTTCTGGGTCTTATTTCAGGCAAATAAAACAATACAGCCAACAGTGAAGTAAGTCTAATATTTCCTGTCAGCTTCCTCTTCCTTAAGTCTCAGTATTGCTTTGGTAGAACACAGCAGGGAGATGGATGGGGACAAAACATTGGCTCTGGCTTCACCTGCGGTTGACCTCCCTGCCTCCCACCCTAGCAGTCCCAATGGCACCAGCCACCATTGAGTTCAGGGACAAAGTTCACATTCAAGCCAGACGCTTTCAGCTCATGCAGTTGACCACTGTACTGCCACACACTCACTTACACTCACTTCCCTGCTGTCTTTCTCTTACAGATACTCCACGGATAAGGCTAGAAGATGGGACCTCTTTATGCTCTGGGACTACGGAGCTGAAGTTTGGAGGTCGCTGGGAAATGGTTTGCCTGGCTTTGCAAAGCTGGTGGAGTGGGTTAGCACCCAGGGATTGCCAAGGAGCGAAGTGTGACGCTTCAGTAGGACTTAAGGACCTGGCGTGGAGGAATCCATTGCCTGCCCACTGGTCGGCGGTGCAGTGTGAGCAAAGGAACCTTAGCTTGGGCTGTCTCGACAAGACACAAGGGTGCTTGATAACCTTGGTTAAATGCTCAGGTGGGCAAGGCTGACTAGAAGAGCACACCTATGCTCTGCTTTCCTCATTTGGATTATATGGAATTCCATCTTAGCATTGCGGGGGCGGGGTATATACATTTTATACACAACTGTAATCAGCTGAAGTTGTAGAATTCTGGATTCTAGCAGACTGCAAGTACAGGATAGTATTTTTTTTAGAATACTAAATTCCCTCATTTTACAATTAATAATAAGCTCCATGCATTTTTATTTTTTTTTTTTTTTTGGTAAATCACATAATGGCTTTAATGTAATCAAGTGGTATATAATTTTTTTTTAATTAGATAAAATAACTATAGTCAACTTGAACACCAGGGCTAAGCTTTTTGCTATGATACATTAGTTTAATATCTGTTGTTTATTAACTTTTTACGTTTTTACATAGGGGGACATTCCCAAATATGGCTCCAGCCCCCACTGCAGTCTGAAGGAGTGCAGTCCAGAATTCCACAACCACATTTCCCCACCTTATTTCATGTGGTTGGTTGGTTGGTTGGTTGATTAGTTGATTAAATGTAGAATGGCTCGCAATTTCCTGGGCTCTCTGAAAGTGAGATTTGAAGTACAGTGGTACCTCTGGATGCGAACGGGATCTGTTCCGGAGCCCTGTTCACATCCTGAAGCAAATGCAACCTGCGCAGGTCGCGGGTTGCCGGTTCTGCGCATGCGCAAGTGGCAAAACCCAGAAGTAACGTGCTCCATTACTTCTGGGTCGCCACGGAGCGCAACCCGCAAATGCTTAACCTGAAGCTACTTCAACCCGAGGTATGACTGTATACCAGTCATTTTCTTTACAACTCTGTTCCTATCCTGAACACCAAGGTTGGTAAATAATATTTGAATGCTGTTTGTAGTGAAGGTTGAAAGCTGAAAATTGACTTAGGCTGCACACACACCCACACCCCTCACACACAAAAAGAATCCTGGGAATCTACAGAGCTGCAATTCCCAGCATCCTTAAACAAACAACAGTTCCCAGGATTCTTGAGACAAGGGGATGTGCTTTAGACGTGTGCTGTAGACACAGCCTATGTATGAGTTTTCTGTAGCATAGTAGGAATGAATTTTGGAAGATTTACAGGTTTAGTATGGACGATGAGATTAAAAGATGAGCACAATCCGGTGAATGGAAGGGTGCAGCTGGTTTTGCTGTTATGTGTCAGAGGCAGTAACATTTATCTGAGGACGAGCTTCCTCTAGGGATGAAATAATATGTAATCTCAACTTCTCTCTCCTGACCAAGTTTCCAAGCCCAGGGTGTCCAATACTGAGACCGTCTTGGGAATCCTGCTGGGTATTGTCCTCACAGCTGCCCTCCTCTTTTTCTGTGTTCCCCCAGCCTACAAAAAGCTGGTGAAGAAATGTAAGTGGCATTCTTTTGTTGTGGCAAACTAGAAGCTCTTCTGTTTTGCAGAACAATGCTCCCAGTCTAAGGACCTATTCATACCATCATATGGGAGCCCTCAGGGCGTGGGGGTAACATGACCATGTGACTTTTAGCACTGAAGCATATGGGACCATGAGGGCGTGGCTTAGTTAAGTTATTCACTGATGGACTGAGATGAGATGTGCACCCGGGTCTTTCTGGTTCCCAGTTCCCAGTCTAAGACTACAATAAGGGCAGGGAGAGTCTGTCATTCTGTTTCTCTAAGTTTCTCATTTTCCCAAACTTAAATTCAGTTCTCTGCATTTCCATAACAGTTTGTGGATTTATTTTTAAAAGCCCTCAGAAAAATGCATCACCATTTCATGGGGTTTCCCCCCGGTTTTTTCCTAATGTACACGTTTGTATGCAATTCTGCCGAATAGTCACATTTTAAATGTTATTTTAGCTAATGCACAGGCATTTATATGCACACTTTACCTTAGTATAATCCTTTTCGTACACGTTACTTGTCTGGAAAACCGCTCTGCAAAATTTGAAGTGTGAATTTTGAAAGGATTGCTGTGTCTTGGCTTGCATTTTGTTTTGGGACGTGCAAATTCATTAAGTTCGCCTTTAAATGCTAACTAAGTCAAAAATTTCCTGTAATGCTAGCTACGTTGTCATGCCCTACGCTAGTTCTGTGACTGTGTGCACTAAGCTCTATATATTGATTTCTTTCTGTTCTTGTTTCCTGTTACATTCTCTGGAATTTTTCTCTTTCTTGTCTTGTCAATTGTTCTGGGAAAAAACAGGGTAAGGTTGATTATGGCCTAGGTATATTCCTGAAGGGAAAGGGTTTACCGTATTTTTTGCACCATAACACTCACTTTTTTCCTCCTAGAAAGTAAGGGGAAATGTCTGTGCGTGTTATGGAGGAAATGCCTACAGGTGGCATACCTACGGATTTTCCTCCTCTAAAAACTACGTGCGTGTTATGGTCGGGTGGTGACTTCTAGCTGAGCCAAGTACAAATACCTGTTTCACCAGACGTGAAAGGCAGCAGAATGTATGTCAGCCGCAGCACTATTTTGTTTACTGCATACAGCAGAATGGATGCCATATTTCTCATGGGCAATTTTCCAGGGGACTCATGCCAGCGGTGAGCACAGAGGCAGAGTTAAAAATGGGCAAGGCAGCAGATGTGAATCTTGTCTTCATACAGCGACCTACATTTCAGCCATGCAAAAGCCAACATTGTTTACTTGGGTTGGGGGAGAAATTCGATTCAGTTTGTGTTTAAAGGCAAACTTTCAAAATTCACGCTTTGTGTGGAACAATGTGCAAACCAAAATGCAGCCATCCTTTGAAATTCACCTTCTCTGAATTCCACGAAGGAGTTTTCCAGCTAAGTAATGTGTACAAAAATGTAGAGTAAAATGTGCATGAAAATGCATAGTTAAGTAAAATTAACACATACGGAAATGAATGATGTTACAGGAAATTGCTTGCAAAATGGTTATAATTGTTTAAACTGCATGCAAAAATATGTTTGATGGGAGAAACTCACACTAAAGTTCTAAAAAATTTCATGAGCATTTAAAAAAATAAATCTCAAATTGTTGCAGAAATGTGGAGCACTGAATTTAATATTGCGAAAGTGAGAAACTTGTAGAACTGAAGTAGGCAGATTTGTCCATCCTTAGTGTGTTTACACTAGGGGACGCGGGTGGCTAGGGGACACAGGTGGCGCTGTGGGTTAAACCACAGAGCCTAGGACTTGCCGATCAGAAGGTCGGTGTTTCGAATCCCCGTGACGGGGTGAGCTCCCGTTGCTTGGTCCCAGCTCCTGCGCACCTAGCAGTTCGAAAGCACGTCAAAGTGCAAGTAGATAAATAGGTACCGCTCCGGCGGGAAGGTAAACGGCATTTCCGTGTGCTGCTCTGGTTCGCCAGAAGCGGCTTAGTCATGCTGGCCACATGACCCAGAAGCTGTATGCCGGCTCCCCCGGCCAATAAAGTGAGATGAGCCCCGCAACCCCAGAGTTGGTCACGACTGGACCTAATGGTCAGGGGTCCCTTTACCTTTAGCTTAGTGTTTACACATACCCACTTTTCTCATTCTCTGTCCAGGAAAGCAAGAGGCATTACCACAGTTCAGTGGCATATTTCAGCCAGGCAAAAACATGGGGGGGGGGCCTTCTGAAGAGCAGCAGAGAGGACATGTCCGAGTGAGAGTCCCAAGGTCTGGAGGTTCCATACTCCTAATATATAAGCCATAACAGCTAATGTGCCTTAACGACGTAATTTTAGAGCCATGCAGTTTGGCACAGGGTATTTATTTTTGCCTGTGCTCTATTTTGCTTAATGACTTATCAAATGTCCCCTCCCTCTACCCCACTACAGATTCAAAAAACAGAGAGCATCAGTGGATTGGCCCAAATGGAATGAATCAAAATGGTATGTATGCATGCATGCGTGACATATTTATATTGTCCTTCAAGCAAGCCTCCATGGTATTTTACAAAAATTAAAATCCATAAAATACAAAATACAATCAAAATAAGCTAAAACAATAGCAATATAATATCTATGCCATGAGCATAAGAGAAACATAAACAGCATAAAATCTGTATGAAACCAGTTGGTAAGGAACCAATTAACAAGGTACAGTGGTACTTCGGGTTAAGAACTTAATTCGTTCCCGAGGTCTGTTCTTAACCTGAAACTGTTCTTAACCTGAAGCACCACTTTAGCTAATGGGGCCTCCCACTGCCACCGCGCCGCCGGAGCACGATATCTGTTCTCATCATGAAGCAAAGTTCTTAACCCGAGGTACTATTTCTAGGTTAGCGGAGTCTGTAACCTGAAGCTTCTGTAATTTGAGGTACCACTGTAGTGGATAAGAACAAACCCAGCTACCTCTCAACCCAAGACATATGCAAGATATGAATAAATCCATGTGAACCTCTTTTGAGGTTGTGTAATGTTAATATGGAATAGACAAAGAGTTATTGAACATGCATCCCGGGTGTTTCAGGTTTTACATTCTCATTATAAACTGTTTTAACAGGAATGTCTAACTTGCAACTCTGGCCAGTTTGGTTTGAGACAGACAGACCTGGTGTTACTTGACTCAGTAACAGACTATCATCTGCTACCTAGCAAATATGATGTAATGTGTAATCTGGGTTTCCATTTCCTACTATGTACAGCCAAGATGTGGAGTTTTATTATAGCGTGATATTACAGAGCTACAGAAGCGATGTTATCATACTGTAATAAACACTCCACTTATTCTTTACCCCTTTGACTTGTTAGGGTCAGAGACCCCGTCTAATAATCACAGTTCCATTGTTCCACATTTATGTCTGAAACATCATAGCAGCACACTGAACTTCCATATGTCTATGCTATTAGATTTTTGATGATTATATGTGATCATCTTTCAGAGATCACAGTAAGATCATTTACTCCCTCTAGAGGCAAGAAATAGCTTCTTTTGTTGCAACAAACCAAAAGCCAGGAAGCTAATACAGTGGTACATCAGGTTACACACGATTCAGGTTACATACGCTTTTGGCTACAGACTCCACTAACCCAGAAATAGTACCTCGGGTTAAGAACTTTGCTTCATGATGAGAACAGAAATCGTGCTCCGGCGGCGCGGCAGCAGCATGAGGCCCCATTAGCTAAAGTGGTGCTTCAGGTTAAGAACAGTTTCAGGTTAAGAACGGACCTCCGGAACGAATTAAGTACTTAACCCGAGGTACCACTATATATTCACTCTGTTCCTTTCATTAAACAATAAAATGTATATTTAACTGAAAGTTAGGCTAGTTTCTGGATAGAAAGTGATTCCACATTATGCTTTTATTTAGTTTCATTCCATCGCAGCAGTTCTGTCACATTCCAGCCACGTCCTGAAAGCCAAGAGGTTCAGGAAGAGAATAAGTATTCAGCCCTAAAGAAAAACTTTCATCTCTCACCCTATGCAGGTAACATACAAAAGGTGGGGTTTTCAAGTCCTATAGTGTGTATCACATGACCTTTCTTTAAAAATCCACTGGGTTTCCCACACTTCCAAAGGATCCCAGTCCCACTGCAGCCCAGGCTGGTACTCTTGGTATTAAATTGAATGAGTTTACATACAATTCATATTGTTGATGCTGAGCAAATGTGAGTGTAATGTGCCGTCAGAACCAATAGAGTATTTTGACTGATAATTTTCAGTTCTATGCCAGACCTTGAGTCTTTATGTTATTCCAGTCTTAGCTGTATAGCTGTTCACCCACAGGCTGCATTCTCACATAATATCACATGGTTTGACACTGCATCCATTCCTTTTGCACAGCCATTGGCACATGTTCTTGGAAAAGTCTCTTCATCGTGGACCTCAGTTTCCCCAATACCCTTCTTCATAGTTTATTGTTTATTACATTGCTCAAGGCGAGTTGTTTATTAGACTGATCCAAGGCGATCCAATGGTTTGAATACAAATATCTGCATAAGCAAATGGAAAGCACTCCCACTTACGCAGGCAGCGGGAACATCGATTTCCAGCAATTTCCCCCACCCCAGAAGTAGCCTGTTGTAGCAAACACATCCTGTGCTGGAGAGACCCCCAACCAATTAAGAGTGGCTTTTCAGAGGAGAATGAGTAGCTGCAGCAGGAAAGGGTCAAGAAAGCCCCATTGCACTCATGGAACACTGCATGCCATTCTCTGGATCAAAGCCCATTATCAGTGAGCAATGAAAACACAAGAAGACAGTATCAAAAGCATTCTCTTGGCATCCCAAATATTTTCTGAAAGAAGAGGGTTTTAGTCTCTTCTAGATGATGGCCCTTATAGAAAGATAACAGTCTTAAACACTCCCCAATTCTCCAAGCAATTAGAAGTTCACTGGCAGCGCTGCAAGGTTTTGTTTCCTTCCAATGAGGAGACATATGATGCCTTTGCGATATCTTGTTCTCTGCTGCCCCAGAGGGCAGAAACAGATCTGTTGGGCTTAATTCACAGGAGGGAATATTACATCTTCTTTAAAGTAAGAACAGTTTCACAATTGAACCAATTACCTGCAGGGATGATAGGCTCTCCCTTACCAGAGGTATTCAAGCACAGATTGGACAGACTTCTGTTGAGGATGCTGTAGCTCTGGGTTTCTGCAATGAGCTGAAGGTTAAGCTGGGTGGCCTACAAGGCCTCCTCAAATATGATTCTATCCTTTAATGTGTGTGTATAATACACAAGGACGTGGGTGGTGCTGTGGGTTAAACCACAGAGCCTAGGGCTTGCCGATCAGAAGAATGGCAGTTCGAATCCCCGCAATGGGGTGAGTTCCCGTTACTCGGTCCCTGCTCCTGCCAACCTAGCAGTTCGAAAGCACATCAAAGTGCAAGTAGATAAATAGGTACCACTCCGGCGGGAAGGTAAACAGCGTTTCCATGCGCTGCTCTGGTTCACCGGAAGCGGCTTAGTCATGCTGGCCACATGACCCAGAAGCTGTACGCCAGCTCCCTCGGCCAGTAAAACGAGATAAGCGCTGCAACCCTGGAGTTGGCCACAACTGGACCTAACGGTCAGGGGTCCCTATATATATATATATATATATATATATATATATATATATATATATATATTGCTTTCGTAGATTTTCACGGGTACAGGAATGCAGGTTTTGGTGTCTTCGGGTGTCTTCCCGTGTAAGAGTCGGGGTGTCTGTGCGACGTTTCGACGAGGTCTCACTCGTCATCTTCAGGCTGGTGCTTTCGGCTTCTTGTTACTTCCTTCCTCCGCTGGCCTCCGAGGCTACTTCAGCGCGCTTGCCGGATTTAACAGCCCAGCGAGAACCGTTTGCACCCGCCGAGAAAAGTCCCTGCGGCCAGCGGGGGAAGGAAGTAACAAGAAGCCGAAAGCACCAGCCTGAAGATGACGAGTGAGACCTCGTCGAAACGTCGCACAGACACCCCGACTCTTACACGGGAAGACACCCGAAGACACCAAAACCTGCATATATATATATATATATATATATATATATATATATATATATATATATATACACACACTGAGAGAGAGAGACCATAGTGGCAGCAAAAGGGTCTTTCAGCACAGTCACTAATTCTGTACCACAAGTGTGCCTCAGTATTAATTTTAACCGGCTCCAGCTAAAAACTGTCTGCCCCCAAATTCAAACTGCCAAAAATATTTCTCCTCCCCTCCCAACCCCCACCCACCCACTCAGTGTTGACTTTAGACTCTTACCATGCAAGTAAGTGCCCTGTTAAGAAAACATCTCCAGAAAATACAGAGGAAACACCAGCCACTCACCCCCCCCCCAGGTATTAGGAAGCAATTCACATAATTGTGAGCAGTTATCTAGAAAAATATAACAATATCATGCACTGGTATATTGGGGTGAAAGCTGATGAATTGTTGGAATTAATTGTTGTTCAGATCTTGACCTCTATTAAATAAATGCAAAATACAAAGGTAAGGTGATTGAATCAAGACAATTACTGAGTTTGTACAACCCCAAAGCAAAGGGAGATCCTCGAAATACAAAAAGCATTATGGCATATCCTGCTGCTACTTTAGTCTCCGTTATTTCAGTATTTCCCTGGAATATGCAGTTCCCTTTGAAACATTACAGTATTTTTTTTATTTTTTTTGGTACAGCTCTGGAAGGGGCAAGCAACAGATCTTCCAACCCCCCAGACAACTCTTCTGACAGTGACTACGACTTATGTTCTGCACAACGGCTGTAAAATCTGAAAGGTATGCAATAAACTTTCACGCCCAAGCTGATCTCTGATTATTTGTTGTTGTTTTTGGTATATCCTTAGGTTGAAAGAAAACACCAGAAATAGGGCAGGTCTATGGCATAAATTGGACGCGGGTGGCGCTGTGGGTTAAACCACAGAGCCTACGGCTTGCCAATCAGAAGGTCAACGGTTTGACTCCCCACGACGGGGTGAGCTCCCACGCTTGGTCCCTGCTCCTGCCAACCTAGCAGTTGAAAGGTGCAAGTAGATAAATAGGTACTGCTCTGGCGGGAAGGTAAACGGCGTTTCCATGCGCTGCTCTGGTTCGCCAGAAGCAGCTTAGTCATGCTGGCCACATGACCTGGAAGCTGTACGCCGGCTCCCTCGGCCAATAAAGCGAGATGAGCGCCGCAACCCAAGAGTCGTCCGCGACTGGACCTAATGGTCAGGGGTCCCTTTACCTTTTATAGCATAAATTAAAGCTGATTTTTGCTGTGTGTGCAAACAATGAGAGTTTAGACAGGTGCTTTAGCTATGTGTCAGGCAAAACCTGTAGGATATAAACCTACAACTTCAGTAACTGCATTGTCACTTCTTAAAACATTGAATGAAATGAAATATTAATTTTGTGGGATTCATTTTCTCCCCTGCAGATACAGGCAGAGTCCAATACAAGGAAAAGCTGGGATCAGCAGAACTGAAAAAAGCTTTCCACCCACACCAATCAGTGTGAAATACCATCAGCATCCTCCCTGCAACCATATAGACCTTCTCTACCATCAAAAAGAGATGTAAAAGCAAAGTCAGTGCATTTCCTTTTCAATGCACTGAGAGGAATTAGGATCTCTACCTCAAATCATCCAGAGCACTATTGTTCTATATTCAGACCTCATAGTGGAATTATGTTAGGTTCTCTCTGTTTGAGGGCCTATAAAAATGACCTTTGGGCTTCAGCTGTAGTGGTCTTTGCCAACCTTATACTGTACCCTGCAGTTGTTTAGGATGATTCCCATCAGCCCCAGCCTGTGCTAGAGGACACAAGGTTGGTGAATGTTGCTAGATTGCATCTAGATCTCTCAATGGCGATCATTGCAAAAATTAGGACTGCCTCAAAAAATGCTAAGGTCCCTGGCAAGCACTAGCTGGGCAAGATTTCTGACAATATTGTGCAATTGGCTGGGTAACCATTCTGAGTTAAGACAGGAATGTATGAATTAAAACAAAAACCAGGGAAAGCTGTTATTGAACAAACCAGGACTGCTTTTTAAAGAATATTTCCAAGCACAACAGTTTACCCTAGTAGCTAATGTCTTATTGACTAAACTAGATTATATGTTTATAGATTTGTCATAATTGAGCAAGTATAGCTGTGAGTTTTTAATGTTAACTCTTTGTTTTGCACTTGAGTGCATCTGTAATTTAATTTGTAAATTGTGTATATTCATGTTTAATATCTGGAAGTATAATAAAAGCAGGAGGGGACACCCCAGACATGCAAACTGGCAGGAGCTTAGTGTATTTTGTATTTGAGACTGGACGCAATGACGGTTAAGTGTTGGGCCACAGTTCAGAGACTAAAAGCTGGCTGGCATATTGTACAAAGTTGCCTCTCGTCCCGGTCAATGCAATACCCATTGATACAAGCTTCCATACATTTCAAAGGCATTTTAGACATTTACCGTATTTTTCGCCCTATAGGACGCACTTTTCCCCCTCCAAAAATGAAGGGGAAATGTGTGTGCGTCCTATGGGGCGAATGCAGGCTTTCGCTGAAGCCTGGAGAGCGAGAGAGGTCGGTGCGCACCGACCCCTCTTGCTCTCCAGGCTTCAGGAGAGCCCCGTCGCCAGCCCCGCAAACTCGGGAGACAGCGGCAGGGGCGCAGCGCGCCTTTCCCGCTGTCCCCCGACTTGGCTAGAAGGCTGGCGGGGGGAGAAGCCTGCTCCTCCCCGTCGCCAGCCCCGCAAACTCGGGGGACAGCGGGAGAAGGCTGGCGGAGGGCTTTCCCCTCCTCCAGCCCCGCAAGCTCCCAGAGCGATACCAAAGCTGCACGCAGCTTCCACATGGCTCTGGGTCCCGTTCTGGGGGCTGGGGGAGGGGGAAGCTCCGCTTTCCCCTCCTCCAGCCCCGCAAGCTCACAGAGCGATGCCAAAGCTGCCAAAGCCCGAGCTTCCCCAGCCCCGCGCCTGGGGGGGATAAATTTTGTTCCTTTATTTCCCCCCCCAAAAAAAAAAATCTAGGTGCGTCCTATGGGCCGGTGCGTCCTATAGGGCGAAAAATACAGTAAATTATGCAGAAGCCATTTCATAGTTTTCAGTTGCAAAGTGAGATTGCAGTTTGAAAGCTGCCAGTGAAATTCTTTGTGAAGTGCACAGTTACTCCTTACGATGATCCTCACAGTAAAAACCTATAAATAATTGTGGAACTTCAGTATTATTTAGGAAGTTGCCATGCTCTGTGCCTAAATAATAATATTCCCCCTTCCTGATCCAAAGAACTTTTTTTATAAAGGTACTTCTGCAATTTAAAAAATGATGTTAGTATCCTAAAAGATTACCATACGTGTAATTACACACATGCTGTAGTGGTTAGTGTGTTGAATTAGTAGAGAGATCTTTGTTCATATCTGCACTCAGCCGTGAAGCTCATTGTGTTACCTCCAGCTGACCTAGCTGACAGGGTTGTTGTAAGGACAAAGGCAGAGAACCATACAATTGTAAGTTCCAAGGTAGAAAGTTGAGACTAGAAATGCAGTTAAAAATGAAAATGTGGTTTCCCTTTGGAATGAAATGGACTAGACAAAAAACCTGTTCTGTCCTAGACAATTTAACCACTCCATTGATTTGTATGGGATTACAAAAAAAAGTTTTATTTAGAAAGCAGAAAAAAATTGAACAAATAGGCTTACTCTGGCTTTTAGACTCTTTAAGAACCACCTTAGAGCTCTGGTCGTTTCTACTTTCTATAGTCAGTTTTCAGAGTACTGTCCATATTTATCTACAAACAGAATTTTTCACATGCAGTCCTCCAGGACCTAATTTTAGTGCACATAGGACAGCTATTTTCAGAATGTATTCAGAAAGTGCTGCCAAGATCTCCTCCTACATAAAATGTATTAATATGTGATGCAAAACTATGTGCATGCAGCCAAAGGTAAGGCCCATCACACTTGTCTTGTATGTGTCGACATGCACTAATCCATGCAAAAGTGTGTATGAGAGTACGGGGTGGCTATACTCACTTTTGTCATGTGGCCCATGCAGCCCTTGGAGCAAAGAAGGTATATCACCTCTGATCTAGTGTTAGGTTAGAGTCTAACAAAGTATAGATGATAAACCTAATAGATCAAAGTTGGGGAACTGAGAGTTAAAAGTCAGTGCCTTCCATATGAGAGGTTAATTACAGTATACAGAAACAGAACAACACTAAATGCATCAATAAGGAAAGGGCAAATGGATGGTAGAAATTGCAGTGGACAAGATAGAGGAAACATGGTGTTGAAGGATGTTGAGAAGGGCAAAGTTTATTAGTCCATGGGGAAGAAAGATGCACAAATGGATCTCTTAAGTAGGGCACAGACACAAGGAACAGTCAGATACGACAAGGAAACATATGACTCTGTGAGATGAAAGGTGAAAGGCCTTATTGAAACAAACTAGAAGTCAAAGGGAAGATGTTTAGCAAGCAAAAAAGAAACATCAATATCAGATATCAATCACCACAACTCCATTTCCAAAAGTCATAATCATAAGCTTCTGTGCAATTCATCCAAGTTTTATTACCATAATTAATCACAGATATGGAACTGCTTCCATCAAATTCCAGGCGCGTTCTACCGGGTCAGATCTATTAGTAGTCTATTTTTTAAAAAATAAATTACGGGCAAGCAAAAATATAAAGTGCTTAGCAAAGCTATTTTGATCAACATCAGAGCCCCTCAGTTTCCTCAGTTGGGAGCCAGTGTTTCTTCTTGTCAACTGAAGTGGGACAACAAACAAAGGAGGGAGAGGCTTTCGTTATCAAAGTCCTCTCTTACACCAAGAGGTTACTGAAGAAACAGGGCAGCCACAGAGGCCTACATGCTTCAGTGAAGCAAACTACAATCAACAATGGAAAGAGGAATAGCATTTTGTCCATTATTCCCATGTATAAAAATGCAGAGCGATTTGACTTTCTATAAAAGTCAAACTTGCTGTCTTATTGTTCAGCGAACCGTTCCAAGATCCTCTAGCTCACACCTTCCACATACTAATTATTAGTACAACTAATACATCCACTGTTTACCCTCAGAAGGGAGGATAAAGACAAATAAGCCATGATGAAAACACACTGGAGGAAAGGAACATGCAAATTAGCTAACCTCTATGGGAACGGCCACCACAGACCGACGGATGGACATTTGACTGCAGCTGAGGTTAGGTGAGGGAGCTTTTCATTCTCCGTTTGTGTTAGCTGGGCTGTGCTTTCTATCTACTGTCTAGTACATAGTAAATTTTCTTGGTGCCAGGAGAAATCATACATTCATTCATTCCTCTTCTGGAAAACATGCTCTTCTCATCAGAAATGCTGATCTGATTTCTCCATCATGAGTTTTGTGGAAATTATAAAGTGAGCAGAATTCATTTTATTTATGTATTATAGATACTCTAATGTAGTAAAGTAGAAAACAACACACACAGTCATGAGCACACCAACACACGCACGGGACCAGATCCAAGCTGCAGCCAGTAAGCGGCTTACTTGGAACAATGCCAGTATACGTCAGCTAAGTGTCTGGGCCTAGATTTGTATTTTATACTATGGCTTGGACGGACTGCTTAGTCAGTACAGCTGGCCACTGAAGGCTGCCAAGTCATTGCCTGCTGATACTCAGGAAATGGAACCATCCCACACAGCCAATCCTTTCCAACTCTTACAGCATCAAACCACACACGCCATCAATATAATGCTAACGGAAGTATGTCTCTCAAGAGGATGCACCCAAGTTTTCATTCAGTAGCTAGCAAAAATCAATTCATCAGGCTGCTATGAAAAAGAATACTGTCTGGGAACGGGGGCTAGTATCCTGGCCAAGAAGGGCCCTGAGGGGGCAGGGGTGGTGGTGGTGGATACCCAAACGGTGGGCTTGGACCTGTGGGATATGGAGGCTGGGAAGGGATGGAGTAGCTAGGCACTGGAGGCTGGGTAGGATAAGGGCACTGGGGCCTTCCCGCTGGTGGAAAAAATGGAGACTGTGGGTATCCTGGTCCTGTAGATGGAGCCCTAACGGGGGGCTGAGGGTATCCTGGTCCAGAAGGGGGTGCTCTGGAGGGAGACCAAGAGTACCCAGAGGATGCAGATGGGTCGCCTACCTGAGGCTGGGGTAATGAACTGCTAGAAGAGACAGGTGGGTACCCAGGACCCGAAGGTGATCTATTCGGAAACGGGGGTTGGCTACTTGGCTGAGAGGAGGAGACATGTCCCACCATAACAGGTGCTCCTGCAAAAGGAGCTGGCTGGAGAGCTCCGTGAGCTGAAGGGCCGGTGGGCATGCAAGGGGATAGACTGTAAGGTAAAGGATAGGGTAGTCCCCCAGCCAGGCTATTCTGCGGCTGCTGGTTTGCAGGCCCAGAAGGCATCGTGGAAGGATGCTGGTGGTTGAACGCAGAGCTTCTGGCTGGCTCTTGGGAAGACTGAGACTTCCTCAACACTTCCTGAAGCTTCTCCACTTTCACCCGCCGTAGATGGGACAACTTCCTCATGGAGGAAAACTGCTCCAGGAATGTCTCCAGAGGCACTTCGCCCTCCAGGAACTTTTCAGCCATCATCTGCAATGTAAAAAGACAATTAAACCAGGGCTTTCATTTGCAGTAAGGAACAAGGTTCTCTGCTGCGTTCTTCATCACAGCATGCACATTCCATCTCCCAATGACTACTCCCAGGGAAAAAGACTGGACAGGGGGTGGGGGTGGTGAGAGAAACTGGATCCTCCCAGGCAACTTGTCCATTGCTCTAGAACAACGGTGACCAAGTTCCCACAAGTCCACATATGAAATAGTGCCCCTCAAGTCCATCTGCAGCCCTCAGTTCCTTGGCACAGTTTTGCATCTAGTCTACCATCCTGGGAAGCAGGAAGAGAGAGAGCCAAACACAAGGGCAGGCCGGACACTAAGCCACAGTCAGGTTCCTTGGCTCTTTTGCCACCGCACTGGAGTGCCATAAACTCTTGGCGCTTGCGTGGTTTATGGGGCCCATGCTGCTGACTGGCCACCCACTCTAGCAAACAAAACAAGCTCATTAAAACAAAACACATGAACTACATTATGAGATGATTCTCATGCTGGCTTGAATTTAGGATGTGAGAAAGGAGAGGTGATACAGTCCTGGCCAACAGTCTGGGTGTATGAGGGTCAGCCTGGAGAGAGGTGAGCTCAGAATAGATCACCAGTATTAACAAACAGTATCAGACATGAGTCTTGTTTCCTCCTGAGTTTAAATCATAGGCTAACCTCAGATTCTTCTTCGATTTTCTGCCCTTCTACCTCCAGAAGATTTAACAGGGTGCCAGGCTGCATCGCTGCTGAGAATTTCTCTGGGATGGGGAAAGAATAAAGAAGGGTGATTAAAAGTGCCATGCAAAACAAGCACGTCTCCTTCCCTCCATCTCAGTGACAATGTCAGTTCCTGACTCTGCACAAGCAGATATACATGAAGAGTGCCACCTCTGAAGGCACAGCTCCCATTGCTTTCAGAGCTGCCACCACACAACTATCCAGCCACAACAGAGAGGAAGGTTGGGGAGATCAAGAAGAACAGGGGTCTCTGTTGCCTATACACAAGCACAGAGCTTTCTATGGTTATCCAGGCACAAATAGCATTGAAACTATGGTGCACACCATCAGTCTGTTCAGGCAGCTAGAAGGCTCAGAAAAGAAGGAACCAAAATATTTTCTCATAAATGACCCTCCCTCCTTGATGACCATCCACATTTGCAATGGGAGAGGTGTCAAGAAACAGGAGCCATTTCCAGATCAGGAGTGGCTAACCCTAGGGTTCGCCTCCACACATCCCAACACAGAAGAGGAATCACAAGAAGTAAATCTGGTTATGGGGGCGGGGGGGGGAGCCTACTGATGCCCCATCCTGGACTGAGGAGATCTGAAACGTTACCCAGTTTTGCCTTTTGCTCCTGGCATTGCTCGACCAGCTTCTGCAGTTCTTGATATTTGTCTGAGAGGTTTGCACGTCCTGTTTCGAGGGGTTCCTGAAACTTCAGGTTCCGCTCTGCCAGACTGCGATTTGTGGCCAAAGCCATCTCCCTTTCCAACTGGACATCCTGAACCTGATAAAGACAGGCCATTGTTAGGGAAAGGTGGCCCCCCTTAAGCCCCCCCCATTCCAGTCCAATCCTTCTGATGCATTCTAATGTACCTCATTAGACTCCAGTGCCAAGCGTTCAATCTCCTCTGAATTGTCCTGCAGCTCCTTCAGCTCATCCACAGTCTTGTCTCTGAATGCCATCATCATTTAGGAGGCTCATTAATACCTCTGAGTCAAAAGAGAAAGCACAAGTGATTAGCAGGTTTTATATCCCATGCTAGGCATTCCAATCCTTTCATGTGTTGGTAATAAACGTCTTTACCACCCTGTTTATATGACTGCAGGGTGACTCTATCATTTTCATTGTTAGTTTATAGAAGCTGTGTTTCCACATAAGGCAAAACCAATGCACAGTGGCACACCATGATCATACTCATTCCTCCCTCCCTCATTTTGGCAAACTGGATTTAAGAGTATAGCTGCCACATGTGAATGTTAGCCCAATAATGCAGGATATTTTTCTTCCAGATTTAGTAGGGAAGGGAAGTCCCAATGCATGTTGCACTTTCTGCATGCACGTGCCAGTTAAGACATTGTCATTTTGTACATAGTATGTTCCTTTGCACAATAACCCTGTGTTTAAACTCTGTAATCCATCCTCATCCTGCTAATCCCCACCCCACAGTTTGAAGTAGCAGGGTCTGCATGGAAATCTGCAACGTCCCGGCATCACTTTAGGTGTCAGATACACTCAGGCAGCCCAATAACTGAAAAGTTCTATGTGTGAAACCATGCAAAATTAGGAAACAGCAAGCATAAGAAACCACCCGATTCAGAAGCATGCTGCCTTACCCAGTATCAAGAAAAACAGTGTGTGTGTGTGTGTGTGTGTGTGTATACACATGAACTATTTGTATATACAATATTATATCATTTGTATCTGAGAAACTCACAACAGTCCTGTAGCTCACTCTCCCTTTGTTTGAATATCTGGTCTAAAAACGGCTCGCCTTTGTTTTGGAACAACAAGGCAAGCTCTCTCTCCATACTTCCTGCTCATTTAGCAACAGTCAGTGCACAATTGTTGGCACAAGGCCTGATTCAGATACTGCTCTTGTCTGCTTAAAAGTATTTATTTGATTCTTTAGCTAATTGGGGCCTCCCGCTGCTGCTGCCGCCTCACGATTTCTGTTCTCATTCTGAAGCAAAGTTCTTAACCCGAGGTACTATTTCTGGGTTAGTGGAGTCTGTAACCTGAAGCGTCTGTAACCTGAGGTACCACTGTATCTTGTTGTTGTTAATTTGATTTATTAGTCACTCAACGCAAAAAAACTCTCTAGGCAGCTGAATTCATCTAACAGCCCCACAGAAGGAAGCCCCGACACAAGGACTTCTGGCTTTCTTCCACTCTCTGCCCCAGTTGGGAGAACTCCAAAACAGTGAGCAAGGGGAGGATTGTTCCATTTAGTAAACTGCAATGTTTGCGCAGATGGTACAGCTGGATGAGAGTGATGTTGAATTCCACCCAATCAACCTATAGTCACTCCACACTGCCAAATTAAGAGTGAAATTAATAAATTATTTTAAGTCATTCCAAGTTCCTCAACAGTTCCTAGCTACCAGTGTCTGTTAATATCAAAGGATCTGGTGGTTCTTTTTCCTTCCTCAGTTAAGTGAGTGAGTCCACCTTACTCTTTGTTTTTTGTTCTGATCAAAGGTGGGAACAGCTTTTTCCATTTCCTTTCTTTACTCAGTGTTTTCCAAGGGAAAGCATAATCTGTGTCTGAGTAATGCTATCTCAGCATCTCTAGCAGTCATGTTGGGGCTTCATCATCTGCTGACTGCCAAGTGGTGCTTTTCTCATCATCTTGTCAGCCAAGATGTATTACAAAGATTACTCAGTCACACTGCCACAGTTTCCCATTGCATGTGCCTCTTGTGGCTGATTCTAGGATTAACCAAACTCAGTGGTCCTATGGGTCCAGATTAACACCTGACTTTTCAACAGTTTATCAGATCCTTCAAACATAGTTTCTCCCCCTTGCTGTCCCACCACATCTACTCTCATTAAAGACAAGGGATGGAATTCAACATCACACTTTGATGGAATGCCCTGTCAGTGCAAGTACTGCAGCAATGCCCCGCCCATCTGGCTCAGCTGCCCCAGCCACTCTGGGCAGCTTCCAACACATATAAACACACTTTTTGGGATGGAATGGGGGTGAGGCATGATGGCAGTGAGGACGCAGCAGTGCCCACCGGCAGAACCCATCTGGCGCTTCCACCCATGCACCAGCAACAAAACAATACCCCTCTTTTCCCACTGTCACATAATAGTTTGGTCCTTATTTTCCAAATATTCTGTTCAACACAAGGGGTGGCATCCAATGCTGGGTCCAACAACACAACATATTCCTGTGAGCACAATGAAGCTTCTTCTCCTATCCCCTCCGCCTCCCCACATCCCAATCAGCTTTGGAAAGTTGTGGAGACCACAGGGGGAGGAGAGAAAATGGATGCCATGCTGCACCAGTTGAATTTCGCCAAGAGCACTGGATACTAAGACTGGATAGTTTTAGCCTTTTCTAAACCAAAATTTGCACACAGCAGGTGGAACAAACAACAAACTGGCAAGGATCATAAGCTGTTACTACCTGGTAGTAGCTCTTCTACCTCTTGTTGAAGCAAAACATTTCACAGGTTTGGCTCTGAGGATCCTGCATCAGTATCTGCAAGAGAATTTAAGTCAACCTTGTTAGCCTACCTGCCTCCAAAACTGAATGAATTAAGCTCTTCTGTGGGAGGGAAAGCGATTTTCGTTTCAAGGTTAGTGCCACAATTTGAGCAGCTGAGGGCACTAGACATATTCAATTTTTACATCTACACCTAAGATGCTATTGAGTGTACACCCTCTTGAGCATACACTCGGTAGCAAATCATTTCCCCCTCTTTGTAATGTATGAAACTGCCTGTAAAATGTGTAATGTGCTTAATGACACAGGTGAGCACTCTTATTTAGCAAGTCTCTTAGTGAACTCTAGGGGCCAGCCAGGAAGCATTTGTTAGTTAGCAGACTGGACCAAATAAATACTCCACATCTTTCCAGGGTATCTTTGTACATGTTTATATGGTTTATCCCATGTATGCCAGTTCTTGAAAGGTGTGCACATATGCAGGCAAGACTCAATTACATCAGCATAATGGAAACTGTGCTTTGCACATGTCTTTACAGGCCATCCACGTTGTCACAGCTACAAAGCTGTTCTCTGCAAGTGGCATAAACAGAGAACATTCCAGTAAGTCCAGAATGTGAATAAGCATTAGCATGAATCCTTGCTGTGTGCCAATACTGGACACAAATATAACTATCAGCAAGAAAACCTAAAAAGCACTAACAAAGTTGCCGGAATCATTTCTATGTTGCATTCAGGAGTGGGAAGACAATAGATGGTCAGTTGTCAATGACAGGTGAGGAAGCATGAGATTTGCAAGGAAAATACTAGCTACAGAGGAAGTTGATGTTTGTTCACTGGAATGCCAGTAAGAAAAATATACCTGGGGGTAAGGTAATTGATAAGCAAAAAGTTCAAAAGTAAAAGATAACTTATTATTTATTCAATTTATACACATGCATTTCTGGTACCACCGTTAACGTTCCCCTTCTTTAACCACAACCTCAGAGGCAGCCAAAAGGGGGTGGGGGGAAGGGCACACAATCATTCAATCAGATTTGCTACATGAAAATGAGCAGCGTCCCCTTCCCTTTTAAGCTGAGCCAGAGATTCACACTAGCATCTGATTTCAGTGCCATGAGTATCCTGCCCCCCAAAGAAGTTACAAAGTGTTGCTGTGATGAGAGGACACATATTTGAGCACGAAGGAAGCTGCCCCTAGCCAAACCATCCCATAATACCTAAGAGGAGGAGGAGAGTCCCCTCTCAGGGAAGGCGTGGCTCCCAGAAGAGCACAAGACCCAGTTCCCTCTCTTGCCATTTCAGAAGCCAAGTGTCTACCACCCTCCATCGCTCAGATCCACGGGGCGGGGGGGTGGGATCCTGCCCACCGGGAGCAGGTGGCGGGGAAAGTGCCGCCCGCACAGAGGACTCCTCTCTCACGCCTCCACACCCTCCACTCGAATGAAGCGAGAGGACGCAGCTCGACTCTTCTCGCGAGACGGCGCGAGGAAGGGTTAAGTGATAAAATTCCCGTAAGGGTCGCGATTTACCTGCGATGATCCGGAGGGAGAGGGGGGGAGTGAAAAGCGGAACAGAAGAGGGAGTCCCTAGCCGCCGAAGTACTTCCGGCTTCCGGTGGAGATCCGGAAACTGTGCGCTCATTCTACTCCGAACCAAGAAGGGAGGGATTAACTCGAAGCTCATTCCCCCCCTCCCTAAAGGAGGGGAGGTGGTATGTTCCGCAGGCAGAACCAATGAGAGCGGCGTGCGGCACCTCCGCCGCGGCCATTTTGTCGGCTGGGGGAAGCCGCGCGGCGGGCTGGGGCGTCCGTCGCGGGGCGAGAGTGGGCGGAGTTTCCTCGCCCTCGCACCTCCCGAGGGGTCGAGGAAAGGGCGGGTCATACGTGGCGGGGGGGGTCGTGACGTAAAGTCTCCTCCCCCGGCCGCGTGGCAGGGAGTTGCGACGGATATTTCCATAGGCTCTCTTGGGGAGGCTCTGCTACCTAAGCTGAAACCTGTTCGGGCGTAGTTTTATATTAGTCTTCTATTTTATTTTAAAGCTAGTTTTTAAAAGCATGGTGGTGCAGTGGGAGCATCGCGCTGCAGAAATCCATATAGGATCCCTTCGTGCATTATTTAATTTCTCACCATGCGGGCACCCATAAAACGCCTTAGGAGGCATCTTGCAATACTGGAAACTCAACTGTCGATTAAATGCAAATCTTCTGCACACCTGTTGGCTTGGTTCATTATTTCTACAACTTAGGTGTGGTCCTCTTGGTTTATTTTGTTTTTGAACTGATTCTTCTTTCAGATAACTAGAAATAAACGCTTGCTTTCTTTACATACCATCACTTTATTTCAAGTCGACTGTCCTGCTCAGATGTGGTCCATGGGGCATCAGGAGCTGTCCACCTAACAGTCTCCAGTTCCCTTCTGTCAAGACAAGCATCAGCCAAGAAAAGGTCCAGCCAGCCAAGTGCCAGCCCCAGCTCTAAATAAATTATTACAGCAGCCCTGAAGGCGAAAGAAGCCCTAAGCTGAGACAACAGCAATGGACACAAAAGTTGTGTAGAAACTCCCATTTACTCTGCATCCAGTGAGCTTGGGAAGATCATTTGCCACAAGCCATGTCGATCCTACTGTTTCTGAGGAAACTGTGTTTTGATGTGTTTCCCTCAAACCAGATTTGATATGAATTTAGAAAAACAATGACTTGGCTGAGTTATAAACCCATAAGCCATGGGGAGTTGTGTCCAACAAATTTGTACTCCAAGTAGATCCACTAAATTTATTGGACGCAAGCTAATAGTGTCAGTTGATTTCAGTTTTGTCGGGGGTTTTCTGCACAGCAAAAACTAATTACCTTTAGTTTATATTGCATAAAAGAAAGATTTCTATGACTTTCCAGCACAACAGTATTAAAAACAAGCTGGTACTTGGGACAAGTGTCCAGTCTTTTTTATTTTTAAAATCACCAGCTCTTAAAATAAGACTTCCCCTAAGAGGCTTTTACACATATATCTACTAGCTTTATAAGATAAAAATACTAATGTGAATGGCTTCTTCCACCATTTGGTATTTCAGCTGTAAAAGACAAATAACAAAATGCTTATTAACCTGCCCAGCTGCTTCTTAATACTTCCTCTAGAGCTATGCCAGTACTAAGAGACAGGTGAGGTGGGAAAATGCATTATGATAATCCTCCATGTCCACGAAAAATTATATAGTTGTTTAGCTCTTTGACATCTGCCAGGAGAGCATTCCACAGGCCAGGTTCGACTACGGAATGCCGCATCAAAAAAAGGTCTGTCGCTGGGAGTCACCCACTTAACCTATGAATTTGAGCACAGCCACTGATGATCTCCATACATGGGCAGGTTTGTGCTAGAGAAGGTCATAGGCATCTGAGCATGGTAAGAAAGCAAATAATTGTTTCATGGCAGAACACAGTTCATGCAAACACATACCCCATATAGAGAATATCTAGGGAGCTGATTTAGGAGATTGATTCAAATTGCATATGATACAGTATTTTGCACTGGAAGAATTGACCCCCTAGATATTCATACTAGTAACAGGATGCTGAATATAGTGTTTCCATGTGGCTCAAATGACCTGCTGTAGTTAGCACTTAGCTGGCAACACTTTCCATTAACCACTGTTAAGATATTGGGACAAACATCCAGGAGCTGTTTGGGAACCACCTTGCACCACCTGTGATAACAAAGCAAGAATGCTAACAGACATTTCTACAGTAGCCAAAATTATTCAAGTCCTTGCCTTGGGTCGTGTAAAGCAAAAGATTTAAGGAACTCAAATCCATTTAGTTTATCAAAAACAGAGAAAAGGTTCAGAAGTCACTTGATTATAGCCATATACCTTCAGTGGAAAAATACTGGGTACTAAAAAGTGCTGTTCTCTAATCAAGAGGGAAAGGAGTGGCAATAACCAATGACTAGCTTCCAAATTCCAATAGGAAAGAAAGTGCATGTTTTTTAACCATTGGTGAACATTGCTAATTTAATGGTGGACACTTTATCACTGGCAGTCTTCAAACAAAGCAAGAAAGTTTATTTCCAAGTAATACAATTTGACGAAACTCAATGTGGTATTCATTTACTTATCTTACTGGGGAAATCAAATTAAAGCATTCCCAGTAAAGAATTTAATTTAGACTGAGCTACCTTCAGGGACTCTTTCATTCTATGATTCTGGAGTCTGGCCAGGAGAGGAACCGGAATAACTGCTGAAGATTACCTTAGTAGTTCTGGCAAGTATCTCCTTGGTTATGTGGCAGGTGATGTGCTGCTATCAAAACTGAATAGAGTGGCTAATTTATCTCAACAGCTGGCCTATTTTGCTGCGTTTGTGCGTTTCCTCACATTCAGAAGCCAGACAAATCTTAGTTCATCAGTGATGGGATACATTCTCCACAGCACCTGAAGGCAGCAGGGAGGTGTGAGGCAAGTTGAATGCATACACAGCCACAGTATGTCTTCAAACACCTTGCTACCATTCCTTGCCCACCAACACCTGCTGCCTGAGGCATGTGCCTCCTTCTGCCTAATGGAATAATGGCTCTAGCATACCTGAAAGAGGGGTGATATCTCTACCCCTCCCCATATGAGGATGTTTCTGTGAACAAAGGGATGCGGGTAGCGCTGTCGTCTAAACCACAGAGCCTAGGGCTTGCCGAGCTCCCGTTCGGTCCCAACTCCTGCCCACCTAGCAGTTTGAAAGCACGTCAAAGTGCAAGTAGATAGATAGGTACCACTCTGGCGGGAAGGTAAACGGTGTTTCCGTGTGCTGCTCTGGTTTGCCAGAAGCGGCTTAGTCATGCTGGCTACATGACCCAGAAGCTATCTGCAGACAAATGCCGGCTCCCTCAGCATATAGAGCGAAATGAGCGCACAACCCCAGAGTTGTCTGCGACTGGACCTAACGGTCAAGGGGTACTTTTACCTTTACCTGTGAACAAAAACTAAAGGAGACTGCAATTTGTGTTTGGAGTCAGACAGAGTCAGAGGTCTCTGGAAATCATTTTGGATTCCTGGCTGTCTCTTAAGAGATATGATGTGGGAGAAGTAGATTTTGGCTGGCCTAGCCTCCACCTATGCTCAGTTTAGTTCTCGAAGTTACCAACATGAGTTTGACCAAACTGCGGGAGGCAGTGGAAGACAGGAGTGCCTGGTGTGCTCTGGTCCATGGGGTCACAAAGAGTCAGACATGACTAAACAACAACAATGCTCAGTTTAAAAGTTTGTATATAAATGCAAACAAGTATACAAAGCCATAATATATGCCTCCTGCATCATTTCCTTCAAAATGAACCAACCTGGGTGAGTAGCTACACCCCTGGAACTTCTCATTGTTCAAAGAACTGGAGTGTGCCTAACACTATGCTTACTAAAGGGGATCTCACCTCCATCTTCAGGTTGGCTGGTAGGCTTTCCTGCTCTGTTTTATTCAGTAAAGAGGTGTAAGCTGCACTCTACTGTGCTGAGGTTATGAGTGAGATGGGTCTCCCTTCTCCCCAGCTATCATTACTGCAGAGAATAGGAAATGAACTTATTTCCCCAGTTCAGTTTATGAAGCAACACACAAATAAATTGACCAGATCGGAATGCTACTAATTTGCCCTTGTATGTGGGTGCAGCTTATTATATTTCTCTTTTCCCTGCTCCTATTTCCTTGCTCGCATCCTCTGGTTCAGAAGTTGACTGTCACTGTGCTCTTGTTTATACTTTATGCACAATAATGCAAATGCCCTGGATGAGCTACCATGAGAAGTATAATAGAAAATGTAAAAGAAGCCTCTTTACAAGCAAGTGCAGTTGCTACTCACAGATGCACAATTGTGCAGTACTTGTTAGAGGGTTTTTTTTTAATGAAATGGAAGAATTTGGGAGGGATAAAGCATGACCAAACCAGACCATGCAAACCAAGGGACTATGAGATCAAGCAAACATTGCGGATGCCCTGAGAAGTGGGAGATTACAGCTGTCCAACAATAAACATGTAAACAATGTGGGTTAATACTACATTAAACATGATAGAGCTGGTGGCACCTTTTCCATCCGTCATATACACATTTTAATATAAGACCTTGTTGGGCAAGTTAGCATTGTCACAATTTTGGCAATGCCATAAAATCTAACTGATGCACATTCTTTATCTAGGTAGGAGCTGTAACACTTGCCCTGTCAACTGGGCTCATAGTTACCCAAGGGCATTTTCAGACAAGCAAGTGGAAGAAGAGTCAAATTACTAGGGAACATTACCATGGCTCAGTATGCCTGAAGGAGCTTCTCCACCCCCATTGTTCTGCCCAGATACTGAGGTCCAGCTCCAAGGGCCTTCTGGCGGTTCCATCACTGCAAGAAGCAAAGCTACAGGGAACCAGGCAGAGGGCCTTCTCTGTAGTGGCACCCGCCCTGTGGAACTCCCTCCCACCAGATGTCAAAGAGATAAACAACTACCTGACATTTAGAAGACATCTGAAGGCAGCCCTGTTCAGGGAAGTTTTTAATGTGTGACATTTTAATGTATTTTTAATCTTTGTTGGAAGCCGCCCAGAGTGGCTGGGGAAGCCCAGCCAGATGGGCGGGGTACAAATTATTATTATTATTATTATTATTATTATTATTATTATTATTATTTACTAGGTCCTACTTCTCAAGCAGCAGATGAAGTGATAATTCTCTTCCTGGATTGCACCAGGTCAAATGGGACTCTCAAGATGAAATCCCCACACATAGAAAACTGGCGTGTCAGGGAGAAGCCTAAATTACAACCCTTTTCTGGGGCGTTTATTGTTTGATCAGAACCTTTACTCTCTTTTTTTAAGGAAGGAATTTTATATCGTGAGAATCTCCCCAACCCCCAGTCTAGATACAGATTTACCAAGTCAGCTGATGTTTGTGACCTGAGATGCACAGGATTGGAGGCATTATATGCCAAGAAATTAAAACATTTCTAACGGAAACTGTTTATCAGTTTCACAAATTTATTGAGTTCTGTAATCTACTCTGTCTCTCTGCTAAATGTCCCCAAGCAGAGAATGAAAATTAAATTCCATTAATTAACAAACTACACAAGAGTATCAGGAGACAGCTGATAAACAGTATTTGCAATGCCATTTTCATATTTTACGATAAATAAGGAGCAGATATGCAGCATGGCAGTTATCAGGCCAGTCAGCACAATAACACAATAACTTTAGTAAAGGTCGCCTGAGAACTCATACACATCTATCCCACATTGCAATTCACTTAATTTTCTGGGGGTTTGCTTGTTCCTGCCAGTTCAGGACCCCAATAGCTTTAATGGAAAATAAAGTTTGTTATCTAATGCTTACAATGACTTAGTGTCTGATGGAAAAACCCTAACTCTTCGAAGCACTTCACTTGCAGTTATCCCATCCAGAGTCATAACAAATCTGGGTTTGCCACCAGTCCTACCTTTCTGGAGATTTATGGCTTTTATTGTACATTTAGAAATTTGTTGTTTTATATATTTTTATTCTTTTATGCATTTTCATGGAATGAAATACTATGCATAAAGAAAAACTGCAATGACCTTAATACAAATCAACACAGCACACATAAATGTAACAACTGTACTTGTAAGGCTAAGAGGGAAATCACTATTTCTCAGAAAGTTAGGGCACTGGTTGGGAAAGTGTTTTCTGCTCTGCAATGGATGCAATAGCAAAAGCATCATCTAGATCCATCACAACTCAAATAATGCACAGCATTGGCCCTACCATTAGGCAGAGTGAGGCAGCAGATGATTAAAGGCAAGGAATGACTAGAGCTGTGTTTATCAAGCGGCCTTTCCTGCACCAACTATGATGGACTGATGCCCTCAAGTGCAGCAGAAAGTGTCCATCACCAGGGCTGAAGTAAGATTTAGTAGCTAGTCTGGTTGACTTTTGTAACTGGAACAGGAGAGTTACAGCAAAATGTCTTGAGCCAGTTTTGACAACCCATGTACTTTAAAAATGCTTTGAAAGGGAGGCTAGATTTTTTTTTTTTAAGTTGGCTCCTATTTTTTTAAAGTTCATAAAATGGCACATGGGCAGAAAAAGGGTCTAGCTTTGCGCCTTACTACTAATGATATCAATGGCATCATAAAACTGGCTCCCATTACACTCATGCAACCAGATTCCACGTAGTACTACTGCAAATGCAACCAACATGCTAGTTTAGGGGCAGGGGTTGTATTCTCCCAGTGACAACTTATTGCTATGTGTTCTGAACACACCCAGAATAACAAGGATGAGTGACTGGATTTACCACAGTTTCTAGGAGTTCAACCTATCAGGTGATCTTTAGCTATGCTGCTGTGCTACAATATAAAATAATATTAAACAGCATATTTAAAATACAGTTCCTTACATTTTCTGTTTTTTTAAAAAGAAAACATATTTGTGCTTATTGTCCTGAGTACTATAAGAAGAAAATATTTTCTTTTTAGTAAATTAAGTCCTACACAGAGTAGGCCCATTGGAATTGATAGACCCTGTGAACTTAGGCCCATGTATATCAATCGGTCTACTCTAAGTAGGACTTGGTTGAATACAATGCATTATGTAAGTGCCCTTGACACCTGCCATTGTGTTCTGATGGGTTTTAATGTCACATGAGTTTCAGCACCCTTTTAGGTCAAGATCCTAATGCAAATGGAAATGAATGAACTTGGAACGTTCTCTAAGCCTTTTATTTAAGGACATAAAAAAAATCTTATCAGGAAGGTTTGCATTTCTTATCGGAGTTGCAAATACGATATGAAAGACTTGGAGCTTCATGTATATAAGAAGCAGCACCCTGCTGTGTTGCTCTACAGTTGGGACCCACATTTCATTTTCATCAGCGGCTTGGGGATAAAGGAGACATCATGAAGTTGCTTTTGCTTCTGGGCTTGGTGGCACTCTCCCAGTGCTTGGTGACCAAGTAAGTACTGGGGTTTCAGCTTTCTTGAAGGAAAGGAGGTACACTCTGATTCAGAAACATCCAGCCTTATGTTTAAACCAGGGATGGTGAAGCTATAGCCCTCCAGATTTTATTAGATACAACTCTCATCAGTCTTCACTATTGGCCAAGCTAACTGGGACTGATGGGTGCTGGAATCCAACAACATCTGGAGGGCCACATATCCTAACCAGGCTCTAAACTTGGTTCAACAAGCTCTTTCAGCAAACTCTCTGTCTCTGATACCAAGCAAGCCATAAACCCTTTGCTGTGTCCCAGTTCTACCCCAAAAAACTAAAGAAAGCATTAAAAATTTTATATATTCAGCCAGCTAGCCATCTACAAAAACCCTGTACATTCCTAGAGCAGGAGGTGCCATCTTTCTATAGAAAACTTGGTGAAGCCATTCTTGACTAGGATCTCCAAGGCCTACTACATTGCAAATAGTGAAAGTCCTAAAACAAACTTTGCTTTGCAAGCTTCAAGAACTAGAATATATATTTTCTCCTATCACCTTGCCATCTTTCTTTCTTTTTCCCCTTCTCACTCTTTGCTGTTTAGGGTCCCTCTGAGGAAAGGGAAATCCCTGAGGCAAAACCTTAAAGAACATGGGCTGCTGGAAAAATACCTGGAGAAACATCCTCACAACTTGGGCTCAAAGTATTTCCCCAGCCAAGGCAACGCAAATGCCGCTGAGCCCTTGGAGAATTACATGGATGTAAGTATTCTTTATTCATAGGTTATAACTGAAACAATACATTACTGAATTTTGGTAAAGAGAAGGAACTGACCAGGGTTATTATGTGCTTGTAAAATTGGTTCACTCAGTATAAAATAAAAATCTGAAAAGGAGAAGATCAGGAGTGGGACCTACATCTTGGTAACCAGTCAACCCAATCTATCCCTTCCAAAAATTCCCACACCAATTCTCCATTGCTAAGCATCCTTGGTTTGTTCTTCAGCCACTTCTATCCTTCACTGAGGCACTCCTATCCTGGCACTTAGTGTTCCACTGCCAGAGACTACCCTTAGGACTTCTCCAGATGACCTTTTTATTAGCATTCATATTGATTTGTGTCTACGAAGCTTATGTGGTAGTTAGGCTATGCCTGGACTTTGTTGAGCATTTGCTCTGTTTATTTATGGGGCAGTTATACAACAATGAACATTCACCCTGATCTGCTTGCAAGGTGTTTACATGTCTTCCTGTTAATAATTTGTTCATCCCATACTTTCCCCATCATTTTTCTAATGGCCAAAAGTGAGGTTTTTTTAAAAGCAGATTTGTTGCTCTAGGTCAATGGAGCACTTTAATCCACTTTAATTTTACAGACCTAAAGCACCCTTAGATCTGTGGTATAATGTATTTAGAACATTTTAGCAGAGGTTTCTGTGCAAACCCCTTCCTGAATGCAGAAGTGTTTTGCATGGACTCCTGCCAAACTGAGCAGGATTTAACCCTGCTGCTTGGACTGCACACACCCTGTTTCCAACAGGGAACAGGTATGCACAGCCAACATGGAATTTAACCCTGCCCTCATGCCTATCGGATGATGTCACAAGTGATGTCAGCTGATGGGCAGGTGGCTGTGGTTTGGAGAAAGTAGTCTTCAGGGCCAACATGGACTCCTGGTGGACCAAGATTGGCCCACAGGCCAGTTGTTCTTCACCCTTGTCATATGAGCTTCCAATTAACCAATCAGAATGGATGCTCAATAAGCGGGTCACCAGGAAGAACTTCTGTCTCCAGGTGAATCTTCTGTGGTGCAATAGTAATGATAACACCCAGTTTTCTTCCCCCCACAGATTGAGTACATTGGCACCATCTACATCGGTACTCCACCACAGCAGTTCACAGTCCTCTTTGACACCGGCTCCTCCAACTTGTGGGTCCCTTCTGTGTACTGCTCCAGCTCAGCCTGCTGTAAGTAGCCTTTAGAATTGGGAATGGACTGGGTAATCCTTTCAGCCCATGTCTAGTGATCACCTCCTCAATGTATATTCATGGTGGTCATGCAAAATGCAGCCCTAATATTAGGCTTAAGTGGACAGTTGCCTAGACTAGCCCATGGCAGGTGGCAATAAAGGGAATCAAGGTGGAACAACAACACAAGGTCTACCTTCACATATGGCAGGGTTAAGGAACCGTTCCCAGCCCGAGGGTCACAATCTCTCATGGGCAACTTTTCAGAGGCCTCATGTCAGCAGTGTGTGGGGCCAGAGGTAAAAGGGGATAGACAACCTCTAAAGGAGACTACATTGCGAGCCCAGTCGCAGTCCCCCTCCCCAGAAATCAGGCCCCGCAAATAATAAGATACATACACAGCATGTTATGGGATTAAATTAGGTCACAACTTTATTAAAATTCAGATGTAGGAGAACCTTGGCTTAGGTATTGGGTGTGTATCCCTCTCTGACCCCGGCTGGGAACTAAGGAAGAGCAGGGGTTGGTAGGAGTTCAGGGGGACACCACAGAACATAAGTTTATGTGGCTGGGGCCCCCAACTCCTCCCGTATGGGGGTTCTGACCACGCACCGAGCACTCATGGTCAGTGGTACCCAGCATAAAACCCCTCTAACTGGGCCCTGCTAACACCGCCATGTGAGAGACTCTGTTACCCCTCGGTCACATTGATGGACTAAAGGATTCCGCCCAAGGCCTAAAAGCACCACCCGAGACTGCGAAAATCGTAGCCTCACTGCCAAGATTGCCCACAGCTGAAAATGCCTACCACTTGCAAAAGTTTAGCAACAACACACAAACCACTCTTCCAGATGCTCTGACCAGAATGGCTGACCAGCATTGCCGGCAGCTTCCTTTTCTGGTTCCCAGCTCCGCCCCGGGGCCACAACTGATTGGCTGATGGTGCACGTCACCTGGATGACCTACAGCCTAGGGGGACGGTCCAGGGGTTGGAGCAGCTGGCAGGCATGACCCCGTGGGTCAGGGAAGCTCACTCCATGCCGCAAAAGCTGCCCATGTCATGACTGGTGAACAGTCATTCCAGTCATACAAAGTTGGAGGTTTCACACACATACCACACACTCTAATCGCCACCCAACAGAGGAAGAGGCATTAATAAATTTCAAGGACACATTCGAGCTAGACAGAATCCCTTGAGGAGTGTGGGATGGGGAAGGAAGGGCCCTCAGGGGCAGGCAGAGAGGCCTGGAGGGTGGCATTTGGCCCCTGGGCCTGAAGGCTCCCCACCCCTAATATTTGGGGAAGTGACATGAGGGGATATTTCTCTCTGCATCTACTCAACTGGCTGGAGAGGAGCATTCCCCCTAGCACTGGCCAGGTGTCTTCCCCTCACAACCACAGCCAGCTCCCATTCAGCTGAGGTTAGAGGAAAGAACTTTCACACTGTAGTACTGAGGCAGCTCATGTCTGTATACATGCTAAACCTGAATGCCTAAACATCATGGATTAACTCCTTTGTGTTCTCAGCAAACCACAACCGCTTCAACCCCCAACAGTCCTCCACCTACCAGGCTACCAGCCAGAGCGTCTCCGTCACATATGGCACTGGGAGCATGACTGGATTCCTAGCCTATGACACCGTCCAGGTAAACTGCTAGGGAACAAAGAATGATGGGCAGCCAGTTTGGAAGCTAAACACTGGGCATAGGTGGATAAAGAGGAGCAGTACTGACTGAGAACCAGTGCTTTTTTCTGGGGGTACTCAAGGGTATGCAGTACTGGCACCTCTTTTTCTAGAAGCAAAGCACTTCTGAGAACCCTAGAACTAAAATACATCACTCTTTGCCAACTTGGTGAGCTTCAGATATTTTGGGCTATGCTCCTCATCAGCCTCAGCCAGAACACCTTTCAGAATCTGCATTACAAGTCATATTCTATATTTTACAGCTTGCACTTAGCTATGCTAGATTCCCTGTTATCTAGATTCCCTGCACAATTAGCAGAAGGTTCTTTGAAAAAGGATGTTTATATAGAGTAGAATTTACCTAATGAGTCCTGGCAGTGCAATATCTGCCTGAGGGTTTCTGCTTGCACAATGGGGCTTCCCCCCCTCCTCCCCAACTTGCCCAGCAGTGCACCCCCCATTTTTTTCTGGGGTGAGGGGTCGGGAGGACACCCAAAACAGATGGAGGGGAGATCATTCCATCTGGCAAACTGCAAGACATTCACCATAGCACAATGTTGAATTCCACCCACAGTGTTTTTCCTAGGTTCTCAAAGGACTCCGCAAACATTGGTCCCATTTGAATAGAACTCAGAATCAGTTTAGTGCTACACAATTGAGCCTGGTTCAGACTTGTTGTGTTTAATAAGGTCAAAATGTGGTTAATTTAAATGATGGCTTACTTAAATAATCCAAGATCAAACTATGGTTTCTGATCCTGGCCTTCTTCAATAAACCATAGTTTAATGACAAAATGGTTAATTAAAAAAAAGGAAATGAGTACTTCTTTTATTCCATGGCAGAGGAGGATTGCTCATGTAGTACTAAAACTATTAGGTCCAAGCCAGGCCAATATAGCAGTCCTTGCAACAGACCACTATCATGATTCCCATGTTAAGGGCAAGGAGGCTGAGAGTGGCTTAGCTAAGGCTACTTTTCCAATTTGTGGATGAGCTGAGCTTTGAAGAAGGGGAGTTCCAGCTCACACTCAAGATTACACCGGCTGAAGAGCAAAAAAAGAGCCTTTATTAGGGTTGCTATGTTTCAAAAAGTGAAAATCTGGACACAAAAGTTGTTGAGCTTTTATTTCAAAATCTCAGAGAGAGAGAGAGAGATTTTAAAGCTCCCCCCCCCTTTGGAAATTTGCCAAAAAATCAACACTTCCAATATGGGCTGCCATACGCCTATACGCCTGGGATTCCCCGGACATTTCAACCGATTTTTCGATTTTTGAAAATTCTGCCCGGACGCCATTTTTGATGAACGAATTCCAAATATGTCCAGGAAATTCTAGATGTATTGTTGCCCTAGCCTTCATTATGTTGCGTGGTTAACAAAAAGTACTGACCATCACTGCTGCTACCACCACCACCACCACATACATCAGCTAGCAAGTGGAATATTTTCATGTAATTTCATAATGTATCTGACTGTGGCTTCCCTCCCACATAGGTGGGAAGTATTGAGGTCACCAACCAGATCTTTGGCCTGAGTGAGACCGAACCTGGCACTTTCCTTTATTATTCCCCCTTTGATGGCATCTTGGGTCTGGCTTACCCCAGCATTGCCTCCTCTGGTGCAACTCCTGTCTTTGACAACATGATGAGCGAGGGTCTGGTGTCTCAGGATCTCTTTTCCGTCTACCTGAGTTCGTAAGTACTGTATGAGCTATCCGAGAGCATTTCCCCACAAAGGGATGCAGCAGGGGCCCATTGCTAATGGACAGAGGACATGAGAACTAAGTAGGTTGTTTCTAGAAACTCAGCAGCAGGGAAACTTGTGCTGGATAGCAAGTCCAAAATTTGACCCAAACACCAAATTTAGCTTCATGTCTAAGCACAAAACTGCATGCAAGTCTTTTTAAAATATTGGGGATGTTGACTTTATTCCTCACTAGCCATCACCATATCAAGCATCACTTAGGGCTCAGCTGGACAACTACTAAATATATTACAACTTATAGATGATGGTGGTGATGTAACACTTTTTATAAGTGCTTGTTGCCCTTTACTTACTCTGACACCATAGTCTTTACAACAGCATGGATGGCAAACTTGTGTCCCTTCTGATGTTGTTGGACTCTGACTTGCATCAGTCTCAGCCAGCATTTTGGGGTGGATTCAATCACATACTGAAAGCTTATTTGGAGGTCTTGTGCAACAAGCCCATTTCCCCTAAAAGATCAATAAGGAGAATACCAGTAATTTCCTTATTTTCAGTAAGGAAATTGATGGGGAAATGCAGTAGAAAGTGTGGATAACACTTGCTTTGATGCAACGCCATCTATCCTCCCCACAAACAAATAGGAATGAATGCTTATTAAATATCCAACATCATCAAATCTCCCTGCAAGCAAATGAGGATGAATGCTCAATAAACAGATCATCTGAAAGCACCCTATGCTATGTGAAAGATTCTCTGCCTTAGATTCTAGGCAGCTGCAACCAGTCAGAGAAGACAATAATGGACTAGGTGGACAAACAGTCCCACCTTGAGAGCCAGTGTGGTGTAGTGGTTATGAGCGGTAGATTCGTAATCTGGGGAACTGGGTTCGATTCCCCGCTCCTCCACATGCAGCTGCTGAGTGACCTTGGGCTAGTCACGCTTCTCTGAAGTCTCTCAGCCTCACTCACCTCACAGAGTGTTTGTTGTGGGGGAGGAAGGGAAAGGAGAATGTTAGCCGCTTTGAGACTCCTTCGGGTAGTGATAAAGCGGGATATCAAATCCAAACCCTTCAAATCCAAATCCAACTCTTCACCTTATATCGGGCAGGTTCTTAGAGTCCTCTGTTGTTATTTTCTTCTCAGCAATGACCAGAGTGGAAGCTTTGTGATGTTCGGTGGTGTCGACTCATCCTACTATTCTGGGAACCTCTACTGGGTGCCTCTCTCTTCTGAGTCTTACTGGCAGATCACTCTGGACAGGTAACGACAACTTCAGTCATCACTTCAATCAGAGGCCACCAAGAAGAAGGTGCAAAATATGATGTGATCAACTGAGACACATATGAGATTCAGAGAATAGCTGAGGGAGGGAGAGCAAGCAGGAAAGAGGCAGAGGCAGGGAGAGCAGCCATGGAAAGTTGTACCTTACACACAATGGGTGGTTCTCATGAGAGCATTTCTCCCACATTTCCTCATGGGCATCTTGTGGGCAAAAAGATGAAGGTTGCTTTCTCTTTGTCACATTTGACCTACCTGTGTTCTCTTCAGCATCACCATGAATGGCCAGGCTATTGCATGTTCCGGCGGCTGCCAAGCTATTGTTGACACTGGTACCTCCCTCTTGGCTGGTCCCCCTCAAGGCATTTCTAACATTCAATACTACATTGGTGCAAGCAATGGTGAGGTAAGGAAAGAAAAGAAAAGAAGGGAGGCTTCCAAAGGTACCAAAGAGACTGGTATGATGGAGAGTATGTATGTGTGAGAGAGAGGGGGGGGAGAGAGAGATGAGTTCAGTGCCAATTCTGACTCCTGGGTGGTGGTGGTGGTGGTTTTTAAAAAAGCACTGATGTGGGCCTGCAGTGGGAAATATGTGGCTCTTCATATGTTGTTGAACACTAACTCCTATCAGCCCCCGCCAGCATGGCCAATGGCCAGGGATGATGGGAGCTGTAGACCAGCAACATTAAGAGGGCCACAAGTTCCTCACCTGTGAGGTAGGCCAAAATCAGATTATGAAGAGAGAAAAGGGGAATGGCAAGTTGGTTATTCCTCAGCCTTCCTGTGACCTTTCTCCATTGTACAAAGAACCTTCTGCTCGTGGCTGGAAGGCAGGGTAAATATGGATATATGTGAGTCTGAGGTTTTTTTAAAAAAAATTAATGAGATGCTTGGGGTTTTAGAAGAAAAGTTACTTTGGTGCTATTGTTATGGTGAATGCAAACAGCTTCCCTAAGAAAGATTTTCTGCTGCAGGAGCATTCCCTTTTCGATCCAAACTAGACTGTTGCCAAGAAAATGTCATTTCCATCCAAACACCAGCCAGCTAGCACTATCATGGGAAGGTTGTGCAAGAAGGTGGTTGCACAAATGCTGTCTGTGGTGGCAAGCGGCCCAGTTCCAACCCTGCTCTCATGATTTGAGTGGTGCTATTTGTTTTCTATACTACATCCCCACCCCCACCCCAGAGCTGTCATAATCGTTTTCCTCTATTTGCAACATTCAGGGTGTGTGCTGCTGCTTTTGTAGCCAGAACAGCACCACTCATGCAACAGAGAAAGGCTTGAGGAGCCACCAAGATCTGCAGAAGTAGAACAATCTTTAGGAAACCTGGAGGGTGGGGGGACTCCAGATACAGTCCAATGAAGGCCATGGAACACTGAATTGTTGAGGTGGGAGCAGAAAATCAGGGATGGAGTGGAGTCAAATGAAGTAGAGTGGCTGGAATCCTGAATAGTAGGAACTCCACACTGCAACATTATGTTGAAGGTCCCATTTGTATTAACTGATGTCCTTCCCAGGGCCCTTCCACTTGGACTAATTGTTGGCTTTTCCTTTTGCTCTCAACATTTGAAGGCACAGTGCCACATGGCTAATCTTGTTATTTTTTATTTGTTCTATTCCACATCAGGTCAGCTGCAGTGCCATGAACAGCTTACCTGACATTGTTTTTACCATCAATGGCTATGAGTTCCCTGTGCCTGCCAGTGCCTACATTCGCCAGGTAAGGGTCATGGCTCATCTAACCTGGAATTTTCTCGAAGGGATCAGCCTGCTGATTAAATCAGTCCCACTGGCTAGAACCCCAACCAATGGATTCAAGTTACAAGAAAGGAGAATCTGACTAAACACCAGGAGAACTTTCTGATAGTAAGAGCTGTTTGACAGTGGAACAGACTTCCTTGGAAGGTTGTGGATTCTCCTTCCTTGGAGGTTTCTAAACAGAGGTTGGATGGCCATCTGTCATGGATGATGTAGAGCTGAGATTCCTGCATTACAAGGAGTTGGGCTAGATGACCCTCAATGTCCCTTCCAACTCTACAGTTCTATGAGCCTATGAAAAGTTGATAGGAATCAGATCCATGAAGGGGTAATAATATCATATAAAATCAATAATATAAACCTAGGAAAGATCCACACCATACATTTGAAGTACATCCAGTGCACATTTAAAGCACACGACTTCCTTCCCAAGAATCCTGGGAACTGTTGTTTGTTAAGGGTACTGGGAATTGTAGCTCTGTGATAGGGAAATTACAGTCCTCATGATTCTTTGAGAGAAGTCATGTGCCTTGGATATGCTTTCAATGTATAGTGTGAACCTGCAGGGTGTGGGGAGGGGGGGAGAGAATCTCCTAATGCCACATTCCATAAAATGCACAAGCATTCAAGCAACACATGGCTGAATGAAAGGAAGGTGTGCTACGGAGACAGCTGGTGTCCAGTGAGTGACACAAACCACAAAGCCCTCCTTATATCAATCACAGGACAGTCCCCACACAGCCCCCAACCTCACTTCAACATAGATGCTCTGTGAAGGGTCTCCCATGCCAGTGAAGCTACTCAAGTGGTGTGACACAAAAGCCAACACTAACCGTGTCTTGTTTTCCCCTTGTTTCAGGGCCAAAATGGCTATTGCACAAGTGGCTTTG
The DNA here is from genome assembly GCF_965113315.1 of Podarcis vaucheri. NCBI lineage: Eukaryota > Metazoa > Chordata > Lepidosauria > Squamata > Lacertidae > Podarcis > Podarcis vaucheri. The sequence goes on along the minus strand of NC_138759.1, from coordinate 83,314,690 downwards.
AGTCCATCAGCATCCCTACTCAGTCTGGTGAGCTGTGGATCCTTGGGGATGTCTTCATCCGCGAGTACTACTGTGTCTTTGACAGAGCGAACAACCAGGTCGGCTTGGCCCCTGTGGCATGAACGTGACAACATCTATTGGCAAAATGATTCCCTCAAGGTTGTTTTTACTTGCTGGGACTAAATTTAGTCACTATGCTCCCTCCCCATAAGCTGAAACACTAATAACAGTAGAATAAAAGAACATAAAGCAAATGAATTTTGGTTTGCATTCCTCACAGACTGAATACATAGCTATCTAACTAAGTATTACCAGTGAGAAATGGGAGCTGGTTTTCCTTTTTTGTGTTCATATTTTCTAGTTTCCATGGGTCTCTACTCTTCTCTCCCTGGCTAGATCTGTTGAGCAACTTAAAACACAACACACAACATCACTCTATCCTGAATTTCTGTCCACCAGTTCCATGTGAGAGCTTGAGCTATTTTTTACGGGTCAGAGCAACTTGCTCTGTCCATTTCTGATAAACTTCGTTCCACTGAACTTCTGATATGTTCTGCTGCACAGAGGGAATGCTCCCCCCTCACTTGAAATGGGTTAACAGAACATGAAACATAGACCTAGTCCTTGGGGATACCAAAGATACATGATGGCCCAAGAAAGGGGGAAGTCAGTGACCCCAATGTTCCAGGCAGATAGGCAGGCAAGGCACGATCAGCACCTTGGAGAGACACCTAGATGTGGATTTCAGGACCACAGCTAATAATCCTGCAGCTGAGGCACAGCATACAGTGTCCTGGAGCAACTAGCAGATATGTCATAGCCTGGGCTAGGTATTCATTGACTAGAGGCCTCACCTGCTCTATGCCGCATCTGGCCATTGACTTCTTCTGGCCTGTGTTTTCAAGCTGTAGGGATATCTCCTCTCCTGATCCTCTGAGGAGTCTGTGGTCCAAAGATCAGAATCTGGTGGCAAAAAGTGTCTCCTTGGGATTCAAGGGAGGAGAGATGGGCTCCAGTGCTAACAGCTGAGTTCCACATGGGGCAGGCCAGAGACTGGATCCAACTCCTCCATCATTCCAGAGCCATGACAAAGCCCTAGTTTGGAATTCCCAGGACACATTCAGGCCAACCTGACACAGCACGTTACATGTTGCAGAAATTCTTAATGTGAAACTCTTTACTTTGAATGCTTTAGTTTTTAAAAGCCAAAAACAGCACTTTTGAAGAAACACAGGTTAAATTTATTTGACACAAGCACTGATTTTTTAAAACAAACTCTTATTCCCCCACCATTGCTGCCTCCCCCCCCCCACATTGGAAACATTCCCCATAATGTGAAGCCAGCAATTCAGAATGCACAGCCTCAGTTAAAAATGCATCCATCTCCAGCTGCCTGATGGGAGGTAGAAGAACCAGTAATACAGACTGAAGTCTGGACTGTAGAGATTAGATTTACACTGGACATGCTACAAGCTACTTTCCAAACTACCAAATTATGTTCCAAAAATAATTGACATCCATGATTCCTAAGCATTGAGTTTTAAGAAGTGCTGTTTCGTAATGGGACCAAGAGAGAATTCTTAGCAAGCTCACAAAATTATAGTCCCCGGAGTTCGGGGCAGGGGTAGGGGAACGCCATGGCAACTAGTCTGGTTTCAAATGTCCAGTTCAGATGCACCCTTATTAGACACCTCTCTGAGGTAGTTAAACAAAATCTGTCCTGCCACCAGTTTCAGGAGTTGGTTGCAAACACCTTCAAAGCCTAAAACAAATCCAAAAGGACCAAACCACTTTCAGGGAGTCTGGTGAGTGGCATGCTTCAGCAAAGAAAATGAAATTCATGTTGAAATTTAAATTTCAAAATGCAAATTTGCCTATCAATTGCGGGGGGGGGGACACATGTTTACATTTAGCTACCACAAAACGTATGTTTTTGGTGTTTGCATAAATCTAGCTCCTGTGTACTGTAATCTGAATTTCAGAACTCCTTACACAATAGTAGATCTGGTATCAAAGCCAGAAATGGAAACTAGCCAACTTTCCTTTAAAATTATCATCCCTGAAGACTGACGTTCTCGTATAAGTCCAAAACAGCAACAGGATACTTGTGCTAGACCTGGTGTGAGAACATTTACTAAGCAAGGGATTCCTTCCCTTGCTGGCAGCAGGCCAGTACTGCAACACAGCAAAGAGGTGAAATTAGAAAAAGTCCTTGGTCCCTGGTATATATATACTTGTCTTCTGAAGGGGCATAAGGCTGTGCTGGAATCTTTATACTGATATATTATTATTTTTAAAAAAGGAGGGTGATTATCCCACGTTGCTCCACAGCCAAGGAGACACTGGTTAGAGTACAAACAGGCCTTGTCATCTCAACAGTAGCTAGGGCTGAATAACAACCCCTGCTAATTAGGCCTGCTCTCCAAGAAAAGAGAAAGTAGATCCTGCCAATGATAAGTAGCAGCAGGGCCAGCTCACACCACTAGTGGCAACCTTTTTTTTTTTTTTTGGTAGATCCTCTTCTACACCTATGAGGTTAAAAGTGGTTACGTTCCTCATGTTCAAAAGCAGGCCTGGTCTTTCCTTCAAGCTAGGGAGCACTGCTACCGAGGTTATTCTCACCACCAGGGGGCAATGTAAGGCTTCTCCCCCAAGTTTGCTGGTCCATGGGTGAAACTGTTGTGTGTGGGGGTCTGCCATCTTGAAGTTCCAGAGGAGAGTCTGGACTGCGGCTGGATGAAGGGGAAAGTGTTTCTGTTGGAGGTGACAGAGGAAGGCTGTGGGTATCTGAAGGCTGAAAGGAGGTGGTGGTGGACTCTGTGAGGTTAGATACCGTTAGCGGAGTGGAAGCAGGAACTGCGTTGGAGGGTGCAGGGGTCCCAGCAGTCCTTGTCATGAGGAAAAGGAGCCGAGGATGAGTCAACAGAGAGCCAAAAGAGCTTGGCCTGGTGGGAGAAGGCCTGATGTTTCCTGGCCTATTTGCAAGTGGCAAAGGAGACCATGGTCTTATCTGAGGAGTCACAGATTGGCCTAGTCGAAAAGAAGGGGGCTTGGCACTTGGTGGCCAATTGAAACGCAGCTTGATGAGACCTCCTGGTCTGGTATGATGGAGATCAACATTCTCTGGTGCCATTGGCCTCGTTGGCACAATCTCCCAAGCACTTGCATTACTTGCCGCAAGATGAACATCTGGACCAAGTGAAGCAGGTGTGGGAATGGGAGTGCAGAGGCTGCAGTTCCTCTCAGACATTGGGTCCATGGAACGCCTCTGGAAGGTTTGCAAGCCTGCCTTTGATTCTCCATCTTCCAAGTGGGAATTGGCTAGGCTCTTCTTCAGCGAAGCCACATCATCTGTTGTGAAACAACCACAGACCAGGCTGAGCACTGCTTACCCTGAATCATTCTAGTAAACTCTCAGCTTTTGGCCTAGGTTACAAACCACAAATTCTGAACTTCAAGGGCCATAGGGGCACATAAACACAAATGCACATTCTGCACCACATCATGAGATGCAAACACACACACACACACACACACACACACACACACACACACACACTATGGTGGCAAATTTCTGAGCTTTCTTGATTCTGAGAGAACCTGGGCACAACTAACACTCTGCTTCCTTTGGAAGTACATTGCAATAAACTTGACAGCTTTGAGCCAATTTGCATGTTTAAAAATTTGGGGTTGGTGGGAATTAACATGGGAATTAACTTAAGAGACAGCCAGGAATTAGGGGAATTAGCTCCTCAGCCTCCCTCACTTCCTCTACCAGAGGTGAACTAGGCTTTATTTCACCTGGGTCAAAGGCCCAGTTTGCCACCACCCCCGTGCGCATGCACACACACACACACACACACACACACGGAGCCTCAATGGAGCCCCTCTGGAGGCTTCACTCAGGGCCAAAAACCCGGCTAGCCCCCACCCCCACCCCCATAGCTCTACCTCTACCACCACACCAAATTTCATGAGAGACAAATAAAGGCACTTTCTATGGGCATTCCTGTGCATAAGGAAACTGCAGAGTTTTCCTTAAAGTGGGTAATGCTACCTGGCCACAGAGTTTTATTTTTCTGTTTCCAAAATGTGAAAGAATTTCCCCTGCTGTGAGATTTGACGATGCTGAATTTATATCACAACACAAAATGCAGGTACGATGAGCACCCCTACCTGGAACTTCATTACCACGGCAGTCAGGGCAGCAATGTGTAGGGGGGCCAAAGGGCTCCGCACAGGTGCCTGGACAGGGCCTCTTCTCACAACTCACCTCTCCAAGCTGAGGGACACAAAGCAACAGAGGAGAGGCTGAACTGGTTCAGACAAAAACTGGAAACCATGGCTTCTTCCTGTTTATTTATTGAAAGGGGTTTTAACCCACTCAACACCAAAACCTTCTCCCAGAGCAGCTTACAGATCACTATAAACAATACAAACCCTGCCCACAGACTTACAATCTAAAAAGACACACCACAAAAAAGTGGATTGGGATGAAGGAGGAGATGCACACACTCAAGCACAACTTTTTTTCTGATGACCAACTGAGTTGGAAAAGCTCAAGAGGAGGAGTCAAAAGTTGCTGGTCTCTCAGCTGCACTGATGGAGTGCCCAGGCATCCTTTTGTTTCCCTCCTCTGCTGGAGGCTGATGTAACAGCTTCAGCCATGTGACAGTGGATGATGAATCAGGCATCTTAGCAATCACCACATCAATGAGTTGCAGTGAGCCTTTGTTTGTGTGGTTCCCTCCCCTTTCACATAGCAGAGGAAGGCTTTAAACTAACCACAGTTCCCTGTGACATCATAACTTGGATAACTGTTATGTTGATTAAACAATGGCTAGTGAAAACATGTTAGGATCAGCTTCTGGTTTAAACAAATCACAGTTCCAAGCTCAGGTGTCACAGGAAACAGTGGTTAGTTTAAAATGGTAAGTGGATGGGTGTCAAAGAAAGATTGAACATTTTTTATGTATGCTACAACAGCAGCAAGAATACTTATCGCAAAGTATTGGAAGACACAAGATCTACCCACTCTGGAAGAATGGCAGGTGAAGGTGATAGACTATATGGGACTAGCTGAAATGACTGGCAGAATCCGAGACCAGGGGAAGGAGACGGCGGAAGAAGATTGGAAGAAATTTAAAATTTATCTTAAGAAATATTGCAAAATTAATGAGTGTTAAAATGTTGTGGTTATAGAAAGTATGGGATTATAGCTCTAAAAGCTTAAGTAAAAGTAAAGAAAAGGAAAAATTAGATAAAATTAAGGGGAGGATTTGCTGAAATAAATTTGGGAATTGGAATGCAGAAAGGGGAGGTATGGGGAAGTCGGTGAAGTAAGTTTCAAGAAAAAAAAGGATTTGAAATTATACATGTTTGTTTTTGTGTGTGTATGTTTGTATTGTGTATTGTGTGTGTTTTTATAATTTGTGAAAATTCAATAAATTTTTTTAAAAAAAATGGTAAGTGGATGCTTCTGGCAAGGGAATGAGGAGGAGACAGGAAGGAAAAAAAGAAAAAACCTTTCCCCCAAGAAGGTAAAACAATACTTTCAAGCTTTGGGGTACTAGATAAAGAACATTCATTTATTATTTTTCTAGGTTGCTGTCTTGCTAAAGGCCATCTGATCTCCTTAATGGAACCCAGCAGTTCAATACCCCCAAACTTTATTCCCAGGCCTGCTAACAATAATAGCACTAATACAGAGCAATGGGAAGAGCAAGAGAACAGTGTGGGAGTGGAAGTGTAACCCTTTTGAACTGCAAACCATCCCAGGCTCCCCCCTCTCCCAAGAGCGTCACAACTCACCTGGCAAGTACAATGAATGCAGGGTTCACCTTCTGGTACAAAGACGTGTCCATTCACCACTTTCCTCCCTTTGTAATTGCAGTCTACAAAAGGAGAACAGCACAACAGATATAATTTTAGCCACAGAGACCTCGCACCTAGTCTGATTAGAGAGACAAGAAACCAGACATATTAGAATGTTGGTATTCACACACATAAGTAGGACAGTTACTTCCTCTAGCACTAAACAGCGACTATCACAAAAATCTGAAATGCCCTAGCTACTTAATGCTGCACAGTTGCAATGTACAAGTTAAGTTATATAAATGCATTCCCATGCAATTTAGAAGGCAATGGGACAACAAACCATCAGCTATTGATCTGAATACTATAAAACCATTCTAATGACTGATATATCCTTTTCAGTTTTAGTGGGGATACTATATTGCACAACTAGCCCTCATTTTTTAAAAAAAAACCAAAACAATTTTTAAATTATTATCTGGAAAAGCCCTAAGATCATTATGCTTACCATGACAAACTGGACAGCACTCTCCTTCTGGGTGGAAAGGATATGTACAAAAGACAACACAGTCCACAGGAGAACATGCCACAGAGCCTAGCTATAAGAAAACACACACACAGAGAGAGAGAGAGAGAGAGAGAGAGAGAGAGAGAGAGAGAGAGAGAGAGAGAGAGAGAAACCCTTCATTAAATGGCAGAGAAATATAGAGAGCCTTGCCTTTCATTTCAAACCTCCCAGCCAATCTGTTTCAGGATACAGAGCATCTTATATAACCCTAGGCACTTATTACTACTTGTTTAACAGATCAATTCAACTTCTTGGATGTGGCAGCCAACGGCATAGCAAGGTGCTCGGGTGCCCGGTGTGGCAAGCACATCCTGCAGCCGGGGGGGGGGGACAAGCCCATGGGGGCAGGGCGAGCTGCGTAGAGCCTCTCCACTGCCTTCCCCTCAGCTGTAGGGTGGCTGAGGGAGAGGTGGTGGGCAGATGCAAGCTCCATGCTGCCGTTTCAGGCAGCGCCGAGCCTGCAGGCGCTCAAGCCACCACGCCACTCCCAGGAGAGACGCGTGGCTCAGGCATGCTGCAGGCCCTGCGGTGAGTGCCGGCCCCTGTGGCGTGGTGCCCAGTGCCACCCGTGTTTCGTTGCGTTTGTTGACTGAACTAAAAAGTTCCCTGAGCCCAATTTTTAAAAAACGCATATTTTTGACATTTTGTCACCCACGCCCTCAGTGATGACACCCGAGGCGGCCTGCACCCACCGCACTCCCTTCCTCTGCCACTGGTGGCGGCAGCAGCAAGACTTAATGCTGTGGTGGAGGCACCGCTGCATCCAAAGCCCTGTTGCTTGCCTGGGCAGAGAGTTGGGCCAGGGGAGCAGGAAGACTCTGCTTTTGTTTTTTAAAAAACAAATTCAGTAAACATCTCAAATTATCTCAATAACACAATGTCAGCTTTTCAAATTCGTTTCAATAAAGACAGCATCTTTACTGCTAATGCATTAAAAAAATTAATAGCAACTTGAATCATATAACATTCTATATCATAAACACATGACATCCTTCCAAATTAATAGTGCAGCCCTTTAAATGTCTCCTCAGAAGTAAGCCCTACTCAGTCCAACTGGAGTTTATATTCCCAGATAAGCAGGTATAGGATTGCTGCCTAGGGTTGCATACACACTATAACTTTCAAAGCACATTTGAAAAACAATTTCCTTCAGAGAATTCTGCCCACTGTAGTTTACCGCTCACAGAGTTAAACTTCCCAGCAACTCTTAATGAACCACAGCACCCTTAATTCTTTGAGGTAGATAATGTGCTTCAAATGCGCATTAGAGGAATATAGTGTATACACAGCCTAACTTTCTGGGGAAGCTGCCTTATACTATCCCAGATAAGACTTTAGCCTTCTTTGGGCTTTACATTTACAGTTAAGTAAACCTGCGTGCAAAGGCAGTGCAGGTGAGAGCCTTGCCTCCACCTCTCCTGTTGCCATCTCACTTGCCTGCTGAATTGTGGAAGGCGACAGTCTGAAGCAGTGAGCCTTTTGCATCTGTGGAGGCCTCCCTTTGCATTTTAGAGCACTGATGCCTCAAAGAGGGCTGCTGTTTGTTGCTGTATTTTTGCTTGCTCTGTAGCAGGCACGGGAACACTATGGCCTTGTTATTGGACTGCAGCTCTCATCAGCCCCAGCCGGCATGGCCAGTGGTCAGGGGTGATGGGAATTGTAGTCCAGTGACATTGGCAGGGTCACAGGTTTCCCAAGCTTGCTCTGTAGGGACCTGTTACTAGGGCAGAACACTCCTTATAGGCTGGGAGAGGAGAACAGAGAACTTACCAAACAAATGCAGCTTAGGCAGGGGTCCAAGACAGAGGGGAATGTCTCATTGTTGTAAAAGACTCTTCCTGCATAGGTGCAGCCTTCAGACAAGAAAAAAGAAAAACACACTTAGTTTGTCAACTTGGGTCACGTCAACAGCCTGTTTTTATCTCATTCTTTTATCTTGTGAACTGCCCTGGGATCTTTTGACAAAGGGTGGTATATAAATCTAATAAATAACATATAAAATAAAATAGGTCAATGTGGGTCGTGACCTTTTTTCAGCCCATCTACACTATACACTTAAAACACCATTATTCAGCTTTTAACATAAAGAATCCTGGGAGCTGTAGTTTGTTAAGAGGGTTGAGAGTTATTGGGATTGAACCACTTTGGATCTGTGATCCAGTGTGGATCTGTGAAGGGAATAGGGTGTGGGGGGGAAGTGTGGGGGTGTCTCCTAACAATTCCCCTTAACGAACTGCATTCCTGGGATTCTTGACATAAAGCCATGCATTTTTAAAGTGGTGTGGTGATGCTTTAAATGCATGGTGTGGGTGGGGCCTGACATATGCAAACTGCAACAAACAGCAGCAGTCTTCTTCAGACATTAGATTTATGGTTAGGTAAACACAAGGGTCAGTGGGGACAAGAACACAATCTTTGCATTCCCATTCCCAGCCAAATCATGGAAGTCAATGCATGGAGCATAGTACGCTTGTGGGCTTCCCACAGGTATCCAGTTAGCCACTGTGAGAACAGGATGCTGGATTAGATGGGTCTTTGGCCTCATCCAGCTTGTCTTATGTTCTTCCTTTGGTGACTTGCCATACATTTAATATCCCTGGGAAACCAGGGTTCCAAAACAAGCAAGGAGCCTTCAGATACAAAAAAAAAGCTCCCTCTTACTCCAGATTGTTTCCCTGCTGTTTTCAGTTCTTTCTCTACATGAAAACATTTGGGGTCAAATGAACATGCACTGTAAGAGGCATTATATATGACAAGATATTTGTCACAGACTGTAATTCTTGCATTTTGACCCCGCTGTTTTGCAGTTGCAGTCTGCACTGATGTGTACATTAATTCTGCAATTAGAATAAGCAATGTAATATAAGGAAAAGCAGGCAAGTTAGCAACAACAGCAAAAGTTGAATTTTCTGGCTGCGGATTCTGGTGTTCTGATTTCCCTAAGAAGGGAATAGCTGTCTGAGAAGATGGAATTTACCTGCTGAACAATCTGGACAGCACTGCCCAGGAATCCGGATTGGGTGAGGACATGTCTCCAAACACTCTGTCCTCTTACAGCTCACAGAGCCATCTGCCTGCAACAGAAAAGAACTTCACAGAAACCCACAGCACAAACAGCTGGACTGTTGCAGGCAGATAGATCGATATCACCCCAGAAGAGACTTGAATTTCCTAGAGGTATCTGTCTTTGAAGCAGCAAATATTTTCTGTCCCTGTGTCAGTTTTCATAAAAGGTTCCAGAATTGTTCAACTGCTTTACATTTGACACCTGAAAGCCCATGGTATGTAAGCAATAATTTTACAGTTTCATCCTACAAAGGTTGTTTATAATCCTAGAATTCAATGCCTTAAGTCCCGTTAACACTCAATAGACTAACTGCTCTGACATCACTTCGGCTAATTAAATGGTCATCACAGAAGCCAGGATAACACCTCTGCCTGCCTAGATCCTCTCTGACATCACAGCAGGTCAGCAAGTAGCACTAAGGAAGATAGGGCAGGCAGAGAGATCACAGGTTGAGGCAATGGCAAGAAGGAAGGCACAGGATCACTGGTGGAGGTTAATTCATTTAAAACATTTCTCTGCCACTACCCCCCCTCCCAAAAAGGGTCCACATGGCAGCTTATACAAGTCAGTGGGTTCAGTGACACTTATTGTCTATGGACTGTGAACACACTTATTTAATAAATAAAAGGCACTTCTGGCCTCCTAAGCAGTCAGGAGAGATCAAAGCCTAAATTTCATCATTTTTGTGACATACAACAAGAACACAACTATACCCTTTGGATCCCAGCATACACAGGCAAACAGAGACTGGGGTTAGAACTACAGTATGTTGTTCCAAGTGTCAATTGGATTCTCCTAATCCTGGCTCAGCTAAGGTGGTGGGGGCAGCAGCAGCAAAGGGCTACCATGGTTTTTGCAACAGGAGATTGGGAGGTTGAAACTGAATGAAGTAGAGCAGGTTATCATTCACCTGGCAGATGCATAACTCACAGGGATCACCCGGTGACCAGATCTGTCCAATTGGAAATTCAACTCCATTGTCATCCACAAAGCAACCTGGCCAAGAAAAGGAGAACAATGGAAGGAAACAGCTGTGAGCACAGAATGGGGACCTTGGCGAGAGGAAAACAAGGTGTGTGTGATGGTGGGACAGTACAGCACAAAGATGCTTAGCTCACCAGAAGCCGTGTACCATGGGCAAACCTATCTGATGACCCATTGCCTACAATTATATACATCCTCATGCCGCAACAACACGCCCCAGCCATTGAGATCTCCTTACCTGTCATGGGTGCAGCCTTTCGGCAGGTGAAGCAGCACTGCCCTGGGGCCAACAGCCAATCATCTCGGGGACAGTCCAGCGTGGGACAAGGAGTGAAGGAGCACTCAACTTCACCTTGCTGAGGAAGGGTGTGAGGGCGCATGTTACCCACAGTAATTGCAAAGATAAAGATAGGAGGTTCACAGAATCTTCCTTACTGAATTTTGCAAAACAAGGGAATCGGATCCTGCAATGCCAGGGCTTCACAAAGCCCACCACCATCTTCTACTATGCCCCTGAAGACCTTTCTTATAGAGGGCCCAAGGGCCATCAGCAAGAGTATCCTTGCCTAGTGTTACTAAGGTTTGCATCAGAGGCAGTTTAAAATGACTCTTGTTATACTGAAAGCTACTCCAAGCCTTGGCCTGTGCTAAGCAATGGGCAACATAAAACATGCAAAGATCTTCGAGAAAGCCTGTAGCTCGGTAGCAGAGCATCTCCCCTGCATGCAGAAGGGAGACCTACTGTCTCCAGGTAGGGCTAGAAAAAGGTCCTCCCTGGAGAGCTGCTGTCAGTCAGAGCAGGCAGTATAGAGCTGGGTGGGCCAAGGTTCGGACTCAGTATCAGGCAGATTCCCATGTTCCCAACTGAATTGACATGTAAAGTCAGTGCAGCAGGGTGGGGGGGACGTTTTGTCTTCTTTCTAACAGGTAAGGAGATTTTACAAGGAGTCCGGAGACTGCATAACTGAGAATCACCAGTACTCCAGAGAACAACAAACACACCTAATCGTGAGTGACATGGCTAGCAAATCCTCTCAGGTCAGGAGCATGGAGGGAGGCCTAGGCCAACACCTACCCTGCACACACAGGTGGTACAGTCATCACCATCCAGGCTGAACTCAGCCCCCTCTGGGTATGTCTGGCCGCGGAAATGGCACTCAGCTACAAAGGAAGGCAAGAGTATGTCAGTGATTCCTTGGCAGATCCTCTTTGGCTGCAGTGCCCCATTTATGGAATGCTCCCTCTCATTGAGGCTCTCCTGGGGCCACATGAAATTACTTTTAGGAGCCAGGTAAAAAGGCCTTTCATTCGTTCATCTAGGGCAGGCATAGGCAAACTCGGCCCTCCAGATGTTTGGGGACTACAACTCCCATCATCCCTGACCACTGGTCCTGTTAGCTAGAGGTGATGGGAATTGTAGTCCCAAAACATCTGGAGGGCCGAGTTTGCCGATGCCTCATCTAGGTCCTTTTTATATGCTCAACTTTTATGTTGCTGGTTTTGCTCTGTTAGCTGCTCTTCTACTTTGATGGTGGTTGAGCACCATGCTTAGATGTGTTGCTGCACTAATTATTATTTCTGCTGAGTTCTGTGAGCAGTCTTGGGAAGTTTATAAAACAGAAAGGCAGCATAAAAGTGTTTCAGATAGGTAAGTCCTTTGCTGTCCCTCCTGGTCAGTGATCTCGTGCGGTAAGTTTTTGCTTCCTCGGGACGTGTGGTATTGCACAGGGAGAACCACATAGCTGCAGGCTACCCCATATTAAAACTTCCTTGCACATAGAAAACTCGATGTCAGGGAGAAAGGCTCTAGCCTAATGCTCTCAAAGCTTGTCGCTTGCAGCTCTGTGAGAGGCAAGCTACAGTTTTCAGGATTCTTTGGGGAAAGCCGTGTGCTTTAAATGTGATTTTCATCTCTGTCAATATATTGTGGCAGGGGGCTTGTATTTGCCCTGTTCACAAACTTTGGTTCAATAGAAACTCAAACGTCCGGGTAAAATGATAAGATCATGAGAAAGCATTCCCCACCCCTACCCCGCTAATTGCTACCACTCTCATTAATTGCACTTGTGTTATCTTGCCTGTATCAGGGTTTCAGTAATTGGGGGAAATTCCACAGCTGTGAAGTCACATGTACACCCTGGATTCCCGGTTCTAGAAAACGACAGCCTTAAATGACTTCCAGTTGGCTGGGAAGATTCAGGATGGTTACTAAGCAAAAGAGTATAAAGTTACCCCCTATGCCTTGTAAGTTTTGCCTCACCTTCCTGACTGACACCTATATTTCATCTCTGCATAGGATCATGGATTCATTAGTAATGTATTAGACTAAGTTAGCTAGCTTTATTGTTTTTGTTTTGTGACTTCCCCAATAGGCCTTTATTTCTAACAGTATACTGCTATTTTGATTATTATTACTAAAACCTCTTAATTTCAGTGTGCCTTGGATCTTCACATTTCCTGCTGCGTAATTTGGCTTATTTTGCCTGAGGCCCCCAGAAGCAGAGAATGGTACTTCAACTCTTGCTCATCGGGACATCTTGGAATACAGCCTAAAATCTCCTGGCTCAGGTTGGGTGGGTGGTTTTACCCTTGGATTTTAGTAATGCCCAAACCCCCCAGAAAATGCTGGCCTGGCTTTTGGGCAAGACTTTATTGACAATCCCTGTGAGGGAGCATTCAGCAGCGCAACCCAGTCCCTCAGCAGAGTGAAGCGCTGTTCCAAAGATAGCTTTACCCCAGAATAACAACATTTTTCTCAATTTGTGTTCCAAGCGCCTTACGCATAGGGTGGCCTGTTTGTCTAGGCCAGGCCTTTGGAAGAGTTGGTCTCACACCATTTCTACCACCCTTCGTTTGGCCTGGGAAACCACGCCTTTCTCAGTGGAGAGGAGAGTGCCCAGGGTGCCTCTCAGGCCCTGGCTGCTTTGTGAGTGAGCATCAAGTAGGATGTTGCAAGCTATCTACCTGGCTGGCAGGGACAGCAGTCGGTCTGAACAGAACTGGGGCATGGAGTGGGTGCACATTCTGGAGAGATACAGGATACGTTGCCTCCCTGGAATCAAGAAGAGAGCCCTCAGCCAAGGTCACGTGTAAAATCAGTTGCAGATCACATGCCACACACAGGAATCAGGTGGCTATTCCTCCCCTGGAGTAAAATAACTCAATTGCCCCCTCAGATATCCCTACACAAAGCTTTCTGGGTCACTAGTAAAAAGTTGTCTGCACAACTGAGACATTCTCATATGCCATAGCAAGGGCAAGGACCATTACACGAAGCTCAACACATGAAGGGCGAGTTAGCAATGGCAGCAAGCAAATTGATGAATATGCCCATTTCAAAGCAAGAAGGTGAGCTAACCTGAGGGACACGCACACACCTTCCCTGTGGACTCTGTGATACTCACCAGGCAGACACAGATTGTGCAGTTCTCCTCAGAAAGAGAAAAGACATTCCCCTCAGCTCTGGTGGTCCCATAATAGAAACAGCCTGCAGGAGACAGGAATGTGAAATTTCTCCTCAGAGGGGAGAAGAGCCTTCTGTGAGTCCCATCTCATCTTGCCACTCCAGATTAGGAAACACTCATTGGCTTACATATGTAACCACTTTTAAAAGGATTTGGCCGAATGACACATAATCTCCACTATTTCGCAGATGAAAGTAAGGATAGGTTTCTACCCCTCCTCTTTTATATTTTTGGGTATAAAAATCCCCATACTAAGGTCATATCCGCACCATGCATTTAAAACACAAGGTTTCCTTCAGAAAAATCCAGGGAGCTGTAATTTACCCCTCACAGGGCTTCAATTTCTAGCACCCTTGTAGTTCCCAGGACTCTTCAGGGGATGTTTTAAATGTATGGTGTGGTTTTAACTCAATGTCCTTGTGTGTGTGTGCATTCACTTTCCACTCAGTCAGTTGACTCTGAAAATCGCTTTGAGCCCCTTTTGTGGGAAAAGCAACAAATAAGTAAGAATAGCTTCTAGAAAACCTGGGGAACGGGGTGAAAAATAAAATCTGGGCTAACAAAACTTTAACACGCCACTCCAAAGAGGCAAAATTCAGACAAAATAAGAGATACTGGTGGTTTAAACCAGTGATGGCTTCCAGAAAACAGGGACTGTCCTTGGTAAACTCAGAGGGTTGAGGCATACGGTGGAATATATAGTGGCAAAGTCCCTAATTTAGGTGTAGGGAAGGCCCATGTGCCACAACCAGACCCATCAATGCAGTCTTAATCTTGAGGGCGCTTCTCTCACCTGTGCAGCTAGGACAGCACTCGCCCTCCATTGGAGGAACTGGGTGGGAGCAGGCAACCTCACACAGCACTGCTCCACACAGCACTTGCCCACCCTACAAAAGGAAAAGACAGTCACTGTAAAGGTGGCTGCACATTTGACACAGGGCTTGGGGGGCAGGGCGGGAGAAAGCTAGGAACCCAGGACATACCACACACCTCACAGGAGCAGTTCAGGCACCCTGGCTCCACCCAGTGGCTGCCATTCTTATGAAAAGTCCCTCCACGCCAGCAGGCAGAAGGCAGGGCTGTGGAGGAAACCCCTGGAGCAGAAGGACTCGTGGGAAGGAGTGTCGTCATCTCCTCCCGCAGCAGCAATGGCGGCAGTGGGCTCTCCATCCTGGAGGGTCTGGTGGTCTTTAGAAAGATGGGTGCGCCAAGGGAGGAACTTGGTGGAGGGAATGAAGGGGTGGGAGAAGCTGCAGGCGGGAGCACAGGGAGAGTGGGAAGGAGGCGGGAAGGAGGCGGGGTCCCGAGTGCCATGTGGGGAGCGGGCGCTCGGGATGGAGCAGAGCCCCTGGGGGGCACGGCAGGAGCCACAGAATCTGGAGATAGGCGCAGGAGAGTTGGCGGGTGCTGGAGAGACTGCAAGATGGGAGACGGGGCCAGGCTGGTCTTCGGAAATCCTGGGTTGCAGGGGAAAGAGGGAGGGAGAAAAGCCAGATAAGTTCAAAAATCCCCAGAAGATGCACGTCAAAAATATAAGGCATTTCCCAGCACACTTAGGAGCTCCCCACCTGAGCCACTCATATATTTATAGCTACTGTGGCAGGTACACACCCACCCTCACATCATTTGGCCACAGGAAAACAGGTACTGTAATAGTAATAGGCAAAGAGAGTTGAAGTCCATTTGAGAGTGAAGCTTTTTAACCACAGAAGAGTCATAAGTTTTGAATGTCCATCTCGGCCCTCATGCTTCTGTCGCCTCCCTGACGTACCTCACATGTACTCCTAAGCATTTCCCAAGCAGCTGAATGCATATCCTTCATGGTCTCTTTCTAGACAACCCGTTTATATCACAATAAGTGCACAATTGTTGTTCCTGTGGTGCAAGGAATCATTTCTTTCTTCTAGGTAGCACTTTGGGTGTGCTTATGGGCGGCTATTTTCTCAGCAGTCCAAGGGTAATGTTTTCTTTCTGGAAATGAGCAACTCAGTCTCCACTCCACCGCCTGAGCAGTGAGGGCAGTCCACATTGCAACTGCTAGTGTCTATTGGACAGTGCCTGTGACATCACTCAACATAAACAACGCAACTCAACCCAGATGACGAAGGATGGAAAGATGGAAATGGTCTTTACCTTCACAGGACACTCTGTCCACACTGAGCCGGTAGCCTGGGCGACAGCTGCATATGAAACTCCCGAGCGTGTTGTGACAGGAGTGCTGGCAGGTTCGCTTCTCACTGAGTCGCCGGCATTCATTCACATCTGCACCAGATGCAGCACTTACTTCAGGGCTGGGTTGGGCTCAAGCTTGTGGCTCTACAAGCATTCCTGTTGCTTAGCCATACAAGGTCAGAAAAGGGACCGCACAGCAAGGGACCTGGTGCATTACCACACGGTCAAAGCTGGGCTCGGACCAGCCTTGAGGGCCCTTGGATGCAAAGTGCATTTGGCCAGAGGATTGCACACACAGAGACACACACAGGCACGCACGGCCTCCCTCCGCAGCTGATGGTTACTGCTCCCTCCCATCACTCCCATCAAATTATCAATGTGATGACCAGGGAGGGGGCAACTTAGATTCTCATTGGGGCACTGGGAGTGGATGGGCAGATATAAAATAAACTAACAAACTAAATATTTTTTTTTTAATCTGGAGGCAGCAGGAGGTTTTCTCTGGAAAAAGCCAGGCTGGTTTAGTGTATCTGGCAAAAGGAGGGAACCTACCTCTAGAACACGGAGAGCAGCCTTATATTTAATCAAACCGTTCTTCCATCTAGTTCAGTATTGTCTAGACACCAATGGGTTGTGACTCTTCAGGGTTTCAGACAAGGATCTTTCTCAGTCTTATCTGGAGATGCTGGGTACTGAACTGGGATCTTCTGCATGCAAAGCAGATCCTCTGCCAGTGAGCTACAGCCCTTCCTCTGCTAGGTTATACAACAGAAGTAGGGACACCTACCCACACAGGAGTGCTGGTTGCCATGCAGGTAGAAGCCGGAATGACAGGAACATCGATAGCTGCCCATGCTGTTCTTGCAGTGGTGCTGACAGGGTGTTGCTAGGCACTCATCAGTATCTAGGAGCAAAATGGAGGATGCAAATGTCGATATCGTTTGCCCCACAAAAATAAACTGATCTTTGACATCTTCCCTAAAAATATTCCAGCTCCATCCCTCTCCCCTCCTATATTCCCAATCACACTCACCTTGACAGCTGTGTCTGTCAGCAGAGAGTTGCATTCCTGGGCCACATTCACATACAAAGCCACCTTCTGTGTTCACACAAAGTCCCTCACAGGAGGCACTCAGACACTCATCAATGTCTGCGGGGGGAAACATTCCCATGTGTCAATGAATGGAAAAGTGTACATTCAAGAAGCGGTACACCTGCCAAAGTCAGTTGCAATTCTGTGTGCAGCTTACTGCGGAAGAGCAATGACTGAGTAGCACTAAGAGCCCGCAGTCAGGAAGCTCCTTATCTCCCTGGGAGTAGGGGCTTCAGGCCCTGCTGGTTCCATGTAAGAAAGACACCTCTCCTCCAGCTCACCTGCACAGCGTACACCATTGGCTGTCTCAGTCATGGAAAACCCCAACGGACACACCCGCGCCACCTCCTGACAACCTCCGTGATTGCAAGCAAGGTCACAGCCATACTCTCCACAGGCACCAGGAACGTCTGAAATGAGAGAGAGGAGAGATTTCAAGCTGGGGAATGGGACTTCCTCACTGAAAGAGGGTTAGAAAGCAAGAAGGAACCCTGGCCATTAGGTAGGGGAGTGGGAGATGCAGGTAGGCAATTTCAGTGTTACATTTAGATAACTGTAGACTCTGGACTTAAACACTTGTTGTGTGCACAACAGATGACAACCTCAAGAAGAAGAAGATGAGTTTGGATTTGATATCCCGCTTTATCACTACCCGAAGGAGTCTCAAAGCAGCTAACAGTCTCCTTTCCCTTCCTCCCCCACAACAAACACTCTGTGAGGTGAGTGGAGCTGAGAGACTTCAGAGAAGTGTGACTAGCCCAAGGTCACCCAGCAGCTGCATGTGGAGGAGCGGAGACGCGAACCCGGTTCCCCAGATTACGAGTCTACTGCTCTTAACCACTACACCACACTGGCTCACAGGCTCAAGGTGTCTGCCTGCCCATTCTGCTAAGTGGGACCCTGGATATCTGCCCCAAAGTCTATCTGTGAATGAACATCCAACTGACCTCATTGCAGGGGTCTCCCTACTGATAGATAGCAGGGCTTGTTCTAAGGTGTAAGAGGGCCTTCTTGGCAAGCCACTTCTGATTTACATCATAGTGGGTAGCAGCAGGCACTTCCCAAAATGATAGAGTGACACTATCTTGGAGGCATTGTGGGAAGTCAAAATGGCGGCTCCACACTGCCTGGGAAGAGAGACCTAGCAGGCTGGTGTTGGTGCAGCAGTAGGCCTTGTTGGGGCCCTGGGACCCTAGCAGCTGATCAAGGATGCTGGAGTTGGTGACTAGGAGCAAATTAACCAAAGGCCGCACTTTTGCAACAGAAGCAGAGATGAGCACAACCCCAGTTGCATGGGCTTCTGTTTCAGGAAGAGCAGAATGTGAAAGGAGAGCATCCTATGACAGAGAAAGGCAAGAAAAAAGGCAGGTGCCATGGCAGGCTTAGGCTGCAGCACATCATAAAGCACATTCAATGCACTTTTCCCCACCCAAAGAATCCTGGGAACGAAGGTTTGTTAAGGCTGCTGAGAACTGTAGCTTTGTGATGGGTAAACTACCCTTCCCAGAATTCTTTGGGAGGAAACATGTGCTATGAAAGCATGTTGTATAAGCAGCCTTAGAGAAGACACACATCAATCAGGAAGAACTTTATTGTCTCCTGCCAGAGAAAACAGGATGCCAAAAGGAACTTTCTGACTTCACCAAGCGACAACTCTTGCCACCTAATGAATAAGCTATGTAATCACAGGCAAATAACAGGCAAAGGTGCCCTAAAAGAAGTGGAAGAAGGTAAGCAAGGGAGGACCAGGCAGGGCATCACTGAAGGTACAGTGAGAAGAGCACAAGCCAGATACTTAGACGGGGATGCCTCTTACAGGGAAAGGGTCAAAAAGAAAAGGAAGGAACCTTTTATCATATGTGGTGGACCTGTCCCAAGGTGAAAGACTTCTGGGAAAAGATTTATAATGAATTGAAAAAAATGTTGAAATATACATTTATAAAGAAACCAGAGGCCTTTCTTCTTGGAATAACAGGTTTGGAATTGCCCAAGAAAGATGCTAAATTATTTTTGTATGCCACAACTGCTGCTCATATTTTGTTAGCTAAAAAGTGGAAAACCCAAGAATTACCAACAATAGAAGAATGGCAGATGAAGATGATGGATTTTTCGGAGCTAGCCAACCTAACCGGAAGAGTTTGCGACCAGAAGGAGGAGGAGTATCAGGAAGAGTGGAATAAATTTAATGAATATCTAGTTAAATTTGTTAAATTAACTGAAAATAGCTTGCAGATACAGTGGTACCTCGCAAGACGAATGCCTCGCAAGACAAAAAACTCGCAAGACGAAAGGGTTATTTGTTTTTTGAGCTGCTTCGCAAGACGATTTTCCCTATGGGCTTGCTTTGCAAGACGGAAACATCTTGCAAGTTTGTTTCCTTTTTCTTAACACCGTTAATACAGTTGCGATTTGACTTCGAGGAGCAACTCATAGAACGCGGTGTGGTAGCCTTTTTTGAGGTTTTTAAAGACTTTGCTGATTTTTGAAGCTTTTCCAAAACTTTCCCGACACCGTGCTTCGCAAGATGAAAAAAATCGCAAGACGACAAAACTTGCGGAACAAATTAATTTCGTCTTGCGAGGCACCACTGTACTTAATTGGCTTAGGATTTTATTTATGTTAACTGATGAATTAATATGTTTAATTCCATAAGGTGAAGATTTAAGGATGTTAATGTTTAAGTTAAATTTCATAAGAATTGGGATTTGGAAAATGGTTAAAAGGACAGGCAATGAAATTCAACCAAGGGGAAGCGAGGAAGTCACTTAACAAAGTTAATAAGTGTAATTTTCAATAAGGCTATGATTTATGTTTGTTTGTCGTGTGTGTGTGTGTGTGTGTGTGTGTGTTTGTTTATAATATTGTGAAAACTAAAAAAATTTTTGAGAAGAAAAAAAATACAGGGAAAGGGTCAAAGGCCCTTGCCATGGTTCAGAAAACCCACAATGGCTGTCCAGATTGCTGGAGATGGATTGCTTACCCCAGTATGAGCAAGGAGGCAGCACAGTTGATAAGTTTGTTGTTATTGGGTGTGGGGGGGGGTAGAATAAAGCACTGCTTGACCAATAAACCACTGCCTTCTACTACAGCATTCAAAAAACATAAGAACATCATAAACTTTGCATGGCCATTGTTGCAAAACCTATGATTACATAAACTGAAAATCATCCAGAATGTTACAACATGTTTACAAAAGCTTTGTTCTGATTAAGTGTTGCTCTTAATATAGGTAACAACAACATGAACTGATTTCCCTTAAAAGCAACCAACTCTCAGATACATTTGAAGGATATTTCACTAAGCCTTCGCAGCAAAAGTCTTGCTTTATATGCCCAGAAAGGAAGGGCATTTTAGCAATTTGCTCGGTCCACTAAAATGTTTAAAGGCTGGATCTGGGCAAAGGAGAGGCAGAGTTTCTGCTGGTGTAGACTCACTGGGCTAAATAGAGCGAGGGCTGCTAGCCTTCTTTGGTCTGTGGGCTCATTTGCAATCCAGAGAAACTGCCATGGGCACCACACACACACACACACACACCACAACCATAATCACACACACATTCACTTTCCTTGCTTTCCCCCCCTCAAATCAGATTGAGGGGCAGTGATCTTTTTGGAAGGTAAAGTTGGACAGGCAAGATTTTATTTTAATTTTTCCCAAGCCCAATGGGGGCGGGCACAGAATCCTTCCCTTCACAGATGTGACTCTTCAACAGCCCCCCCCCCATTCCAACTAGGCTTCTAATTAGCTGTGGGATAACTCGTCTCATAACCAAAGTCTAATTAATGCACGAAGGTGTTAACACCATAGAGTAAGATATCCTGCCAGGTTTAACTAGGTCACTTTCCTTATCTTGGGAGGGAATAGGTAATCAAGCCTAATGTTCCCATCCAGTCCACCTGAGAAGCTCAACATGTGAGGAGGCGTGAGCTTCTTGCTCCAGCTCAGCCACACGGTTCTCATTAGCCACTCTTGAGTTCCTATACCAATAATTTAGGGACTTTCACCACTTTATGTAACTATGCTAAGTTTTACTACCTGTGCAACTTTTTCTGAATGCTTTATGGAAAAGCACATGAATCTGCCCTTGGAAGAGTTTGAAAGTAAAACCGTTTTTAACTTACAAAACAGGTGTATATTAGGAGAAATCAGCATCAAAGTGCTGATGAATTTTCATTGGAACTTCTAATGAAGTTCCAATGTTCTTATTTTTACTATGTATTTTGTGGGTTTTACATTGTAATATTATGTTGTGAATCGCCCTGAGATCTGTGGATGAAGGGCAGTATATAAATTTAATAAATAATAAGTAATAATAATAAAACTTCTTTTTAAAAAATTAATCGCAAGCTGATGTGGAAATAAGGAGAAATGAAGATGGGAAGAATGAGAAACTGAGAGAAACCAAAACTGACAGATTTGCACATTCCCAGACAGCCCTCACAGGAGTCCACATAGCAAACTGAATAACTGGCATCATCCCACAAAGTTCTCCTTACCTTGGCATGTAATGCCCTGCCCTCCATCCCTGCAGGAACAGACATTGGGAGCGATGCAGAAGCCGCTTCCACAGCCAAAGGAACAAAGCGCTGCAAGAAGGTCCAAGAAAGCACCAGTTAACAAAGACAAAAAAATTAGGATCTTAATCCCACCACCACTCTACCCCACCACAGTGCAGCAGAAGAGAACCACTCTCATGCCAAGCAGGAAGGAGCCCAGTTAAGAGATCTAGCAATAGATCAGAGCAGAATTACAGGTAAGGAAAGGGATTTTTTGGAAGAACTTTCAAGATAAATGAATGAGTTAGATGGGGAGGAGGCACTAAGATGCTTCCAGGCCATCGTTATTTTAGCCACCCTGCAAAGAAATAATAATTAATTCTCATTAAGCAGCCAGCACATTCTATTCTCCCTGCAAACAGATCAGGGTGAATACTCCATAAACAGTGTGAAAGCACCCTCATTTGATCATTAAAAAAAAAACCACAATCTAATCAGTAGGTACTACAAATGTTTGCTGCCAAGAAATGGATGTTAATGACGCTCCCTGTATCTAGAAGAAATAAAATCCCGTGTATATTTATGCAAAAAGAATTCCCACTGTATGCAATGGTATGGAAGTGAGGACAGGATTGAAGCATTCACTGCCCTTTTTAAAAATAAAACATCATCTTCTTTTTATTCCATAGGCATTTCCACCCTACCACCATTTGCCAGTTTTAAACTAATGCAACTATCCTAGCTCCTTGCTTGCCACCTGTGGTTTTGCGAGCATACCGAAAATGCTCAGATAGAGCCCACTGATTCCTTACAGAGCTACAACTCCCAGCCCATTCAGGAGTTGCCCAGTCTAGCTGCCTGTATTCATTGTTGCATGAAAATCCCAGCTGCCATTTGGGTGACTTCTATCAAACACCACTCCATCCCCTCACCCTGCCACAAAAAAATGATCTATTTTACTTCCATGCTGTCTGCATGGGCATTGTGACATCAGCCTTGCTGCCTGCTCTGCAGGAGGTAAGAGAAGCCCCCACCCCCTCCTTTTAGGGCTGGACTTGGCAGCACTTGCCAACAGTGACATCTAACAAAAACGGTTAGTGAGTAGCATGTTCTCATCTCCAATTGCCAGATGCCAGAAATGAACGAGAGCAGCTGGTAGTAACCTGCTAAGGACCCAGCAGCTGGACCTTACGTGTCGTCATGCGAGCAAATAAGCAGCTAAGCCAGGGAGCACCACCGCTATGAGCACATGCAGCAGGACGCCACATTGGCACAGCACTAGGGGCCAGCGCTGCTAGACTAGGGAAATCAACCTTTGCAAGATGGGGTGCTGCGACAGCATGTACACTAGAAACGTCTACTGTGTAGAGGTGTGCAGCACTGTGCATGATGCTATGTGACCGACCCTGAAAGATTTTTAATCGTTGCAGCACATCCATAGGACAGACTTAATTTTGGTTTTAGACAACACCTTAACAGTGGTGGCCTCCCCTAAACCATCCTAGGAAGGCTATAACTTGGGTATAAGAGCATCTGCTTGGCCTGCAGAATGACCCCGTTTCAATTCTTGGCATCTCCAGCCAGGTAGGGCTGGAGAGACTCCTGTCTGAAATCTTGGTGGGCCATTGCCTGCTAGTGTAGGTAGACCATTAGTGTGATTTGGTATCAAGTGGCTTCCTATGTTCCTAGTTTGCTGAAGTGCTGGAAATTATGACTGAGCTGCCTTATCCCCCTACAGCCCACCTCAGTTCACAAAATTGCATGAGTGAATGGACTGCTGAAACTAATTAAAAAGCTGTATGCCTAGTATCTGACACTAAACTGACCCCTGCTGGTTCAGGGCCCATCTAGTCAGGCATGCTGTCCTCACAGTGGTCAACCAAGGTATTTGTAGGAAGACCACAAAGAGAACCTGAGTGCAATAGCACTCTCTCCACTTGTGATTCCCAGCAACTGGTACTCGGAAGTGTACTGCCTCCAACAGAGCATAGCCAGAGCATAGCGATGCTTCCAGAACATAGCCATCGTGGCTAGTAAGCCTTATCCTCCATGAATTTGTCTAATTCCCTTCTAAGCACCAC
The DNA here is from genome assembly GCF_965113315.1 of Podarcis vaucheri. Classification (NCBI taxonomy): domain Eukaryota; kingdom Metazoa; phylum Chordata; class Lepidosauria; order Squamata; family Lacertidae; genus Podarcis; species Podarcis vaucheri. The sequence continues at coordinate 83,290,951 of NC_138759.1, read as the reverse complement.
CAAGGGCACACTCCTGTTTGTGCCACAATTTCTATGCATGGAGCCAAAAGTATTCTTTTTTTTTGTCTGGCCACTTTCCTCGAAAAACCTCCCCGCTGTTTACTGCTGCGTCTGAACAAATGTCAATGGGATTTCCCATGGATTCAGCCGTAAACAGTAGGTTTCTCCGGGGGGGGGGGGCGCTTTTGGACCTGTGCCTAGAAATTGTTGCACAAACAGGAGTATGGATGAGCCCTAATTTGGTGGCCATCATCACATTTTATGGGAGCAAATTCCATAGTTTAATTGTACACTGTGTGAAGAAGCAATTTGCTTTGTCTTGCCTTGAATCTTCCAATATTCAGATTCTTCTGGTGGCCCTGAGTCCTAGTGTCATAAGAGAGGGAGAAAAACTCTCCGTGTTGCTGCAATGGAGTTGAAAAGTGCTGGGTAGTCTTATGGATCCCATCAATCTTTTGGGCCTCGTAGTGGATAGAGATTTCCGCAGCCATCTTATCATTTGTGGCTCCCAGTACTGCTGTCATTCTACACCAACTTGTACATTCCCAGAAATTTATAGCTCAAGTTGAGATCAGTTCACTAATGAGATTTAGCAACAATACAGAAGGACAAGTGGGCTGATGTCTTCCAAAGAACTCCAGGTACTTACGCATGGTGCACTGTCCGCTGCCTGGAGATGGTATCCACCCAGGGCAGCATCCGCTTCCAAAACCAGAGAGGCAAACATGTGGTCCGATGCGACGCCTAGGAATAGGTGAGAGATGGACTGAGACATTTCCAGGAGTGAAAAGTAACTCTCCAAGCTGCGCTGTTTTGAGGACTGAGTCACATGCCTCTTCTGCTTATGGAGGGCTAAGATTAGCGGTATGCTCAAGGCTACCTGTGGTCACATCCCAGAATCCTGGGAACTGTAGTTTACCCCTCACAGAGCTACAATTCCCAGGACCCTTAGCAACAAAGGTGGTTGTTTTTTTGAGGGAAGCAATGTACTTTAAATATGTGGTGATCAAAGGATTCCAGGCACTGTTGCGTTGTAGTTTCCCCCTCACAGAGTTACAATACCCAGCAATGCCACAGTGTCCAGAATAAGTACATGGGAAGAAAAGGAGTAGATGGAACAGTGGCACATGGGGCTCAGCTGCTCTTCCTTTTGTGCAGGTCCACACTTTAAAGCTCTGTTTCTGAGCGGTTTTCTTTTGTCCGTGGAAAAACCAAATTGTCATTTGCTTAGATTCAGGGATAAAATGTGGGCTTTCCCAGGGAAAGTGCCTGGACAAAAACACAAACATCACTCAGACCTGTACCTAGAAACATGACACAAAAGGACGTCCGAATGAACCCATAGAGAGAAAGCTGTGCCCAGGATATGTGGAAACACAGGTACAGAAACCACTCTGAATGTAATGATAAGCATATACACTACACAGTGGTACCTCGGGTTACATACACTTCAGGTTACATACGCTTCAGGTTACAGTCTCCACTAACCCAGAAATAGTACCTTGGGTTAAGAACTTTGCTTCAGGATGGGAACAGAAATTATGCTCCAGTGGCGCAGCGAGAGGCCCCATTAGCTAAAGTGGTGCTTCAGGTTAAGAACAGTTTCAGGTTAAGAATGGACCTCCGGAACGAATTAAGTACTGAACCCAAGGTACCACTGTACCTTGAAAGCACATTCAAAGCACACACACACCCTTCGAAGAATTCTGGGCACTGTAGTTGGGGGGGGTGTTGCTGGACATAGCAACTCTGTGGAGGGTAAATTACAGTGCCCAGAATTCTCTGAGGGAAAGAATATGCTTCAAATGTGCTTTAAAGGAACAGTGTGTATACAGCCTTCTGGGCTAAGACACACAATCACTCCGCACATGGTTGGGTACTTTCTGCCCCCAGCACCTTTCTCTCATCTGTACTGAAGCAGGTTGTCTCTCTAAATTGTTCCCCACAAGTACACATTCCAGTTTTGCCTGCCACTTGGGGTTTCCCAGGCATGCAAAGCTGCAACTGCTGAGAGGTGGTCAGTCAGTGACGGTGCGCAGATTATATACCAGCCCACATCTGAAAGAAAAAGAAAAGGCAAACTAGGACTTTGGGCGCACCGTTGCCCCATCCATGCAGTCCCTTGGTCAGTCAGTCGACCTTTCATCCCAACTTCAGTGGTTGTGCAAGCTGAACTTTGTTCAGAAGTAAATTCGTGGAATTATGCTTCTATTCAGGCACGGCATGAATTTTATAGATGTTGAGGGCAAAAGTATGAAGGGGGCAGATCAACTGCACTGCAGCCTTCAGAAGAGAACAAAAATAGGTAAGAAAGAGGTGATGGGCACCTTGAGGGAAGCAAAATACTCCTTCAGGCAGGAATTGCTCTCTCTCTACACATGATGCAAACAAACAACCCCCTCTTGGGCCCAGATCAGGGGGGGTCTCCAGGTCCCGCAGCCAAGCTCCAGGAGGTAGCTGTGTGTGTTTTGGTGTGCGTATGTGTGTGTGTGTGGAGGTCTGGGACTTGGCTGCCCCTGTACAGAGGTGGGTATGGGGGGTGGGTACCTCTCCACGGCGAAGTTGGCAAGTTTCCTCCTTCCTGTGTAGACTCTCCCCTGGGCCCCTTGAAGGAACACAGAGACACAAGCAGCCTGGAAGAGCAGCTCCGCGAACATGACAGGCGTCTCTCTCCCAGTTCCTCAGAGATGCTCCCTTCAAGAGAGCTCGTTCCTTTTCCCCCCACAGGCCCCTCTCTACTACAGCATGGCAACTGCCTGGACTCTCCTCCCCAACCAAGGATGAGGCTGGGGGCTCCTTCTGGGCAGAGGGAGGGGAGCTGGGATCAATGATCTCAGGCTGGGGGCAGCATTGGGAGCAGACTCCTCCTCCCCACAGCCAGGCTCAGATTGCTCAGCTCTCCCCCCCACCCCCCAGCCCATGTGTAGAGACTGGAAAAAACTCTGTGCGCTGTGTGTGTGTGTGTGTGTGTGTGCCTCCCCCCTCCTCTCAGGGGCAGGGGCACCTCGAGAGGAGATGAGGAGGGAGGATCCAGCATTCCTAAAACAGCAGCTCTGTTATTTGACTGGGAAGAGGCTTACCCCCCCCTCTCACCACCACCATCACCCCCCTTGTAGGAGTCTCCTTTTCCACATCTGGCAAGGCTCAAGAATCGCCCACCCCTCCCCTCTCTCTCTGGGCTGCTTTCCCAACTGCACCAAAGAGGAGCTGAAGGAGATAAAGTGTTCCAAGCCAGATCCAAAGGCGGGCTGGGGATTTGGGGAGGGGGCAAGACAACACCAGGCATGTGTGTCAAATGGTGAATGTTGGAGAGGTGCCACTTGTGATAAATTTGGGGGGGGGGGAGGGAAGGGGAGCTGTCCCAGAAAGGAGGCGCTGCAAAGCAAAAGCAAAATAATAATACAGGGCAAAAGGCCTTAGGTTCCCATCACTTTGCATTTTCACTTGTGTCCTAAAACAAAACAGGTGTCTCAGAATTCGACCAAAATGTTACTATTTGCCATGTCCCCCCCCCCCACTTTGAGATTAACTAGCAACACAAGTACATACCTGTGCATGGACGCACACTTACACAACCCCGCCCGTCTTCTCATCTAGGCTAAGTGGTGTAACTATCATTCACAATTTTGGAGTAGAGCTGATCAACGCTGTTAAGATGGGCTACATCGCAGATGATACATCTCAAAGCTATTATTGTGCTAACAGTAGCGGGCTTCCCTCAGCAGAAGGAACTGTCCAAAATTAGGCAGCTTCTCACCATAAACAAGGGTGGGACTTGGGTCAACCCACATTCCAAATGCATAGAGCAGCGATCACTTAGCGTGGCAAGAGAGCTGGTCACAATATGGGTGTTTTTCATGGTGTTGACTCAGTAATTGCACAGCTGCTACACAGAATCTAGACTTGTTGAACTATCACATTTCCCCAAGCATTCTAATAACATCGTAGGGCAAGCATGATTTTCCTCCCTGCTGGCAGCTCACCTGTGATTTGCAAATGCCTCGTGTTGCGTGATTGAACAAGTGTCCCTGGTAACACTGTGGCACTGTGGGTAATGAGCAACTCTATTTCCATCCATCATGGCCACGCAATTTTGTGGACTTGCAAACTTTCTATTTTTATGTTTCCTACATAGGCTTTGTACACATTACTGACTTAAAACACAGCAAGGTCCTTTTCTTTTCCCACAAGTTGGATTGAAGCTGGTTTGCGGTAGGTGCGATGGGGACACACAAAAATGTAATTACGTAGAAAAGAAAGGAGAAAGAGCAGACTGTGGCTAATGTCTTTTGTACACTGCTTCCCAAACCAATGGTGAGAGCACACTGGATGCAGAGTAAATGGGAATGTGTGCATAGCCATTATTAGCATCCGAGTGCTCTTGTGCCATTGAACTTGCATAATCCTTTTATTTTTCAAACAGTGGCAGCGAGTAGTAAGGTTGCTTGTCCCTTTCTCCAGCAATGCCCCATTAAAGGAAGGCTCTGCTTTAAAGCAGTCTTCACCAATCTAATGCCCTACAGCTGGTCTAGGAAATAGGACAGGCCCATAGCTCAGGGGTAGAGCATCTGCTTTGGATGTAGAAGATTCCAGGTTCAAAATCAGCATCTCCAGGTAAGGCTCTCTGAAACCCAAGAGATCTGCAGTCAGTCCAAGTGGACAATACTAAGCTAGATGGACCAATGATCTGACTCGGTATAAAGAAGCCTCCTATGACTGCCAAAAAGGACTGAAGCTTTGAAGTGGCGAGCAATTGCCTCCTTGTTTTTCTGAATCACACTTGCCCTTTAGACAGAGAAACAGTGTCCCTTCCTTTATACTTTGACCACACTGGTCATCGTGGATCCTGCCAAGTCACATTGTTCCTCCCAAAGGGAAACAAAGAGAGGGAAATCTCCTCTTCAGAAAGCTGCCACCGCTGCAATTGGGCTACATTTTGACTGAAAAGCAGCCCAGGCTGCACAGCTCTGAGATTATTTCTCCCCTCGCACACCAGCTTCAAGCACTTTTTGTACCTGGAGAGGCAGGTAACTTGGTTTCAAGAAGGGAATGAACAATGATAGCAAGAAAACACACAAAGATCCCTGCTGGTTGAAGCCAAGGGTCCGCCTAGTCTCTTTCCAGCTGTGTCCTGCCAGATGCTTCCATGAAGCCACCAAAGCAAGGCATGAAAGCAACAGCCCCTGCCTCCCAGTTTTGTCCAAAGTGGCAGCTAGTATTCAGAGGTATACTATACGGAGGCTCTGTTTAGCTGTTATTGGATGCCACCTACAAGCCAAAAACTATTGCTATATTTGGTCCTGTTGTTGTTGTTGTTGTTTAGTCGTTTAGTCGTGTCCGACTCTTCGTGACCCCATGGACCAGAGCACGCCAGGCACTTCTGTCCTCCACTGCCTCCCGCAGTTTGATCAAACTCATGCTAGTAGCTTCAAGAACACCATCCAACCATCTCATTCTCTGTCGTCCCCTTCTCCTTGTGCCCTCCATCTTTCCCAACATCAGGGTCTTTTCCAGGGAGTCCTCTCTTCTCATGAGGTGGCCAAAGTATTGGAGCCTCAGCTTCACGATCTGTCCTTCCAGTGAGCACTCAGGGCTGATTTCCTTCAGAATGGAGAGGTTTGATCTTCTTGCAGTCCATGGGACTCTCAAGAGTCTCCTCCAGCACCATAATTCAAAAGCATCAATTCTTCGGCGATTGGTCCTGTTAGGTAGGAGCAATACTTTGCAACTCCATACATAGAAAAAGGACATGCAAGGATCTTGCTGATGAGGAGCTGATCTATATATTCAATGGCAGGAGGGATGAGGAGAATGCAGATATGGAACCATGTGTATGACTGCTTCCCTACATTAAAGCAAACAGCCATCTTAATGTGTGTTGGCTTGGCGGCAATTCTCCTCTAATATAAAAGTTTTTAGATACTAGCCTGGTGGTGGTACCATGGCCCCATTTCGTCAGGAGCAGTTCCCACCCCCCAACTCTACCATTTCAAAAGTAAATCTCAGAAGCATGAAAGATGAAGGAAAGCACTGTAAGGAGAATCAAGAGGTATGCCTAGCTGTCTTGCTAATCTGAGAACACCCATGAACTTATTCACTTGTGAGCATGTTTGTGCACATGAACAGAGATCTTGCAAAGAGAAAGTAGCCATCCTGGTTAAAGCTATGAGATGCTGTTAGTTTATTCCAGGCCAAACCAAGAGAACTGCTGGAAATAGACCGTAATAGTCTTAACAACACTGAAGTTTCAGATCTCTTAATCATTCCTTCTGGGAGTGCAGCCAGGCTCTCTGTGAACACTCTTACTATAAAACAACTTGGCCATTCGCTACACAGGAAGGTTTACAGCTCTGTGTAAGGTTACATGGCCAGTATCTCTTATACAAGAAACGTTTCCAAGCACCCTGCGCCAAGGGAAAACCTTTTGAAGGATACGCTGTTTTACGGGAAGCTTGCAACCTTTGGCACCAGAAGATTTAGCACCTCATCTTAGTAACAGAATTGTACAATGAAACATAAATAATGAGGCTAAATGTCTGCCAGACTGTCAGCAACAGTGTCTTTGCATCTCTTTAGAAGCGATGGGAAGCCAGAGGCCACAATCATCAAGTGCACAAGAATTTGTACAGGGCATGGCTTCCTGCTATCGCAGGTGATGGGAACTGTTCCATTTATAGGCTGTGAGACGTTTAAGAAACATGCTGCCCTCAGCTGGGCATTACAGGGAAGTGTACATCATTTCACCACCTGCAAATGCAAGACAACACACCCCTCCTCCAGTATACAGTACCCTAAGACAAGTGCACAGAATCCTTTGGTAGAGCTGCAAACCCACTAGACAGCAGGGTTCCCCCTGCTCTGTGCTTAGCTTTGTGTGTAGGGGAAAAATAATGAGGTCTTCAAGAGTGGGAGACAACATAGCTGAAGCTGAGCAAGGCAGAGACCCGATAGCTAAGGAGATGGTAATGACATTTGCCCCTGTGCATTTGCCTCTTCCCATGGTCATTTATATTTTATTTTAATTATTTGTATATTAATTACAGTATTCCGTTTTCAGAGGATCGACTGCAGATGCCCCCCCCCAAACAAACCCTAACTCCTATTCCTTTTAGCGGTTGCCAAAGTGGAGAGAGCTCTCCTCCCATGTCTGAGAACTGGTGAAACAAAGTCTGGAATTTGGTGTTGCAGGAAAAATAAATGCAGAATTGTAGTTTATGGAGGCTTGATAAAATAAATTTGCCAACACCAGGTGGCCCTCCAGACACCCAACTGCAGTTTAGATCTTATCAAATTCATAGGTGCTAATTCATTGAAAGCAGCTTTCTTGCAGTATGGGAATAAAAATGTTACATTCAATTTACGTATACTAGAAATTTCTGTAATTTCCTCAGCTTAACCTTAATGTTAAACACTGTTAGGCTGCCATTTTTGTGTTGTATTTTGTTTTGTCTTTGTGTTGTGTACCCTTAATACTACAAATCACAACAATTCATAGAAATTTTATCTAGCTCATTTTTCCAGATTCTTTTTTGCAGCCAGTGCATAGAGGGCCACACTGTGTTGTAAAACTATTACTGTCACTCAAAAGAAACCAAACGGTTTCTGCCAGAGTATTCCTGCTTGCTTGTGTGAATAAAGGTTTCAGAAAGCAGTATCTTGGGTCTCTATATAATGGCAGGCTAACATATAATGAATGATGTCTTCCACCTGAGGTTGACCGCAAACACGAAGTCTGTCTGCATATGAGACCTTGCTGTATCAGCCATCCAAGACTGCAGTGGGCATCACTTGGAAACACAGCTAAATAAAGGGATTTCTTAAGGAAACTGGCAAGAGTCTGGTCAGGTAACTACCTCTACAGTGGTACCCTGGGTTACATACACTTCAGGTTACAGACTCCGCTAACCCAGAAGTAGTGCTTCAGGTTAAGAACTTTGCTTCAGGATGAGAACAGAAATCGTGCTTCGGCGGCGGCAGCGGGAGGCCCCATTAGCTAAAGTGGTGCTTCAGGTTAAGAACAGTTTCAGGTTAAGAACAGACCTCCAGAACGAATTAAGTACTTAACCTGAGGTACCACTGTATATCTATAGCTCAGGTACCCTTGCTGAAATGGAATAAAAAATAAATTAAAAAAACAACATTCCACCTTTCTGTGTAAAATGCTCAAGGACAGCTTGCCAGACCTTCCGTGCTCTTGTGTGCAATGCAATGTGTTACAAGCGTGTGAAATGTAAGATTTTCTCCTCCTGGCCTGACAGAGATACTGCAGTAGAGTGGGGGAGATTATGACAGCCAAACTTTTCCTCTTGGACTACTTTTATTTGGTAAAATTCCAAAACCAACAACAGAATTTTTTATTTTATTTTTTTGTTTTCCAGCCCCTTCTCCCTGAATGAGCAGAAAGGCCCAGGGGAAGAGCAGCCTTCGACCCACTTGAGTTCCCTACCCAGACAGGCACAACTCCCATCTCCCCGACACCAGACACAGCCATCTAGCCATACACCATCCAAATAGATGAAGAGGAAAAAAAGACTCCCACTTCAAAACACAAGGAACAACAAAAAGAAAAATCCAAAAAAGATACTAAAAGACAACGGTGAATGAGCTGTGGGAAGCGTCTAGGTAGGGGGCGCACCTTTGCCAACTGCTAGCCATTACTCAATGGGAACAACTGGCTGAGACCAGTACTGGGTTGGTGAATCCAAGCAGAACCTTATGTCATCAACAGCCAACATTGCATCCACAAGTCCCTTAGCGAGATGGCTTCAGTTCAGAGAGATTCCCCACTTTCACCCAGGCGCGTTGCTACTGCCTCTAAAGTGTTACAGGGCAACTGGCTAGGGGACCCCAGCGGCAGGTGGGAAAGACTCCATACGCTAGCACGGAGGAAGGAGCTGCGAAGTATCTCCTCATCCAGCTAGTGGATACGGGTGAGCTCTTCCACAATCTTGATCAGGTCATCCACTGTGGCTTCCCTCTTCATTCCGCTGCCATCATCAATCTGAAATAAAAAGAGGCGTCAGAAACCACCTGTGGAACAACAGTGAAGGTGTATACCGCTTCTTAGTTTCTTATTGGGGCAATGCTTTGTACGCTAACAAAAACAACGAAGACTCGCCAAGTTTAATGGTATTTGCTCCCACGCTAGTGAGCACAGCATTATGGCCTCTCAACAATGAGAAAGGCTGTCCCAAGAACTTCTAACAGGTGATTAGTTTTCCCATCCTACCTGTAGATTAGCCACAACTTCTTGCATCTTGGGTCGGCTGATGTCCAAAAAGCTTTCAATTAAGTCTCCATCAATAAATCCTGTAGCTGGCTCTGTCTTGCGTTCTGTATGAAATGATCTCCAGGTACAGTCATGAATCAAGGAAACAAACCATTTGGCAACACCACCCTTAAAAGAACAAACTCTTACAGATTCTCATGCTCTTCACGAACAAAAATGGCATGAGTAAACACATGACAAAAGTGGTGCAGTGTAACATTGACTGACCTTCCTATAATTAATTGGGACACCTAAAAGATTGTATCACTGCTTAAACACCCAATCGATCACTGTGGTCTGCAGAAAGCTTTCTGCAGCTACCATCTTATTTATTTCATAAAGTTTATACACTGCTTGATTGTAAAAAACAAAAAAACCTCAAAGCAGTATACAAAAAGTCAGTAAAATCAAGAAAAAATTGTAACCCTACCTTTAAAAATACATAATGTCTTTCTATATGTATTGTTGTTAGCCGCCCTGAGCCCGGCTTCGGCTGGGGAGGGCGAGATATAAATAAAATTTATTATTATTATTATTATTATCTTATTCATTGCACCCCACTCCTCTCTTAGTTAAGGCTTCCTTTTTGTCATTCCTCATCTTTAACTCTGGTTGCTATCTATGCTCGGACTGCCCTGTCATGTGATGTTCACTTTGTTCATCTTCCTTAGAAAGATTTTTAGATCTCTCTCTTCGACACACATCTCTTTTAAGTCCTTTCTCCTCTTCCATTCTTATAACCGTGTTGGTCATTTGGGGTTCAGATTACATTCATGCTCCTTCCCTTCCTCCCCTCCCCATTCTTTCATTTATTGCTATGTGTTGTAAAGTCTGTAGGCAGGGACCAGCCTTTTAAAAATATCCTTGTACTGCGTCTAGTATGTCAGTTTGCATTTCTTGGTACAGAAAGTACTGATCTGGTGTGTAGAGATCTTTTCCTATTCTAATTAATTCAAGAGGGTTCTGGAAGCTTCTCTGTGTGAAAGAAACAAGCAGAAGGTTCATGATTTTTCGGTTATTCAGAGAAGCTGAGTACAGCTGGCTTAAACTGGTTCTGTTATCTCTTTCTGTCAAGGACATACCGACTATATAATGAGGCCACTAGGCGCCTGGGTTTCACTCTTTTCTATCTCTCTTTCCTTCTGGTGTGATGCTCTGCATATAGCATACTTAGTGTTAAGGTTTAGTCTTACTGTAAGTTATTGTAAGTTTAAGTCAAGTCAGCTGCAACTGGATTTCTTCTGGACAAGGCCAATCCTGAATGTATTGGATTTGTGACCATTATGCTCATTTACCTTCAGTAGCAGTAAAGCTCTGCTGGATGAAAGATTAATTGCCTCTAGTCTATTTTTGGGGGGAATCCTGCAGCGTGTTTAAGTTCTTTTACTCTGCTAACCATACGTTGGAATCTGCTCTAGTTCAATATGCGTGGAATTTATGACATAGTATTAAGCATTTTGCACAATGAATAGGACAATGGTGAGACAAAGAAAGGATATAAGGAGTGTTCGATCTTTCCTACACTCTTAATGACTTTGTTAAGTCGGTTCTGCACATCCAGCAGGAGATTATACCAGCTTTCTGACAGCGAAGTCACCAGTCCTATGGAGAAGGACAACTGTTAAAACGATATTTTTAAACTGTATTCAAGAGTTATCATTTCAATCTCCACCTAAGGACTTTGAGGATGCTGCCTAATTTAAAAGCTGAACTACAAGGGAGGGAGGGAGGGAGGGAGGGAGGGAGGAAGATTGGACAATTCAGGGAGCAGGAGAGATCAGACAGGCAGCAGTTTTTCCTTTGTTTGTCTTGTGCTTTTTGGCTACAGCAGTTTGAGACATAAACCAGGGAGGGAGGGGGAGCAGACAAATCACAGATTATAAATGTTCCAATAGGAAATAATGGAAATCATCAGCTTGTTATGCAAATGAACAATTTCCTGGGAAAGCATTGTGTTCAGATAGCAGGACGTGCATGTATATTCTTCACCCAAGGTCTCTATTACTTCAATTCCTTTTACTAAAACTCCAAGTTAGCAGTAGCCCACCCCATCCCCATATTCCATATCAGCAAACAGTGAATGGGACATTTTTCATTACTACATGGAGAGATAGAAGGTCCCTGGCTGGCTCTAACCTTACCAATCATTCCATTGACTGTGCCAAAAAGGACTGAGCCCTGTGTTGGTGTGGATGTTTCACCCAGATTCTGCATGACCAGAGACCCATGACAGAAGACATTGACAAACTCCCCCAGGTGGAACAGCCCAAACTCCTGCAGATGCTGGCGCTCCTCATCAGTTGTGGCAGCACTGCAACACAGAAAATCAGCTAGGAGAAATGACAGGGCAACCACCACATCTCAATTCCCAGGTGTAGTTGCCACATGCATGCTGCTTCAATCCATCCTTTTGGGGAGGCATCTCACCTGTCTTTCTGGCACACAAACAAGTTAAATGCATTCTCTGCCCCTAAGAAGTTGTCATCGTCCAAAATTTCCACAGCACTCATCCAGTTTGGATTAAAGTCACGAGCGATCTAAAAGGGAAGGATAAGTCATTTGCTGTTGAAATTCATTATATTCCTAGCACAATCAAAACTGCACTGTAGCTATAGGATCTTTTGTACCCCAAAGGACAACTAATAATAATGGGGTGAGAGGCAGGACAAAGATAGTGGAATGCAGCACAAGAAAGACTTTGTGTGGAAGAAACCAGCCTCAGCAGAATATGTATGCATTTATACATGCATGTAAGTATGTGGTTCCAATCTCTGCCTCAGGCAGAAAATTCTAAGCTACTGTTAATCATCTTTAGACAAATATTTATTCATTCCACAAATGTGGCCAATACTGAACTCCAAACTGCCTTGAATATGGGGTGAAATGAAGAGGGCCAGTCAGCCCAATATACTTGGCTCCTGAGGTGGGAAGTCCATATGATGCCTCCCTTCCAATAATAAGCACACACTGAATTGACAATTTAGTTGCCTTTAAAGACTGAAATCCAAACATCTGCAGCCTGAGGCAGACATCTTACACTACTCAGTGATAAGGCCAGCCTTGGTCAAGTAGGCTTGACAAGTCAAGTTCAAAACTCCTCCCTTTAACGCGCTGTCGTGAGAACACCGTGGCCAAAAGTCATGAAAAGCTGCCCCTGTTCCTGTCAAATGTTATTTTCTTTTTTGAAGCTCTTTATGAGGGCCTCTTGACTGCTGTACTCAATAAGGTAACAACCATAATCAATACCTCTTCAAAGTTCCCTTCCATGGGCTTATAGGCAAGCAAAAGGACAGAGCGCATTAGATCTCCAACTAAGATGAAGTCTCCCTTCGTCTTCACATAGAGGGCCATGATGTTGTTGTAATGATTGCATTCGGTGCGAAGCTCCTTCTCTGCTGTCCACTCATATAGCCGCACCTGGCAGAACAGAAAGGTGTATGTCACAGCTGAGACAGAGCCAGGGACATCACAACAGGGTCAGGTGCACTCCTGCTCAAATAACCCCAGCCCTGAAAGACATGGATGCGAAAGCTCTTGGAAGCCTTACCGTGCTGTTTATGCTAGCTAAGAGTTTTCCATTGAATTCCACCATGGAATAAACAGCTCCTTTCACTTCTTTCTCAGCCAGGCTCTGCAATTTACCTAGGATACACATCAATACAACAGTACTTAAAAAGGGCATGTGCTGCCCACATCTCAATGAGGAGCTAGACTTAGCTATAGCCAGAGCATTATTATGGTACTGATAACACCAAGTTACAAGTTAGATCCCCGTATGGGACAGCTGCCTATTCCTGCATTGCAGGGGGTTGGATTAGATGACCCTCAGGGTCCCTTCCAACTCTACAGTTCTATGATAGACTGGCCTTGGAAGCGCTGCATGCATGCATGTGCTTAATGTTTCACTATAGGCACAGTTTAGTGGTGAGATTAGGAAGGTCTGTGCCACAAGATGCAGCCTCCTCCATTGCTTATACCAAGTTCTTTCTATATAAGAAACATGAGGTCTCTGAAGTGGGAAGAGGCCTAGCCCTGTATGGCATTGGTGTTTGTTGGGATGGGAACTGCTATAGTGATTGCTATTTCTCTGCCTCTCTGAATGCTCTATCCCACTCTTGCAACACTAAAATAGCATGTCACTAAGGATCAACAACAGTGCTTGACATTTTCTTCAGATTCATGATTTTAATATGTTGTTTGTCTTTTTCGTGCAACATAACAACTTCACAGTAATTTCATCAACAGCTTTCATTTCTCCGATGAAAAAGAAATCCTTCTGTGGCACAGTTAGCATATAACTATTGTCACTTTATTTGTACACGTGTCGCTCAAAATGATTCTCAACACCACATTAAACTTACCCATGCAATCTCCCTAAAGTATTCCCTATTGATGATTAGGAGAGACAAGATAGGTCAAGAAGCTGCTCAAAAATGGCAACAAGTTGCAATGAATTCATGTCATTGCAAGAAACTGTGATTTTAAAAAATGGTTTCCCTGATATGCTTATTTTTCCCCACTTGAAGCAATTAAGGCAGTTCTTATAACATTGAAAACTGTGTGCAAGACTTTTACAATAGAAGACCCTGGAAGCTAAAACCTCTCATAAGCAAGAGACAATTCTGCAAGCAAAAACAGCAATATCCAGAGGGCCTTAAAAAGTATGCAGAAGCAGAGATCACAATCAAGCTCATGAAGTCCCTTGGGGAATGTGAAAATGTGATTCAAACCTCCAACTCTTACCATCAGAATAGTGGAACACCACAATACGCCCCTGCTTCGGTTCGGCCTCATCAGGATACACCATAGCTGTGCCCACAATAAAATATGTGTTGGGGTCTTTGCCCAGCTTGCAGGAGACGAGGCTTAGTGCATACTCATTCTGCAGAAACTGGTGAGCATGAAGAACTGAAGACAAAAAAGTGAAAAAATGAAAGCTCAGCTGGAGCATCTAGTTAGACATAGGTAACTATGAAACGGAAAAAAATGTCTGTTCAGCACATTCTCATGCCAGCATGTGCTTCCAAGTTACCCTTCCCAGTCCCAGTTTCACATGATTAAATGCCTCTCAAAAAGCAGACTTCTCATAAGGGAAATTAGTAGCAGAGGAGGATTACCTTCAAATGTATGCTGATCTATGATGAGTAGGTTGTGCACCTCTACCTCTTCACCAAAGGAGGTCTCATGTGGGGCTGTGCTGCTAGAGAACAACTTGCTGGAACTCACACTGCTGGAGAGGGCCTGAAACATGAAGGGAAGAATAATTCTTTCAAACTACTTCTGGAGGCCATGGAAACGGAAATAACCTAACCCCAATGAATGAAGCAAGCATATCCTTTCCTTCTGACCATGAACATACATCAGAGATCAAGATACACCAAGCATATGAAGAATAGGACCATATATGGATTGGAGGGGAAGAAGGCAATGGAAAGGGTCAGGGAGAATTAAGTAGCAGATCTGTATTGCCAGGTTTCCTGTTTACTGAAGAGGCACTTGGAAATTCGCCTAGACGAAGGGTCAAAATCCCCTGGGGATCTGTTCATAAAAAAGAGAAACTTAAGTAAAGTTATGAGCAGATCCCCAGGACATTTTGACACTAGAAAACTAGGAGACAAAGTTTGAATAACTGAAGGTGCCTCAATGTGTTGGGCAGCCCAAAATATTTGTTCCTAGCATAAAACAGAGACATTGAATTCAAAAGCCACACACAACTATCCACTCAAATTATACTATTGTGAAAGGACAAGACTAGCCTGCTAAAAGCACTCAATCTCACAAAAGCAGGAATGATCAGAATGCTAAGCAAAATAAATTCCCTCTGATGTAGCTGCAAGAAATCATGATACCAATGCCAGCTGCTTGCATGGCATATTGCAGAGAGGTATCTGCAAGGAGGTTCCTTTCACCTGGGTGCTTGCACTGGGTCTCAGTGCAGTGGTGCCTCCACTGGCATCCTGAACTTCAATGCGACTGGAGAGTACGCCAAAACACTGAGATACTTCCTGATAACAGATCTTCCTGCATGACAAAAAGGGACACATAGGTAAGGCAAGAATAAACAAAGCTACAGCTACTAATACACTCCTACCTATGCTGCTTTCTACATTGTCACAGGAATGCAGACAGAAATGATATCACTCTATCCCACCCCTAAAACCTCTCTATTAGAGCCCCTGGAGGTACCCTTTTCTCGCTTTGCTCACCTGGGTGACTCATAAAGGGGAACAGTACGGATGTGCAACTTCTGAATTTCATCAATGGTGCCAATGGTCAAAGTGCTATTGTTGGCTAAAGCCAGGCTGCAAAATAAGGACATATAAGGCATTTCACTTTAAATTTAAAAAATTGTTCTTCCACCACTATACATAGGGCCTCTTGAATCTAGGGTTCCTATCCACATAGCTAACTAAAGCAATAAAATAACCCACAGTTTAAGAAATGCATCAGTGCTGGTATTTATCCTACCAAGACTTGCAGTAAGTTAAAAAGATAAGTATCATAGCAAAAGAAGTAATATGTGTTAAATGAGATTTCTTGCTTTACCAAGGACTTCCTACACAGACATCAGGAACAAATAAAGCATGTGGATAGTAAGAGGCAGGGGAAGGAAAGTTGTGCAGGGAGTGGAATACAATCCTTGCATTGATAACGTAGACTAGGGATGCGGAACCTATGGGACTTCAACTTCCATCACCCCTGACCACTGGTTATGCTAGCTGGTATCAATGAATCAAACAAAACCTGAAGGGCCACCAGTTCCCCATGATAGATAAACCTGTTATAGGGGGGTTGATTGTGAAAAGGCAGAGTGACTGTGGTATTGACACCAAGTTTGTTTCTTCTCTTCTCCCAACAGTATTCCCCATCAACCTGTCTTTTTAGCTTCCGAAACTTCCTTTGGAAAGCCACAGTAAAAGAGAACATATGCACACACAATGCTGAGGCATAAACACCAACCTCGTGCCTGTTCTACCTCATCACTGTATTCTCCCCACTCCTGAAGGAAATTAGTTTATGAACTATCAGCCCCACTTCAAAATAAATGATGCAAAGCACTAAGGAGTAGCTTACCAGGCACTCTACTTATCCTGGTTACTTATCAACTTGAATGAATACAATGAAAGATTTAAAAAACACCAGAATCAGTCAGTGGTATTATAGGATGAATAATGATTTCAGGTAACATACAGTTAGATGTTGGGACTGAAATATACCATGAAAACGCAGGTGATTTATTCCAATATGGGGTGAACTAAGGTCCCTCTGATGAGCGGGGGGGGGGATATGAATACATAACGTAACAAACAAAACAAGAATCCATCCACGGCGCCCCCCAATAACTGCATAATTTCCAATTGCTTTCTGAAGATTTTAAACTGGCTGTGGGAGGAATCAGAGGCAGTTCATTTAAAAGCAGGGGAACCTATCAGAAGTTTAAAGGAGAAGAGAAGGAACAGGAAATCAAAAAGCCATCTCCTTCACACTCAAGTGAATAACCCTGATGTAAAGGATTACTTTTTGCTCATCATTTAGAAGACTGCTTTGCTATTTTGCTATTGTTTCAATACTGGATTTTGAAAGCCAAAAAGCTAGCTTTGTGATCTCTATAACGTCTAAGCAGGCAGACCCAGAAGATTGAGTATTGCCAGTGTTCATTGCTACCATATACTCGCTCTGAAACAGCCAGAAGGGAACTGCCGTGTCCACATATCAAGTAGGGCTGAGCAGGGAGGCAGCGTTGATGCTCTGTGGAAAATAGGCTTCTTAAAGAGGAGAAACAGAGCACACCCACCTGTCAGGGTACCCATCTGAGTTGAGAGGGCACATGTAGTTCACCTCCTTAAGATTGACATTGGAGAAGACCAGTTTGTGGTTGCTGCTGTATATCACAGTCGGGCGGTCAGAGCAGGCAAACACATTGGTGGTGGAGAGGGAGCGAAAGGTCCTTAAAACAGTGGGCTGGGTTCCCAGTGTCACTTTCTTACGATCACTCAGCAAACCTGTTGTGGGAAAGTATAGCAGGAGGGGTTACCTACCAAGAGAAAGCAAGGGGGGAAATAAACTAGCAGGAGTGTCACTGCTGTTTGTCCACCACATGCAGATTAAGCCACTAAATTCTCTCACTCGGCTAAAAAGTATCAAGACCACTGTGTCTTTTCACTTTCCAGAGAAATCCATTCCAGACAGAAAGCATAAAGTTTCCCTTAAAACAGCTGCCCAGAAGAAGCAGGCAACAGTCTCTCAGTATAGATATCCTGAGTAGATTGCAGTCTTTTGGGGGAGAATCTCCCAAATGTTCTATTCTCAAGGCCAAACCAGATTCTAGGAACAGAACATCTGCAATTAGACACCCGCTGTGTTTGTTTTAAGATAAAAGTGTGTGGGAGAGAAGGGGATCTGGGTAAGAGTCAGGGTGTTGTGTGTGTGTTAACCCTTTCCCTGCATGCTGCTTTCCTTGTTTAAACTCTTTCCCCCATTGGGGCCAACATACACATAGTGTATTAGTATTTGCATGCTCTGTGGGGCATGCACCATTTTGGGGATGATTTAATGTACATAATTGAAATGAAGCAAATGGTGTAAAGGGAAATGGTTGAACTGTTTGGCAGCAGCTGTCACCTTCAATAACAATGGCAACCTACATCATCACGAATCTCTGGATGTCATATCTAAGTTGGCCCTCAAAATGACTGTTACAGAGAAAGAAAGTTTGAGGAGGAGGAGCCTAAAACCTCACCTGTCTCAATGTTCAGTCCAAAGTAGAAGAGAGCCCCATCTCCCAGGGCACAAAGCAGGTAATGGCTATTCTCAAAAGTGGTCATCAGAATGGAGCGTGGGATGATCTCTGCAGAAAGTGGAACAGAGTTCGTTCAGATCGCCCTTAGCAGTATTTGCCTTTCCCAATATAGAAAACACACAAGCCGCTCATACCTCCTCCCAACATCTCCTTGTGTAAGAGGTCAAACGAGGGCAGCTTAAGAATACGGGCTGAGATGTCAGTCCAAAGGCCAATAGCGCACAGAGGGGACATGCCACTGGTGTCTCCCAGGGGAGTGATGTCCAGGCAGGCCACTTCATGCTCCATCTCTGTGCAGCTGACAAGGAGGAAACATGTCAGTATTACAGTGAGTCTAAGAGAGTCAGCACAAAATGTCCCAGCTGCAGTTCACATGCACCTTATCTGCTTGAGTTCCTGGGGGTGGATCTCTAGATAGTACAACACTCTCCCCACAGCCACCACCACTTGACTGCTGTTACAGGAAGCCACACTGATGTTCTTCCCATTTGGCTCTTTCCATTCACTTGCAAGGGCTTTGGGCTCCTGAGTGACAAGCCGTACTGAAGCAGATGTTATCTAAAGAAAGAAACAAAAATAGGTATTTCTTCCTGACTCAAAGGAGAGTTGTTTTTAGGCCTCTGTCCATGCATCACAGTCCTGATATTTCACTCCTGATAGGATGCATACTTTAAAAGCAGTGGTGGCTAACTTGTTGCCCTTCCGGTCCCTTCAGCCCAGCCAGCATGGCCAATGGATAGAGATAATGTGAACTGTAGTCCAGCAACAATCAGAGGGTGAGAAGTTAGCCACTCCCACTTTAAAGGTTTTATCTTCAAGAAACGCTTGCTTGTTACCTGGATTAGCTGCTGATGGGCTACATTGCCACAGAAAAAGGTCTGCTGATCATCCACAAATCCTGTCAATTCGGTCTCCTCTACTTCCTCCCCATTCAGCATCAAAACCCTGCAAAACGTAGGAAGACCTGGTCAAAATTATCAGCAAAGACATACAAATTTTCAACTCCACTTTCAGCCCTACAAAACATCAGCATTTCTCCTACCTGGTTTGACCCACAAAAGACAGCACTAAGGTATTATCAGTTTCACGGTGTGAGTCTGACCTCAGAGGCCACAATCCTGCAGTGCAGAGACATAAAAAGATATTTTACCAAGAGAACACAAAAGACCAAGGGATCTTGTAACTCAGAAGCCGGCACATTCTCCTGCCTCACTACTTCTAAAGCACCATACAGTGTTTACCCTGTGCCAACTATTCTCAGTTCTAGACTAGAATAAATTATACAAACCATTATGTAATCTTCTCCCAGTCTAAGATTTTAGCCTCGAATACAGAACAAAGGTAAAGAACATGATACAGAAGGTAAAGAAAGAAGAGTAAAGAAAGGCAACTTGAAAGAAGGAACAGAAAAGCATTGAAATATACAATCGTATCTACCCAAAACCTGCTGTGTAAGTCTTCACTAACCACTTGCCCACCATTTTCTAATCTTTTCTGGACACCCATGAGGGCTAGAATCATGTGTTTGCTTTTATTTAGCGTGAAAAGCTCATTCACAAAATTTCCTATGTGACAACATTGGCATATTGCTCAAAACACTTTGAGCAATATGCATTATCCTCACTTCAGAGCGTGCCACAAATTATTAATTTATATCATGATGACACACCTTTAATCCCTGGGAGATCAATGCTGGCATGTTCATGAATCCCAATTCCATTCCGGATGATCCTCAGAGAGCCCTCCTTAAAAGCACCAGAGCAAGTAACCAGCTGGGGAAAGCAGAGAACAGCCATTAAAACACTCTGACATTAATAATGGCCATATTAAATGGGTGACATTGCATTTAATCCAATTCAGTTCTTGAAGATAAGGAAGCTTTTCCTACAATCTACCAGAGGCATTTAAGCAAACCTCTGAAGGGAGACAATATATTACAGCCTCTGTAGGAAATAAAATATATTTCCAGAATGGACCCACTACTTAGGGGGCTAAGTTAAAGTTCTCAGAAATTGTCTCTCTACTTTAGCACATTCATGGCTGGAGAGGAGCAACAATTTTCAATCTATCATCAGATTAACTAGACAGTGCCCTGGGTCACATTTGGAAACCTAAGAAACTGCCATGTGCACACAAGACACCTATTCACAGAAGTAAATCTGGCGATGGTCAGAAATTCCTCACCTACCACCACCATACAAAAAACATACCAAAACCCCTAGATCCTTTAAAACAAAAACAAAAAGAGGCAAAAAAGGAGGCAACCTTTGCCTGCAAAGGGACCCCCCCTCAAAAAAATTCTTTTTAAATTAAAAACTGGGAAGGGCATGGGGTCTCAGTAGGTGTATGAGCACACTGTGATGCCCATTGGATAGCATGTCATGGTCAAGTCCATTTTTATTGTATATAGCCAAAGGCCTTTACAAAGGACAGAAAATAAAAGGAAAAGTTTCCTCTAAAATCATGCAACGTAAGGATAGCATATCAGACCCTTGTTCAAAGTTCTGTTTAGCCACTGGATGATCATGGGCTAGGTCATGTTTATCAGCCTAACCCACCATACAGGGTTGTTCTGGGGATAAAATGAGGGAGGACCTCAGTTATTCCTCTGAATAACTTAAGAGGAAAGATGAGATTAAAATGCAGCATTATTTTTTAAAGTACACAAAACACCGCTCCTAGTGAGGTCAGACATTTCATAGGGAAGGAAGAACCAAAATTTACCTGCCCTTGGCCTTGCCTTTCAAGATCTACCACACACATGTCCACAATGGGGCCAAGATTGGTGAAGGTTTCCATGGCGACAACATATGATCCTTGCTCATTACTGTCTACGTTGAGCTAGGAATGAAAATAAGATTAAATTTCTCAAGGAAACAAAAATAGAACAGAGCCCGCCAAAAATACTACACAGAGCTCCAAGAGATGATGGAAATAAATTCAGTGGTCACCCGCCCATAGCATTTAAAATTACATCTGGTAGAATATAGCTGAGCAACTATTTACAGGTGAAAAATTCACAGGTTCACTGAGGGCTACATTTTACCTTCACAAGTTGGGAGTCCCCAAGCCGAGAGCCAACAAACACAACGCCATTATCTAAATAAGTCAGGCATTCAGCAATGGATGTCTAGTTGAGAATAAAATACAGAAAAAGTAAGTCTTTTTAAAACATTTATTTACGCAGTTAATTACTATTTATTAAAAGTATTTTAAAATTATTGTTCTGCCCCAAGGGGCCCTCAAGGTGGAATACAACTTTAAAAGTACTTTGTTAATCTGCTTATATTTTACAACAAATGAAGAGAATTGCCAGTCTTCAGGTTCTGAAACAAGCTAGTGTGGTGCTGCAGACAGAACCTGGAGGTCTTCTAGAGGAAACCAAGATTCAAATTCTCGTGACCATATAACTCGGTGAACAGCCTTGGAAAAGCATGGACTCTTTACTTGGCCTAATCTACCTCACTGGATTTTTGTGAGATGACTAGGACTAGGATACAAATGTTATAATAAATAAAATAAAACAAAGAAATGAAAGCACAATTAGATCTAAGACAAATCCTCTCACAGAGACAGAGAGTCACAACTGAGGGAAATCCTACATTTATTGATTCTCTAAGACAATTCTTTAGGTAACACCTGAACACAGCACTGCTTGGGTTTCTTAGGGCAAGCTGAGTGCAAATGCTTTATGAGACAGCACTGAAAGTTAGTGTTTGGAGAAAGATTCAAGCTGTCAATCTTTGCTAGGGATTCTTTCTCCACCTTCACTTTAACTGCCCAAATGGCTTTGCCAATTTGTTTCATACCAAATGCCCCAGAAATGGGAGGAAGGAATAAGAACTACCTCTCCAAGAAGCTCCACACGCAAGTCCTTGAGACTGATGCCACCATCCATCTGCTCCTCCTTCTCCAGTAGTAGCATGAAGAGGCGGCCTTCCATGTCCCCCAGAAGGTAACGAGACCCATTTGGATCCACACGGTTGTGACATACGATTGTACTTTGCTGTTTCACAAAAGAGGCATTATTTAGAACTCTTCAGAGAACCAAGATTGCATTTACACTGAACTGCTCTTTGAATACTTTGATTTCCCTCCTAAAAATGGCATCTAAAGCATTTGGGAAGCTTTAAAGAAAGTGAAAAATCTAAAAGAATCGCTTAACATAAAATATCCTGGTCTTATCCTTCTTGTGTTGCCACAGCTATTATTGGTAGAGAGACTTTAGTTTTAGCAATCTTGACTGATAGGCCATTACATTTTACTTATTGACCGTTGCGTTTACCATATGTTGCTGTGATGAGGTCAACAGAGATACCACCTGATGAGTCTCGCACATGCTGCCCCTTCAAGGTTCTGTAAAGTTGCTTTAAAACTACACAATCTAGACTGTGCCAATTCACCTGTTTTCATTTCTGTGTGGAAAATTGTGCTTTGTTGGAAGGGAAGGGAAATATTTCCCCTTTTCAAAAATCTTCACTGTCATTCATTCCCCTATCTACTGCTTAGTTAGGAAATGCCTCTACTTTCCTTAATCAGGAATCACATACTGATTGTGACAACATCACATACTATCTAGCTACATGCCCATATCACAGAAGTCAAAGAGAACTGATTTGATTAACAGCAGTGCTTTATGGGCTGATCACTGAATCAGTTTGCTCTCAGAGGGCAAGCAAAGCATTCAGGATAGGCAAATACTTGTACCTTTCTATAGCAAACCTCAGAAATCATGGGAAAGAAGGTTTTCAACACAGGTAGGTTCATAAAAATATCCCCCCATCCAATTTTGAGGTAGCCAATATAGTAAACCATACCACATTCACACACATAGTGGATGGTACTACCAGCTTTAAACAAAATATATTTCAAAGAGAAACATGTACTCACCTTGATGATGGGTGGGGCTATAGCCAAATATTTATCACCGTTGTGGTAGGTGATGGATTCTTGTCCAATGATTATAGCCCCTCCAAATGGCTCAGGCACTGTAAGGAATGTGTTTGGAACAGGCACGTGATTTTTTATTTTCTTTTTAAGCATCACAAACAGAAAAAAGGAATATTCAGCAAGAAAAGAGATTCTAGTAAGTAAGTAAGTAAGTAAGTAAATAAATAAATAAATAAATAAAAGATCTCCCTTTCCCCTTTCTTCTTATTCTGTATGGGATCCTCCCATCTCTGCTTTTTGTGCACTTAATTGTATTCTCACCTAACTGCAGTTTGATACACACAGAATCTCCTGTTGACCACAGAAAGACAGCCACCTTTTCAAGGGAACAAAGCAGTTTGTAAGTAGAGTGAAGACATACACCAAGGACTAAGAGAGAAGTAACAAACCAAGAGAGGAATTTAAGGAAGTCAACATGCTAAACATATATCTGGTTGCATAATGTTAGTGATATCTATTAGCAGCAACAAGTGCAGCTGTTATTTCACAATGAGTTTTTCATCTTGCAACTGAATTCACTTTTGGACAGCCTTATTACACCACATTAAATATAGGCTGGCAAGAAAATTAATTAAGTTTACATATTCTTTGCAGGCCTCTAATCCCCCATATGCACTGTCTATAAGATGACCCCCCAAATTTAAACTTGATAAAATAGGGGGGAAATATAGTATTATACACAGAAAAATACAGTATATCCTGAACTAGCCTTAAGACACTTATCAACTTGCCCATCCAGTTGACTCTGTAGCTTTGTCTAGGAAGTTGCCTGATCAAACAAAGGGGTAAACTGGGGGGTGGACCAGTGCACATGCACAAATTCCACCCACAATATCCTAGGGCATGTGGTTTTCTTCAGATCTTTGCACTCAGAGGTATGTTCCTAAGCATTGGTAAATCTGAATATCATCCTCAAGACACTGGATGCAGTTTGAGTCTTTATGTACTCTGGTAAACAACCAAACATAGTTTCTAAGTCTCAAGTTTTTCTTTCTAACCCACTCCTCTGTTTCTCTCTCAGAAAGCCATAGAGAGATAGAATCGTAAAGACATTCAAATCCTAAAACAAGCAAGCACCTGAAATATTCAGGAGCTATAGGGATTCCATGCTCCACCATGCTGTGTTAACACACCCACCAGAATGTGCCACTACGTTATGTCTACAAGGAAAACAAGCCATGTGTTACAATTTACAGGTTTGCCCTGTAAGTATACTGGGTAGTGCTGATGCAGCCACACACGGCTCATTTTCTCTTCCCTCTTGTAGCCTCAAAAGCCTAGTTGCTTTTGGACTTCTTGTTAAATGAGAAGCAAATCTGAAAACCATTAAAAACATTTTTTAAAGCACAGACAGAGAGGGGAGCAGGAGAGGGAGAGAAAGAGAGAGAGAGAGAGAGAGAAGAAGAAGAAGAAGAAGAAGAAGAAGAAGAAGAAGGAGAAGGAGAAGAAGAAGAATAGTAGTAGTTTGGATTTGATATCCCGCTTTATCACTACCCGAAGGAGTCTCAAAGCGGCTAACATTCTCTCTCAGTGGGGCTGAGAGACTTCAAAGAAGTGTGACTAGCCCAAGGTCACCCAGCCACTGCATGTGGAGGAGTGGAGACGCGAACCCGGTTCCCCAGAGAGAAGAGGGAAAGAGAGAGAGAGAGAGAGAGAGAGAGAGAGAGAGAGAGAGAGAAGCAAAGCCATTACAGTGTCATGGAGCCAGATTTGGAAAGGAGAAGCAATGCAGTGACTAATGCTCCATATGTCATCATTTGCAAAGCTGTACAAGAGGGGAGAACACGATGCTCTTATAAGCCACTTCAATGAATTGCAGGATTTATGCAATTTCATTTGGGCTGAACTATAAAGATGCTACAGCATAATCAAGAAAATTGGAAGCTCTGGTTCACAGAGCTTCCCCATTATATTGTACCTGATGGTTGCTATACAAGAAGCAACTGCTATTTTTTTAAACCTCTAGGCAGCTGAAATCATTAAGTCTGAGCAGTGGCTAGAGATAATTTACCAGGGCTGAAACAAGATCCTACTAGGACAGAGATATATGGCTAACTACTGCAAGAAGTAATGGGCACAAAAGGTAACAAATATGGAGAATTAGTGAGTAGGAAAGTAAGACGCTCTACTGCAACATGAATCCCACCAGGAGAATGGGAAGCAGATGCTACAAGATGACTGCAGGAGAAGATACAGGGAATATTCTTGAGAAGTATACACAGTTGACTTCTGAAATAAGAAAAAAATGCTGCTTTTTCTATACGCAGGAAACTGCAAGCTTATTTTTAAGCGTCTACAGATAAAGATATTTTATGTAGATGAACTGACCTGCAATCACCATGGAGGCTTCAGCCTCCACATTCTCCTGTTTCCAGGGTCCCTTGTTAAACTCCTTCTCACGTAAAGACACTTCATATGTCTTGACATGCCGGCCCTGGGGATCCTAGAGATGGAAACAACAGGTATTGTCATGAATGGCACAAATAAATCTGTTCCAGAGGGTTCCCCCAACCCTTAGGAGCAAATTTGAGGAGGACATAGTCTGGAGGTCCAAAACTGAGTTCTCATTATTTCAACCAAAACCTTCCATTTCTATATAGGTATTGATGAAAAGGATTAAGTGTGTTTTCTATCACTGGTGTGATCTGCATTGTCCTAGTGGTGCAGCAATAAAACTGCTAGCACATTTGCAAAGCTAAACAGGGTCCAGTATGGTTTCAAATTGGATGAGGGACTGTGTGTTGGGATCTCTGCATTGCAGTGGGTTGGACTAGATGATCCTTGGGGTCCCTTCCAACTCTATGATTTTATGCCTATGTTCTATAATAAGAACACTTTAAAAAAAAAAAGTGCAGTGGCTTGGATCCACACAACCAGTTCTACCTGTCCAAGGGATCTTTGAAATTGTGTTTACTGAAAAGCATCCATTTCACCCCACCCACTCCTGGCTAACAGTTTTGAAAAATCCAGATTTGTGACAAGGAATATGGAACCTGGAGCTGGTCATTATTCTGAACTAAACAAGGATATGACATTTTGTCTACCAAACAGTGGCATCTCAAGTGGAAGTAAAAATAAAATAACTCTGCTCCAACTTCACTACAATGAATAAGCATTTTCAGTTGGCATGCTAGCAAACCAAGCTCTAATATTATGTGGCACATACACTCTGAAGCCAAGAATGGGTACAGGGAAGGATTCTTACCTACACCAATAAGGCGAGAAAAATATGTGCTGATATTTTATTGGGCCAACATGAGGAGAGCAGGAGGTGCAGCTTGCAAGGGTTTCCTCTCTCTCTCACACACACACCATCTAAAAGTTTTATCAGGATTTTAAACTGTAACTCAACATGGAAAGGGGAAGAAGAGGAGCAGCCGATCTTAAATTAAAACCTGTAAAGGCTCCCAGTTTGTTTTGGGGGCTGGATCAGGGCTAGCTGGAAGCACCAGATAAGACAAATCAGATGAGGGGAGCCATACACAGCCCTAAAAAAATTCCCATCCCACTTTTGTAAACAATTTTAAATCCCTTATACGAGAATGAAGAGCTAAAACACATGCCTCTCATTACTGTGAAAAACATTGGCTACGCTATATTAAACAGTTTGTTGGCAGACATGTTGCCTAACAACCATTACACAAGAATGCATGGTTCATTGGGAAATAGGGCAGCAACATTATTATACTAAGCTGGAAATATTAATACTGTCAGATCTTGCTATTTTATGAATAACCCATATGATGGGAGTTATGTCTCACAGATGGCTCTCCCTACCCCCAGATGAATAGAAAGTGCCTGAACAACAATAAAGCAAGCCAACTTGATACAGGAAAAAGAAGTATCATGATTAAAAGCTTTTAAAGCAGGATTGTCACATAAGCAGGCCATTCAGTTGATATCATACGACGTAATGCAGAAAACAGATGATGATATCATATGATGTAATGCAGAAAACAGAATACCGATATAAAAAGGGACAAGTTTTGCAGTCTACAAATAAATAAAAACTGTGAAATATCATAAACACAGACAAAATGTTTTGCTTTTTACAAGTGTGCTTTGACAGATACAAAAACCTAGACATTAGCAATAGCCCTGAATCAAAAAGTGTTCCGAGACTACTGGCCACCACTTGCTCTGCCAGCAATTTCCATTATAACACACAGACCCAATATTGGTACCTGGTAAACGAAACAGATGGTTGGAGGCTGGCACCCATACAGGAACTTGACATCAATGACCTGCAGCTCCTCCAATCGTATGTTAAACGCCTTTAATTCCTTATTTTCCCGTTCCAGAGGAATGACCTTGAAGAGGCCATCATAGAGTCGCAGTCCTATCATCCTGCACTCTGGGTCAATTATACCAATTATACCTGTCTCCGAGGGACGACCAATACGATCCTAGAAGAAAACAGGGAAAACCATTTCAGCAAGCTTCATGTCTGATGTTGCAGTTTGAGTGAAATATGCAGGATGGAGCCCTCTGAAATCTATCAAATTGGCTTTTGTTCACTAGCTAGTAATTTCTTCTACTTCAAGTTTGAAAAAGTTTTTCCTACAACATACACTGTACCCTGTTTCTACTAGCACTAATATTTTCTCTGTTGGTATTCCTGTGCCTTATAATCAGTGTCAAACAAATATTGCCAGTTTAAATATGTGACAAATGAATGATGGGTTCTGCCTTTCATTGTTAAACTAGATGCTTTATATAGTAAGTTTGTGCATGCTCAGTCCATACTTTCCAATTCTGTATTGTGTTACCCCTGTATTAGCTGTATTTGAAAAAAGTACCAGTCTGCTCTTTGCCCTTTAACACAAGCAGAATCTTCTGCTGTATGACAGCTCCTCATAAAGATTGTCCTCATGCTGTAAAGAAATACTGGGCTGTACTTCTGTGCTGTCTTTCCATTCACAGATGGCTTGTTGACCCAGCAGAGGCATCTTTGACCCAGTAGGAGGCAATTTTCGCTAAGCCCCCTTTCTCATATCGATTTGAAATAGATTTGAGGAGGCCAATGAAGGCTTCCAGTGTTAGAAACTTAGATATGAAAGCTAGAAGCTAAATGACACCTTAAACCTAGGTTATGGGTGCCGCAGTGGAATGTATAAGCATGCTTTTTTATAACAAGAATAAAAAGCTGAAAATGAATGAACTGCAGCTAAAATCTTATATTCATTTTTCACTTGGTCTAGTCCTTATCTGAAGACTGCAAAAAATAAAGTTGTGGTGTGTGTCTAAGCTGCTCCAAATGCCTCCGTATCAGAGCATGACAAAACAAGCCCCAGTTCTCCCAGCAGTTGAAAAGGAGTTCATACAGCCTCAGAAGCACAACACAAGTGTTGGCATGATCCCTGGCCCCCTTCTCCAGCTCCAATGAGTGGCCAACCAGATACCTTCAAAAAGTCCACAAGCACGGAATGAAGGTAACAGCCCTACCCCTATTTCCCCTCCTGCACATACTAATCACTGTGCAAATATCAGCTTTCTGCAGGACAGAATTCGGTCATAGAGTGCAGGTTCATAATGACTGTTGGGATCAGACAGAAAAATGTATGTTTGATTTTGGACAGCATGAAAAGCTGGATGAGTAAAAAGAGTCAAATAAATATGAACATTATACAAGTGGTGGTGTAAACAAGCAGAGCTACAAGCACATGACAGTCATCGAAAGAAAATACACTGTAACAGTAAATCGGTAGAAGAAGACCAAGATTCAAACCCCAACGGAAAAGTGCTGAGGAGATGGCCTGTTCAGTTATCTACCCAGCAGATTGTTAGATGTAGCACAACAAGAATGGTTACCTGAACGGCATCGTTCCTTAGGTTGAACATGGACTACACAAAATACACAACAATGTTAAGCAGTCCTAAGCCAATCTCCCCGCTTACCTGCACGTTGCCATGGGCTCGGGTGATAATGTCAATGCTCTCCCCACTCTGTTTGTATTCAAGGATGCAGGCATTATATTTTGCTGTCAGAATAAAGAGCAAATCCTTGCTCTCCCCCTTAGGAGAAACAATACAATTAGAAAGTCTTGCCAAAAAGGATTCAACTGAAAAAGCCTCCTCAACCACACCTTGGACCAGAGAACATATTTAACCTTTCATTTATTTAGAAGATTTACACTCCACTTTTCCCACAGAAACACAAAGCAGTTTACAATTTATAATACAAATAAAAAACTTGTGATGTAAACTAATGCTTTGAAAACTCTTCATTGTGTGGTTTGCTTTCCATTTAGCATTTCTTCTTTCTATGATGGACAACAGCTGCACTGACTTTAGCCTGAGTACCTCCTGAAATTTAAAGTGTAGTTCTGTCAATTTTATTTGGATGCCAGGTAGATGCATTGTGAATTGGAAAGACTATTAAAAATTCAATCACCATTTCTGAAGGTTCCTGGAAAACCTCAGTTAATGGATGACATCCATCTTGCCCCAAATGCTCCACAAGGCATTGCTCTTTTAACAGGAAGTTCCTGGGGCTACCTGGAAGGCTAGGTGGAGTCAGGGTAGTTGCTGAAATCTTTGACAGGCTGGCAGAGCCAGATCTATCTCTTCCCTCCAGAGATCAGTCCAAGGTGGAATCAGTTCCCAGGACTGATCTCCTCAGAAGCAACGAAAAGGAAGCCACTTTGGAAATAGCACTCTTCAAAGTCCAATCACAACTATATTAAACATGAATGGACCAAACATGAATGCAGATCAGCTCATGGCAAAGTGGCATTGAGCATATCACCCTTACGTACTAAATTCAGCCTAGTCACTAGTTGTGAGGACACAGTCATACCATAAAAGCAAACATGCTTTTCAAAGGCACCCTCAAAGCAGAACTGAAACAACTCTTCCCACGTATTATTGGAATATAAGAAAAGATGCAGTTCAAACAGCTAGCAGGCAGGGCCCCCTCTGTTTTGGCTATTTTAAATTCTGAATTTTAAGTTGTAGCTAGTAGTAACACTGCACAATGGGGAGGTGCAGAGCCTATTACAAGGTGCTTACTAAGCACCAACTCTGAACAGCTACTACAAGCCAGCGAAACAAACAGCTGCAAGGAGAAGATCATGTGGACCCCGATGCCGGGACAGCATTTGGTTGCGGCCATCCAGCTCCAGGACACAACCAAAAGGCTCTGGGTGCAAAATTCGCCCGCAGCTCGTCCCTCAGAGCAATGCTCACCTTGGGCCGAAAGAGCTCCATGACGGCGATCTTGCCATACATGCCCACCTCCTTGACGGGCCGCAACCCTTCCGCAGTGACCACATAGATCTCCAGGCGGGTGTTCTTGGCGATGAGCAAGTTCAGGTCCTCCGCGGAGGTGAAGTGTCCTGGGCCGGAGACAAAACATCGCGAAGTTGCCGGGGCCGCAGGAGGAGCCGCTCCTCCCCCTCCACGCGGCCCTCCTCGCTTTGGGCTTCCCCTCCACGCACCGCGGGCCGTTAACCGCCCCCTAACCGACTTCTTCCTCCCGCGCCTCCCCTCCCCCCGCTTTTTTTCCACGGCACCCTCCCTCCCGCCATTACCGGTGACGCAGCTGTTGACGGCCGTGGGCTTCTGTGCCGTCACCACGTAGTTGCACGACATGGCGGTATCGGGGAGCGGGGCTGCTGAAGACCCGCGGAAGGCGACGGGGTGAGGAGGAGGAGGAGGAGGAGGAGGACGGGGAGGGGAAGCGCCAGGCAGCACAGTCTCCAAAGGCCACCAACCACCTCCGGCACCAGAGAGAAAGCGCCAGAGCGCCCGCGCGCCGCGCCGGGCACCACGGGAAATTTGACGAGAGGGGCTGTTGAGGCGCGCGCGGCAGTGGCAGCGCCCCCCTCCGGTCGGAGGGGAGCAAACCTCACCACTCTCCTCCGAGAAAAAGAAAAGGGGGCGGGGAGACTTCCCCCACCCCCTCCCGCCTGACTCCGTGCGGAGCGTGACTGGCCCTGCGCGCTACCGCCAACCGCCGGAGCTCGCGCTGCCGTCGGCCAATCGGCTTCTTCCCTGCCGCCTCTTGTCAGGCAGGGCGCGCGTGGCTGATGCTGTGAGCCAGGCGGAGTTTGGATTGCAGGGCGAAGTCTCTCTCGCCTTCGAAAAGGGAGGCGCGTAAAGGCAGTAGTGACAGGACACACGGGAGTCAGAAGCGACTTCGCCTCTCGCCCCTGAGCAGCCGCTGTCTCTCTCTCTCTCTCTCTCCCTCAGGAGCAGGAGGTGTCCCTCCTCGCCTCGGCCGCAGGCTCTCGGAGCATCCTGCTGAGCTTGGTAGCCCGGAGTCGCAGCTCCAGAGGGGCAGCATGCAGGTGAGACCCAGAAACGTCTGGTCTCCGTGAAGCTGAGGGAAGGGATGTTATTGCATTTCTGTCCAATTCCTCTTAAAACCCCTAGCCTGAGCGTAGGCGCTAGCCTGAGCGTGGCCCCAATTGACCCATGAGGCCCAAGGCTGAGTTTGGGACTTGGGCTAGAAAACTGCTTCAGATCCAGCTCTGCTGCCCTTGCACTGTTTCTGCCTCAGTCAGAGCAGAGAATTGGTTTTGGTCAGCTGCGGTTGTGCGATCACTGGAAAGCAAGGGAGAGAGTCCCTTCCATTAAGTCTCTGAAGCCCTGCGGATTGAGGGAAAGCATCCGAAACAGGGTAACTTGGGACTTGGGAGTCAAACTTCAGTCTCTTTGTATCGGTCCCTTGCAATCTTTATATTCTGCCTTTGTGTTCACTCAGGAATATTCAGGACAGCTTAGGATACAAAGAAATAATAAAGCAAGTATATACAGTGTTAGAAGCCCAGTCAAATGACTATGAAGCCAATGGAGCTAACAAAAGAGAGGTGTCGGAATGCTTGGGGTGGGGACCTGAAGGTTTGCAGAAGTAGAAAATATATTGGGGTGGTGGAAAACTGAACAACTCAATAAGGACGGAGGGACTGAGCATGTGATTAGTGGCCACAGGATCCCACTGATGGGGGGAGACAGAAAAACAGACGGGGAGATTGAATATCCTGAAAGAAGGCATAGCTGGCTGAAACTCTGAAAAGGGATATTCTACACTGCAACATTTTGTGGCAGCTCCCACTTGTATAGCTCTGAAGGGCACACTGGCTAATAATTATCAATTAATAATGCAGTCAGAAGACTCAGCAGATAATTAAATGCACGGAAGCAGAAAATCAGGACCAGAGTCCAAACTAGGCTACTACCCATGCCAAATGTTTGCTTAAAGTTTAACAACAGGAGTTTGACCTGATGCCTAAAAGTGAGCATGGAGAGAGCCAGACACATCTCCCTGGGCAGCAAATTGTCAATTCCTCATTTTCTTTTGGTGGGTTATGTCTCAGCTGTGACCATTTGAACCTTTTTGCATTACCTGGATGTGACTTTGGGGGCCCATAGTATATATGATTTCAGAAGATTAAATCTAAGACCCAGGAGTTACAGGGAAATATCTACTTCTACAGGGTCTATTACATAAAAATGCTGTGGAGACTTCATAAAGAAACCCTTTCACCTTCCTTCTGGCCTTAGAAGTGGCTACCAGATATTGTGCTAGAATGAGCCAGCTGCACAAACATGAAGCAACACTAGGAAAGCTGCACACATGGTTTTGTTCTTCTTTCTAGCCCCAAGCTAAAAGAAAAACCAAAAAAGCAAGTGCAGCATCTATAACATTCTGAAGACTGGACGTGGATATTTCTCAACCATTAAGAGTCTGCAACTCTTTAGGACTAGGAGGGAATATGAGAAGTGTCAGGTGATGTTGTCACAGACTAATACTGTTGCAGCTGCATGACCAGCTCTTGATGACCTAGAATTAGTTATTTGTTGCTACAGGTGACCAAATGACTACTAAATTACAATACTGTTGAATGACTAACATACTGTTACCTACTTCGCCTTCATGTTCTAAAGATCTCCGAAGCACAGTAACTGGTGTGTCTGCCTCTGTTCTGTGGAACAGAATTCCTGTCAGGCTATGACAGACACCTGCTATCTGCATGTTTGGCTGTCTAATTAGTATTGTTTTTAACTTTATCTGTTACATTCTGTGTTTTTAGCTGTTTTTGTTGCATTTGTACACCTGGTGACGTTTGTGGAAGTCAATGTAATAATAATAATGCTATAGGATGAAGCAGGCTGGAAGACTCAAAAAGTTAAATGGAAAATATATTGGGTACAACTTTAGACAAAGAGTGGACGTGTCAAAATTATGCTTTCATTGTTACATAAAACTCAGTTTTGATTCACAGCTGCTGCTCTTTCTGCTAATGTGGAGGAACAGTTTTTTCGTGGATGGCTAACAAATTCTACCAATGTAATGGTTGTCTGTGGCATGACAGAAAGCATGGAAGGTGAATGACCCAATCTTCATATTTTTTGAAAGCAATATCAGGTGGTATTGCAAATACTAATGGATGGGTGTGCTAGTTACTTTTGTGTTCTGCCTTTTCACTCTGCTGTTCAGAGGTGTTTGACATGGGAAATGCATGGGCTCAAGCATTATACACAGCTTGCATGTGTCTCTTGCAATAATTCTTTTTTCAGATATTACAACAAAATCATGAATCACTGGTACAATTGCTTATAAGCACTTGTAGTATCTGAAGCTGGTTGGACAATAATGAACTAGAAACTACCTCCATGTGGAAGGCTGTGCGTATGAGAAACTTTTGTGATGTTTTCCTATTCTAGGGTTCAAAGAAGCTAGTGAACACAATTCTGGGTTGTGCAGACGATGCATTGGCTGGAACAGTGGCTTGTAATCCTCATCTCCAGATCCTGCATGGACACAGAGTGGCATTACGTGCTGACTTGGAGAATCTGCGAGGCAAAGTGGCACTTATTTCTGGAGGTGGTTCAGGACATGAGCCTGCACATGCAGGTTAGTGGGATCAAAGTTATGGGAGCTTTGAGTCTGGGGGAGAGGGTTTCAATCTGGTTTCCCTCACTTCACTTAACACTGGCATTTCATGAATACAAAGAGAAGAGGACACCCTGTGATCCCATATTTCTGGACATCATGAACTGAAAACGTTTGTGCCACAGTTCTGGCAGCTGTACGATTCAGTTATTGGAGTTAAGATAAACAGCCACAGAACTAGAGTGTGAGCAAGATGCTCCCAAAGCAGATGCAATACCGCCATGCCTGTCTTCTTTCCTCAGGGTACATTGGGAAGGGAATGCTCACTGGAGTGGTAGCTGGTCCGGTATTCACTTCACCTGCAGTGGGCAGCATTTTAGCAGCAATTCGGGCTGTGAGGCAAGCTGGTGCAGGTATGGCATCATTTTTGGTAGATGAACATCTCTCTTGAGGGAGGAATATCACAGAATTCAAACCATCTCTCTTCTGTAGTTGGGACACTGCTAATAGTGAAGAACTATACTGGGGACCGTCTGAACTTTGGGCTGGCATTGGAACAAGCACGGGCAGAAGGGGCTTCTGTGGAGATGGTGGTTATCGGTGACGACTGTGCCTTTACCAAACAGAAGAAGGCTGGCAGGAGAGGTCTATGTGGCACAGTGTTAATACACAAGGTAGGAATCATCCATCCCCAAATTCAGAACCAACATTGTCATTGACTTAGGACCCCACTGTACAGTAGTATTACCAAAGTGCAAATAATGCTTTGAGGCCTAAGAATGTTGTAGAGTGTGAGGTGCCCATAGGCATTCCTCCCTGCATATTGTGCCTGAACTCCTAGCCACATAAAAGCATGATTCTTCACACAGCCATTCTTCTCCGTTAGTCCTGACACACCTGGCTTTGTCCCTGTAGTATGAAGTGAATGAATGTATGCTAATCTGCTGTGATCCTTTTGTTGAGAAATCAAAGCAACATTTTTCCTTACAGTTGTTTATGTTTAGGTAGCTGGGGCTCTGTCTGAGGCAGGTTGTGGTCTGAGTGCAATTGCTCGCAAGGTTACTGCTGTTGCACACTCAATGGGTAAGTGTTTAAGTAGCTCTCTTTGGGAGGTAAGCATCTGGCCAAAGGCTACGTTATTCTTTGACACCTGGCAAATCAAGCAGTCTAGCAAGGTCATGCTGGCTAAATTTATTATGCTGTCTTTTATAGGGTTTATGGTTTTGACATGCAGTGAATGTAGTGAAGATTTAAAATTAATGATCCCTGAAAGAAAGAGAACCCCAATTGTGTGGCTGACCCTTTGTGGTTAATGTATAAGATTTGGACTCAGCATTCACCATCGCCTAGTTTAACCTCCCACACAGGATTGTTGTGAGGATTAAATGGGGAGAACCATATACACCACCTTCAGGTCACTGGAGGAAAAGGTGAGGTATAAGAACTTGAGAAGAGCACTGATGGGTCAGATCGAGGACCTATCTGTCCAGCTATGTGGTCCCTAAGTTCCCAACCAGATGCCTTTGGGAATTCCATAAGCAGAACAGAGGTGCAATAAGACACTGCCACTCATGATCTCTAATAACTGGTATTCAGAAACATGCTGCCTCTGATAATGCAGGTAAAATAGCTAGCCATTGATAGCTTGATATAAGTTTAATTAATATGAACAAATAATGTTTCTGTAATTAGCTGGTGATCCTCAAGACTGCACCTTTCAATCCAAAACTACATTGCAATATTGTAGTATCATTTAGAGTTGTGCATTGTAACCGGGGGCATAAGCAGAACATACACTTTTGTCTATTTTCTTGTACTGATGCTGAAACATCTGTATGGAAGGTGGCATTTTATTTTTGCACAGGGACCCTTGGAGTTAGTCTAACCCCCTGCAGTGTTCCTGGATCTAGACCTACCTTCCAGCTTGCTGATGATGAACTTGAGCTAGGCTTAGGTGAGGAATGCGTTTCCATCTACTTCTTTAGAATGTCCTCATGAGCATTGTCTCTTTGGGACTGCATGCCGTTTGTTTTGGGACTCTGTCCATGCTCTGAATTATTAGTTGTGACCAGTTCCATTCCATCATTGCAGACATAGGGGTCAGTCTGAGGTGCTATCACCTATGATGCATGGGTATCCATTACCAGTCAGATACTAACAGGGCACAGATATGTTCTTTTACTATTTTTCTTTTGTGTGTAGTTTAAGTTCAATGGCTATATATCACTGACTAGCATGATTAGGATTTCATCAATTAGTGCCCTTAAACTCAGTCATCTTCTATTTAGAAAGAAGATAGTCATGGCAGGTGCCATAACTGATATCTGATATCTTGCTCTTTCTGTAGGAATCCATGGTGAAGCAGGTGTGCGTAGGATGAAGGTAAGTAGCCTGTCACCTTTTTGCTAATGAAGAAGTACAACCCTGCCCCCTTACACATGTCCTCTTCACAGATAACATCAGCAGATCAGGTTGTCAAAA
Source organism: Podarcis vaucheri (assembly GCF_965113315.1). Taxonomy (NCBI): domain Eukaryota; kingdom Metazoa; phylum Chordata; class Lepidosauria; order Squamata; family Lacertidae; genus Podarcis; species Podarcis vaucheri. The sequence continues at coordinate 83,254,612 of NC_138759.1, read as the reverse complement.
TAATGCTGGATCACATGACCAGTCACTCCAACGCTTCACGTGTGCGACTCAAGTCTGGTAAGTAACAATTTTGAGGCTGGCCTATATATTATTCCTTCTACTCTGAGGAATCTGGGAATATTTTTTTTCTGTGGCTATTTTTCTATAGCTGAACTGTAATATATATACAGTACAATATATACAAAAATGCTTGTAAAATCACGTTTATGTAGTGAGTTTCTATTACAATATCAGCAATTGCTGGAATGGAGATTTACTGTGTGATTGGTCAGTCATTGATCAGTAGATCCAGATGTTAGCCCAGATGGGGAGAAATAGCCATGCAGAAGCTTTTTACATCACCTTTTGCATATTAAGTATAGTGTGCAGATTAGTCTTCAATCTTACTTTGTTTTGGCTTTCAGGTGCTTCTGTAGTCTTGATGGTGAACAATTTGGGTGGGTTATCCTACCTTGAATTAAGTGTAGTGGCTGGGTCTGCTGTGCGTTGTCTTGGTAAGTTTCCCTTGTTAGAATATTGGTTGAGATTGTCTAATTCTGCATTGTGTAACATTAAAAACTATGTAAAATTACATAAATGAGGCCTGTAAAATACCAGATTGCCTAGATACCTATAAGGTGAGAAAATAATTTGGAGCATGCTTTATTGTGCAAAACTAGCATTTAATGTTCATAGCGATGCCTAGAAGTTTAGAATACTTACGATGTAGATTATATGTAGTTTGATAAAGCTCATCACATTTTACTTATTAGACCAGCTTTAGAAAAACTCATCTTTTCCAACACCCAAGGCGGGATGATTCAGAATTTGGAGCATGCTTAATTGTGCAAAACTAGCATTTAATGTTCATAGTGATGCCTAGAAGTTTAGAATACTTACGATGTAGATTATATGTAGTTTGATAAAGCTCATCACATTTTACTTATTAGACCAGCTTTAGAAAAACTCATCTTTTCCAACACCCAAGGCGGGATGATTCAGCAGTAGAGCCCATGCTGTCCAGACTAGTATGCCACAAGCTAAGAGTAGGTGCAGTGTGTAAAAAAAGAAAGAAAAAGAAAACATAGAGCAAATGGCTTAAAATGTATATAATGAAATAAATCACACACTATAAAAAAAAAGACAGGGCACCAATCAGCTACTGGGGACAGTAGCTTCACTGATCCAAATATGACAGCAGAACATTGAAACTTAATTTGGTGTATCTCCACCAAACATTATATCACTGTGGGACATCAGTATGCCATGTTCTGCACGACTGGGATATATGGGGAAGAACCTTTATGATATCAGAGGATCACACAGATGTTCAGGGGGAAAATGCACAATACCTTTCATATATCCATCTGGCTCCACCCTGGCAGAGATGTAATGTAATGTTCCTAATCATGCTTCTTAGTTTCTCTTGCTTCATCACTGCAGAGAGCAGGGGCATCCATATTGCCCGAGTTTTTGTTGGCTCCTTTATGACTGCACTGGAAATGGCAGGTGTCTCCCTTACTCTTATGCTTGTAGATGATGAGCTGTTGACTCTCATTGGTGAGTTCTTGAGATACCAGTTTTCTTCTCAAATTTGCGACTTGAAAATAAGTTGTGACTTAATTGATCAGGTTGGGGGGGGTGGTATATGTCTTGAAAATATGTATTACGTCCTGGAGGCTCATTTTCTTTCTGATAATGAGTATATTCTCATTCCAATACAGATAAAATAGATAATACAAATTACATTATTTCCCTTGATCCAAATGGCAGCATTTCCTGACAGTTTGACCAAATGTCTCCAGTTTGCTATAAGCCCAGTGATGAGACACAATAACTCCAAAATATATAAATTTGAACTTCTCATTAATAATATAAGTCCTGTCTTGTTAGACTGCCCAATTCTGTTAATGTTGGGCTTTGTTATTTGGGGTTCATAACCAGACTTTTGTGGCTTCTGCTAAGAAAAATGCTGATGATTTTTAAGAGTCCGTGTGTTGATGACTTCATGGATATGAACCAATGGTGTTGTGAAACTATCAGCAAATGTATATCACACTCTTGTATTCCAAATTCTAGATTCCGACACTACAGCTGTTGCTTGGTCACAACCTGCCAAGGTGCATGTGTCAGGCCAGAAAAGAGTGAGAGAGTCAGTAGCACCCAAGGAAGAGGAGGAAGAGGAGTCTTTTCCATTTAAAGGTACAGGCTGAAACATCATCTCTCTGAGAAATTTCTTGCCATACTGTAACCAGTTTCATCCTGTCTGCTGAGACAGTGATTCTGGCTTTGTGATGGCAGAATGTCCTTCTCTCAAGGAGCATTGAGAGTGAAAGTAATTTGGAGACACAAGCAGCACCAACAGGAGTCATCGTGTCCTGTTTGAAGGACTGGATGAGCAAAAGGCTGGTCAGGACAGTAAATGCCTTTTTGCCAGAAATGTTGGCTTTTGTTTTGCTTCACTCTTGTTCTCTCATTATCTGTATGACATATAAAACATATAAACAAAAATCCTTTCATACCCCAGTTTCTCCATCTGTAAGTTAATGATAATAGATTCCTAGGTAGTAGTATTTGCAGCATTTCTTTCTGCATATGCAAGCAATTGGATGTGTTTATCTGTGAGCTGGCCTTTCTGTTTCTGCACCAGTTAATCCATGGATATTCATGATGACTTCAGCATAAAGTGATTTATACACATGACTGGGCCATCATAGATCAAATATCACATGCAGAATGTTTCATATTACTTTATTCATTTCAAATACAGAACTATTAAGCTGAATCATTACAGATTTTCAGCTGTTTCATCAGGTGCTGAGTAAACAAGTGATGAAAAATCCAGCATGAACTGAAATAGCCTACTAATAAAGTGATATGTTTGGATAGAGTTTACCCTTACACTCACACATTATATGAAAGGGAAATGCATAGCAACATCAGTACTTGCTCTGTAAGACAAAATGTGAAACTGGGAGCCTTACCACTATTGAAATGAAATAGCTATTCCCATTTCATTTAGCACCAGCCACGCCCTACATGAGAGCAGTTCTAGAGAAGGTGTGCAACACACTGCTGAACCTACAAGAGGAGCTCAATGATCTAGATCGGGCCGCAGGTGATGGAGACTGTGGCAGCACACATGCACGAGCTGCCAGAGGTTAGTGCTCTTCCGACAACTCCTTTGCTATTTTTGGAGCACATAACCTCAGCTTGTGTTCCATTATAGACTTGGGGTTGTAAGTTAAATGAATAATGACACTGGTGTACTACTTTTCTGAAGAACAGAGAGAATATGAGCTGGATGGGTTATATATGCTGTTTGATGATATGTTGATAAAAAGTGTGTTGGAATCCACAGGGTTCCATCTTATCCCCTATGCTATTTAACATCTATATGAAGCCTCTGGGCCGTTTTTGATTGTAGGTTATTTTAAATGTTTTTAATGTTGCACTTTAAATTGTTGTAAATCATCCCAGGGTGTTGAAGGGTGGGCAATAAATTAAAATACCATAATAATAATAATATTGTTAAGCTAAAATGGAGCAAAGAATATGCTGAAAGGTACTAAATTTGTTCCGGTTCAGGAGGGAACACTAGACTTGGTGGCCTACATAAAATGCCTTCCTGAATCTTCCTGCTGCTAAAGGACTCTTCAGAGATGCCATAGACTGAATATGATAAAAAGGTGTTGGTGTGGGAAAACTATGTACTCTGACTGAAAAAAGGTTGTTGAGATCTTTTCCCTTGATGCTTCAAATTACCATACTAACTGAGACATATCTGCAGAATTGCTTTATAGGCTTAGTCTTAGTTTTTTGGGGGACCTATGTTGTTGAAAAATGCAATTGATTGCAAAATTAGTGAGGGCCCCTCCAGACATCCTTTTTATGGTATATTCATGACTATTTGTGTTCTTGATCCTAATAGAGTTGTCCCAAGCTTTGGGATGGTCACACTGCTTCAGTTCCAATCAGTGCATATCCTGTGCTGAAAACCTGTAGCTCTTTTTAACAAATGTTTAAAATGTTCATTTTTGTTCTTCTTTGTTGCATGATAGCCTCTCCAGACATCAGTAATGTGGTAGCATTGGAGAAGCATCACAGCAGAATAAATCCGCCATTTATGCACTATTACCGTGCTTAAAAACATTTTGCAGAATACACCTGCAATAAACACCAGTCAGGGGGAGCCCTTAGCCAGATGGGAGATTGTCAATTTTAACCAGTGAGTGTTGTTTCCTCAGCAATCCAGGAATGGGTGGAGTCAAAACCTTTACCACTGTACCCCTCTCAGCTGCTCTCTGCCCTAGCAAAGTTACTGCTGGAGAAGATGGGGGGTTCTTCGGGGGCGGTGAGTGTTAGAAGAATTTGTACAAGTACAAAAAGAAAAAAGTACTTTTTTTCTTTAATTCTTAAACTTTTAATAAATATTTTTTTAAAAAAAAAAAGTGTTAGAAGAATTTGGATAACCTGTTTAAGGTTGCTCATTGCTCTTATGTAAGGGTGATTGGTACTACTAGAATTTGTGTGTGTAGTGGGAGAAGGAGCAACAGTTAGGAAAAAGTAGCAAATAAGCATTTTTACTGCTGACACATAATTCTCTAAAAATGTGGCTCATGTTAGGAAACGGGGTGGGAGATGATCAGAATATTTTAAACACTTTCAGATGGAGAAACTGGGAGCTTCCTAGTTGTGAGACAAACTAGCACTACAACAAGCAACTCTTTAGAGTGCAGTACTGTTTCCCTTTCTCATCAATAAATGCTCTTTTGGTGAGAAATTAAGTTTTTAAATTATAATATCTAACATACAGAACCGGCAAATTCTCATAACATAAAAATTAAAGCTTTTACTAAATTGGAGCAAACTTGTATGCATGTAGTAGTTCCAAAATACACTGAAACTATTTCCACTGAGAAATTTAAATGTAGTCTATTCATGCAACAGACAGTTGTAGTAGAATAGACTGTACTACTTCGGAGGTGGGGCACATTTTGGAAAGAAGTTCTAGCATAAAAGGAGTATGGTTAGGCTAATTTCTACTTACAAAATGTTTTTAGTTAGAGCATCATGCACAAATGTGATCTCTTGTCTACAGTCAGAAATGCTACAATCCATTTTACTACCTCAGGACTCTAGTCCATCTCACTCTGTTGTGTTTAGAGGTCAAAAGCTATCACAAAGGGAATTCATGAAGCAACAGTGTTGGACAATGGAGACACAGGTTTATATCCCCTTTTGTCTTATACTCAGGGGGTGCCTTTGTGGTTCATTAGTCTCACAAGATGGCAGATATGCAGACAGAAAAGATGTGCCATAGACCTTGGAACTAGGGTGGGCTGTAATAATTTGTTTTGCTAGGGCCACTGAATTCTGATTTTGATCTGATAGCTCTTAGACTACCTTGACTATGGAAACTTTATTAAAAGGTTCTTTGTTAAGACGCTTATTGATAAAAAGAAGTTCCATTCAGCTTATTTTGTTAGATTTTATTGCGTTTTAAACTATTTTCTGTCTCAAGCTGTAGGAGTAGATAAGGAGAAAATTGTAATATGCTAAAGAGAAATACTGCATTTGATTATTGTATTATTACCCTAGACTTTATCAGAGATGAAACCACTTTGTTTTCTTACAGCTCTATGGACTGTTTCTAACAGCAGCTGCTCAGCCCCTACGGACTGATGATGAATTGGCAACTTGGTCAGCGGCCATGGATGCTGGTATTGATGCCATGATGCGGTGAGTGTGACCCTTACATGACTGCAGCAGAGTAATTATACATGTGTTCTCTTGCTACTTCCATCCTTGCTATATGAGTGAGACTGCCTCTACGGTGGGAGGGATGCACATGTGGAACCTACACTACTAACTGTATTCATCTGACAGGTATGGAGGAGCTTCACCTGGAGACAGAACTATGGTGAGTAATGTGCCCTAGCACTGTCCTTCATTAAGGCCCCTTCCATTCCAGCTATTTGAAGCATATCTGAAGGCACCCAGGAACTAATTTTAGGGGACATCTACACAATGTCATGCTTGAGTTGTCGCCTTGTTAATTCAGATTTACTGTTAATACCAGCATAGATGCAAAAATTCCAAAGGTATGACTTTGAATTTTTGGAGACAGTTTGTTTCTGGGGTGTTATAACACTTCTGAGGGTTGCTCCACTGCCATGCTGCCTCATTTGTGGTTTGGCATAGAAGGACACACTTGAGTCATTGCATTTCAAGGAACAGCCATGGAAGGTTGTTACTCTTGCTTTGATGTGAAGTATGGAGAAAGGAGGGTCTGTGCTCGAAGAAAATGGGTACTCTCAGACATGGTCAGATGGGGTACCATGAATGCAAAAACACAAAATTCAGGAAGGTATGAGAAGTGTCATGCTATACCATAAGTGCAGAATGAGAAGGGAAAGAAATCAGGAGAAGCACCTGAAATTTCTTTTTCTGCCATGGAGCTACCTCAAGGCAAAAGTGACACCACTTTTTTTTTGCTTTACTTAGCAGTCATGGCTTGCAGTCTTAATTATGGTTACTTTAGAATGCTTCACACATCTGCACATACCAGACACTTTACACTAGCAAATTAGTGTAGTGTTAGTTAGCACAATTTATCTAAACAATAGTTACCAACATTAACTTGCCTTGTCCAGAATGTATGGAATATTTCCCATAACATTCAGTTTCAGCAAACAATTCCAGGTGTTCAGGTTTCAGATAGGAGACTATCCCTGCCAAGATAATGACTGTCCATAACTAACCCTGATAGAGCTATTGTCCTCTTAATTATTCTTTGTCTCTTTGCTAGCTGGATTCACTCTGTGCTGCTGCTGGGCAGCTCAGAGCTCTGAAGAACCCAGAGACTAATCCACTGAAGGTTCTGACCAAAGCTGTAGAAGTGAGTATGTTAATGTACCTACAACCCAAAGTGTAAAAAACAACAACACCCTTTTGCATCATTTAGGAAGATGAGAGCAGGGAACTATAAGCAAGTTTTCTCAGGTTATAGATATGTAGTATACGTATCTGTAGTTCTGTGCATTCTCGTATTGTCCAATCAGCATAAGTCTTATCAGGCACACAGTATCAATTTCACTAGTAGTCCATCTGCAATCTGAATAATAATAATAATTTATTATTTGTACCCCGCCCATCTGGCTGGGTTTCCCCAGCCACTCTGGGCGGCTTCCAACAAAGATGAAAAATACACTAAAATGTCACATATTAAAAACTTCCCTGAACAGGGCTGCCTTCAGATGTCTTCTGAATGTCAGGTAGTTGTTTATCGCTTTGACATCTGATGGGAGGGCGTTCCACAGGGCGGGTGCCACTACCGAGAAGGCCCTCTGCCTGGTTCCCTGTAACTTGGCCTCTCACAGTGAGGGAAAAATTACCAAACACTTAAAATCATTAGGCAAAATCCTAAAGTGGTTTGTTTGCAGCATTAGGACTAAAAGGCATCACATCACAACAGAAATGGGGAGGACTAGTGTCCAGATGAGGGCTTATGGTTTCAAATTTAGAAGCAAATGAAAGCTTTTGGTGGTATCTATCTACTCTTAATTCCTTGCAAATGGTGAGCACATAGGTATCTGTTTCTCCTCTTATAATGTCTTGCTTTTTTCTGCAGGAGGCAGAGGCTGCTGCTGAGTCTACAAAACATATGGAAGCAGCTGCAGGCAGGGCCAGTTACATTGGCTCATCCCGCCTAAATCGGCCAGACCCTGGTGCTGTAGCAGCTGCAGCTATTCTTCGTGCAGTGATGGAAGGATTGCAGGTTAAAACAATTTAATTTAGTGGTGATTAATTTATTGTATATATTTATAAAAGTATATACCACTAAATCACAAAACATATCAAAGCGACTTACAACATTTAAAAGATAAAAACTACATTTAAAAAGCAAATATAAAAACTAAATTAAAAGAAAAAGAAGTTAAAAACAAGCATAAATAAACCATGATGGAGGATGAACTCTTAACTGTCTGCATAAGCCTGGCGAAATAAAAAGATTTTCAGCAGGCATTTAGAAGATGGCACAGAAGGTGCCTCCTGAAACTCTCTTGGCAGAGTATTCCAAAGGACTGGGCCAATGACACAAAAGGTTTGGTTTCTCATTGTTGTCAAATGAGCCTCACCAACTCAGGGAACACTCCTGCTGCTGTTCTCAGAGGGATATAAAGGTACCCTGGACCTAAGTTGTAGTGAAGCAGGCTAAGAGATTATTCTGCTGCCTCTATTGTATCCTCGAAGAGCCATGCAGCAGAATTGTTTTGAGTGTTCCAGAGTATGGTTGTACCAGAAGTAGCAGATGGGCCACTGGAACCTTTGGCAGCATGCTATGAGCAATTTGCACAATGATTTGGGGATAAAATCACGCAGCTCTGTAGTGCCTTGGATGTCACTGTTACTGCAACTCTAGTTGAGGTGCTCATTGCAGTACTCTGTGCGGTCAATTTCAATTTATATGGCCTGATGATGTGGACAGAACTCTTATAATGATGTGGACAGCTTCTTGCTCTTGACTGCCCATCCTGACCGGCAGAAGCTGGTTGGGTGGGGTCCTGGGTGCAGTGATACCTCCTTCCTTTGATTCAGCTCATAATTCAAGACTTGCTAAAATGTTGTATCACCATTCCTCTCCTGTGCAGGGCTCTCCATTGAATCGAAGTAGCTTCAGAATGGCAACATGATGTTCTTATGGTACCTTGCTTCTAATACTTCAGGCTCAAGAGCATCCTTGTAGTGAATAGTATCTGGTGTTTCTGTAACCCCATGCATAAGTACAGGTCTATGCTTTATATTCTTAGTTTTGAGATCATTACTTTGTACTTTATGAAATTTGGCTGTAATAAAGAGTCCTATCTTTGGAGTTGCTTGTGTTGTCACTCTGCTGCTTCATAATTTTTGCAGCAATACCTCCCCACTTAGGAGCTGTTCCTGAAGATCTTTGATTAAAGTCATGCATTGATTACATTTAACAAAACAGGAAGTTTGTACATCTGTTACTCAGCTATGCTGACTGAGGTTTTTAGACACCACCCCACTGATGAAGCCAGGGTGGGCTTTTTTCATAACAGAAGAGAGCTGTGATTTAGATAAATCTGTGGAGGATAAGATAATCCATAGCTACTAGTCGTGATGACCATAATACCTCCAGTATCCGAGATAGTGCCTCTGAATAGCAGGGGCTGGGGATCACAAGCTGGAAAGTATGGCTGTTCCCAGGTCCACAGCACTGGACTAGATGGGTCTTTAGTCTGACCCAGCAGGCTTTTCTTATGTTAGTATGTTAATGGTGGGTGGGGCTAGAGGCAAAAGTAAGCAGAGCAATGGATTTTGGACACATTTTGTTTACATTATGGACACACAATTGTCAGAGGTTTCTACGCATACACCCTCTCCATCCAGGTAAACAAGAGACAGCATTATCTTAGTTCAAGGACATACTCCAGCTAGGAAAAGCACTCAAGGAGAGCATGGATCAAGGCTGGTGATGAGACATGGCCAAGGGAGATGCTTCCATTTGGCTCCTGGCCCTGAGGTTCCCTAGCCCTCTATACAAAGAGGATGCTCCTTTGAAACTACATTTTGTAGACAAAGCTGTTTCATGGGAATAGATAAGCTTATATTTGACTTGGGCTAATCACTGTCCTCAATAAACCAGGTTTGTACTAGTGGCAGTAACTAAGGAGAATGATATGTGCACACATATATACCCAAGTAGGAAAACAGAAATATTCAGACCTTAGAAATATCGCATCTTTTCAAATGTTCATTCTTAGCTTGCTTAAATTGCTTCCATGTGTGCAACAGTCCTGATAAGTTTATACAGTGGTACCTCGGGTTACATACGCTTCAGGTTACATACTCCGCTAACCCAGAAATAGTGCTTCAGGTTAAGAACTTTGCTTCAGGATGAGAACAGAAATCGTGGTCTGGCGGCACGGCAGCAGCGGGAGGCCCCATTAGCTAAAGTGGTGCTTCAGGTTAAGAACAGTTTCAGGTTAAGAACGGACCTCCAGAACGAATTAAGTACTTAACCCGAGGCACCACTGTACTTCTGTTTCCTGTTGTATCTCAAAAGGGGGAACAGTGGCTTAATATCTAGTTGACAAATACTGGAATAAAGCAACTCAGCCAATTTCTTCATAGAAAGCTTACCTGATATTGAATGGCTTGTCTAGGCAAGGAAAAATGGTATTAGAATTATACTTAGGAGCTAATCACTACATTTGCAAAGAACATTTGTCAAGAAGCAGATCACTGAATGGAACTTTCTAAACAGCATTAAGGCTTCAATCCTAACCCTGCTTACCTAAGAGTAATCCCTGTTCACATCTATAGGATTTATTGGTCTGTAGACATGGTTAGGATTGCACTGCAAGACAATATACTGGTCTCAGGTTGCTTCCAAATCACCTCTTTATGGAGCATTCATCCACATCTTTCTGTACAAAGTTTGCAGGGAGGTTACATGATATCCACTGTTCCTGAGCATTTGTTTGCCAGGAGGTTGTACTATGTTGCTCAAGGAAGTGTTACGTTGTAGGACATTTCCTCCTTTTGTTACCACAAAAATTCCAACTTGGGGGTGGAAGCGTGTTGATATATACAGCAATGTACAAAATATAGTCAACATTAAAAGTGAATTTGGTGCTCTCGCACAATTCCACCCACAAAATAGCAACACTGCTGAAGTGCTATTAGTACTTTTAAGGTAAAAATGCCAAAAAAAGATTTAGACAAGAGACTGAGTACTCTGCTCTCCCCCCCTTTCTTTTTGTCTAGGAATAGAAGAGAAGACTAGGCATGCCCCAACCCTTACCTAGCCAAGGTTGCCTCCAGACGACCTGCATATTGAACATTCAATTTCCTTGCACAATGCATCAAGCATGTGTTATCCCACCCTTTCCAGTGCTTTTCCTTATTACTTTCATTATCACAAAAGTATGATTGGAGGTGGAAAGGTTTGTGGTCATGCTGTATCAAATCAACTTTAATTGCACAAACCTAGTTTTCAATTCCCCCTGAAGATAGCAACAGCATTCTCTACTGTTTGCCATAAGGTTCATATATAGAGGCAGCATGTACAAGAGTTCTGAAACACATTTGAAACCAAGAGAAGAAGAAATCATTGCTTATTTTAGAAAGGTGGCAAGAATGAGACTTAGGTGGAGCTGTTGATGACTGAAAGAGTATTATGTATGTTTATGTATGTTTATGGATGGGTCTGGGGTGGTGGGGAGAATTATTTCACCAATCAGTGTATATTAGACTGTGATGGCCTTTTACCAGTTCTAACAGACTGAAATCTACAAAAAAAAAACCAGCAGGCACCACATGCTAGGAATAACTAAGCCAGATACCAGTGCTCTGAATCAGGTGATATCACTAAGTGTTATTCAAGTGCAAATTTAGCTTCATGCCAAGAAATAGTTCTCCGCCAGGAAAAGACCATTTCCCACTGCTTGTTTCGGTATGGGAGTCTTTATGTGGTTAACCGTGGAGAAAGCAATCTGTCTTTCATAAGCACCCTCAAACACTACTGACATTATAGTACATAGTTTATAGTTCCAAAAATGATAGATGAGGTGACTCAACAAAACAAGATATATATCAGAGAGAGAAAAGTCACAAGTACAGTATCCTATAAATGCTTGGCCTTGAACTAGGAGAGTTAATCTCATACCTAGTTACTAGAATGGCAGGATCGAAATCTCTATATAAAAATTTACATAATGACTTGTCAGCTTATGTCAGGCTAGTTGAAGATGAGCTGTTTAGAAAGAATGCTGAAAAACGGGATGTGGTAAAACATAGTTCTATAATAATTCAAACATCGTCCTGAATATCACTTTCTAAGTTGTACCTCTATATATTCCATGTTGCCATGGGGGGGGGGAGTGGCTCCCCTCCCCAAAAGAAGGTTATGTTAATTTGTTACTGGAAAAATAAGCAGATCACTGATCAGAAGGTCGGCGGTTCGAATCCCCGCAACGGGGTGAGCTCCCATTGCTCGGTCCCTGCTCCTGCCAACCTAGCAGTTCGAAAGCATGAAGTACATGTAGATAAATAGGTACCGCTCTGATGGGAAGGTAAACGGCGTTTCCGTGCGCTGCTCTGGTTTGACAGAAGTGGCTTAGTCATGCTAGCCACATGACCCGGAAGCTGTACACCGGCTCCCTTGGCCAGTAAAGCGAGATGAGCACCACAACCCCAGAGTTGTCCGTGACTGGACCTAATGGTCAGGGATCCCTTTACCTTTACTTTACAGGAAGTATTTAGGAGGATATAATAAAAGCATAAACGCGTGACATCTTGAAAAAGCAGTGTGCATTCTGCAGACTAGACAAGACATCCCAATACATATTATACATTGGCTGCTACCAATGTAGAATCACCAAGAAGTAGCCCCATGTGAGAGCAAGGCCAAAGTGTCCCTCGCTTTGACTCTAATGACAGATGAACCAGATGTATTAAGGAACTCTTACTAGGTGGTAGCTGCAACAAAGTAAAGAAAAAAGAAAAAAGGAAGGCATAACACTTGGTGTAGCACCAGTGGAGGTATGAATCAGGGCACTGCCCCACCAGTCCTAGTCTGCCCCCAGTCAGCCCCCAAATGCTGCCATCCTACTTTAGCATCCAGTCCAGGGATTGGTCCTGGCTGCCTTAGTCTCAGTATTGCTTGTACAACTCAGCAGAGAGGAGGGTGGCTCTGGCTCTATCTTTAACTTTCTATCCTACCGGTCACCACGGTGTACCAGAGTCCTATGGTAGAAATATATATGCTGTTTATGTGTGTCTACCAACAAAATAAACTACAGAGCTAATCTGACGATGAGTGGAAAAAATGAATGGGGTTGATATAATGACTCCAACTAGAAAGATAACAATGGTACATTGAATGGCAATATTGTTGTTAGCCGCTCTGAGCCCAGCTTTGGCTGGGGAGGGCAGGATATACCGTATTTTTTGCTCTATAAGACTCACTTTTTCCCTCCTAAAAAGTACGGGGAAATGTGTGTGCGTCTTATAGAGCGAATGCAGGCTGCGCAGCTATCACAGAAGCCAGAACAGCAAGAGGGATTGCTGCTTTCACTGCACAGCGATCCCTCTTGCTGTTCTGGCTTCTGAGATTCAGAATCCCCCCCCCCCTTGTTTTCCTTCTGCAAAAATTAGGTGCGTCCTGTGGTCTGGTGCGTCTTATAGAGCGAAAAATACGGTAAATAAAAATTTGTTATTATTATTGTCCTTGCTTATAGATCATGGCACACACTGGCTGCTTCCCTATGAGGCTTTCAGTATATGTGTTCATTATGCCTTCTCTGAAGCTTTTAATGTGTATTTGGTATGCCTCTGCCATGCAGTGTTACAGGGCATCTGGATGTAAGCCAAGTATAATCCTCCCATGCTTTCCCATTGCTTCTTCCACCTTTTTTCTTATTGTTAAAGAGGGAAAGAGCAGAAGTGCACAGCAATCTCCTTGCAGTTGTGCACAGGAAAAGTCACATCTGAACCACACTGGGAGTTGTTTTCCCTGACATGTTGGAGATGACCGCTCCTTTCTCTAAGGCCTGCCATGTACTTCTGGCTTAAAAATCATTTCATGTCCTGTACCTCAACTCCTTTCTACCAGATTTCAGTCTTAATAAATTGTTCCCTAGAACAAGGTTCCCTACACACTTCAGTTAGCTATTTTATTGGTAAACTGCATTAAGATAAAGTATTGCTGACTTCCAAGTAGCAAGGTGTAGGTTTCAGCAGTAATCCTGCAAGGCCACAATCCTCCAGCCCCTGTGCTGCAGACACTATTAAAAACATTTAACAATTGTGCTGTGGTAAAATACTGCAACCAATAAGCAAGGGGACGGGGAATCAATTTAACATGCTTTCTAGCTGGGTTGTTGAACTGGCTACACTGGATTGTCCAATTAGATCTGGTTCTAAAATTGACTGAACTAGAGATTAGTCATTCTCAAGTGAAATCCACGGGATTTAGAGCCTGATCTCTAATGATGTTTACTTGGAAGTAAGCTGCAAGCACTCTTCTTTACTTTTTTGCAATTGTGCTAACTGTGTAAACACATTCACACAGGAGGGCACACAAAGCAGGGGGTTAAAATGGTGCCAAGAAGCACCCGCTTCAAAATGTGAGGAAAAGGAGACGTGTGACAGCCAACCAACAGGTGAAGAAACAGAAGGGTATAACCTTGTCCATACAGTTATGTCATGCCCACCTTGTGGACAAAATATAATAAGATGCAGACACTGCACCAGAGCACCAGAGGCAGGTGGATAATCAGCTGCCATTCTGCTTATAACGGGAGAGTCATGACTGATAGCAGTAGGAGACCCTCATCTGGACACACTAATTGAAACTCCATCTCTTTAAGAAGATGGATGAGGAATGCTAAGGCCGCAGGCACCGTCAGAATTGTGCTGTTTTTCTGTTATTAAACAGAAAATACCTAACAAGAGTAGGTATTAAACAAATACCTAACAAGAGTCACAGGAAAACACAGGAGGACAATACATGGATGTCAGCACTGTATGGATGCCCCATTCAAAAGTGAATGCCCGAAGCATGACAATTCCACGCTGAACACCTAGTGTAGAAGCACCTGCAAATCCAACAGCAAAACAATTAGAAGGAATCATTTATTTCATCTGATAATTTAGGTTTCTAATAAGTCCACGAAGTACAAAAATCTGGGAACTTGTCATAATGGCACAATAGCAACTAAGAAATGAATTGTTCAGAGATACCTGGATTTCCAGCAGCTCAACAACTCAGCAAGAGCAAGCCGGGGGTGGGGTGGGGTGGGGGGAATGAATAAAGTACCCAGAAGGCCAGACAATTCAGTGCCACAATTAAAGTTTCAACTCTTGCACTGAAAACAGAAGCAAGAATGGCTGAAGATCTCAGTGGAGAACAGGCCACCACACAGGTCTGGATCACAATCCTTCCTGTTTGCTGCTTCATTTATGCTCCTGTAGCAAGGGCTGTAGAAAAAGAACAGAAGTAAATAATAAAGCTTGATTCCATAAGCTTTCTATCTCACTCTCAGATATTAAACTCTCTCAGAACATGTTGTCTATTGCTTATGATGTTCAGTCTAGGCCTCTTGCAGAGAAAATTCAGACCAGGTTTCTAGGATTTAGCTCCCATACTGTTGCTCCTTTTGCCAGGGATAAGTTCCACTACTATACACATGTGTCATTCTATGTCTGTGTTTTCAAAACAAATGTTCTGCAATATAAACCCATGGAGGCTATGGGGAAATAGGACAGAGAACTGTTGGAAGCCAGTCAGACTAATAATCCACAAGGAACATTTCTTATCATTAACCGAAAATTAAATCTCAAAAACACGCCCCCACTGTTCAGTTATTTCCTTCGTTAGGGTGGTATGCAATGAACATATTTGTGTGTGTGTGTGTGTGTGTGTGTATAATAAAACCAAAAAACCCACAACCCAAAATCTAATGAAGTTTAACGTCTCCTGTCCGTACTATCGGTCAGTTCTTGAAGGGCTATACTCATCCTATGTGTTATTGTCCCCCCTCTCCTCAATTAGTACTTCCCCATTAGTACTTTATAGAACCCCTCTCTGACTTAAGGACACCCGCGGTCCATTATGAGCATTTGCACAGGTATTTGCTTACTTGTGTGCACAGCCATTAAAAGAAATATAGATACAAGTTTTCTGATATACCAGATTTGCAGAAAACAGGAGATTTTTAAAAGAAAGAAAAAGAAAAAAAGCATATATGAGGTCATACTCAGCCCCACCAGAAGCCCATTGAGAACTGCCTTGTCATCAGAAGTAGAGGTGATGATGAAAACATGACACCCAGCAAAACATCATCACACACGTACATATATGGGTGTCACCCACATAATGTGCTTTAGTACATTCATATTTGGGTAGCATGTGGTTTTATGTTGGATTTTTTTCCCCTTACTGCATTATCTGTGTATCAAATAAATCTGAATTATTGGGAGGTGGTGCAAGTTTCTACTTGAAGGAGGATAAAATCATGTGGATGGCAGGGGGAAAAAACATGTAAACATGGGATGCACCAAATCTACTTGGAACTCTTGTGTGTACACAGCGAAAATACACTGCTCTCATCCTAACAACAGTTGAACAAGAGTTTCATTTTCTGAAAAATTCTTCCCCCATCCCTCCGCTACTTTGTCCAAGCTAGTACACACTACCATTTAAACTCAACAGACATGAATTACAAGCCACAATACATTGGTGGGTTCGAGCCAGTATGGTGTAGTGACTAGAGTGCTCGACTAGGACCAAGAAGATCCAGGGTCAAATCCCCTCTCAGTGGGTGACTTTGGCCAGTCCCTCTTAGCCTAACCTGCCTCAGAGGGTTGTTGTTAGGATAAATTGTAGTGGGGGAGACAGAAAACCTTGTGTGATGCCTTGAAGGATAGGCAGGAAATAGTTGTAGTAAAATAAATAAATATTAAAGGCTAATAATAATAATAATAATAATAATAATAATACCACCTCTTGGGTATCTTGCGAATTCACATCTGGACGCTTCCATACTGGCATGGCAAGGGCAAACAGCACCAGTAGCCCAAAGACCAGGATCAGCATCCCCAATATGTTGGCAAACCATGCCTCTGCAGGAAGCTGAGAGTAGGGTGTGGTTGTGCTTGTTCTAAAAGTACAGACAAAAAGCAAAAATGCTTGATGAAAAGCCAATAGCACCACAAACACCTCCCCAGAGACCCATCAAGAAGGAAATATCTGGATAGTGCCAACAATCTATATTAAGCCACATAATCTCTTTCACCATATGTACGTAGCTTTGCTCCAACAGCCACTCTGCTGTCCCAGACACCCAAGTAATGCATTTGGGCTCGAGGCTGGAGCACATCTTATATTCAAGGAAATGTGTACAATGACCTATTGAGCAGAACACTATCTTCACATTGCAAGCCTCCAGACACTAGCTCCACATTCCCATCTGCTTCTGCTACATGTGG
Source organism: Podarcis vaucheri (assembly GCF_965113315.1). NCBI lineage: Eukaryota > Metazoa > Chordata > Lepidosauria > Squamata > Lacertidae > Podarcis > Podarcis vaucheri. The sequence goes on along the minus strand of NC_138759.1, from coordinate 83,237,614 downwards.
TTTAACCGCATTCTCAGGTTCCCCATTGCCTTGTGGACACATTTCCCTTCTGTACTTCTAAAACAGGGATGGGGAACCAGTGGCCTTTCAAACGTTGCCGAACTATATGTTCCTTATTCCTGGTCTCAAAGCTATCATTGCTTTCAAACTTATAATGACTGCTATCGATCTGGACCAGGCTGAGCAGCTGCCTCTTCATCCCTCATTATCTGTACCCCAGAAGGCTGCCAACTCTCTCCAGTGTAAATAACCCGCAACATATTCTCCATTGTCTTTTTAGCGCATGCTCTTTCCTCCTCCCATTATCAAGCCCTCTCTGTTTTGCTACTCACAGTTTGAAGAAAAGCTTCTCATTGATGCCGGAGATGCAGGCGGCCACAACTAGAGGGATGATGGCAGAGCCAAAGAAGACATGGATGGGCTTGTACAAGGCTCGGAACCAGGTGGGAGCCCAAGGCAGCAAGAAAGAAGCAAAGCCCATGGCCCACTGGATGGAAGAGATAAGAAATTGGGATATTTTCAGAAACCCATATTGGAGGAAGGGCTCAGCATGGCATCTGCACAGGGACTGAGCACAAGTAATGCAGAAACCAGATTTGCAGAAGTATTTTTTTTATTATATTCATGATCTAAAATCTCAAACTAGCTATGAGAGCTTGGGGGGGGGGGAGATAGACAGCCACCAGCGAACAATTTAGGTTAGTTTTTTTCAAATATCTACTGCGCTTTTACAGATAACATTTTAAATAAAACAAATAAAATGTTTGAAACAAACTTTTAATACCACATGTGCACATGGTGAAGGGGTTAAGGGGGGATTACCCAAGAGGGAGGAAACCTAATATTTATGAAAAGGGTGGCTACAACAAATTATTCACTCTCACAAAATACAAGAAGTGTCAGGCCGCAGGTTTAAGACAAAAGTATATTTTCTATGCAATGTGGGTGACAACCAGTGCTTTTTTTCTTTAAAAAATGTTTAGGAGTACTCTCATTTTCCTATTAATATTGAAATACTGCCCCTCAATGAGGCCAAAATTAAATTCACAAAATGTTTAGGGGTATGCGTACACCTGTGTCCCCCAGAAAAAAGCACTGGTGACAACCCACCAAAATACTTTGCTCTTAGAAGTATTACGATGAATTCAAGGAGGTTAGATCTACAAATGGCAACTTTCTCAGTACTGGGATTCATGGGCTGAGATTGTGCTAGGAGGCAACCACCTTATTTAATTCCAAATATGTCTTTTGCACCTAGCTGTGGTTGGTTGCTCTTGGGATTCTTGTGAAGAAAAACAACCAAAGTAGATCCAACAAACCTGAAGATTGTGTATCCCTCCCGAACACTAAAAGCGGCAGTTTCAGACAGGTTTCCCCCTGCTCCGACCCTACATAAAAGTGACTGGGACTGAACCAAGTATGTAAAACAGGGGTGGGGGATATTTGGCCCTCAGATGTTGCAGCACAGCAACTCCTATTTGCCCTAGCAAGCATGGCCAATACTCAGGGATGATGAGAAGTGTAGTTCCGCAACATCTGGAGGGTGAATGTTCCCCACACCCGATGCAAAGTATGTGCTCTGCCACCAAGCTACAGCTTCTTAGGTTCTTACCCACCTGACAGGAGAAGAGCAGCACAGCGCCAAGCCCTAGCCAGCTGTGGAGGGAGTACATGTTGGCAATGCCCTGTTTGTTGTGATATTCAAAGACGGCCACCAGTCCCAGGACAATTAGGATGAATGCTGCCAAGGTCAGTCCTGCATGCAGCAGCTTCCATGGCAGTTTGGGCCCCGACCAAGAGAGGGGCACGCGATACACCAGCACCGCTGGAGGAGAAAGAGGGGGAGAAGTCACTAGAGCCAAGATGGCTCAGGCACCCTCCCCACATCCCCGCCAAAATAGCCAAGTCACTGATTCCCAGGTTTGCTTGTTTTGTATACTGCCCTTCAGCCAATGATCTCAGGCTGGTTCACAGCATAAAAACACAAGATAAAAACACAAGATACATAATAAAATAACCCCCCGCCCAAACACACACAAACACACTTAAAAGGATACAGTGGTATCTCAGGTTACAGATGCTTCAGGGTACAGACTCAGCAAACCCAGAAAGAGTACCTCGGGTTAAGAACTTTGCTTCAGGATGAGAACAGAAATCGTGCGGTGGCAGCGGGAGGCCCCATTAGCTAAAGTGGTACTTCAGGTTAAGAACAGTTTCAGGTTAAAAACAGACCTCCAGAACAAATTAAGTTCTTAACCGGAGATACCACTGTATAGGATGTTAATATCTGTTCTGCTACTGGGGCAGGAGGAGGGGAAATCAGAAAAGGATTGGATCCTCTTTTCACTTACCTGCACCAGTCAAGACCAACATGCCTGTCACCATGAAAACTGGATGCCAGTTAAACATCTGAGAAGAACCATCCCAGGCAAAGCCACCAAGCCAGTGTTGGGTCCAGTAGACTGTGAACACCACACACAAGATCCCCAGAATTCCCAGTAGGATTGAGAGCAGCAAGAATGAGACTCTGGGAATCATCCTGTTCACAGGGAGCACACCTGAGAAGGCAAGAGACCAGCTAGCTGTAAAAGCTGTCCAACCATCTGCTGCTTCTGGCACCAGCAGATTTTTGCCTCCTCCCTTTCCTTACTACCTAGTTCTGCTTTCCTCCCTTCAGCAGAGAACTGTTTTTCTGTCACACAGTTTTGTAACCCAAAATAGGGTGGAGTCTCAGACGCTGGGTCAGAGGAACTGATTTCAATAGTATGTCCACCACAGACCATGAAACATCAAAACTTCACAGCTAAGTGGAAGGTAGATCTGGAATTTCCCCAGGCTGGTTAAGGCAATTCACATTCTAACCACTATTCTCGCAAAAGTCAAGGCTGGCAGTTACCAGCAGCTTGTCCAATGGGGTAACACACCTCACAGACTATATCCAACTGTGTCAGCAGGGGCTTCTACTGTCTGCAGCCCCTGTCCACTAAAAGAAGGAGGCTCAATTACTGATGATTCCATACTTCCCAAAGCCAAATCGCACAGAAACACCAAAGGAGTACACATGTTACTGAAGAGAAAGTTTCCAGAGAAACAAAACAGTCCCACAGTTGTTGATCAGGAACCAGAACTTACACTGAATTGATCATATGATCTGGCAGGATGCAACTCCAATTTAGTTAAATCTAGTTAGGCAGCAGATACCATGTGTTATGTCCAATTCTGATATCCAAGGCTCTTCTGTGAACCAAGGCAAACTTTTGTGTAAGCAACACTGGCACTCATAAAGTGAAGTTAGATTGGCTACTACTGGATCCAACTTGATCTAAGAGCCATAGCTGAGTTTCAGCCAAAAATAAAGGTCACTGCAGCCAATTGCATAAGAAAACAGATAGCCTCACATTAGTTTTCAAATTTATTTACGAACTGTCCCCACAGTGAAAGGTGCAAACCACAGACTTTTTCTACCAACCCAGCAGCCCTTCACAGATGCTGCACCTGCAACCACTGGGTCCTGGAGGGAGACAACGGTCACAAGATCATCCCAACTTCTGCTTTCAAGACAGAAGTGAGAAGCTTGCAGAGTGTGTGCATTAAAAGACTATGGCAATGACTGAAACATTGCTCTTCACAGTGCAAAGGTGGGCTGGAAGTTAAGTGAGTGACAACCTAGGGTCTTAAAAAAAAAAGTCTCTTGTCTAACTGCAGCCAGACTCTCAGTTTGGATGGCTGGCATCTTCTATTAGCATCTTCTCATGAACTGGAGAGCTCTACTGAAACTTTTGTGCCATTAACTCACCACGTACACCAAGAGGAAAATGTGCTGATGCAAAAGTGAAAGCTGCTGAGCAGCTGTGTCCTGTGTGGTTTCTGTGGGGGGCATAGCCCACAAAAAATTGTTTAAAGTTGCCAGTTCAGTTTGGGGTCACACCTGTACCATACATTTACATTCAAAGCTCATGGCTTCCTCAAAATAAGCTTGGGAATTGTAGTTTGCCTCTCACCGAGCTACAATTCACAGCACCTACAACTGCAATTCCCACAATTATACAGGGGAGTTTTACAGGTCAGGAGGGCCCTGTTTCTACCATTGCTGCCACGCTGGATTCAAACTGTCAGCCCACATTGTGCTGTGACCGCCTTTTCACCATAGACTCTGCTTCCCTCCCAAAACTATTTTCCCTCTTGCTTACATCAGTCCACTGCAACTGAAAAATGGCCATTTGTATTACTATCTACTTCTCTAGAAGGAGGAGGGTCTCACACCCCTCTGCTATCCAGCACAGAGTAACTACTGTGTTTTTGTTTGTTACTATGGCATGCATTTTGGTCCTTTTATATTTTAAACCGCCCTGTGATCCTTGGATGAAGGGCAGTATAGAATTGTTGTTGTTGTTGTTGTTAATGTTAATATTCCAGTGGTTCAGTGCTCGCTCGGCAGTTTTAACTCCCCAGTCCTTGATTAATTATAACTTTTATTGGACCCAGGAATTTAGAGTGTCTCTCACCCCACAAATTCATAACAACACACACACACACACACAACCCCCCCATCAATAGATTTAGAACAAAGTATTAAAACACCCTTAGGAAAGGAAGTGTAAACATCAAGGGTAAGTAGGTGTAAGATAAGAAAAGAAATACATAGAAACTACAGCCAACTTTGGAAATGTTTCATTCAAAATATGGTTTTGCTAACATGTTTTGACCAGCTACCCGATTAGAATAATTTATCTTTATGATCAACCTTTTTACTTACAGTCTTATAGCTTTACTGCAAAGTATAAGCCGGGTCAAAGAGAAGAGCAGAAAATGGCCACTGTGGCAATAACTAATAAACACTGATGCACTACCATGCCAAAGAGCCCCTTTTGAAAATCGCACCAGGTGGTTGCTGCTTTTGCTTTCCTTTGCTTCCAAAGAGAGGGAGGACTTTAAGCACTTGTGGGTCGATATTTAAATTAGAATAATTTCTGGCATCGACTGGTGAACAGATTTAACTAGTGACAAACTACTCCGTCTTTTAGCCTTGAATTTCACCGTCTCTCGGTTTCACGAACATAACGGCAGCCAATGCAAACAAACAAACAAACAAACAAACAAACAAACAAACAAAAAACAACCCTTGGATGGGAGAGAATGCTAAGATGGCACTACTTATAGCTGGCAGTCTCTCGGGGTGACGCTGGAATTGAAACGCGGCTGCCGACAACTTATCGCAAGGCGCAGAAGTGTGCAAACGTCAGTTCCATATTCAGGCTGCTCCCTCATGCGTGCTGAACAAGGAACCAACTCCAGCCTCATAAAGTTAACAATAAAGCACAAAGTCCCGTGACGTCCAGTGCTCTGCCGCAAGAAAGCTGCTGGCATTTAAGCGATAAATTGGTTTGCTGCGGCAACATCCTTCGTAAGCAACATACAGTACAGTTACCTTGCACAACTGGGGCACCTGCTGCTCTCCAGATACTGATAGACTACAACTCCCATCACCCAGGCCACCTCCCCCTTGTGGCTGAAGCTGATGGGAGCTGGAGTCCAGAAGCACCTGCAGGGCTGCAGGATCCCCGGTCGCATCTCTGTTCAACTAGCACACGAAACATCTATTGGATCCAGGCTGTCGAGCGAAGCTGAACCCATAGCAGTTCCAGAGAGCAACTTGCAAGCAGTTTCAAGCACTGCGGGTTCTGCTGCCCAGGGCACACCCCCGACCGCGCCATTAAAGCGCATATGAGGAGCAATAAGGAAGTACACTTGCTAGATAGCATAACGTATAAATGGGTAGCGAGATCGCCCCTTGCAGGGAAGCGCCTGGGAGCAGCCGCAAGAGGGATTGCGCGCACACAAGGGTCAAGGTTTGCTTTCGCGACCCAGCTGCGTCCACGCACCCAAAGAACCGAGAAATACAAGCAACAGCTCACACCTCGCTTCCGCCTGAGTCGCGGGGAGCGCCGGGAAAAGTAGTTCCAAAGCTCCAGGTCCCCTTCAGCTCCATCGTCTCTGCTCATGACAGGAGGCACTCGAGATTAGTCTAGCGCAGTTTATGGCACTGTCCAGCCAACGCCACGACGGGTTTCTGGGAAATGTAGTTTTCTCGGCAAGATCTGTACAGTACTATACAGTATATTGCTGGGCATGAGCACGGCGGGGAATCGAGCCGGGAAAGTTCTCATTTAAGGATGCTTTACAAGCCTCTTCGTTTGCTTCTGCCTGTACCTAGGTGCACCCGTCATTACTGTTTTCCCTTGCGTCAGATGAGGGACTTCCTGGATGCCTAAGTGCCCGGCAAATTGAGCTGGTATAGGTATATTGCAGGTATGTATACAGGTGTAGTAACAGGAAACGCGTCACGTGACGAAGTTTTGCCTGTCACACAGCAAGGGCTGAAGGCAAAGGAGGAGCTGTGTCAGGTTGGCAACCTTTTCTATAACTCCCTGTTCCACGCCAGTAAGTTATTATTGTAGACTGGCAGCGGCGTTAGGTAGGTGCCCCTTAATCTGCTGAAATCGCGCTGCAGGATTTCGCTCTGTAGCTGTGGTATCAAAACAAAAATAGATTTCCGGTGGTCTGATTTCACTGGAACGACTGCATTTTTAAAAATTGAGGCAGTAAACACGGATTGATTTCATCAAATGGTGGAATGCCTCTCCAGCAGCTGGAAGTTCCAGTTTAGTGCGCTGAAGGAGACCGAAGGAAGGAAGGAAGGGGAGAATTATTTCTTTCGCACCGAAGTGGTAATAATCCACCAGAAAAGCTCAAAAGCCGGATCAGCGGCAAAGGGTAAATAAAGGCAAAAACAAAAAACACGCTCTCCGCACCATGTATCATACAGATAGGGGAAAAGCGCCAGCGGTTGTCGTCTGCACGCGGAATTTCAGCTGCTCATAGAAATCAAAGGAGAAATTGAAGATTTTACTTTAGCAATAGTTGGGAAGCAGGTGCCCACATAACGAGCAAAAAGTAGTAGCAAAGAGAGGAGTCTATAATTTTCTAACTCGGGGTCTTGTATCAGGTGAGAGGCGCGCGCACACCCCTGTAAACATTTGCGGGTGTAGCGCGGAGTCTACGGAGTTTAGTGGACGAGGGTGGTATGAAGAGGCAAATGAACTAGATTGCTGTAACCTGAAAATGCAAATGTTCGTGCTACTTCTGACCTGCACCATTAATAGTGTCCTTGCAGGGCTGTTATAAGCAGCTCTCCAAGCCAAAAACCCCGGCACACAAATGGTGAAATGTGATCCGACTGTGCTGGGCCATGTTTTAAATGTTTTTGTTTTTGTTGTTTTTAAAACTAAGCATCAAAAAAAGTAGTCCCCTCTAAGCCGCTGTAGAATCACGGGTTTCTTCCAGATGCATTCACTTCCGCCCCATGGAAGACTTTATAAATGGCTTCCAGAGGCAGGGCGGAAGTTTCCTATCCGGGCAACGAGATTCTCCGTCCGCTCTGTCATTTACAACTCTGTGACCGTGACCGCAAGGGCGGCAGCTTCCGGCCAGGCTGCCTCCTACGCTCCCCTGAGTGGCTGCGCCGTCTCCATGGGAACGGGCAACTGCCGCGCCAGGTGAGGGCCGGGAGCAAAGAGCGAGCTGGAGCAGCGACGGGCCTATCTTTCGCGACCTGTCGTGCCCCGTTACTTAACACGGGGAGCGTGAGGTCGAGGGCGCTTGGGAGCCCACAGAACGAGATCGCGTGTACCCGGTTCGAAATCTTGATCACCAAGGAGATGAGGTCCGTGGCGCTTGATCCGTGTTGCCCAGGAAGAAAAGGCGCCTTTTCCAGCCCCTTGGAGGTGGCTGGGGCCAGTCAGCCCTCGCCACCCACCCTCGTGCTTTGCTTTCCACTGTGTAGAAATAGGAGAAAAGCCGCGGAGGGGCAGCAAGAGTAAAGTTCTTAGATCACCGAAAAATGTTAAGAACAGTGTTAGGCAGTAGCAGTTAACGGTGCAACCAGTCTTACTTCAACAAAGGGATTCTTATTCATTGTTTGTATTTCTGACTGGTTTATCTTTGCTCTCTAGTGCTAGATTGTGTGTGGTGTGCTCCAGATTTGTGATGCCCCCCCTCCCCGCTATTATTGCAAGTGTTGCTCACCTTATTCTCCCTCTTTCCCCCCACCTGGTGTTTCTGCAGGTTTCAGGTCTCTGCCCAAAGGGAGCTATGAGTGATTGCGCTGGAGGAAAAAGTTTGTATCCCTCTGTTGTGTGAGCATGAGGTGTCCCTCTCATCTGGGATGCAGACACTGAGGCAAGGAAGATGCTCCAAACCAGCAACTATAGCCTGGTGCTTTCCTTGCAGTTCCTACTGCTGTTCTATGACCTCTTTGTCAACTCCTTCTCGGAGCTGCTGCGCATGGCGCCCGTCATCCAGCTTGTGCTTTTCATGTGAGTATGGCACAACAGTGGGTGCTTGTCACTGTCTGGGTGTTTTTTAAAGGGCTTGTATACATTTGTCTCTGAAAAGATGCTCAACAGTGCTATGAGCTCTTAAATAAGCTGTAGGGATCAAAAACGTGGTTACTCTTCAGGTCCTTGGATAGAACTGTATACTAGTGCTTGAATAAGTGAATTGGAATGGAGAAGAGATGGTTAGTATGTCTACTCAGGAGCAACAGTGCAATCTTATATATTATTTTGACTCTGAAGGAAGTCCCATTGTTTTCAGTCATGCTTACTGTTGTGTAAGTGTGCATAGGATTGCAGCTTAAGCCTTTATGTATACAAGAGGACTTGATCCATAGTAAATGTGCTTAGGATTACAGAGAATTTGCCACATTGAACACAGTGGAACTTTTTTGAGTAAACATGCACAGGAATGCACTTTCTGTTTGTTTCTACTCTTCTTGGGACACTCTCATTCAGGAAAATGGGAAGAAGAGAGTGCCAGAGAAGAGATGAATGGAGGAATGAAGTAGAATAAAAGATACCAAGAAAATTATTATTCTTTCCCTACTCCTGAAACATCGGCAGTTAGTAGGCTGTATTGTGTTGAATGATATTTTTAAAGGGGTGGTGCTATTATAATCCATTCATTCTATCTTTTCTCTGTGGGTATTAGCAGCTGTTAGCTCAATTGCCATTACATAAAGTTCTACACTCAGATTATGAAAATGAGTGATAAGCAGGGGGAAATAGAGATAGCTGCAGCAGGTATTATTTCCATTGTAATCTTCTAGAAAGGGTTTCGGGGTTCCCTTTCCTCTGCAATTAGTGGACTAATGTCTCACTTGGCAGCATGGACAGTGAAAACTTCTGCAGCTATGTTAATCTGCTTTTTGTTCTCCAAGTACTAGGCTTGAGCCACAATTGTGGAGAGCCTGTGGCCCTCCAAACGTTGCTGGACCACAACTCCCATTATCTATGACCATGGGTGGTGGTGGGGAGCTGGTGTCCAGTAGTATTTGGAGAGCCACAAGCAGGGGCATACCTAGGAGTTGGTTAGGTGAGCCCCTGCCAAGAGTGCAGGCTTGGAGAGTGTGCACAAAAATTGTGCCTCTCCACTCTGGCTTGGAGTGGCTAGGGACTTGCTTTCCTGTTCGTGTGCTCCCTGGGCTGCTCCTCCAATACTATGGGTGGCTGGGCAAAGCATGCAGGCTCCTGTGGGTGCTTCGGTGGAGAAATGCAATTGTGCAAGGGACCAGGGTGTGTGTGTGATGCCAAGGATGCAAGGGAACCTAGGTACACCTCTGTGTATAAGGTATCTATCAATCTCTGTCTCATTAAAATGTTTGCCTGTCTTACAGCATTCAGGATATTGCCATCCTCTTCAATGTCATCATCATCTTCCTCATGTTCTTCAATACCTTCGTCTTCCAGGCTGGCCTGGTTAATCTTCTGTTCCAGAAATTTAAAGGGACCATTGTCTTGTCAGCAACATACCTTGGTTTGAGCATATCCTTCCACATCTGGGTCATGGTAAGGCAGGAGAGGATTGTTTATACTGGTTATCAAGGAAGCCCAGATTCTGAATACAGGAGTAATTGTGCAAGCAAAGAAAACACACGTTGAAACAAACTTTATTTTATGCTCCCTCCAGGTTTAGCACTCTGTAGTTTTTAAACATGGAGGTCTGGATGTAACAAAAAAGCAGTATGGTAAATGGAAGAAATGTTGTGCAAGAGCAGGGATGAATAGAAGAAACTAACAGGTTAGGTTACAACAGGTAGCTGTGGAAGAGATAGAAGTGCTCTCTATTGAACCCTAGGAATCCCTTGCAAACACCACCTGTGGATTTCCAAATTTGTTTCAACACTCATTATATTTTTAAAAGAAGCTCAGGTTTTTGTACCAACTTCTGTGTGATAAATAATGTGTGCAAAATTTGTAGAACAGTAGCTGTCTCATTGAACTGGTTGAGGAGTTCCCAGGAATAAAGACCTGGGAAGGAGTTGGATTAGATAAACCAAATAGTATTTAAGACATTTAAAAGCTCGTCTGATGAAACAGGATAAACTGGAAGGGGTCCTAGCTGTTGCAACTGTTATAATGCAATATATTATTGTGGCTTGGCATGTTAATTCACCTTCCAACCTTTCAGAATCTTGTTAGTATAAAGCTAGAATTTCCTACTGATAGGGTTAGCTGGATACAGGAGGCCTTACAGTCTTCTTTGACCAGTGTCCCCCCCCCCCTTTGGGGCAGTTCTGTTTTTCTCAGCTGTCCTTCGTTCTTCACCATCACACCCTGGACTTCTTGCATACATACCAATCACTTCTTTTTCTAAGATCTTTTTGAACAAGCATACTTTTCTTTTGCTTTTGATGAGCATAATTTACAGTGTGCTCCATTATTCTTGTTTTCTTCGGACATCTTGTTACACTGACTTCTGCTCACATTAATTTATTCTTTTTAGATATCTGTGTCTGAGATCCATGAAAAATGATTGGCCTTGCAATAATTGCCTAAGCTGTCATTTAAGTGGTCTATTGTACATTTTGTTAATACTGTATTCATGTGATAGCAAATCACACAAAGTACCCTAAGTTAACGTATTGCATCGTCCATCATAGTTGCCCTCTTATGGTCTTTACTGAGGGCAAGCTTGTTGTGTACATGTGATTATGTGTAAGTTGAGTGGTTATTAACATTTGATTGACTTGGTTTACTGGCACTTTTTATGATTTGGAAGCTGTGTAGGCAACAGCTCATCCTTCAGATTCCCCCCACCGCCCAATTTCCTGGTTTCTCTTGTTGCTTCATGCACCAAAACATTTCACCTTCATGCTGTCTTCACATCTTTTCAATGTAATGTATAGACTTTGTACCCCTTAACACTGCTCAGTATGCTTGTAGCAGAATCTATTCTTAATCTTTTAACTCTCTCTTTTTTTATGAAGCAAAACCAAACAATCCCAACAATAAGGAAGACTGATGTCTTTTTCAAAAGAACCAAGAAGAAAATTTATATTTTGATTCTTATAACAGACTTCCAAACTTTATCTGCAGTTTTGTCAAAGGCAGCCATACATGACTACCCATGCTGATTTGCAGCTGCAGCTATGGACACAAATGGAGTATTGGAATGTGACTCACTAATTTGCTCAGTACTGGCATTAGTGTAGTCCTAGTGAAGTCTGGTTGAAATGTTATATGTTTGCTATTATTTTGTAATATTGTATAAAGGTGGCCTCTCTAATTTATTGATTATTGGCTGTATAAGTAAGTTTCTTGGCTGCAGCGTTGTCCACAGCCCATTATTCCATTGACTCTCGCTGTGCTATTAGTTGATTGGGGTGAGCCCATTGGATCATTGAAATCTCATAGAATGATCAATATATGCTTTGTTCTGGCTCTATTTGCTCGGTTCTGTAGTTATCTCCTAGGTTTGTCTTGTCCTTCTAGGCAGTGTGCCTGGGCATTTGTCCTATATCACATATCTTGAGCTTTAATAACTGTTATATCATTCACCTTTTTTCCTGGACAGATTTGTGAAGTTTAACAGAGGTCACTGTAATTTGGGTAATTAAAGGGAAGGAGGACAGAAGCATTTGGGACAAAAGATTTGTAGGTTTCCAGGGTATTTGGAAGCGTCAGGAAGCTGTGCAGAAGTTGTTTTGGAACAGTGGCCAGGAAGTATATTTGGTCTCTGAGCTTTTAGTTGATCAAACTGTATTTTCTGTTTGACACCCTGATCCATTGTAAGCACTCAGCATTTTTGCTGTTGTCGCAATAGGCAATGATCTGTGTGATTTACTTTTCAAATATCAACAGATGTTGTGATTTAAAAACGAGGTCCTAATTCCTGGTTCTTCGTGTGTCTTGCTGTCCAGCTGCCTAAGTGAAGGATACATATTTAAATTCAGTCCAAGTTTTGTTCAGTGGAGCAAACAACTACAATGAACAGGTGTCATTGACATGCAATGACTTACCACTGATGATGGGCTATATTGCCAAAGAGTCATAAAAGTTCGTGGTACAGCACCCTTGGCTTCTTGGAACAGAATGTTTAAATTCCAAAGCAGTGCTTGCATTGATATGAATTCACTGCACTGAAGGCAAAAACCTTCTCATATTTACAGCCTCAATAGTCTAGTACCTCCCTATGGATTTCTTTGGCTCTCTTTAGATGAGTGAGGGCTTTACGGAGGCTAACAATAGATTTATTTCAATCTCACCTCATTTCCAGTTTGAATAACTCAGTGTGTCTATTTTCCTTTTCATTCCCCATCCCTTTTTTTACTCTTTCTTTTAAGATTGCATGCCATTATTTGTAAATGGTAAACCTGCCTAGAATACACTGGACAAAATGGTACATATTGTAGTTAAGTCCCAGTATCTTGTCATCTCATATTTAGGGAATTAATATCTCATCTTTGAAGTTAGATGAAGCAATCTAGCTTGAAAGTTGGGTACTACTGCTTTCCTAAACCTTGCTTGGTGAGGCAGGAGGATTTAAGAGGATTTTCTGTGATCAGTTGTTGAGAGCTAGAATAGGTCTGGTTGTTCTGTATAAATCTGCTGATCCGATTAACCTTTCTTTGCTCCCTGAGCTGCTCCGAGTGCTGGCATCCATTCCATGTGGTGTCTGGTTGCTTAACTGTTAAGAAAGACTTGGAATAGCCTATTATGACTGGGAACATGAGTTTTGGAAACTCTCTAGTAGTGGATCTAACATCATTACTCTTTTTTTCCAACAAGCTCAACAAATATTGTGTCTAATTTTAATGTGGGTCAACTTTTGGTTTTTATTTTATCTGTGAAAATATTTTTATAGATACAGTTGCATAAGTCCTGGTTTAATATACTTGGAAAAAATGTGGAAGCTTCCTTGAGTGGGATGTAGGAAGGGGACACACCAATCAATGGGATACCACAGGCCTTCTTTGTTGTCCTGGATTATTGCATGGTTTCTAGAATGTTTATTTGAGATTGTAATAATCTCTGAACTTTCAAGAGAAGTAGTTAGGAATGTTGCTGCTTCCTAAATATATAAATAATTATTGGGAGTAGGAAAATGGGAGCCATGTTTCTCAAGGAATTTGGTAGAAAGATGGGGCACTGAAGAAAGTCTGAAAGGATGGTTGGTATTGTTTTGTGTTGTTCTGGGAGGAACAGTCTATTTCCTGCCTTTAATATTTCATACATTTCTTTCCCACAGAACCTCCGCTGGAAAAATTCCAACTATTTTGTGTGGACAGATGGGCTGCAGACTCTTTTTGTTTTCCAGAGAATGGGTACGAGGCTGTTTCATTTCTCCCCTGTGTTATGACTTCTGAGCAAAGCTGAAAAATTTATCAATGAGGCTGGTTCCATCTGTGCTTCCCCACAGAAAGTAGATGGGACAGGGAGCAGGGGGAGTGTAGCTGGGGAGATAATGGTGAAGTTGAATGTAAGAACACTAGTAAAGTTGCTACAGGTGTTGACCTTGCTGGCTTGTGACTTATTTCTGATTGGTTGCAGTGGCTGTGCTGTACTACTACTTCTATAAGAGGACGGCTGTGCACTTGGGAGATCCCCGTTTCTACCAGGACTCTCTTTGGCTACGGAAAGAGTTTGCACAAGCACACAGTTGACAGCTGCTTCTGGATCATTTGGAGCAGAGGCCAGCTTGCTAGAATGTCCAGAGAGATTTTACCAATATCTTGCAGCAAGTTGCCCTCCTCCCACTACAATTTGTCTCCTACAGTCAAGTTCTAAATCTCATGTGGTCAAATGACTTCATCCCTTTCCTACATTCGTGCACATTAGGCTACTCATCAATGGAACTGCTCTTTTGTGGATACCCTGCTTGCTACTATATGCTTCTCGGTCTCCAAGCACTCCACAATCCTCCTTTCAGTTCAGCAAACTGCACTCTGGATTTGGCTGAAGCCTTACTGAGGAACGATTTGAAGTGCCAAACAGATTTGGCTGACAACTCCCACTGAGTAGCAATGCTGCATTTTCCTCCTTGAGAATATTTTCTTGCCCTAAGCTCCCCTGTGGCAGAAAAGGATTCCTGCCTTCACTAGTACCTCTGACAGTGCGACAAGAAGTAAAGACTATGGTTTGGCTTTGCAGTATTCAGCCTGAGCAAATGTACTCTTATTGACTTGTTAGATTCCCCTTTTGTACTTGCATTTTTATAAATGGTGAGAAAATAAATCGGCTCTTTTTCAGAAACCAGAGTGTGGTGATCTTGCTTTATTGTTTTTCCTCTAATGTGTGGTAGTAAAAGGGTGTTCTTTCCATTCCAAGGCTTGATTTATTACCACCAGTTCTCTGTGTTGTGCTGTTGATACTAAAAATAAACCATATAATTTAGCAACATTCCAATACAGAAAACAAATGGATGTTTTCGTTACGCCTGGCATGTGTGTGGTTTAGGGCAAGATAATGAAATTCACAGAAAAAATAAACTGGGAGGGGGAACAGAAGCTTGTTCCTAAAGCGCAATACCCAGGAAATCTTGTACTCTGAAATGTGGGGCAGGACTCCTAACAGTAGAATTAATTGTGGAACGCTGTGGGCCTTTGATGGAATAATCAAAAAGGTTTTGAGGGCAGGAGGGGATGCTGGGTAACTTGTTAAGTGGTGGATTTTCGGATATATACGAGCTAGGTGCCATTTGGGCCACGTGAACTGAGCAATCCGAGGTGCGTTGTATGATGCGCGTGTGTGTATGTTGTCCCCACTTCCCGGGGAAAAAACTTGTAAAATCTAAAATAAAAATGTGCGTGTGAGGAAAGGGCGGAAGAAAAACGGGGCCGTTACATAACAAGGAAAGAAATTGGTGTCGCTCCTTGTCAGAAGGAGCCCCCGCGTTTATTTCCTGCCCCCACAACTCGCGCGGAGGAAGCGCGGGTAGCATTCATGGGTTACCATGGAGACGAGGCGACGCCGTCCCCGCTCGGAATCTGGGCCTCCGCCCCAAAGAGACGCGGCTCGATATCCGGCATCGAATGCAGCTTTTTGCCTTTCTAACGGGTCTTCCGGCACAAAGAGGCCAGGGATAGAGCGGCTCTGCTCTGCGTCCATTCGGTCTAACGTGCTGGGAGCGAGGGAGCGAGCGCGCGCCTTGCCAACCCACACCTTTCTGCCTCCGCGAACGCTGCGCGCCACTGCGCCCTCTCCCGCTTTTGTGCCGTGAGCTCCGCCGGAAGTGGGTTTCCTGCGTAGCGGTTTCCATGGCGATGGAAGATGGCGCCTCGCAGTAAGTCGGGGTCCCGGCAGCGTCCTAGGGCCCTGGGGGCTGCGAGGTCACGTGACCGCGACTGATCCCCGTGGAAGGCTCGGCTCTTCTTGATTCCCACCCCGCTCGCCCGGCCCGCCGCCCAGGACACCCCGAGCCCTGGAGCAGGGACAGGAACCGGGCTCCGGCTGCAGCCCGGCAGCGACGGCGGGGATCCGACGGCATCCCGCCAAGCGCTCCCCAGGCGGGAGGAATAGCCGGAGCGAAGGGGAGGGAGGCAGAGTGGCCCCCGGGTCCCCAGAGCCTGATGAGGGGCCTCTTGGCTCAGCCTAGCGCTGAGCTTCCGCAGAAAAACCACGTCCTGCCGGAGGCTGCCCCTTCGCAACCCTCTCCTAGCGTAAAGCTGCCCAAATACGGGGTTTTGGACCCTTCCAAGGGGTTCAGTTCGGTGGCCTGGGGTTTTTATTCCCTGCTGCTGGTTGGTTTCCCTTTGCCTGAGGTATGTTAGACCATTTGCTGAGGTTCCACGCTAAGCTGGTGAGGACGCAGCATCCCAAATTTGAGCTCACAACGTCCAGTACACCCCCAAATGCAAGAAAGGCGAAATGAAGAGTAGCTGCACACAAGGCTTGTGTTCTGTGCCCTTGTCCAGCCCTGTACAAATATTGGCGTCCCCTAATGGCTGTTGTCATCTCGGGGCTTCCATTTTGACAATCTTCACCTCACACCGGTCTCTGTTGACTGAGTTTAGAACAGAACTGAGACTGTCTCATTGCTGCTTGGCTTCTTAGCAGCAGTTTCTGCTTGACTCACACCCTTTGCCCTGCTCCTTTCTGAGGGAAAACCCACCTTGGGATAGATTGGAACAAATGGCAGTCCTGGGAAAACCAGAATTGCCATTGGCTCTGATTCAGCTGGAAAGCAGGGGGACACAAAATGTTTACCCCATAGATAATCATATTCTGGTTTCACCCCCTAGATCGCCAGCTCTCCTCCACCCCTCTGGAGATTCTCCTGTTCCTGAACGGCTGGTATTATGCAACATATTTTCTGTTGGAGATTTTCATATTTGTCTATAAAGGTGAGTTTTTGAAGGGGTGATATGTTTGGGTTGCCTGCAGGCTTTTTTAACGCATTTACCTTGTGGCTCTCGCCTGAAGAAAGTGAAAGAACAAAGTGGATAGTGTAATTATTTATTTCTCACCTAGCTGCTTAAGAGTTCACAGCCTTTTTCAGAACCATCCATGTCCCAGCGTTTGTTGTCATTCTAGCTGCTACATTAGATGTTAACCAACATCAGACACTCTTCTTTTATTAAGGAATTCATTAAATGGGAAGAGGCATCTGGCTTTGCTGTTCTCTTAATGCACATGTCCATTTGTGTACCCGCTTAGGACTCCTGTTGCCCTACCCCTCTGCCAATTTGGCTTTGGACCTGATTATGCTTTTTCTCTATCTTGGGATTGAAGTGACCCGGATATTTTTTGGTGAGTATTCAATAAAAATGTTCCCACGAGTAGTGCACTCACCTGCCATTTTGTGAGCATCTTTGATGGCACTTGACCTGAAAAGATGACTCCTAGGGAAACCCAGCCAGATGGGCAGGATATGAATAAAATTTATTGTTGTTGTTGTTAAGGTGGTTCACTCATCGATAAATTCCGCTTCTCCAACAGCAAAGGTGTTTGAGAGTAGAGTAGTTGAGCAGAGTGTAAATTGCTGACAGTGCCTTCACTCCATCATTCCAGGCCTTCCTAATTATTCTGCTGAACTGGAATAGGTGCCTCCAATGAAATGAGGCTGAAAAAGGGGCTCTGTGGTACATCCCTTAATTCGGGAGTAGGTAGGAGGCAAGACATCATTATGTGGGTGGAAATATGAGATCCCATTTATCCAGTCTGACTGTCCTTCCTGACCTGAGACTAGCTTATGAACTACAGTACAAATGTTAAATGCAAAATCCCATTCCTTATTCTCTGTTAAATGATTCTTGATTCAGGTAGATAGCCGTGTTGGTCTGACGCAGTCGAAATAAAATAAATGTGTTTTTTAAAAAAAGTTATTTATTTTTTTTAAAAATTAAAAAAAAAAATTTTTTAATACAAAATTGTTCAGTCATCAACAGATTTACCATACCCATTGAGTCAATCACCCATCTTCTACTACCCTTCTGAGAAATACCCCACCCCACCTCCCATTATATATAAGGTTCTGGTGACTTCTGTTTCAGTGTATCTGAAGAAGTGTGCATGCACACGAAAGCTTATACCCAGAACAAACTTAGTTGGTCTCGAAGGTGCTACTGGACAATTTTTTGACTTATTTAGTTAAATGAGTTATTTTTTGACTTATTTAGTTAAATGAGAACTGATCCCTGAAAAGTAGAGCTATTCATTTTGTGCCATCAGATTCCAAATACTGTGGCTTTTATGCTGAACAGGTCTATGCATTTTCTTTTTAATATTTTCTGTGTATGGCAGGCTCAAAAGGGAACCTCTGTCAACGGAAAGTGCCACTTGCTATCAGTCTGGCTTTAACCTTTCCAGCAGCAATGATGGCAGCCTATTATCTGCTGCTGCAGACTTATGCTCTGCGGCTGGAGGCCATCCTTAATGCTATCCTCCTCCTCTTCTATGCTGTGGAGCTGTTACTGGGTGTTCTCACTCTGGCTGCCTTCTCCAGGTACTTTACTTGCCTACCATTATGGTATTTTAGGGAAATATTTTTTTATGTGCATTGATTAGATTTTGTTTTTTAAGACACTGACTGTATTTACATGTAATGTTGGGCTTAGTGCTATATGGAAAGGTCTAAGTGAAGTTTCAGGCTCGTGTGTGAGTCCCCATATCCCCTTCCTTTATGGCTGGGAGGACGTGGAAGGATTTACTTTCACTTTTAAATAATCCCTGTTTAGCATCATGTTGGAACCAAGGATCCTGGTTTAAAACAACAAAAGTCCTGTGGCACATTAAAAAGTATCAAATTAGTTATGGCATAAGTTTTCATGGACTAGCTTAAGCTGTAATAAATGTGTTAGCTTAGCCTTTAATGTCCCCCAAAGACTGGACAATATTCAACCAAATACCCACACTAGTGCAAGGATTAGTATTAGTACAGTGGGACTTCTGTGCTCCATGCCATTCCCAGAGCAGATTTAAGGGGCATGCAGGTGGGGAATATGCTCAATTGCACAAGGAGAAATCTTTCTTCTTAGCGCTGTGTTGAATGCAAGCCTTTCTGTTATACTCTCTGGAAATTGGTATACTGTAACTCTGATCCGTTTAAGAAGCCAACTTTATAACCCATAGTGTAAAGTTGATTTATTATGGCACTTACCAGAGTTTTAAACCAGGATTCCTGATTCAGAAATAATGCTAAGCTAGGATTCTTTAAAAGTTTAATTAAATAGAGAACATAAAATCCTGCTGAAGTCCTCCTTGGCCGTTGTGGGAGAACATGCAAGTTTGACGTTCTTTTTCTGATTCATTCAGGCTCAATGATGTAATGCTAAATTGCACAGGTGGCTTATCATATATTTATGTTGGTTGGCTTATTTCTTCAAACAGGGGAATCAATGGAATACAACAGGGATAAAGTACCCATGGGCTCCCCAGATGTTGCTAGACAACTTCCATCATCACTGATTATTGGCTATGGTGGGAGTTGGATTCCAACATCTGGAGGCCTGCAGGTTCCCCATCCTTGGAATAGGTGTTCAGTCTGTTCCACTGTACTTTGGGTAGGAAGGCAGAGGTATTTGCTGTTGCTGTTGCTAAGATCCTCATGTTTCCCTCT
The DNA here is from genome assembly GCF_965113315.1 of Podarcis vaucheri. Classification (NCBI taxonomy): domain Eukaryota; kingdom Metazoa; phylum Chordata; class Lepidosauria; order Squamata; family Lacertidae; genus Podarcis; species Podarcis vaucheri. The sequence continues at coordinate 83,218,219 of NC_138759.1, read as the reverse complement.
GTATTTTCTGCAGCTTGGACTCTTACTGAGAACCTTTGTGGGCTGCAATGTATGGAACTGTGTGCTCTTCAGACTGGAGAGAGGCTGCATGAACCCTCCATTTCTGTGGCTGGAACAAGATGAGGTGTGGGTCCAATTCCCCCAATAAGCTGAAAGGCGGCGGCTCAACTTCTCATTTCAAGCTCATTCAGGTAGAGCACCGTTAGCAGGGTCTCCAGTGTCTGGAAACAGTTTTCATGAGATGACGGACCCACACACCCTAACTAAGCTTGCAATCCTCCTGGAGGGCGCCAATTGATCCATTCCAACTTTGTACCTTTGGTAATTGACTCTTGCAAGTCAAAAGACTATGGGCCAGTGAATGCCACCTAATAATCAGACTTTGCCTGCAGCTGGTGTGTCCTTTGAATTCCCCAGCGTGGTACATTCTAACAACTCAAGACTCTAGCATGTGTGCAGTGACTCAGGAGGGCAGTCTTGCTCATCCTCCCTAATTGTTGTGTTACCTCCTGTGCCCTCTTCCTGAATGTGGGTAGGGATAAGGGCAGCAGGCCTTGTGCCCCTTCCCCCAAATCAGTGTTGTTATTGGTGTGTATTGATAATTTGTGATACTTGGTTTTCTACTGCATCCTTGGAATAAATATTTATTTTTAAACTACTGAAGCTATGTGGAGCTTAAGACAAACATTGGTACACTGGGAGAACAGCAGTGCTCCTAGAAGCATGGGGGGACCCCTCTTGGGCTGAAGAGAGGTACACATCTTTAAGATAACTGAGGCTTTGCAAATCATCCTAACTGCAGGAAGGTGCTTCAGAAGGGACCTCATGGGCACAGAAAGTTTTTGCATAAGGAAATTCATATGAAAGGGTCCTGGCTTGGGTCTGCTGTAGGTAGCAGAGCTTTCATTTAGAGTTCAAGTATGCCCTGTGTGAGGGAGGATCTACGGAGGAAGGGTCATTTCCAAGAGGTCTAACACATGGGCCAATTGGGCATCAGTTGAGATAAGCATGAAGTAAGCCCACACAGAAAAAGTTTATTGGTGGGAAGAGCAAGGTCAGATGCTCTCAGAAATGGAACAGTGTTGCTCCAGATGCGTCTGAAGCCCCTGCCCATAGTCGGCCTCCTTGCTCAGCCACAAAAAACTTGTTGTTGGGTGCTTTGATGATCAGGCAGCTGGAGGATGCAAGCTGGATGGTGAAATTGCTGGGACGGTCACTGTTTACCAAGATTTGTCCATCGTTATCCAGAGCCCAGTACTTGCTGCCTGCAGGTCAAGTGGCAGAATTAGTGGAAGGAAGGGTGAGGGTCAGGGAAGGTAGAGGTGTGGCAAGACCAGCTCTTGGATCTCTCTGACTTTTACGAGGTAAAAGAATCACAGGTAATTAGGATGTGCTTGTCATGGCAATACTAGGTATGGTTTAGAAAGAAACCATGTATAAAGTGAAAACATGATCGACACCTAGAATAAGAGAGTCGGAAGGGACCCAAGGGTCATTAGTCCAACGCCCTGCAACACAGGAATCACAGCTAAATCAACCATGACAGATGGCCATCCAACCTGAACAGTAGTTTATCCTTAATTGGGCCTAGGAAACTATTGTCCAGGGGTCATGGAGCAAAACAAAGGGCAAAGGGGGGGAAATAGTGATGATGCGCTCTCTTGCATTGTTTTGGTTTGGGAAAGCAAGTTTTGGCTCCCTCTTATAGCTACGTATAAACTAGGCTTGTTTTTATAAAAATCCTTTGATGGCAGCTCCCATTTATGAGTAGGTCATGTTTCACTCGCAACACAGATACTAGGAGACCCCAACCCCTTGGGATATACTTAGTCCCACCTGGAAACATACTAACCAACTTGGAAGTTGTAGTAGCCTTCCTCGGTGAGCGACAGGCTGCTGGCAACATAGCTGACGCAGTTCCCTTCCAGCTTCCTCATGTCAGAACACAGACCCACGTAGCCGGCATCACTGTGCAGGACAAGCAGTGGCCGGTTCACCAGCACCAGCAGGAAATCTTCACTCTTCCCTGAAGGTACAAGGGAAACCTTTAGCATTGGCCTGGCTTTCAAAGAGAACTATTTTGCCACCCTTCCTTTTGCTCTCAAGAGGGAATCAGCTCCCCAGGGAAAGTCAACTTCAGTGCTAAAGATCAGGAGAAATCACCCCACACTGAGAAGCCAGGCTGAGTGTTGTAACAGGGGCCTAGAATTCACAATATCTCCCTCTAGTCTTTCTTACTTGATTCAAGGTGCTGCTTATGGCACAGAAAGCTTTTAATGGCTTGGACTTCAAATACTGTTCTTCCCTTGGGTTTTATCCTGATTTCTACTGTCAGTAGCATTTGCCCCAAAGTTCATTCAAGTAACCACTATGGACAACAACTGCACATCTGTTTCTGGTGGTGGTTCCCCCCAAACTGGAACTCATTCTCTGACTGCTTCCCAGATCATATTACAGAAGCAATGTCAACCTACTTGGTATGCAGTTCTGGGGGCCAGGATTATATGCACAGAGGGGCAGTGTTTTAGTGAGTCTTAGGGTGTTTTTTTCTCTTTCATGTAGGCTGTATTTGTAGTGATGTTAGCTACTCCAAAGTGTAAGGAAGGGAGTGTAAACAGAACTCATTCCATCTTGCAAGAGCAAGATTATGAAAGTTTTGGTTGCTGGTTTCCAACAAGAAACCCTTGAGGTGTCTAAAAAGCCATTTCACAGGATGGGCTTAAGGTTGGCTCCCCATGTTCCAATTTTATATCCAGGGACAGCTTGGTTTCTGTGCAAAGACATTCCCCACATTATTCCTCTAGAGAGCTATCTAGGGAGTTAGTGCAAGGCTGTCGCTTCCAGTCCTTTCCCCTAGAACTACCTAAAGCTAATTTGCAGCTGGCAGTGTGCAGTCTCTCTTCCCACCCTAGCTGTGTTCACCTGTCCACACTGATGCCCTGGTGCTTGTAAGAGAAGCTCTCTACCAACTTGTACCTGCAGCTTTGGGAATTGCCAGGAGCTGTCCATTGGGCCGCATGGACACTTGCTTGTCTGCTATGCGGAGACACACCTTTTGGTCTTGGTACTGGATGTCGAACCAGACATTCCTGTCCTGTTTGGTGTTGCTGTTAATACAGTCATTAGGACCCTGCAAAAGACAGGATGCATTCGTTGGAAAGTGCTTTTTGTGTTTTGGGGTTACTTTGACTGATAGAAACCTTCTGTAGCAGTCCCTTTATCAGCTACGTTCTGAGATCCATGTTGATATATTTTCAGTGGAAGGTATTTGGTGCTGCATCAAGACTGAGAGTTCCATTGTGGTAGGTGACGCAACACAAGAGTACAGCAATGCATGAGCTTCTCAATACCAGGGAGGTTAGTCCAGCAGCAGTTACCTCCAAAAGGGGAAGGTTTCTAGCATCAGCAAGCTAGGGAGGGTGGTGGACCTTGGCTTTATTCAAAGCCACTTTATTGTTGACTTCACACTTCAAGTTGCACTATGTGAACCATAGCCCAGACTGAAGCCAAACTATAAGATTTCTAAATGGTATGTTAGATGTGCAGTATAGGTTTTGAAGCACAACAAAAATCTGCAAAATTTCTGACTGGGTTCATAGCAGATAGTGTATGTGCACACCATGAACAATGCAGCCAGAAGACCACCTTCAACTCTACTTATAAGTTTCATTTAGTTCAACAAGTTTTACTCCCAGGTAAGTGAATAGCAGACCTGAAAAAGATGTCTCCAGCGCTCCAGGCTTAAGCAGTTAGCTTTCTCTTAAGAGGTTGTTCAGGAAGATGTGCATTCCTACTGCACACTTACATATTTCATCTGTGGCAGGGATGAGAAACCTGAGGCCTTCAATATGTTGGAGTAATAACTGCCAGCCAATGATCAAGGACAATAGGAATTTGAGTACAACAACTCGAGAGCCACAGGTTCTCCATCCTCAGTGTACAAAAAACAATTTTCCACTTTTACACAAGGAGGATTGTGTATAATGCCCTGTTTTGCTTTGTAGAATAGAGTAACTCCCCCCACCCGCACTAAAGTTGACAAAAATATTTTGGAAAAGGCCTGAGACAGCCCTTACTAACATTAACAAACAAGTCCAGGACCAAGAGCTATCTTCTGCTATTTAACAAGCCTCCTTTTATCAGTTCTCTGCTTGCTATATTATTATCCTCTTGATTTGCAGCCTGCCTTTCTGTATTAATACACACATGGCGCAGATATATCTTCTTCATCCGGGGAGACTTGGTGAACACTTGAGGTGGCAAAGCCTCTACTACATCGTTTCAAGCTTACGACGTTTTGTTTTTTGAACCAGGCCACAATTTTTGTGAATGATCGCAGCCAAGCGTCAAGGATGCCGCTCACCCACCTCCTTGCTCACATTTAAAAGAATTCCAGATTAAGTTAGTGCACCACAATCTGGGCACAGGTGTATCCAGTGGAAGCTGATCCACTTGGGCAAAAGGGGCCCTGCCCCACCATCCTCACTCTGCCCTTGATCAGTCCCCCCATTCTCACTTACAACCAGTCGTGGGGTGGGGCTGCCTGTCAGCTTCCTCCCTCCTTAGTCTCAGTGTTGCCCATTGTAGAATATAGTCAGAAGGAGGTTGGGGACAAGACTGGACTGAGTGGCTGTGGCTGAAAAAAGCTTGGGGCTTTCTGCATGCAAAGCATGTGCTCTACCACCTACGGACTGCAGTCCTTCTCCATAGTTAGGAAACAATTTGAAATAGCTGGTCCTGCCTGATTGCTGCTGTTCTTCGTAATGCGTGGCAGGCACACTCACCAAGGACATATACGCGCCGCTGTGGCTACGGAAGCAGACCTTCTTTGTGGTGTCATCAAACAGCACCTGGAAGATCTCGGTGTTGCCGACAGCCATAGCATTGGCATAGAGATCAGCACCTGCAGGGGGCAGGGAAGAAACACCCGAGGTCAGCATTCCTACATATGCCATTGCCCACTCCTGCAGGCTGAAATCAGTGCTTCATGGATCGAAAGAGGAAAACATTGTGCAGAGAATGGGGGCATTGTTTGTGTGTCAACTGACCTAGGATCATTTGGACCTTCCTATCTTTATCTTTGGAGGCAGGCTGGTTTAAGAGCACAAAACGTCACGTGCAAGCCTAAATTCAAATCCTCTTTCAGATCTGGATTAATTGTGCACAAGTTAAATGTGCCGTAAGTTGCTGGCTTGCTGTACTTCGTTTCTTCCAAAGGAGTGCAGTGTGTGGATTCAAGTAACCTGTCTCACCAGGGGAGCCCGATGGAAGATCTCTGGCTACATGGCTTCTCCCATGGCCCCCCAAATCTGCTCTGCAGGTTCAAGACAACCCCCGAACAAGTATGTGGGAAAGGTGAAATCACTTCATCTGGGAAGCAGAACAATCGCCTTAAAATGACATTAAATTCCATCCTGGGTTTCTCTAGTCAAAGCACTTTGTGTGGTTTTCTTCCAGTCTTCTTGCCCTAGTTCTATAGCTACACCATTCATTTCCTCAGGTTTTTGCTTTTTCAGCTCACAGCCTACTTAGCCCCATTTCGATTGGCCATCTTGTATTCTGGTTAGCCTCCCTAGCACTTCTGTCACACCACTTTTAATAAGAAATGCTGTGGTTTTTTTCAGGGACCGTAATCTTACTGGATCCTTGCTACTTCAATTGTATGTGCCCTTTTTCTGCTTCTTACTTCTGCATCCTCTCTTCAGCAATCTTGCCTCTCAGGTCCCAGCATCTAAGCTTACCTGCCTTCTAAGAACTCCTCCCAGCCTTCACCCTGCCTCCCGAGTCAGTCTTATCTCAGTTTTACCCAACCAAACTGACAACTGCCCCATTGCTCGCAGAATGTGGACCACCACTGTGCCTCATTTTCTGAGCAGGTGAAATGGTCACAAACATTCCATCTCATCAGATCGGAAAAGCCAATCAGCTGCAGAGGCTCCACAAAGTGCAATGCAATATAGATAGTACTGTTTTCTCCTGACTTACCTGGCCTGCAGCAAATGAACTTGTTAGTAGAAGAAGAGCGCATAGAGACCTGGGCAGGGCTGGATTCCATGCTGAAGAGTTCCTCCCGTCCAGGTTTGTCCATCTTTACGGTTCTCATGCTACCCTCTCGCCCAGTCAAGTACTTTCCCTCCTCATCCCGCAGAGCGACCAAGCCGCCATGCACCTCCAGGGAGTACAAAGTTTGTGGGGTAACATCTGGTACCAGTGAGCCGTTGGAAGCCAACAGTTTGCCAGCCCCATTCCTCAATCCATACTTCTTTGCTGGAGACAAAGGCGAGAGAGATGAGAGGTTGACAGCAGCTTGGTGTTCAGTCCTGGAAAACAATCTCCAAATCAATTGTCTTACAAAGCAGCATCAGGGCTGATGCTTGTTTCACTGCAGGATTGCCACACAAACCCACCCTGCCTGCAGTTCCAAACACCAACCCTTTAGAGCACGCTAGTCCTGTTCACCCTTAACATTTCCCATTGTATTTCCCTTACCCAGAATCTCATATATCATTTGTACATGTGTGTAAACAGCCCCCATGCTTTGTTCTGATAGGCAAGTTGAGGTTCATTGGGCCTCAGCTTTGTACAGCATTGGTGGTGCTGATACTGCATTTGTTTCCTCGTAGATTACACCCTATTTTTCTTGCATAATTACTTTGGGGGTTTACATGTTTGCTTGATAAAGCTAGAGGCCATGACCCCCTACCCAGGTATAGTGAGATGTGCCATGGGCACATGCAGGCTGAGATTGGGATTGAAGTCATGTTCCCATCTGCACTAATACACACCTTTATCCACACTACATGTGTGTTTTAAAAACTGGTTGTATTAGATTATTTAGCCTAGTGTGCAATTTCACTTAAAAGTGTGTGTGTGAGAGTGGGGAACCTCCAACATCAATACGGTCAGGAAAGAGGATTTGCACTTGGAAACTTCACTGCACAGACAATTCCCTTTCTTGCCTTATTTGGAAAGTTTGCACTGGTGTCTAACTTACCAGAAAGTCTTGCATAGGGCAATTAGTAGTTCTAAGAATTACCCAGGCTAATTAATGATGTCAAGGAAATCAAAATTCCTGCCAGCCACAGTGACTTTTTGGGTAAACAGAATTTGAATTCACCTGGTATGTATGGGGAAAATTGCCTTCTCTCACCATTGGACTCCAGACCTATTGGAGGAGATGCAAATGACTCAAACTGAACTTTTTCACACATCAATAACAGAGGACTATCTTAGAAGGTGCTTGGGTGGCCTTTGGATAGAGATGTGTAAATAAGGCAGTGTCACTCAAACTTTTTGAATTAAGACCTTCCACTTAGAAGCACTTACTGCCTTCCCAGGCCACCCCACCCACCTGTAGCACTTAGAAATCCTCATGTACAGGTAAAATCACAAGCAGACAAACATCTGTAGAATAAAGTAGCAACTTTCTCACTGTGGGAGGAGAAAGCCTGTGACCGGTACAGACTTTCTCCATCTCTCAAATTTCTCAAGTCTTTCCAGGTGTTCAGACTTACCCCAGGTGTCTGCTCCATAGTTGGAGAGGATAACAGAAAACTTTAAACAATCCTTAGTTCAGAAGAAGCAACTTTCTTGTTAGTATGGTAGCTATAAGTCCTCATCTGCAATAGGAATTGCTGTGTGTGTGTGTGTGTGTGTAACCCTACAGCAGAATGAAAGCTTGTTTTGCTTCTTTAACACGCTCCCCCAACAAAGGGGGGGGGGAGATGTGTGTTACAGTATTAGAGAGAAAAATTGACATATCAATTGAAAACAAAATAGGAAAATGCCACCACCCACCTCTGAAATCATAGTAGATAGTGATGACTGATTCAGCCCCCCAGGGCATGTCACGGTCACAGCGCAGCACCCCAGTTTTATCATCACACCGCACATAACGCTTCCTGTTGGGGTTGTACATGGCAACATTGGGGTGCACAGCCAGGTGGAGGGTCCATTTTTCAGTTTCGGTGGCAGCCTGGGCAAAGCAAGTGACGTTCTCCTCTGCTCCACCCAGGTAGCGCTTGGACTGTTCATTTTGCAAGGACACCTGCAGGGAGGGAAAGATGTCTGGTCAGCTACATTGCCCAAGACAAGAAAAGCAGGAATACTCTCAATGAGCAAAGAACATGGCAGAATAAAATTCAGGTATCATTACACCAGTTACGTTACACCTTTGGGCTTATGGAGTTGCCATGATCACCCAAGTTCCATTGTGCAACAGTTGTTTCCAGTTGTGGATGGGAAGTGGCTAGGGCACCTTGAAGGATACACCCGGCAACTCTTAGCACAGGGACTCAAATAAGCTAGTCAGATACATTCTCTCCCCTTCAGCCCATAGTGGCTGACTATCATACTGTTTGGCCGACAGGGGCAAAAAGCTTTGGCTCATGTTACTGGCTTCCCAAGGAGACCATGGGGGGGGGGGGAGTCCAGGAACATTTTGCACTCTTCCTGATGCACTTTACAGCACTGGAGTGCAGGAATCTGCTGCCTGGACTTACCCGTAAGAATCTAGAAAAACCCTGCTTCTCACCACAGCAAACTAGTCTGCAAATCGAGCTCAACCCTGCCCTCATTTCTGCCTCTTAATTGTAAAAAACATTTGTAAGCAAAACAAGAAGCCTACATTTGGGTAATAGCGGAATAGTTTTGAGGCCCTTTTGAGGCAACTTTAAGCATTGTTTTCCTACCTTCTGCCCTCCGTCTCACCCACCCACCCAACCCTCTTTGTCCAGAATTCCAGCCCGATAATATCGAACATAAGCTACACTTGAGAGATAGGATGCTTGTGCCTGCGTGAGAGACAGCACCTTGCCATCTGGATACTGATGCAAGAGAAAGAAGGTCTGAGGCCCTGGTTTGTCCTGGTCACAGGTGACTTTTCCATTTGCGTCAGCCGCCAAGTAGCGTTTCAGTGCACTGATCAGGTGAAGCTTTTGGCCAGCCCCTTCTCCTGGGCCAGCTGCCCCAGCTCCCTGTGGGCTCACAAACTGCAGTACCCACAACTGGCGAGGCTTCAGTTGCTTGCCTGTGGCTGCCACCTGGAAACGGAAAGGTTCAGCAGTCAGGTACCGGTTGGCCGCATTAACAAGGCCAAATTCTAGTGAGTATGTCATGGTGAGAATGACAAGAGACTTGAATGGTACCCATTCATCAGACCAGTTATCTGGGCTCACTTGAGATTAATCCTGGTCCCTTAGATCACAATCATCACCTAGCAACCAGGTAAACCCACCCACTCAGCATTAAGCCCCTCCCACAGACTGTTCACCACTCAAGCTGCATTCTGAAAGTACTACCACCTCATCCGCCAGTCACAGGCAAATGCCCTTTTATGACAAACCTTCAGGAAGGTGAAACACAAGCCATCTGTGCAAGCCTATGATCCCCAGAAACATTTCACTGAATACCACTAGCAATCAGGACAATACTGTACTCTTGTAACTGAACCTTTTCCTGCCATAGAAAGCCCTTATATGCTATTATATTTCCTTGCATCCTTGCCTGTAATATTCAATTTCACGTGAAAGGCACAATCCCCTTTCAAAGTGTTTGAGTTTCATCTGTTTCCATCATGGCTTCATTTCCCCATCTCTGTTCAGCATAATGCTTATGCCTTTTTATGAAACCTGTGATTTCTGTTCATGTTTTCCAGAGCAAATATTTTTTAAAGGAGCTCCTTAAAATGATGCTGAGCATCAAATCTTCATTCAGTGTACTGATTTCACACTGGCAGAAATTCTCAAGGGTCTCAAATCTTTCCTTGGCTTGCTACCAGACACTCCCCTTTAAATGGAGATGACTGAGAGATAGAAGCTTTTTTAAAAAATCATTTTAATATGTGTACATAAAGTGGGTTTGGAACTAGTTTAGCAATACATAAAACCATGGTTTTACAAGGGCTACTACCCAGCCAAAATATGGCACCTGTCTTATCTATCCATCCTCTTTTCCATATCAAGGTCTCCCCCCTGTCCCCCGCTCATATTTAGTGGAGATTCTAGAAAACAGCTCACCCAGCATTCAAAATAGTTACAAAATGAAAAGAAGCCATACAATGCAGTATAAAAGATTGACAATATCATCAAGTTTATTACACAATTTCCAACCTATCAGAAAAAGACAAACAAATCAAATCACGAAGAACAGGGGTGGGTGAGTTGAAAGGAACCAAGGCTATGTTTCTGTTGTTTCATTTCTTTCTTTTCTTACTTCCATTATTTCAAAACAAACTAAAAATGTCCATTATGTAAAAAGCAACTTTTCCAATCATCAATTTTTAATATATTTTACAGTTTAAGTTGTCACTCCATTGCTTACACAACTTTCCCCGTTTTATTTTTTAAAAAACCACATTTAGAGCTGAGCACCTCTGTGATCAACAGTACAAAAGGAGGTGCCACATCACACAAGAACATCCTTTGCCAGACACCACCCCCTCCGCCTTAGGCCACAACATTGTTCTGTGAGTCAAAACAGGGTCCTTCTACAAGGGAGGCTTCACCATGCAGCTGAACAATCACATTAAGTGTTCGTGAGCACAACAGATGCTTGGCCTCACTACTGAGATCCAGTTGCTGGAGACTGCATATTCCAGGGTGTAACGTGTTACCTTGATTTTAAGTAACTGGGTGCTCAGGCTAGGATGGAGCAATGAAAGCTGAAAATGAACACCCGTAGGGTTGCAACTCAAGGATGAGAGCTTAATCAAGAACTCTGCAGGTGCTTTTGTCCCATAATGCTCCAAACACGCAGGTTTTTGCTGCAACTGGTCTCAAAGGGCTGCCTGGTGACTAGAGTGGCTCCAGAAACCCTACTTACGATTACATAACACAGCTAAATATGGTGGTGTGAAGAGACGCCTCCCACTGTCTCTAATCGTCTCCCTAGACTGGCATGCCAGAGATCAGTGAGGTATGGTGCGATCTGAAGCAAACTCATGAGTGAACCACTCCAAAAAGGAATTCCTTTTAAAAGGAGGCAGGGGCCAAGGAAAGCTCTGGACCTTAAATCAACACGTTCAACAAGTACATCACATAGAATTTTAAAAATGCTTAGGGTGTGCTGCATTCGGTAACTTCCAGGTAGCCCCAGCTTGACTTTGCCCCTTTCCATTCGATGGTCTCCGTTCACAACACTTCCTCTACAACAAGGAAGGCGGCAATCTGGGAGGGGCTGGCCCCAGAAACAAAGGTTTACATCAGAAGTTACAACTGGAGCAGCTATTGCATGAAACAAAGCGAGGAAAAATGGTTAGCAAATCAGTGGAAAGCGGACCTGCAGTAGCCAGATCTATTTTTTAAGGGAGATTCAACGTTGCGAGCCGGTTGACCGACGCAGGCCCCTCTAGAAGAAGCCAGGTAGAAAGGAGGTGACATTTCCCCGCAACTAAAGGAGGAAGGGAGAAGAGGGGTGACCCGAAGAAGCAGCCAGCCTGCCTTCCATCCTAGCAGGGAAATACTGTTTTCTAAGCTGTGTACAACGGTGCTGGAGGGTGAGACTGAAGCTGCTTGGGAAAAAGGATCAGATTTAAGGAGGAATGGATGCCTCGATGCCTAAGAAAACAATGCAGTGTGGACCGTGGACACGAGTTCCGGGGAGAATAGGGTCAGACATCTCATACTGCGCTGAAGCACCAGTTTTTGTTGCAGGAGACGAGCTGGATGGGCTCCTTCCCCAGTGCTCCTAAAAAAGCCACGGAAAGGAAAGAGGCGAGAGACCTCTGTGGAAAGCACCATTCTCTTTGGGTCCAAGAATCCATGGATTGAAGTGGCCCCCTGGTCACGGTGGCTCAGACAACCAACCCCTCCCACCCTCCAAGTCATTCAGTGCTTCTCCATCAAGCAGCAGCGACAGCACACAGGCAGAGCTCAGGTCCCAATACCATGGTGTGCCAGATGGAGTTCTGCAGGCAAAGTCCCTTCCAAGGGGTCCGGAAAGAGCAGAGGGCAGTGGGAAGGAGGGGGTGGAGAAGCCTCCATATTTTAGTCTTGATTAAGGAGAGGAGATCAGAGTCCATAAAAACACTGAATGCTTCCCACGCTCCTAGAAAGAGACAAAACAAAATTGGAAAAGCCAGTAAGTTCTATAGCACTTTCAAAGAGGTTTGTTGAGAATTTTGTTCATTAACCCTGGACTGTAACTCCACGGGGAAGTTATTTCCACATGCAATAGGGAACCAAAGCTACAGGGTTGTCTTAGCTCATGGTTGAACTGGACTAGACTCAGCACTTTACCCACTGAATCAAACTTACTCTCAAGTCAGACTCATCGCCACCTTAGGTGCTAGTCACATTCATAAAGCAAAGAGGGTGGTGAGATTGCAAGGCTATGTTTTACTTATTTTTGTAGTTTCTACTCCACTTTTTATTCCAGGGCACCCAAGGCAGATTGCCATTGGAAAAAATTGGCTAATTTTCAAGTTAGAGAAGTTATTCTACCAATACTAGTCTGTGATGCTCCTCTTGAAATAAAAGATCTGAACTCTTTTTTTTTTTTTTGCAATTTCTCTCCCTTATGCTAGGTCTGAGAATTCAAAGTAGTATAAGTCAGCTGGATTTGTTGTTGGGTTTATTGGTTTGCTTTACAAAGAGGCAAACAAGACCAGCAAACATGAACACAGAGATGGTAAAAACTCTTCAAAGAGATAGTTACGTCTGTGAATCATAGCTGGGCTCATCAGGGATTCCATAAATCAAACACACTAATGATGACTGACTCTGAATTTAATGCTTGCAGAGGTACAGCCTCAGACACAATCAATACAGTCAGGAAGGGCAAAAGTAGCTTTCTGCACAAACTTAAAAACAAAACTGCCCAAGCACTCGCACTTTCCCATAGCATGGATGGGAGCAATAAGCCATGGAGATTGGCTTGTCATTAACATGCACATTGGAATCACAGCTTGTTTCTCTTGAACAATGGTCGGTAAGTCAAGAACAAACTTTGGATTGCGGATTGTGTCTTGATCAGATTATTGCTGTCATTCATGGCAGGGCAGCAGCAAACTGGCAGCTACTGAGCAGTTTGCATTAGCATGCTACTAGTTCACAGTAACCAGGACTTATTGCAATATATAGACTGGGCCCTTGACACATTTACCAGGGCGTCTGATTCTAACCTACAGAAGCACCGTAGTTTTGCTCCATAAGACGCACCTAGTTTTTAGAGGAAAACAAGAAAAAAAAAATATTCTGAATGAAACAGTGGATGTATGATTTTTGTGGTTCATGCTGTGGCCACAGACGTGTGATTTGACGGCGAGTTTGGGGTGACCCAAAGCAAAAATCCTGAGGATCCATGTGGACCTGTGCTTTGTAACCACATTTTTGCGCCATTGTGGCCCCACGCAACGGTGGGTGCAGGATTTTTTTTGGTGCAGGCTGTAGCCATGGACATGCTATGTGATCTGATGTGATTTCGGGTGACCCAATGCAAAAATCCTGAGGATCCATGGGCTTTTACCCCCCTCCTCCCAGGCAGCCTCCTTTATCACTAGCGTCCCTTATCTCCCTCCCGATCGCTTGCCAATCAGCTGCTTCCTTTCAACACTCCCTTCCCTCTTGTTTGCATTAGTGTCTTTTCCTTAGCTGGAGCAGTTTTTTGCTTATCCTTTTCTTCTAATTTCTCTCCTCAGTGCTTTAGTCTTCCTGTCTCCTCTCCTTCCAAGTTCGCTGTCTTTACCTCCCCCCTCCCAGACAGCCTCCTTTATTGCTAGTGTCCCTCATCTCCCTCCTGATCGCTTGCTGATCAGTGGCTTTGTTTCAACACCCACTTCCCTCTTTTTTTTTTTTTTTAAAAAAAAGCATGATCTGCTTTTCGCCCCTGGGCAATTCGGCTCCAGGGACCACAGACATCTTCCCTTACTTTTTAGGAAGAAAAAAGTGCATCTTATGGAGCGAAAAATACGGCAATCTACTGGTCACAGTACAAGGAATAAGGAAAAGTACCCTAACAAAATTGCATAGTTAGCCTGAGACACAGTTATTCAGAGCCCAGCTGAATATACTAAAAATCTACTAAGTTAGAAAATAAACAGCTCAAGCATGTACTCAAAGTGCAAGCCAATCAGGGAGCAGACAACTCCCTTATTTTTGAAAAATCTTACCTAGCAGAACATACTGCATGGAGAACACAATACAATATGTATTTGCCCTGGTAGCTTAAGATCCATGCATGACCAGTCCACTCACTGGAGAGAAGTGTGAGATTATGCCATGGAAAGTCTTCCAGGGTATAAGAGAAATCAACCTTACCTAGCCAGCATCTACAAGAGGGATGATACTCAACTTGAAGAGAAGGCGCTTTTTTTGGAAAGGAAAATACACTGGGTGGGTCTGGAGGGGATGGGAAAGGTAAAGCAACCTGGAAACATCTCTCACTTCTCTCAGTGATGTCGGTCTCTTTCTCTGTCCCTGTCTCTATGTCGCTCATGCTCCCGGCTTCTTTCCTGGAAATAGTCCTCATGCCGATCTTCATTATGGACGATGTCTCGGTGCCTCCTACTGCTCTCACGAGACCGACTGGGTGATCTATCCCGAGACCGGTGCCGTTTTCTGGAAAACAATGAGGTATCTAGTTACTGGCAAGCTGTAACAAGACCCTTTCCCCTACCAAAAGCACTTATTCCTACCTGGCTGTACAAAGCCCAGGAAGGGGACCAGAGCACAACTGAGACTCGCCCATCAGCAACATGAGCGACAGTAGCTGGATGACTTGGCAATAACTGTGCCTGAAGCTCACCTGGAAGAGCTGCTGCTGGTGCCCATGCTGTAAGACTTGGCTTCAATGCCATGAAGACAATCCTTGAGTGAAGAGATAAGGACTCTACACCGCTCATCATTTGCGACACGTGACTGTTTAATCACAGCGATGGCTGTGAGCAGGGTCTCAATGGCATCGCTGTAGTCCCCTGCAATATAACAGAGCAAAGGCGGCATGGTAAGAATGAGGCCAGGAGCGAGAAATGGCAAGAGGTAGCAAAAGCCAGCTCTGGTTACCTGCACTGGCACCAGACACAGCTTTGGAAATGGCACTGCTGGAAATTGCTCGATTCCTGTTCATGATATCCTCAAATTCAGCTTCACTGACAGGAGGCGGCAATGGGCCCAGTTCCCTGCTGTAGTACACAAACACACACCCATCACACACAGAGGATAAACAGCTTCAAGCAGAACTATGACACAGTTCCTTATTCATAGACATGGCAATTCAAGGCCTTTCAAAACAGCAATGTGTGGTTGACCAGGTACTGCCCCCCTCCCCAAAGCAGGCATTAAGTAGCATCCTTCAAGAACCAAGTTGTCAGCTGTCGTGCCCTAGAGCCATGCGAGGCATTTTCTACCACCAACGAGAAGGTGGTTTCATGTCTAGTTGAACCATCAATCTTTGCATAAAAACAAAATAACTAAGCCCTTGCTAAACAAGAGGCTTAGCTACTGTTCTTTGCACTGCTTAGCTTTGATTTTTTTCTTCTCAGATTCCTGGGAATGGGCTTGCTCTCACCTGCTGTGGTTGTACGCTGCAGAGGTCTTGTTATAGGTGTCTGGCGGGGGCCCCATGGCTGCATTGGGTGGGGGGAAGAAGGCTGGGTTGAGGTGCAGCGCAGGTGGCACGGCCCCAGGAGGTGGCACAGTGAGGTGTGGAGGAAGTCGAGGGGGAGGGGGCATGAGGTGTTGGTAGTGGATTCCTGGAGGGGGAGGGGGAACCCCAAAGCTTGAGGAAAGAGGAGGGGGTGGTATGGGTGGAGGTGGCAGCCCCATGAGAGGAAGCGCAGAAGGAGGGCGGTTGAAGAAAGGCAACACAGGAGGCTTCTCAATGCGTGGCGGCGGCACAGCATTCTCTGTCGGAGTGGCTCGGCCATCTACTGAGTCGGAGGAATCCCTTGAGTGAGCCCTCGGAGGCACCCCTGTCAGACATCACAGAAGAGGAAAAGCGCTCAACACTGTAGCAGTTGGGTAGGTCCGTTTTCTGACAAAATAACCCTCTCCCCGCTTTCCAGTAAGTACACCCATGTCAACCATCATGCCTCTGAATTGCAATAACACCTTGCCCAAATATCAGAACTCTTATCTCATACATGTGAGAAAAGGTGGGTTTCATCGGTATGTGCACACAGATTTTTGGGTTGATTTGGGCAAAGGTTGAGGTATCTAGAGAGATACCTTCCTGCTCTGGAACTGGGCATTCCCAGTCTTGGCCAAGAGATCTGTAAGAGCTCTCTTAAGTGTTGTGTGCTGAGTTGACAGAGATAGTTGTAACATGCACTGATTATGAAGAAGAAGAAGAAGAGTTTGGATTTGATATCCCGCCTTTCACTCCCCTTCAGGAGTCTCAAAGCGGCTAACATTCTCCTTTCCCTTCCTCCCCCACAACAAACACTCTGTGAGGTGAGTGGGGCTGAGAGACTTCACAGAAGTGTGACTGGCCCAAGGTCACCCAGCAGCTGCATGTGGAGGAGCGGAGACGCGAACCTGGTTTCCCAGATTACGTGACTACCGCTCTTAACCACTACACCACACTGGCTCTCAATTATGAGTCAGATGGACAGGCAGCATAACATGCTAAATCAATGCTTAACTTTAATTGCAATTTACAATAGCAGTGTGTCCAAACTGAACTGAGAACATTTCATTTACGGTCTTAGAATGTCTTGAGTGTATTTTACACTGTTCACTTTCAGTGAAATAAATTTTGCCTGAGCATTCAAGTAATACTTATCATTCATATAGTGCTTATAGTGTGTTCAAAATGCTTTATGTATTAGCACAGTAAACTTGCTAATAATCCTACTTGACAGGTCTTTATCGCAAAAATTGTAGATAGGTGTTTAGGCTGAAAAAGTGTGGCTTACCTAATATTACCTAGTGACTGAGCTTATAGCCAAGGTGAAATCTGAACTGGTGTCTATGTTGTTTACATCTCAGCCATAGTCAGTATGTTATATTATATATAGAGATATATTAAAATCATTTTTAATGTAACTGATTATAACATCACATACTATCAGAGACAAATGTATTGAACTTTCTCATTTAAGGAAAAGCAAAATCAGGAAGCTTCAAGAGAAAAGAACGAAAATGTGACAGACAGCATAAAAAATAATCAAACCATGCTGAATATAAGGGGAATATTTGACTAACCCACTCTTTGGTACAGTGACAACTAAAATAGACAGGCAATGCTGCATGAGCAGAGTTCAATGTGTTAATGGAAGCCCACTGTGCAAACGTAACACCATTTGATGACTATGAACTTGGAATGTTGACTTAATCCAAGTCAGAACATTTACACTTCTGATTCTGTGATCGACACATCTTGTTCAGTATAGTCTACACTGACTGGCAGTAGCTCTCTGGGACTTCAGAGAAGACTCTTTCCAATCCTACATGGCGATGCCAGGGATTAAATATGGAAACTTCTGCAGACAAAGCAATTGTTCTACCCTCTGAAAACTACAGGCAACAGTCACAAAACTGTACATGAATGGCCTTCTCACTGATCTAATTCTCTTAATAATGTGTCTGAAATTCTAGCTAACACTATACAAGCACTGGATTATGCAAGCATGGTCTTCAGTAAAATCACTAATTGGCTATAGTGTTATCCCTACTCCTTTCCTATTATAAGTATTCTAATGAGTGGAAAACTGAACATTCTAGCACTACACAATTATACAGAATCCTCAAGACCCATAATTTTGGGAGATATGCTTTAACTCCCACTCCTCCCCCTGTCCCCTGAAATAATGACCTCAGGAACCTACTGCTTAGTGAATACACTCAGCAGAACATTTGGTTATTTTAGTAGAATTCGTCAATAAAGTGAAATATTAAAACCTAATATGCCAATATCAACTACCTTGCAATATATGAGGATACGTTGCTTTATATAAAGGCAAATATCAACAGGCTTATATACATATTGCTGCTTTTAAGTCACTGAACTACTTACTGAACACCTACTGCAAACTGAGGGTTTTCCACTACATCCAGAAAATAATCAACATTTCCATTCTCATAGAATACAAAATGTAGATGCAGAGAAGTCTCTGAACCTTAATCTGTAATACAAACTGCATCTCCTACATAAATAAGCAACTGAAATAAGCAACTATCTGTGGAATGGAAGAAAACTTATGGTCCTTCTGAGAGCAATATAGTTTTAGATACATCAGCAGATCCTGACTAATGAATTAAACTAGATTCAGTTGTCATGAATACTTCTGGCTACAATTAAGAAATCAACATTCTTAATAAATGCAACGTTAGAAAAACAAGGGGACAATACCCAAGTACCGGAAGGCAATTAATACCATCCACCATTGCTCCACCAGGCCAGTTGCTTGGCCTCAAAGTCAGAAAGCTTCCTAAATCTGGAAACGTGACTCCTTTATTCTTCCCAATGAAGAGCTATTGACCCCAGAGAAATAATCAAGCCATGCTGACCAAAGTACTGTACTTAGAGTCAACTTTATTTGACACAAACCAAGATGGCAATAATATGGAAGGGCATTACAGGAAGTATTTACAAAGATTTACAATGTCTGCGTAAAGCAAAAATATATTATTTCAAAAACTCCAGGTTAAAAAAAGCTGTGTCATCTTAATTTAGAATTTCAATGTACAATAAGCTCAACTATAGTATGTTATGAGATTTGATACATTATTTTTTAAAGTTAAGACCTTTATTCAAGATAGAGAATCCAAAACATAATTGAAAGAAATCAATAATCAAAAGAACAAAAAAAATAATAATGGAGAGAATGTTGAGAAGATGGATTTTGAAACATATTGCGATCTTGTCCCAATGTGGCAAAATTAATTAATTGCAAATATAACTGAGAAACATTTCAAAAGAAAAAAACCATGATCATACAATTGCAATGACACACAATAATTAGGGACACAGAAATCTGTTATACCATCACCACATGTGACTTGGTGACAGCGTCTGGGATAATCTAATAACATTCATATTTCAAACGCAGCACGTGTCTGAATTACATTAAAAATTCACTTCATGGTCACCGAACGGAAGCCACTTTTAGGTTTCCTTTGTGATAAATAGGAGAGTGCAATAAAGAGAACTTCAAACGTTTAACTTGTGCATGTGTTTTTCTTTATCGTACTGGCTTGTCTGCTTTACAGTTCGCCACTTTGGGGGCTAGAGAGAGGCAGAGTGTAAATAAAATTACTAGAAACAACAAATTTGTATTTCTCAGGCCCTTTGGGCGAGGAATCACAAAGTGGTGGAAGTCATTAACGAAGGCCTTGTCAAAAATGGTGACGTGCCATGGTTACTGTCAGGCGTTGCCATTCACCAGCGCGACCTCCTAGTGAAGATAAGATAAGCCCCTTTAAGCAGTTTTTCACAGGGAAAAGCTTGATGAGGGCTAAAAGCAGCTCTGCTTCATCTTATGATTCAGCAACACTGACTGACCTTCCTACCACAGAGAAATGGACCACAGCACCATGACACCCCGTGGAGATAAGGGACATAGGACCAACATGACTTTCTGCACTGAAATTCAGTCAATTTCTAGGGCAGAACATGGAGGCCATTAAAATGTAGCTGTGCTAAAGCTGACAAGGCTGCAACTCCATATTCAGTTGAGACTATGACAGGATCATACAAAATGGTGGATCCTAACTGTCCAGATTAATTCTGCAAACAACAGAGGAAACTGTCCTCTTCTCCACTTACTAAGTCAGATAGTCCATTCAACAGCATACCTTTCACACAAATTGACAAACAGGGCCATCTATTATGGTCCTCCTTTGCCACCCTGGGCTCCTTTGGGAGAAAGGGTGGGATATGTGTTTTATAAATAATAGTAAATGAGTTATATGACCAAGAGGTAAGGCCCCAGCTGGAGCACTGCATCCACTACAGGGCACCTTACCTCTTCAGGGCTGCACAAATTCTGGAGAAGGTTCAGAGGGGAGCTGGGGGTGGTCCTAGCTATGGCAGCTTCAATAGCTTAAGCCCATTCAGTTTGAAGCGTGCCTCAAATCATGCAACATAGAAGGGGATAATAAAATCTACTTGGGCGTCACTCAGCAGCAACAGAAAAAGAAAATATACATGGACACTCCCTGGATATTCACACACATCCAAATTGTTTCTGGCTTAAAGCTCTGCTCAGGTTTCTCTATGACCTAACCAATGCCCTGTATTTCTGCCTTGTTCCCTACTTAGCAAACACAACCCCCATCTAAACTTACTTTTTCGAGCCTGAGCCTCAAACTGTGCAAGGTTCTGCCGGGTAGCCAACTTCACTTCCACTTTATCTCCATTGAGAGTCTTCCCTGGTAGCAGCTCCAGAAGTTTGTGGACGGAGTTCTCAGAGGCAACCACCACTTCTGCGTACCTGGTCACAGAGGAAAAAGAACTGAAGACTGTCAGCAACTTCTAGTAAGGAAAACCATCTAATCCAAGACAAGAAATCTTCCCCCACCCAAGGTCTACAAAATGTCACTGCTATGTAGCATTGGTGGGTGGGACGGGAGGAAAAATTAGACAGGGCCACACCACTCCCGCTCTCACCCCCCCCATCCTCATCTGCTCACACATATGAGCTCACATCATTACATTTATCTCTCTCACATACACACAGATGCATTGAGGGGAAACCCCCCATTTGTTCCTATGTGAGTGCCCCCCTCCTGGCAAATTGCAGGTGTGGGGGCCCAATCCATGTCAGGAACAAGAGGTAAGGGGTTTCATCCCTTTATCTCCCACTGCAGTACTTATCCAGATGAAGTTCCTGTGCCTCCAATCCGCTGCACTTCTGTGATAGCTTGGGAGACAGAGAGCTCGTTCCACCAGGGTTTGAAATTAGCGGGCACCAGTCACATTTTGCAATTGGCCTTTTGCAACTTGATGGAGATGTCCAGGCGCCACTTTTGGTGCCTAACATCTCCATCTGTCTTTGTTTTTTGCTGATGCCCTGCTGCTAGGTGAACCAGGTGTTTGGCAGGGTAGAGAGGTAGCAAAAGACTTGTCTTTTGCTGCCACACTACACTGCATATCTCCTGAGTCACCCAGCAGCAATTTTAATTTTTATTGCTGTGGGGCTGCCTGGTCTGGTGAGGGGGGGGGGGAGCAATAAAAATGGCCCACTACACATTTTGGTTTGGCACCCACATGGCTCCTAGTATTCCTATCCCAGTTTCTAACACTGTCCTCCACAGCCAGCCCAGGAGCCAAGGACAAGAGGCTGTGGAGGCTGGATGGGAATCCTCTGACGGCCAGATGTGGCCCACAGGCCCAAGGTTCTCCCATTCCTGATTTGATTGATTTCTCAGGCCAACCCCGCTGTCCACAAGCACAGTGTCATTAACAGTGCAGAATTTTCAGCTCCATGCCCCCCAAACATAAAGCTGTCATTAAGAGTAGCAGCAAATAGCACATTGACAAGGGATCGCTCTGCAGAATCGGACAGAGCCCACCACCTTCATGAATCACATATAACAAGTAGTCATTTAGTTTGAAGGCAGTGGCATCCAAACCGGACAGTAACAGGGACTTCTAAGGCCACCTTAAAAAAATAGCAAGAAAACCAGACTTATGTGCACACCATTAGCAACCACACTGGTCCCTAGATCATTCCTCCCACAATTACAGCCCCTCATGATGGGTCCTTTTATGAAGCAGTCTTGGAGTGCTCACCCTTTGGACTGGCCATTGGCTCTGTTCTCAGCAAACTTGAGTTCCACCACATCATAAACACCCACAGAACGGATTATTCGGGTCAGCTGCTGGTCAGTTGTCCACTATGTATGAAGAAGCAGAAAATTACATTATAACCTGAAACCTTTTAGAGAACCCACATCACCTTATATTAGTAAGAGAACTCGTCCTTCTCAAGTTCCTATACTGTTCCTGGTATAGTCTAATGAAGGAACATTTGATTAAAAGCCCTCCCACTACAGTCACTTTTGGAGCTGCAGATGTGTGAGCGCATACATGTGTGAACATGTATCTTCCTAGAAGATGAAAGTTCTAGACAGACCTAAGCAATTGAAGGAGTAGCAGCAGCAGCAATCCCTTTCCCAACACATACCACAGGTATTCAAGAGAACTGCGTGCACTTAGGGCAGTGATAAGTCTACACACCCTAAATCATGACACAGCAGGGCCAATATGACTTACTCAGGTCCTAAGAGATTAATTCATAGGAGAAAACTCTCATACCTGTATGCCGGCTACAGAAAATTTTGTGAAAATGTCTGTATCATGGCAGTTTAAGGGTCCCAATTCTACTATTATCATATTTTCTGATGTATCTTAAATGTGTTAAATCCTCTTCTCTTAAAAGTTACCCTGCTAATGCAAGAGCATCATATTCTCCAACTCTGAGGTGTGCTGCTTTTTAGCATAGTACGGAATACTTGCTGGAGAAAATTCATCCACAGTTGCTGCAGCTTATTTATTTGAAGCCGTTGTTGAGTCTTTGTGAGAAAAGCAGGATAAAAATGTCCTAAATAAATCAATGTGTCATAACGAACAATGCTTCTAGTTATTTATCCAATGTGTTGTGAGGACTGAGGTTGGCAAGCAGCATAAAACCTACCTACCCACCCACATGGGACACTACACTCTATTAACATTAAAGAACAGTGCACCTGTAGTAAGATTAAAGTGCAGATGCAGCCTTTCCACACAAATGTTTTATTTTTGTTAGGCCCTTTACTTTCTGCTCCGATTATGGAACGCACTCACCCAAGAGAAGCTGCCTACATAAACAGCAGCCCTCTTATTACGCAGCCCACTGTAGGTATACAGGATAGCAGGTGATTTGCTGTTTGGCTTAGGAGACTGCTCTTGCCGGTTTTCGGGTGGTGGCTCGGAGCTGCTAGGGCAACTTTCAGAAGGTTGTGAGCTGGCAGCTAGCACGTCGTCATATAGATCCATCTGGTCAGCATTACTAAACTCAGAGTCCTAGAAGACACAAGATATCACTGAGCACACGCAGAGGCAAAGCAGGGCCAATCCACATTCGTTCTTTTCGTCACAGAATAGTAGCACACCTGTATCAAATAATAAATTCTAGAATTTAAGTAATAACGTAAAACCTGCTTCTCAGAAAGAAGCATGCTCTTTTTGCTAGTTGCAAGGAAGAGCAAAGAGGACTAGCTATTTCATGTAGCCCCAAGCACCCCATTGTTTTCTCTGAGATGAGGAGAATGCATGTTTCACTGCCATCTATTACTGCACAAGACGTTTTGCCTCTCCATTCTTTGTGGAGGACTGGGTAATCGAACGGCATTTTTACACCCTCCCCCTCCCCCCAATCTACACTGTGTGCAGACCCACCTCATTTTCCTCACTGCTCCAATGAGGAGTGTTTCCTTGTTGCATATATGCAGTGAAGGAGACTATCATATATAGCATAACCACCAACCTCTATAAGAGGCCACTCAACTTGGCAGAAAGGCCTCTTGGTTTCTTTCCCTATTTTGGATTATTTGAGCAGTATCATGCTGTAGGCTGTTGATGAAAGGTGATCAGGTTGTGTCAAGGTTTATACTGAACCCCGCTAGAAATCAGCCTCTACATTTTTCTTCAGAGGAGTTAGGTATCATGCAGTATTATTTCATCCTCACAACATTTAAAGAGTCACTATCAGAAGCAAACAATTATATTGGAACTCTAATGATATTTCACTGGTCTTCTGAAAATGTAGTTATAGTCTACTGTGATTCACACTGCAATCCTTTGCTAGCTAAAAAAATGCACCGTAAAAGAATTCTAATGCATGAATATGCACCTTATGCACACACACATGTATAATTCCTGTCAGCCTAAAGTTATCTAGAAGCTGGAATGCAGTAACAATGGGATATAACTGTAGATTATATATATATATATGCTTTCGTAGATTTTCACGGGTACAGGAATGCAGGTTTTGGTGTCTTCGGGTGTCTTCCCGTGTAAGAGTCGGGGTGTCTGTGCGACGTTTCGACGAGGTCTCACTCGTCATCTTCAGGCTGGTGCTTTCGGCTTCTTGTTACTGGAACAGAGCAGAGTCTGGTGTTTGAGTTCCTATAAATACTGTTGAGGGGTGTGGTGTATAGCCTCCAACGTTCTGGGCAGAGAGGAAGTTCCTAGATTAGTGTGCCTTTTCTTCTTTTGTTCCTTAATTACTTGAGGGATATCTTGGGTGATTTCATGAGTGATATTCTGAATATCATTGGGTGGGTCATTAAGTGTAGATTAGTTGCTAAAGCTTTCGTGTCTTGACCTCTTGAGCTTGTGAAGAGTTTTTCTGAGAAGATGGCTGTGCTGCATTTAGTTGTGCTCTGGCTTGGCTTCGTGTATAGGGGCGAGCTATGGTTTTGTGCCTTGTGCCAGCCAGATCTGTGTAGGGATTGCTGCACCCCCCTGCAATCCCTACACAGATCTGGCTGGCACAAGGCACAAAACCATAGCTCGCCCCTATACACGAAGCCAAGCCAGAGCACAACTAAATGCAGCACAGCCATCTTCTCAGAAAAACTCTTCACAAGCTCAAGAGGTCAAGACACGAAAGCTTTAGCAACTAATCTACACTTAATGACCCACCCAATGATATTCAGAATATCACTCATGAAATCACCCAAGATATCCCTCAAGTAATTAAGGAACAAAAGAAGAAAAGGCACACTAATCTAGGAACTTCCTCTCTGCCCAGAACGTTGGAGGCTATACACCACACCCCTCAACAGTATTTATAGGAACTCAAACACCAGACTCTGCTCTGTTCCAGTAACAAGAAGCCGAAAGCACCAGCCTGAAGATGACGAGTGAGACCTCGTCGAAACGTCGCACAGACACCCCGACTCTTACACGGGAAGACACCCGAAGACACCAAAACCTACATTCCTGTACCCGTGAAAATCTACGAAAGCATATATATATATATATATATATATATATATATGAGAAATCCAGCATTATGTAGAGTGGTATATAAACTTTTCATCTTCCCACGCAACATAATCTGACCCAATTTGTATACACAGCAGCAGCTAGAACATAAAGCTTGTACTGCCTTTTAAAACCAGGGTTATTTTTCAGATTTTTTCCTCTTTTCCTTTATGCCAGTTTTAATATGTGTGTCTGTTTATATACTCAAAGTCGCTTTGTGTTCCTCTGATAAAAAAGCAACTAATAGATTGAATAACTAAAACAAATACACATTACTATTACTGTAATTCACAGATTATTGTAAGGTATGGCTTCCCACTTGAAGGATTCTTCAATGTTTTAAACTAGCAAGACTGCAAAAACTCATGCAGGATATAAACAATCAAATTCTAACATTTGTTATGGGTCTGAATTCAACTATTTGGGCTATGTTATCAAGAACATCAGAATTCTGGCATGTACTGGATCATGGTCACTGTCTAATTTCAGATGGAAGTGCTTAACTCCACTGAAATCAGTCGAACTTTTAATCACAGTTAGCCTGTTACATAGTTTTCAATGGGCTTTAGCCTGAGTATGCTAAATTGGATTAAAGTAAATATATTGGGATGCAGGTCACAACCATTTGTTGGTTTCATAGAACTAGAGATATGCTTGTTACATTCCAATTATCTAGAATAAAAGAAACTTGGGTGTTATTTTAAACATAACAGCAGCTCCTGCTTCAAGCAAACTTTATAAAGTCAAATACTGGGAAGTCTTCAAGTAGAAAGTGGTACATGCTACAAAAAATTACTAGCAGCAGAAACAGTTTTACATAGTAGTACGAGACAAATCTGCAATAATGAATGGATATTACGCATAAGAAAAAGAAAAGTTACTACTAAACAAAATGTTATCAATTAAGAACAGCAGTGATATTAAAGGGTGATAGGAAAATCAAGTCACTTCAACATCTTCAAGCTATCAGCACTTCAAGCTATTTTTAGGATACCTCTTAAATCTGCAAAGCAGAAGATTGGAAACTTACTTATTGTTAGCTTCCTGACATCAAGAAAAATATATTTAGATTTCCTCAGTAAAGACCACAGTACAGCTTGTGATACTCACTTTCAACTAAACTAAGACGGTAGGGGCACAAGGCCACTGTAGCCTTGTAGCAAATACTGACTGCCATTGCAAGGCAATGAAAAGCCCACACCATCAGAAGAATGTCCCCAATAGCCTCCAGGAACCTAAGACAGAATCACATAAGCTACAGGGGAGGAGAAAACAGTGCATATCCAGCAACACCACCCACACATATACTACAAAGTAGTTTCCTGATTAGGATCATCAGGAACAAAGGTAGTGGCTGTTGATGATGCTATTGAAACCTTCCAAAGATCATGTTAAATGTGTTTGCAAGCATTCATGTGAGCAAGACCTGCACATTATTGGTTATCTGGTCATGTCTCACACAGGTAACACCTTTTATTTTATTTGCTGTATTTCTGGGCAGTTATTGAACCATGCAATAGGCCTGACACAAGAGTTCTTCCCTACACACAATACAGTATAGTCTCAATAAATAATACAGACCTATTTATTTTCAGCAACTTCCCTGCAACACCTAGAGATTCTTTCCACTGGCCACGGTTCCCAAGGAGACAGTGCTACACGTTGTGTCTCTTCAGACTCAAACTGCATTCTTTTGATACTACAATGCTGATATCCCCTTTTTCAAGGCAAGAGGGAATTCCAGAGTTTATTCATTTCTAATTCCACAAATAGAGAGTTGATGATTTACACAGTTTCTCCCTGCATCCTAGATGGCTCTCAATTTTTTCCTTTTTTGCCAAACAATATTTATTGGAACTTGAAAAAGTGAATCAAGACCATTAGATGCAATTGGTAAACCAGAGACACAACAGTATACAATTTCTTTTTTAGCAGTATAGGAAGAGATTTGGGGTTAATTTTTGTTTTACCCCTACCCTAGTACTTCCAGGAGGAGTCTCCTGAGAGTCCCATGGACTGCAAGAAAATCAAACCTCTCCATTCTTAAGGAAATCAGCCCTAAGTGCTCACTGGAAGGACAGATCGTGAAGCTGAGGCTCCAATACTTTGGCCACCTCATGAGAAGAGAAGACTCCCTGGAAAAGACCCTGATGCTGGGAAAGATTGAGGGCACAAGGAGAAGGGGACGCCATAGGACGAGATGGTTGGATAGTGTTCTCGAAGCTACCAGCATGAGTTTAACCAAACTGCGGGAGGCAGTGGAAGACAGAAGTGCCTGGCGTGCTCTGGTCCATGGGGTCACAAAGAGTCAGACACAACTAAACAACAGTACTTCCAAGTGAATCAGGAACTGTTAAGACATTTTTCAGAGTGAGTTTTAAAACTTTTGGAGTAAGAAAAAGCTCCGTATAGGAAATATGCAGCTGGAATTTCACCGGCTTCATACTTTGCTTTTCATTACTTTGGACCCTTTTCAAATTTGAAATATGACTATCTTTTTCTTTTTACAATCAGAGTAAAGCTCAATTCCATGGAAAGCCTGACCCTTTTCTTCAAAATTTAAATGCATGAGGCTTCATCAAGAGTTTCCCTTCATTTGCGGAAGGGATGGCTCCCGCTGGAGGGAGGCCGAGATGGCCATTTTTGCTGATTTCCTCCTGCTGCCACCTCCCATGCGGTTCCAAAGGGTCTTCCTCAACACCCTCGCCTCAGAGCAGTTTTTCAGGGGGCAGGAAGCATCAGTGGAGATTGCTTTTCCTTTCCTCCAATGGGAGCACAGATTGAGCGAAGTTCTGCCTGCAGGAACTCTGGACCCAAGCCATAGTATGTGCTTCTTTACTTCTGCATGGCACAGAGGCTTTGAATTCTCTACAATGTGTATTTTTCATGAAGCTGCATTTGCAACACATTCTTGCTTGCACTCTGAATCTGAAGAGGAAACAAATAGTTTGCTGAAACTTTGATCAAATCTTTAGCCTACTTCCATACATTGAGATTTCCATTTCCCAAACTTGATCCTAGAACACAGTGCTATATTCTTGGCTCAACTATTAATTTATTGTAAAAACCTATAACCTGTCTTTAAGGGGGGGAAATGGAATCAGGGTGGTTTCCAAAACAAAGTTTCATACAATATCTAAAAACATAAAAGAGCAGCAATTCTAAAAAATAGTGGTAATGAGCAATTGTTAACATGCCAGGTCGAAGAATATAAGTAATTCCTGAAAATCACATAAAGGCACAACATTAAACAAATTAAACTGAGAGTGGGGAGAAGACAGTCAAAAGTCTTCTTAAAGAGTCATGTTTCTGCCTGCTACTTAAAAACAGTGTGAAGGCCTGACTGATCTCACTGGGTAAGGTATTTAATAAGGTGTGTGCCACAACTGAAAAGGCTCTAAGTTGACAAAGGCCTCCAGATGAATCCCTACATACAGTAAGCTCCCTACATACAGTAAGGCTCTTGGTCCAATTGTTCCTGTTATTTAGTCATGTCTTCTCTAGTTCTTCAGTGGATTCTCTTATGGACAAGAAAGCTTACAGGCAACTTTTGCATCTCTGGGTCCAAAGGTGTATTCCCACATCCATGTAATACTACTGCACTAATGAAGTTGTGGTGTGCAAATCCTAATGCTGCTAAGATGGAAGAAAAGGAAACTAATGAAGAAAAAAAATATGTTGCTCATTAGCATTCTATCCAAGGACCATGAGTGTACATTGATAACCATCATACTACCTCATAGGAAACAGCACACACCCTCCATCGTTAGACAAGCATGAATAACCCTCCTGCCAAAACACACAGGGACAGAACTCTGAAATGAAAGGGTTAGCGTATAAAGACAACCCATTGAAAAGCTATGGGAACCAAGTTACTCTTAAATGAGGGGAAATAACATGGGCAGCAGCATCCATTACATCAGAACCCACTCCAGAGAGGATCTGGGACTGGGCCATAGCTGAAAGGTAGAGCATCAGCACTGCATGCAAAAGGTCAATCTCTGGCATACCAGATAGGGTTGGGAGATACCCTCGTCTGAAAATTCAGAGAGCCACTGCTAGTCACTGTAGACAATACTGAGCTACAGAGACAAATGGTCTGATTTAGTATAAGGCAGCTTCCCATGTTCCTCAAGCAGAGGTTCAGGTACAGCCCCAACTGAAAAAAAGAGCATAGCTAATCATCATACTCTTGAACAAGCACATGGAATCACAAGGTGCCACACACCAAACACGTAACCAGACTCAGTACATAAACTATTCTGGAATACATGTATTAAAAAATATGAGCTCTATGCACACAACCTGATCAGACTGGTAGGGCAGATCATGAACTGGGAATTCAGCTTCTAATGTGAAGACAGTTCCCTGCTATCCATAGTGGGGAAAACACGTGATAACTGATAAGTTTTGCACCATGGAAAGGAGCCCTACTCCTACACAAATGGAACATTTACACCTGCACATAGCTCACATCTGTCAAAACCATTGTGGTGGTGCAACTCTGCACTTGTGTAGCAGCCATGAGATGTCACAACTATGGCTATGGGTGAGATTCAAATAAGAAAAATAAAGGAAGAAAGGGCAGGTGTCCAATGTTTACTATGTTTTCAGGCTCTCCAGAAGCAGCCTGTCTCATTGCTCAGTACAAACAGCTAAGAAGTTTAACTCCTGTACTTACAAAAGGAGATGCACACTAGTAAGCAGGTTCCCATGAAAAGTAAGCAGTGTGGGGAATAAGCCATACATAGTAGCTCTATAAGACTCACTTTTTCCCTCCTAAAAAGTAAGGGAAAATGTGTGTGCGTCTTATGGAGCGAATGAAGGCTGCACAGCTATCCCAGAAGCCAGAAGAGCAAGAGGGATCGCTGCTTTCACTACGCAGTGATCCCTCTTGTTGTTCTGGCTTCTGAGAGTCAGAATATTTTTTTTCTTGTTTTCCTCCTCCAAAAACTAGGTGCGTCTTATGGTCTGGTGCGTCTTATAGAACGAAAAATATGGTAACCCACCACAAAACACCACCATCCAAGTTGAAGTTGCTATCCACAGCCAGAGTACGCCCCCCCACCTGCCCCCAGGGAAGCTCCATCCATGTATACGGTGAAGAAATGGGGAGTACATTTTCACTATTATTCTTATCCTGCAACAGATCAAGTGTGGCTGACGACATCATTGGCAATACATGATGAAGAAGCAACTATAGGCCTATAAATACTGTTCTTTCTTTCTCACCATGTACACTGATAAGGTGACATTCAAATCATACATTTAAAGCACTCTTGAGGTGCTGAAAGTTGTTAGGAGACTCCTATTCCCTTCCCATAACTTCAATTCCTAGAGTTCCCTATGAAGAGGGGCTGATTGTTAAACCACTGTGGGAACTGTGGTAGCTCTGTGAGGGGAATGGGGATTTCCTAACAATTCTCAGCATGCTTAATAAACGACAGCTCCCAGAATTCTTTGGGAGAAGCCATGACAGTTTAAAGTGGTATCATAGTACTTTAAAAGTATGCTGCGAATGTGGCCTAAATCTATCCAATGGGGAACAAGCCAATATGGGTGAAGACTAGGTAAGCACACATTAAAGAGGAGAGTGGCTGAAGGCATACAGAATGAAGTGTATGGTAGGCAGAAATACTACAGGAAACAGACATAGCACACACGATAAATGTGCACAAAAGTCATATAAAGTTTTTGAATTATGTAACAAATACCTGAACAAGAGGATTTGGTCCTCAGCATATTTTATGTTTCTCCTCTTGCCACAACTAGGAGTTTCAAATAAATATATAAAACATATTTGTCTGAAAGCTATAATGGTGGCATCTACACCAGTGATTTGTTGTAATTAAAACTTTTTCAGGGTAGAACACCTTCACTAGAACAGATTACCAAGTTTACAAGAACAATCCTTTACTCTAGAAAACTATTGTAGAAATATGAAAAACTCTTATAGATAAAATTAATTCATTACATACTCGTGTTATACTTCTTTTACTCTTGATAGGGAACAGAATATTTAAAAATGGGGTACTATAGGCAAAATACAATAAATTTTCTCTGATCAAGTGGAACATTTAACATACACCCCACGCCTTCCAGAGACAAGCATCCATCCATCCAATGCTTCCAGAGATGAAATGTGGTCATTACCTAGAGCCATGCAGTCAGAAAAAAGAGTTAGTGCAGCAGCAGAAACCCTGTGTGATGTTGCAACAACTTCACCAGCATTCATATATTCAAAATTACTGAAAACAGCTAAGTGCCTTTGCACTAGTTGTGAATGCAAGAGGGCATGTACATGAATACACCTGAATGTACACCTGACATTGGAGGGAATTTGCACTGGGCACCCCTAACGTCAACCCAAAAAAGGAAATCTTCCTACACATCCCAAACCAAGATACAGGAAAGCTGACATATAGGTATTAATTGTCTCTTGTACACCAATCAATCTAGTGCTATAATCACATACAGGGATACATAATGAACATAAACTAGAACCCTTGTGAAATGAAACTTATGCATAGTAGTAAATAAATCAACAGGAAAGAATGGGTGTGACCAGGAATTAATGACGGGACAAAATGGAGATGCTTGGAGGTGGCAAGATCAAACTTGGGACCTTGGCAATATAAACTATATGCTTTATCTTTACCTGGAGTAAGGACTATGAGTACTGCACATGTAGGAAGCCTGTGACCCCCCCCCCCAGATGTGCTTAACTACAATGCCCATCATCCCTGAGCACTAACCAGGACAGAAGGTAGCAGAGGGGCCCTAAAGCATATGGAGCTATATGTTCTTCAGCCCAGGTTTGTAGGAATATTGGGTGCTGGTTTAAGGCAAGTCAGACCACTGTCCATATAGCTTAGTATTTGCTAGACTAACTGGCAAAGGTTCTCCAGGGCTTCAGACAGCACTCAGTCACTATCTGGAGATGGCAGGGACTGCTCTTGGGACCTCCTGCGTGGTTTGTTGTGCTCTGCCACTGAACAATGCCACTAAAGGAGTTATTATGAACAAACTGGCTGCTGGTTGCCATGTTTCTGTGGTTACAGTATAATTCTGTTCAGTGTAAGTTTGGTTCCAGTCCTACTGCTTATGGAATTGCATGGCCTTCTTAATGTTCTATTTAAAGTAATACATAAACACACACTTGAAACACATGTGGGTGTTTATTTCTATTTATTTATGTATTTATAATCCACACTTTCATCAAAATATACCAAAGTGGTTAACAGCATATAAAAATAAAAGCAGCAAAAGGCATCAATAAAACATCATTAAAGAGAAAAATTGTATTGCAAAGGCCTGTACTGTTTAGGGTTTTGTGAATTAATGTAAGTACCTTGAACCTAGGCAGGTAACAAACAGGCAACCACAACAGCTCCCTCAGCAGAAGTTGTATGTTGCTCCTTTGAGCAGTCTGGCCACTGCATTCTGCACAAATTGAAGCTTCCGGACTAGATAAAGGGTAGCCCCACATAAAGTGTGCTACAGTAATCAAGCCTTGAGGATTGAAATCAATAGGAAACAATATACACCACAAACCAGATTTGATTTCTAGTGCAATGCACTCTCACACAAAGTTAGTACATCAGACAGAAAAGGTTATCCTGTCTTCCCACTTCTTTCTCCCATTAAACACAGTCATTTCAATAACTAAGATGACCCAATTTATAATTGTAACAAAAAATATTAGGTATAAGAAGGCATGAAACGTGGGAAGTAGAACTGTAAGGTGGACTAAAGTTGCTGTTACCTACACCCCTAACATCACTTAACTGTTCACTTTTTAGGCTATAAAGAATATGTACTGCAAACAATGTGTGCACAAAACTGAAGGATCTTTTCCTATGAAGGTGCTAGTATTGCCTGTGATGAACTGCATAATTGCCTGTCAGTTTCCATGTTTAATTTTTTTGTGTCAATGTGGTGCAGCGAATGGGACAGAATACTATGTAACTTGAAATCACATGCAAGAGCTACTGTACCAACCATCTTGGTCTGCTCACTGACCCAGTTTACATATTTCTAAAAGATTCAGCATCCTCAACTGTTATGTTAACTTGATTCCAGGAAGGCGTCTCTCACTTGAGAGACTACGGAGACTAACATGCTATTACTTTCTATTTCTATCATGCTGTAACTTCCTATTTCTTTTTTTAAAAAGGAAGCCTTCATACATTCCAAAACACACACGCACAAATAGTGATTCAACATTTCTTCCAACATGCATTCATTTGGTTCATGAGGTTTTCTTTCCTGTAGAGTAAAACAATTCACACCAATTGGCAAATGTGAGGAGTTTATTAGGAAATCTCCAGTTATAACGCTGATTTAACACTATTCACTTCTCACTCAGCGAACTTTTCACACAACGGAATTTGCTTCTACAGAGATTTTCGTATTTCTACCGTGCAAGGAAAGGATGCTCCAGCAGCCTAACAACGCACCTGAGGACAAACCTCTCTTTTGAGACCTCAGCACGGGCCGAAGTTTCGGGGCTCGTGGAGAGTTCGCCTCTTCTTCTAGCGCTCACCTGCCGCCCTTCCACATCCCGCCGAGACGGTGGCGCAGCCCTTACGCCCACCCAGCGGGGTCCGCAGCCGCGCTCACCTGGTTAAACTCTTCGTCGGCGTAGATGTCGATGAGGTCCACTCCTTCCGACATATTTCTCCAGAGGAGCCGCCGAGAGAACCGGGGGTGGGGGGGAGAAGAAAGAGCCGCACTGCGGGGGTCACAGAGCAAAGAGAAAGGGGGAAGGAGACGCAGGTTAGTGAGATCGCCGCCTCACGCGGCCGCCGCCGGCAGAGCCCAGGCCCGTTCCCGCGCAGCCCCGCTCCGCCGAGGATCCCGCGCAGGCGGCCCCGCCCCCCTCGCCGCCTCAGTGCCACTTGGACGGCGGGACCTTCCACCGGCAGCGGAGAACCCGAGAGCCGGGCCGCCGCCGCCTCCCTCCCCGCCTCCCCTCCTCCGCGGGCCGCCATAACTGCGCGCGCCTGGACGCTCGCGCCCGCCATCGCCTCCTTTTTCCCGCGCTGCGACGGAGACACGCCGCCGCCGCTGCCCACTTCCCCCGCGCTCACCCCGGCCACGAAGCTCCGCCGCCTCCCCGGCGCCGCTCGGGGCCCGTTATACTGCTCAAGGCCTAGCAATCCCAGGCAGGCCCAAAACGCGCGCGCGAACCCCCACCCCCCCTCGTCCTCGGCCGCCTCCTCCTCCTCCTCCCCTCCTCCTCTCACCGCTACAGCCAGCGCCTCCTCCCGTTGCCCCGCCCCTTCCTCCCTACCGAGCCCCGCCCCTTCCGGTTTGTTGCTCCGCCGCCTCGCGCAAGACTACTGTAAACAAAAACAGAAAAGGCCGCTCTCCGTAGGAGGCTTTTCCGAAGCGGGCGCGGGAGGCCGAGAGGTGGCTTTAGGGCGCATGCGTTGTGGAGAAGCTGAGAGGCTTCCGTAGAGGCCTCTGTGTCTATGGTGGGCCGTGAAGGGTAGAGCGGCTGCGGAGGAAACCAGGATGGCGGCGTTGAGCGTTCGCGTGAGTAAAGGGAGATGCGTATTCTGTATCTAGGCATTTGTTGAATTCGTGTCCCCCGCTTCTCCTCCAAGGAGCTCAGGGTGGAGCGCCTAGTCCTCCTGGTTTAATCCCCACAGCACCAACCCTGCCAGGCGGGCTAGGCTGAGATTGAGAGGCAGCGACTGGCCCCCAAGGTCACTCTCTGAGCGTCACGGCCTCCCCGAGTCCTAGTCCGACTCCCCAACCGTCGCACCAGCAGCAGCTCCGGCGCGTTCGCGTAGTAACGGAGTGGTGGGTCGGACGCTGCTTCTGCCGCCCTTGGTTGCCTTACGCCGCTTCCCTGCCTGTTTGTCTCGCAGCGCCTCTTTCTGCTCCCCGCCTGCGTCCTCCGCTCGTCGAAGTGCTGCTACCGCGGGGACTCTCCCTCTGACTCCGGGCGGGATCTGCTGGAGATCCCTCTGCCGCCTTGGCAGGCTCGGCCCCACGAAGCCCCGGCGAGGAAGCGCGCGAGGCTGCTGTACGAGAGCCGCAAGAGGGGCATGCTGGAGAACTGCCTCCTGCTCAGGTGAGCCGTCGCCTTCTGTTCTGCCTTTCCTAAACCTCCTCGTTGCTTTCAACTTGGACTTGTTTCCTGGTAACCAAATTAAGAATCGAGTCTTTAAAATTCCCACACTCCAGTATCTCCCCCCCTTTTATTAGAATTTTTCTGTTATTATTATTTCACTTTATAATGTATAATAAAGCAGAGATAAGAATGATGAAACTACCGTATGTTCTCTGGGCAGTTTAAACTTATAAAATGCAACTGGAAATTTAGCTGAAAAACAGTGAGTACAAAATCATTGTTGTCTACTTTCTCCATAGTGTGCATCATTTTATAAACCAACATTTTTTAAAAAAAGAAATGTTGCTCTCTCCTTGCACTTGGAAATACCCTTATCCAAGGACAGCACTAGGAAGCATTGTTATGAAATATTGAAAATCAGCTTATAGAGGGAAAAAGATAAGATTGTCCATTCTGTTTTCTCTTTGTTATCAAGGGTATAGTCAGACACTGGTTTATCTTGAACTGGTAGAGGGGAACCTGGGGTTGAATGTGGTCTCCCCTCTGGGACCCTCTATCCAGTTCCTGGGACTCTTCTTCAAAGGCCACACCCCTCAGTGGCCCTGCTCCTCAGTGCTTTTGCCTGGGGAGAATTGGACCTTGAACTGTAATAATGCCTTTTGTTTGTCTGAATGGGTGTGCAGAAATTTCTGACACTTGCATAGCCAGAATAGAGTATTTTTATTACATTGTGGTATCTGTATCTTTTTTTCTACCTAGTCTGGTTTTCCCAGTATGCTGTTTTATTGTTTTCCATAGTTTCTTTGCCAAAGAGAATCTGAATCGAATGAATGAGCAACAGCTAGATCTTTATGATCGCCTGATTAATGAGCCCAGCAATGATTGGGATATCTACTACTGGGCAACAGGTAAAGCAAAACACTGTATTTTGGGGTCACTTGCTATTGGCTCTTATGTGACTTGGGGGCGTGTCTTATGAAGGGCATTTCATAATATAAAAACATAAAAATATATAACATAGTAACAAACAAAAACAATAACCTCCCTGCACACAGTTAAAAAGGCCAAAGGCCTGGGAGAACGGGAATGTTTTTGACTGATGCCTAAAGATATGTAAATGAAGACATCAGGCAAGCCCCTTTGGAGAGAACATTCCTCAAGTGGGGAGCCGTCACAGAAAATGCTTGTTCTCGTGTTACTGCCCTCTGGACCACACACAGCAGCATAGTACATGTAATATTTCGACCTCTATCCTGAAAAGGTGTGTGATTGTCCTAGAAGGTTGTCACTGACAATCCGAAATACAGTTTTAGCTATGAGCAGGGTCTAAAAATTGTCATGTTCACCATATAAACATTCCAGCTCTAGCAGTCAGGTTGATCAAGAGTATAACTAATGTATACTCTACCTTTAAAACATATGTATTTTTATTTGCAGTAAGCCCATTTTGAATTTAGTAGAACTTAACATCCTCCTTAACAAGTATAGTTTTAGGCTGCAGAACTGCTGTATAGTTAATGATAATACAGTGGTACCTCAGGTTAAGACCTTAATTCGTTCTGGAGGTCAGTTCTTAACCTAAAACTGTTCTTAACCTGAAGCACCACTTTAGCTAATGGGGCCTCCTGCTGCTGCTGCGTCGCTGCTGCGTGATTTCTGTTCTCACCCTGAAGCAAAGTTCTTAACCCGAGGTACTATTTCTGGGTTAGCAGCGCCTGTAACCTGAAGTGTCTGTAACCTGAGGTACCACTGTATATTACATATTTTATGGCAGGGGTGGGGAACTGGATCTGGCCAGTAAGCCAATACTCTACTTCCCCCTGCTTCCCACGGGCCAACTTTGACAGATGCATGGAACCACCCAACTGTCAGTCACCTGATGGCATAATACATCAAATGACACCTATCAACATTCAAATGGGTTACTATACAACAATCTTCTTTGAAGATGCACTTTCAGCACCAATCAGCTGACAAGCATTACAGGGAACCTTTGAAGTCCATTTGGAGGTAGCAATTAGGATTCAAAGTGTTTGCTCTAAACAGCTAGTTGCTTTTTCTCTACAAAGGGGAAAATGCTGTTTGGAGTGCCACTGACTCCCAGCAGGGCTCCCTGTCTGCATTAATCAGCTGATTGGTGCTGACAGAGAACCCTTCTTTCAAAGAAATAATAGAGAACTCACTTTAAACTCCTGATTGTTCTTTTCTTGCCCATACCTGCCCCATTTCACTTACGACGTCTTGTGGGTTGTGGGCAACAGCCTCATGTGACCTGCACCAGCCTAATTAGGGCCACGGGCCGAGACTTCCCACTGCCATTTTACAAGAAGTTCCAAAAACATTCTTGCTCCCTGTCACATAAAAAAATGTCTTTCGCTTGTTTGCAAAGCAAGCATTCCATTTTGTTTCCTTTTCTGTACTTAACACACTAACTGGGATGTCTTTGAAATGGGGCTTGACAAATAATTTTAAGTCCAGTGACAAAAAGATCTTTGAAAACCTACTAGATCTGTAGACTGTAGTTCTGAGCAGGGGTAGCCAATGTGTTTTCATCCAGATTTTGCTGGACTACAACTCTTATCTTTGTTGGCTGGCACTGTTGAGTTGGAATCCAACATTTGGTGGGCACCTCAGTGTACAGAATCTTCAGGCATTGGTAGCACAGCTTATACTGTTGTTTCACTTCTTCCTTTTTTCTCCCCAAAGAAGCAAAGCCTGCTCCAGAAATCTTTGAAAATGAAGTCATGGAGATGCTTAGAGAGTTTACCAAAAACAAGAACAGAGAAAAGAGACTGCAACAACCAGATCTTGAGTATCTTGTTGAAGCTTCACACTGATCTTGTGGTTTCTGGAGAAGGCCATACATTCTTGAAACCTAGAAGCACACACTGTGGTATTTAGGCCTCTTGAGTCCCACTCTTGTGAAATATTTCCTGAATGGTCTGTTTTCCATGCTTTGCTTATCTATAATAAAGCTTCAGTGATGCGGTCCTTTAGATACTTGGTTATAGCTCCCATTAAATTCAATGCAACTTACTTCTGAGAAGACAGGTATAGAAGTGTTGACAAAGTACCTTTTCTGACTCAGAATGCACTTCAGCAATCCCACTGGTATAGGACTGCAGGGTGATTGATAACAAAAGGCATTGTTGCGTGTTCTTGTTCATTGAGAAATGCACATGGTTGTTAAATTATACATAACAAATCACAGTTGTACCCCAGCTCCTGAATGCCTTGAGAGTTGGAACGTTTCGGCTCCCGAACGATTGAAAACTGAAAGTGAATGTTCCAGTTTTTGAATGTTCTTTTGGAAGCCAAACGTCTGATGGGGCTTCTGCAGCTTCCAATTGGCTGCAGGAGCTTCCTGAAGCCAGTCAGAAGCTGCGCTTTGGAAGTTGAACGTTTCAGAAGTCGAATGGACTTCTGGAACGGATTCTGTTCAACTTCCAAGGTACGACCCTCCCAGCAGATGTCAAGGCAATAAACAACTATTTTACTTTTAAAAGACAACTGAAGGCGGCCGTTTAGAGAAGTTTTTAATGTCTGACGCTGTATTGTTTTTAATATTCAGTTGGAAGCCGCCCAGAGTGGCTGGGGAAATCCAGCCAGATGGGCGGGGTATAAATAATAAATTATCATTATCATTATTCTTATACAACTGTAGTATTATTTTATATTCTGCTCAGTTCCAGGATTCCTGGGCAGATTTCTGTATTGTATGATTCTGTCCAAAAGGTGAACAAATGATTGAGAATCGTAGATTTGTGGAAGTCTATAGTACTCTTTATGCTATAAGTGTATTTTCAATAATGAATGGATAGCAACCCCATATAAGTAATTCATTACTGGACATCTTAGATGCTGAGGGTACCTTCCTTAAGCCAATTGCTGGAGTTGGTGCAGTGATCTGACTCCATGCAGTACATGACAGCAATGGGGTTGCCTCAGGCCTCCCCACAAGTGCAGCCTTGTCCTGGATATACGGTACTTACCAGTTTTCAGCTATGTCAGCCTATGCACTGTTGGATGTGCCCATCACTGTCCTTCCATTCTGCTTGATAGGTTGCATTTGCTACTGCCTTTGTCCAATTGCTACAACTCCTGTGTCCCTAGCCTAGAAGACTTTCTTCTTATTCTTATCCACAAATATTCTTGCAGGAATTTTGAGACATCAGTTGAAGGCTCCACCAGAACTTGTACATATTGGTCCTGTTTGCTAGTACATCTTCAGTAGATCAACGAGGCCAACATTAACAAGCTGCATATGGAAGATTTGGTCCTTGCATATTGCCCTCGTCCATGTCCTTGGCATTGTGTGTGTGTTTATTATTTATTTAAAGATTTTTTTTAATCCCACTCTTCAGCCAAAAAAAGGCTCGCAGAGCAGCTTACAAATCATTAAAATCACTATATATGCCCTCAGCCTTACAATCTAAAAATACAGGACACACAAAAAAAATGGAGGGAGCTAGGAGAAAATAAGCAAACTCTGGTTCAAATCCATGTTTTCAAGTTGCTTTAATGACCAGCTGGGATGGGAAAATGCAAGGAGAGGAGGTGCCAAAAGTTTCTAATCTCTCAGCTGTCCCAGTGGAGTGGCCCTACATTCCTTCTCTTCCATCATTGGCAACAGGCAGGTGTAATTACTGCTACTCGGTGACAGTGGATGCACAGAGGGGCCTAATTCCGTCACAGAGTAGACGGCAGCCCCTATTCTGTGGTACCTTATTTCATGTGTTTTTTGTGGGGGGGAAAGAGTCATATGTTGGGAATTGCGCCAGGGTCCCCAACTACCTTAATCCAACTTGGGACTCAAGGTTTTAGCTGGCACTTGTCAGTAAAAACCAGTGGCACATGGTTATTGTTTTCCTCCCTGCTGACCCTATCTGTATCGGTGTCTATTCATTTCACTCCTCTTCCCTCATTTGCTACCGTCTGATATAGTGGCAGCTGCTGCATTAAATGGATACTGTCTGTCCTTTGTAGTTGTTGTAATTTGATGAGTTTGGCAGTTAGTGAATACTCACACTGTCTCCCCCCACCCCCAGATGTAGAATAATTCCCACCCACTTGCTATACCAAGCAAAGTTTAATATAAGGTAAAAGGTAAAGGTACCCCTGCCCGTACAGGCCAGTCTTGCCAGACTCTAGAGTTGTGCGCTCATCTCACTCTATAGGCCGGGAGCCAGCGCTGTCCGCAGACACTTCCAGGTCACGTGGCCAGCGTGACGAAGCTGCATCTGGCAAGCCAGTGCAGCACACGGAACGCCGTTTACCTTCCCGCTAGTAAGCGGTCCCTATTTATCTACTTGCACCCAGGGGTGCTTTCGAACTGCTAGGTTGGCAGGCGCTGGGACCGAACGACGGGGGGCGCACCCCGCCACGGGGATTCGAACCGCCGACCATGCGATCGGCAAGTCCTAGGCGCTGAGGTTTTACCCACAGTGCCACCCGCATCCCAAAGTTTAATATAGAAGTACATAATATAATGTTAAACAATGAATATCTCCAACTAAATATTTGAAAAAACTTTCTGTCCGTAAGAGCTGTTTGGCAGTGAAACAGACTCCCGTGAAAGGTGGTGGGCTCTTGTTCCTTGGAGGTTTTTAAACAGATAGGATGGCCATCTGTCATGGATGCTTTAGCTGAGATTTTTTACATTGTAGGGGGTTGGACTAGATGACCCTTGGGTCCCTTCCAACCCTATGATTCTATGATTTATTACATTTTTATAGTGCCTTTCATTCAAAGATCACAGGGCAGTTCTGAACATAGACAAAATGAGAACAAAAAATTAGAAGCTGAAAGTAGAATTTAACTTACAAGAACATTATCATTTCCCAGAGCACAAAAATGTGTGCCATTTGCTGACAAAACAAGGTTCTTCACTCCAAATTTCTTATTCCAAAGGGGACCACCCTTCCATTTGAAAATTTTATGTGAAATACTTAAAAATAAAAAAGCAAATAGATCACCCTACGTCTCTGTTCATAAATTTCCATAAACATACACTGTTTATTCAGTCTGCTTGTATTTCCTTTTTTCACCCAATCAACTGCTAGCATTCCTAGCTGAATGAACTTTCGCTATTCTATTTTTAGAAGTTGATGGTGCAAAAAGAAGAAAACAGTACTGTGTGACTTGTGTCTAACCCTGTTAGGCTCGTTCCCACTTTTCAGTCAATTACTGTCAATTTCAAAACAGGTGTTTGAAATTGTTCTA
Organism: Podarcis vaucheri; assembly: GCF_965113315.1. Taxonomy (NCBI): domain Eukaryota; kingdom Metazoa; phylum Chordata; class Lepidosauria; order Squamata; family Lacertidae; genus Podarcis; species Podarcis vaucheri. The sequence goes on along the minus strand of NC_138759.1, from coordinate 83,177,001 downwards.
GGATACATAAATACTTTTTCTTCCAGCCAGCAGTGACTTCTTCAATAATCATATAAGTAACACTTTCAGACACCCAGGGGTTTCTACAGGACATGGTTTATGTCATGTACTTTTTTTAATTAAAAAAATCCTATTAAAACTTGCTAGCTGTGTGACAATTTGAAATACAGTTTGGCCCTCCTAGAGTTGGTTTCCCCTCCACCCCTTACCACACAGAACTTTAAAAGTCATGCTTAAGGTTACATGTTTCTTTGCAGCCACCTAGTCTATGGCATTACCTTTAAACTACCACATGGTGTCATTATAAGCATGATGATGATGTTTGCTCAGTACTAAATATTCACATGCAGCCTTGATCAAAAGTGATGTGTAACTTACATATCTTTAATTTTGTGTGCTCAGAGATTTCCCTTCCGTGTCAGAGTTCAGATTGCAGAGATTCTGTGTCAAGCAATGCCACATTCAATGACATGAGTAAAATATAACACAAATACACTTATTTTAGTCCTAGGTAAGCAACAGAATCACACAGCACCAGAACTGAGCTATCTGAAACCCACAACTCATATTGCTAAGACTTTACAATAACATTTCAATATTATTTCGCAGATACAAATGCAGAACATTGGGAGGTGGGATAATGGTGGTGAAGGCTTACATTCTCAAGAGTTGTGCGCCGGACATCTAAAGTTACACTTGAATTACACTGCACAGCTGCGACTGCAGACATTTCGTAGGCACACAGCCTTACACATGTTCCTTTCTGGCTACTTGGTGCTGTTCTATGTTTTATGGACATGGGAGTGGGGGCAGCACTGATTCTGATGAGTCTACCTTGTTCAACTGCTGTATACCTCCCCAGCTCCAATCTAGTATCTCAACTTGAATACAATGATGATGATGATGATGATTTATTATTTATACAATGGTACAATGGCTCAGGAAACACACAGGCCTCAACCCCTCAAGGGCTATATTTAGGAATCCAAATAATCAGAACCATCTCATCTACGTATTGGGCATGTGTGCCCAGGGCCCCTGCAGTCGCTTCCAATACCCTCTGAACTATAAGGCCATTGGAAGGAGAGCAATGTTGTTGAGCTAGTTGCTAGGTGCTGGTTGCTAGGTTACATGCTGCTAGACTTCAGCTTTCTGCATTCGTCCGTCAAGTTCCCAACTTCAGTTCCTTAAATAAATGAATGGTTCGTTCCTTTTGGACATCTAGTTCTGCTTGCTACCATCAGCCAGCAAGCAGTGCCTCGTTGGTTGGGACAGGTAAGGACAATGTCATCCTCACTAGGCGAAATGGGGTTGGTGGCTGCAGGCTGCTGTCCATGGTGGATTTAGCTTCATGTTGTCTCACAAACTTCTCTGCAGTGTCCTTTGGTCTCCCTTGCACTGCACTGGCTCAGTACTTTGACTGGCAGTGACTAGCCAAGGATTTCCCCAACTCTGCAAGCTTAAGACCTTTTTGGTTGGAGTTACCAGAGACTGAACTTTAGATCTTTTGGACACAAAACATGTGGTCTGACCCTGAACTATGCTTCTGTACCTAAGTTAAATAGTCCTTCCCCCGCCCCCTTTTCTGTGCTTGGAATATTAGAAATAATTTTTAGAAAAACGACAAGGGGCAATGGCTAATTGCTGTTTTGGGAGAATCTGTTTAGATGTGGTCATGTGGTTTAATACCTGATTTAGGTCTTTCCCCTACACTCTGTGCACAACCCTATGTAAGGACATATGTATGCATTTCATTTCTCTTGCTGGGTTCCCAGATATGTGTATGCACATGGCTGGTGTGTACAGCAATGTTTCCTACAATGATGGCTATTTTCTGAGACCATCAAATTATTCAGGTCAATAGAAACAAAATGGGATTCCAAGTGGAACTGGCTGAATAGGCATTAAAATGGCAAATGCAGTTCATTTATTTATTCCATTTATATCCCATATTTCCACTTAAGGAGCTCTGGATAGTGTACATGGATCAATTCCTCCCCATTTTATCCCCAGCGACCCTGTGTGGTAGGTTAGACTCTGAGGCTGTGGCTTCCAGTCAGCTTAATGGCTGAGCAGGGTTTTCAAGCTTGGGCTCCGAGGTCCTAGTCCAACTCCAAGCACAACAATGACCACCTATGTGTAAAGTGATGCACACTGGGGCAAAAAGATCCTATATGCTGATGGGGTCTGAGCTGATGGCGACCAACCAGGAAACGCTCAGTGCAAATGTTGAGACAGCTGCGTGAAAATATTAATTCAGAGTTTGCATTGTTACGAAAGGAAACATCTTCATACAAATATGTGGTGTGTCCACACTTTAAAATACAGCGTGCAGTTCTGGTTGCCTTGCCCAAAAAAGGATACAGAAGGGTGGGGAAAGGGGCAGCCAATACAAGTTTTACAAGGAATGGTCCTAGCATTCCGGGACTCTTAATTCTGAAAGTGGAGTATTTTTCATACTGCGTATGGTTAAACTATGGAATTCACTACCAAAAGACAAAGTGATAGCTGCTCGATTTAATGTTTTTTAAAAGGGAATTAAATAAATTAATGGAGGATAAGGCTGTCATTGGCATCTAGTCATGATGGCTCCATCCTGTCTTCAGGATCAGAGGTAGGTAGGATGGTTCTGAATACGAGTGGCTGGGGAATGGTGGCAGGAGGGGGTCTATTGCACACCTGTACTGCTTCCTGGCTTCCCCTGCCCAGGAGGGAACATGGGAGCCAGCAGACAGACTAGACAGATGGGCAGAATAGTCTGTAACCACTGTTAATAATTTTGCAGTAGTTCTTATGGTAAAAAGGCATGTGTCGTAGAAGGTAAAAATATTAGCGTCAGTGTCCCTGACAAAAGGGGCAGTGAATGGCAATAAGTAATTTCCTATCCCATCCCCCCCATCAAGACAATACACAAAGTGTACGACCCATGCAAAAGCACAATAAAACTGTGTGTATGCTATACTTCAAAGCAGGAGGCGTCATCTGCAACATTTATTGTTGTTGTCTCCACCTTCTCCCTGCCTTACTCCAAAGAGGAGAGCCTCGCCACCTGGGTGAGATGCTGCAGGACTGGCCAAGTAGTGGAGCTGCTGGTCATGGCTTCCAAATGCAGAAGATGGTTGGAGCCTCCTTCCCCCGCCCAAGTGGCAGCCGAGCTTTGCCACATGCTGGGAGGTTATTTACTTACTTACTTACTTACTTACTTACGAATTACCTATGTGTGTGTGCCAAAATGATTTAGGGTAGATGCACACCATGCATTTAAAGCACATGCCACACACATGGCTTCCCTTAAAGAACCCTGGGAACTGTAGTTTCCATTTCACAGAGCTGCAGTTCACCCATAAAGAACTACAGTTCCCAGGATTCCTTGGGGGAAATAATGAGCTCTAAATGTGTGTTGGATTTCCATAGAGTTGGAAGGAACCCTGAAGGTCTTTTGAGTCCAACCCCTTGCAATGCAGGATATAATAAAAACCGCTAAAAATTGCTTTTAAAACTAACAATGCAAAAAAACCACCTCCTAGAGATAGGTATTCATTCATATTGCTTTTAAATCTAAGGCAGAGAGGCCTCTTCAGCCAGCTGGGAAAGCTTGGTTAAATTGTCTGTGAGAAATTTCCCCAACAAAACAAATATATTTTCAATTGTTTCTGGAATGTGCAAAAAGTGGCCTCTGCCATATCTTGACAGAAATGCTGTTCTACAGAACAGGGGCAGCAACATTGAAAGCCTTCCTCTCAGCTACTGTTAACTGGGATTCTAAGATCTTTGGAACTTGAGGGAGACTCTTGCAGAACACAATAATCTGCTGTATATATAAGGAGTAAGGTGGTCTCTCAACTGACCTATTAACTGGTGCCATTTATTTTGTCAAGACATGTATAGCACTTCAGGTGTGTTGGGAGGGCGGAGAAAATTAAAGTGGAAAGTTCTCTGTGGTACTTCACAACAAAGCAGTTGAATTTATGAAGGAAAAATGCTAAAATAATTGGAAATAGCTTCCAGATACTTAATGGGCTTAGGATTGCATTTATGTTAACTGATAAAATAATATGTCTAATACAAGAAGGAGAAGATTTAAAGATGCTAATGTTTAATTTAAAGGGTATTAAAATTGGGGTTTGGAAAACTGTTATGATATGCAATGAAATTCAACTAAGGGGAAACAAGGAAGTCATTTTACAAAGTAAATAACTTATTTTCAATAAGGTTATGATTTATGTTTGTTATGTTTTGTTTGTTGTTGATATTATAAAAACTAATAAAAATTTTGCAAAAAAAAAAAGAATTTATGAAGGAAAAATAAGAAAAAGTGGTTCCTCACAGCTGCTCACCAATGGACACAAAATGGAGGTTTGGAAACGAATATGGAGCATAACAATTTCCCACTCAGAGGTTATTGTAAATGTGAGGTGGTTAGATTGAAAACATGTTGATAATAGTGCAGTGCTACAATCACCACAAGCACTCATATATTGACAGCAGAAGAACAGCAAGAAAGACGCAATAGAAGAGTTCTAGAAAAAGGACAGACAGAAATTGTGGGAGGGGTACAGATTAGCTAGTGCTTTATGTGGAGTGTGCAGAATCCATGTGCTGCAGCATGGGGTGGGGACTATCATACGAATTGGTTCCTGATTCATAGAAGGAAGGACACTCACACCCACCCACCCACCCAGTACTGGGAGATCCCTGAACATTTTACTTGATCTTCAGTGTTTCAAATCCTTCTGGAAGCTTTTCTCTAGAAGCCTCTATAAAAAGGAAAAGTGCCACCCTACTCTTGTGTGGTTCCCCTCCATTTCAACAGGGATTTCCCTGAGGGTGTCTTACTTGCCAATTGGAACTGAATAGCAAGGTTGAATATTTTTACAATCTTCAGGTAAAATGGTATATTCTGGTATCTCCATTTTTGTGGAAGGAGTTGGTTCCATTGCTTCACTTGAGCCACAGTGCACCTGCAACCAATAAGGAGCGTTTAAGACCTGACCCTGATGTATTAAGACCACGAATGGCCTGGTTTGTATCATTAGCTCCCTTTAAAAATCCTGAGTCTGTGACATCACAATGCTGTGTGTGTGACCTCACTGTTTCTAAGGAGACATGCACACAATGCAGATGAACAGTTGCTTCAAGTCAGACTGATTTCTTTATCGAGAGGCTGAGCCGCATTCCTGCTATCCAGAATGATTAGTGGTCAATCATCTTCCATTTCTATTCCTCCAGGGAAACCTTTCATCAGTAAATCCACCTCTGTATCTTCAGAGAAGATGGGTCGTCTCCCCCTAGGGATTGTTTCTCCCTATGTAAAAACTAGCTCTGGTGGGTGCATGGACCCCATGAAATTCTACTGTACCAGCTATGGCACAGCTTATGGTAAGGACATCTTCAATAATGGAAGGGATTTATCTTATCTGTGGCTAGTTTGGTCATATCAAACAAAGGAAAGTGTTAACTGCCCAAAAGGATGGTAGGCTGTTCAGGCATAATCCCAATCCCAGGCTTGTTGTTGCAATAATAATAATAATAATAATAATAATAATAATAATAATTTATTTATACTCCGCCCTTCCTGGTTCAAAAACTGGGCTCATGGCGGCTAACAACAAATTTAAAACACTTTAAAACACTTAATTATAAAAGCAGTATAAAATACGGTATAAAAACATGAATAACAATAAAATTATGAGATTCAAGCTCCCATCATGTGCAACATTTAGTAACGTTTGAGCCTTGATTGTTGGTAACCCATTCAAAATAAATTGAAAACTTTTGTTAAAAAAACAGAAGCCTTTTTATGGGGTACCGACATTCCAAAGGAACAGAAAAGACTTTTCATGTATGCGACAAGAGCAGCATGGATGCTACTAGCCCAGAGATGGAAAGAAGAAAGAGTTCCTACCAGAGAGGACTGGCAAACTAAGCTGTGAAACTCTGCTGAAATGGCAAAACTGACCGGGAAACTTAGAGACCAAGAAGACAAGAAATCCAAGAAAGAATGGGAAAAGTTTATAAGACATTGGCAGGGTTTTAACCCCACTTGTAATGTAACAAATATTATGGACAATATGGATAGATATAAAACATAAGACTATGAAATAATATGCAGTTGGGATTTTTGACATTAGGACCCAGCCTCGATTTGAAGCTTAGATATTATCATAGGTCAAAGCACCAAAGATTACAAGAATGTTCTTGGAGAAGCCCCACCCCTTCCCACCTTCTAACATGCATGAAGCTTCCATCCTTCAGAACTGATTCTTGCAGTGGCTTTTGCAGAGATAGAAATGACAGTGAGGCCTCCTCTGTCAGCTTGGCTGGCACCAATTTCCATTTGCCTTTTTCCTACCAGAGTAGCTTCCATCTGGAGCTATCATACCTGGTACATTAGGGGGAAAGATGAGGACCCCTTTATCAGCCTAGCTGAGACAAACTACCATTTGGCCCCTGTCCTCCTGGAACAGCCACTATTTGCAGCTGCCCCATGGCATCTCTCTTGATTCGGTTGGGGTCAACTGCCATGTAGCTCCTCCACTCCTCTGCTGTAGTGATCATCCCGCCTGAACATTATGTAACACCTCGCTCCAATCATGCAAGAGTTAGTATACTCAAATTCGCTTGGTTTTCCTTTTCCTTCCCCATCTCTTTCCTTCTGTGTCATGACAATTAGATAAAAAAATTGTTTTTTAAAAATTGCCCAGTAGCACCTTATAGACCAACTAAGTTTGTTCTGGTGCATGCACACGAAAGCTTATACCAGAACAAACTTAGTTGGTCTATAAGGTGCTACTGGACAATTTATTTTTCCTTGACTGCGTCAGACCAACACGGCTGAATCGACCTGAATCGACAATTAGTTATTACTTTATATTGTAAACTGTACTGAGTGTGCAGTGGGAAAACAGTGCTTTATAAATGCAGTAAGTAAGTGAAGCTATAAATAGGCAATACAAATCTGCCATTGTCTCCCTTTCCTTTGCCAGGTCAAGCAGGGTTTCGTCCTCGGACTAGCATCCACTCTGGAGCAGGATATAAAACCAATTACCGTCCCGTCGTCCACTACAAGCCAAGCCTAGACAAAATAGATAATCCAACTGTGGGGTAGGTATTGGTCGTATACTTTGTGGAAATTAACTGGGATGGATCAGAACAGGGAAACTGTCTTGTGGTTTGCATACCACCCAACCCGCTGCCCTCCAGACGTTTTGGGCTCCAGCTCTTACCACCCTTGGTGATTGGCTGTGCTGGCTCTGGCAGGTGGGAGCTGTAGCCCAGAGCATTTTGGGGGTACCAGGTTGGGGAAAGCTGTGAAACATAATCACATCCTCATAATGCTCATGTCACCTCTGAGTCAGTGACATGCTTGCATTTGCTTTACTTGTACTCCCTCAAAGCACAATAATAAAGTCTATGGCAAGGCAATTGCATTTGGTACTTCACCGTGGTATCCATATGCAGTGTAGATGACTGGAAGGGCCAAAGACAGTGATCTTTTGGGTTGCCTGGACTAACGCATCACTTTAGGAGATAGAAAGCATGGCTGTCTTTAGAGCACAATTCTAACATGCCTAAACATAACCTGATTAAAATCCACTGTGTCTCTTAAGTTCAGATGCTGTGTATTTAAGGAAGCTTTTAATGTTTAATAGACTATTGTATTTTAATATTATGTTGGAAGCCGCCCAGAGTGGCTGGGGAAACCCAGCCAGATGGGTGGAGTATAAATTATTATTATTATTATTATTATTATTATTATTATTATTATTATGTCTCTCATGCTTAGTCTTTTCTCTGAAACCAGGAAGCTCCTTCAGGACAATTATGAATCAACAACAACCAAGCACTTCCAGCCTCTTGAGCTCCCAGATGGGAAATATCCTCTTCCCTGGAGTGTGTACCAGCCAGGGAGTGGGTATGTTCGAGAAAAACCTCTTTCTTTCCCCACCACTAAAGAGGTAAGTATTTCAAACCTAGGATTTGCCTCTGTGTGGTGGATTGTTGTGCTATTGAACATGCTTGTAATGTGCCAAAATTATCACCTAGTGCCATTAATAATGGCTTGGGCTAGTTCTTCAGTTCAGGAAGGCTGGAGCTTAGCAATGAGGCAGCTCAAACTCCGACATCCATCTAGCAAGTGGCAAGGCCTTTATTCGAGCAGCTTCTCCATCCTTCTGAGTCAGCTCTCCAAGAGCCTGCATCCTGGGTCATAGCTTTTTCTCTTAAAGGGGCCATGTGCCTGATAGTTACCATAACTGATAATGCATACATAAATCACCTGCGTTGTGAATTTCAATCCGATGTATCAATACAAAACTGTGGCAGTGCATGTGTGGAAAAAGGATGTTTTGCAAGACTAAATTCTGATCATTCAGGAGTCATTCCATTTCCAGGCTTCTCTCTATATATCCATGAGGTCTAAGAGAATCTACTGTGATGCAGGGCAAAACACAAAAGCCAGGATGTGTAAACTGATGTGATCTGGCAAGTGTATATGAGGATCCAAAATGAACAGAGCTTCAGAAATACAAGATGTGAAGAGGAGTCACGTTTTGATGGTACAAGGAGCCAGAAAGAAGTCAGTAGGTGCAGTGCAATCCCATAAATGCTGGTGTTCAGAAATAAGTCACACTCTGTTCAGTTTAAATATGCTTACTAGCCCCATTAAACACAGTAGAACTTGCTTCTGAGTAAATGCCCATACAGTTGTGCTGTAATGTGATACATTTATAGATAAAGGCACCATGTAAGTAAATTAAGGTTTGGAATATGGATGGTTATGGGGCAGGAGTGCATAAGTGTACATTAGTATTAGTGATCCATTCATAACCTTTGAGAGTCAGAGTGGACATTCCTGAGTCACATATGAGGCTTGCTACATAGACTAGTAATCATGGGTGAAGCTCGATAGCCTAGGGTTTTGTTGAGACAGATTAGTGGGGTTTTCAGAAGCCTATATATTACCAGACTATGCTTTTACTAGACATATCAGTAAAATATTGTCCAGTTGGCAGTTCTGCACCTAAAGCACTGGGACTCATTAATGAATTGTTCTAATTAAGTGCAGGATGGAGCTAAGGAGAGCTGCTGCTGGTGTTTGTGTGTGCATGCCAATATGATTGTGACCTGGGTTATATACCAAGTGGAACATGTTGTGGTAGAAAAGAGGCATTTGAACAAGGATTGCTTCCTTTTAAACCCAGACACTGTGTTGAGAACAGTTGAGCTGTGTGAGGGATTGAGACTTGGGAAGTGCGCAGTAGGACTGAGCCCTAGTATCTGCCAAACCCGGTTCCTCTATAATTTCAGAATTGCTTTACAGTTGTGTGAATACTAAAAACAAAGTGCCTCTCTTTTGATTTGCCTTCTATATTGTGGGCTTTCAGACCCCCACCCCACCCCCGTAATCATGTTTTTCAAGGCATTCACTGCCACAGGAAAGATTAAAACCTTTATTCTGTTGGAAACACATAAGCTGAAATTCTCATTATTTTGTTTGGAGTGTATAGGAAAATGAAGAAATGAATTAGATATGGGAGCATGAATCCTTGTAGCTTCACTGATTGACCTCACTGGCTTCCTAATGTTTTAATTAGAGCTGTGATCAAGGGCTCAGCCATGAAGAAGATGACTCCCTACCACTTCTGAGAGAAGGGGACAGATACAAGATGCATTTTATATATGCATTTTCCTGCTCATTTTTGACTGTTCTTTCCCTTCCTTTCTCAACAATAGCCCTGAACAGTATCACTTCAGTTCTGGTATTTGTGGTATTCATACTTAACTTTCCAAATTGCAAGCTGGGCTTCATTTTGCAGGTCAAGAAAGTCCATTTTGACACAGCAGACCAGGGAGCCCAAGCTATAACAGGATTGGAGCCTAAACATACCCCTGACCTGCACAAGTTGTATGGAAGAGGTTCTGTCGATGTGGAACATGCCAGACATGTGAGTCAGCTGCTAGTTCAATGGGCCCTTCCTCATTTGACTGTAGCTTAGGCAGTACCTGATCACAGAAGAGGTATAAAGGAGAGTTTTCATTAGAACTCAGGGCCAGAAGGTCTGGCTTCTTCACACAGTGCGTAAGCTATTGAACTTGCTCCTACTGTATAAGATATAGTGTCGACTGCCAAATTGGACAGCCTCAAAAGGAGATTAGAAAAAGGCATGAAGGATAAGGCTGTTAATGGCTGCTACCAGTCCTGATGGCTTTGTGCTACCTCAGTTATCAGAGACAGTATGCCTCTCAATACCATTTGCTGGGAAATACAAATAGAGAGAGTGCTGTTGCACTCAGGTCCTGGTGTTGGGCTTCTCATAGGCATCTGGTTGGCCAGTGTGGAATCCAGGGTCCTAGGTTTGGCTCTTATATCCACCACCAGATGCAGTAAAATAAAAGGGGAGTTTCCATTTTATGCATGACTTTCCCTACTCGTGTCCTCATAATCCGCAATGGGGAAAAATATTTTTAAAATTGTGCTTGCACTGCTGCTCACAGCAAACCTGTTGAAAACCAATATTTTAGCATACAGTGAAAGTATTGGCAGGAAAAGCTTGACTTCCCTGGGTTACTGCAAAACCAAGTACCTTTTCATATAGAAAGTGATCTGATTTTATCCCCATAGTCCTCATTTTCACTCCTGATCTAAAGCTTGATTCACATATGCCTGTCTCCTTGCTTAATGACTTGCACCAGAAGGTGTGAATTGCCTCCATAGAAAAGTATTGTCTGTGGTGATGTGAGCTAATAGGAAAGCTCTAGTCTGCATTCTTTGATCTGTGAAGGTTGTTTCACACCTACAAGTCATCACTCAACATTTCAATCATTGAACTATGAACAAGCGTGATGTCATCCTAAGGTGGTATGTATGGGAGAGGGGGAAAAGTGTGACAGAATAAAATGCAGTCCTAGAACAGTGAATTGACAAGGGATGGTATAGCAAACCGGTCCTTTACCTGGTGGGTCAGGACCCATTCATGGGGCACGGCCTGATCAAAAGTGGGTCATAACAGGAGCACTACTACCATGCAAACATATGTTAGAGATTTAAGAAATGGATCCCCAAATGCAAGTTTGGATTAAAAGGGGGTCCTGGGTACTGAAAAGGTTGAAGATACCTGGCATATTGGTTAACATGTTAGAATTTGGCTGGTGAAACCTGGGTTCACATCCCTGATCAGCCATATAGCATGACTTCAATCCGACACACAGTTACCTGGAGTAAGCTCCATTGAACTCAGCAATTCTTATGCTGGATGCATAGGTTGAATTTAGGGGTGTTTTGCTGCCTGAAGGGAAACAGGAAGGTGCCACCCTGTCACTGAAACATCCCCTGTCAAAGCCTCTCTTACTTAGGTTGTGCAGTGGTGCCCACAAAGCATCAGAGATGGTGGTGGGTTCCGGTGAGATCTTGTGGTGCTCTTGCGAGATATTGCAGACTGCATGAAATTGATTTTTGTGAGACTGCACAAGATCTTGTCGCTGCTGCTGTTGCTGCCATCACCGCTACACTAGTGGCAGTGGCAGGATGGGTGGGTCACTAGTGCTGTTCAACTTGTAAATGCAATCTTTAGCTTTTAATTAGAAATGCAAAAAAACAAAACAAAACAACAACAACAACAAAAACACACACACACACACCATTTGCTATTCAAACTGCTAGGGCAGCATAGGAACCCGACCAAAGAAAAGTCTCTCCTTGATTATTTTCCTTATCCTCTGACTTCTCCAATGCTAATCCGTCACAAATGGTAGTAAAGCTTGAATCAGAGCAAGAAGGATTGTGTCAATTACCCTGGTACATCATTGGCTGAAAGAGGCTGTGAAGTTTTGTACCCCCAGTTTCCCTACATCACTGCTTAAAATGTAGAAATTGACATATGGGGGCAGAATAGACCATGTGGAGGGAAATGGCGCTACAGGAAAACATGGGAAGAATATGAGATTATTCCAATTGTGCCTACTTAGTCTTAGTTACAGTAGTGTATGGGGAGCAGGGGGTTGTGCCAAATGCTTCCCAGAAAACAGAGGCTTTGAGGAAGGGTTTGCAGGAAGTGAGAGAGGTGGGAGTTCCAGGCATAAGGATCAGTAAAGGATAAATGATAAAGTCATGGGAGAGAGCAAGAAAACTTCAGAAAGCTGAGAACTGTTACCCCAGGAATAATTGGTCTGCCCTTAAACAGAGAAGCAGGATGGATGTGGAACAGTGCATTGGAAACCCTACTGGCAGGGCAAAGTAGGAGACTCCATCTGGAACATTTGGACTTACTCTCCACTGCTGTTTGCATATTTGCAGGGACCTCACTACATGTCCACAGAATACAACTCAAAGTACCGCTTCAACATTCCAGGACAACCAGGTAATTATTCTTCATAGCTGACAGAGCTTCATCCTCGTGCACAATATTGATACTCCACTCATAAGAAAGGGAGCTGTCTGCTTCTTCATAACAATCAACCTGCCAATATCGTGGTCAGGGATGATGGGAGTTGTCATTCAACAACATTTGGAGGGCCAAAGGTTTCCCACCATTGGTTTAGAAGGGGGTATTTAGGCAGCTAGACATCACATCAAAGTGATAAATGCTTCTTGTGTTTCTTATGTGACATTTTTCAGGGATGTAATGACTGGTGAGTTATGCCCAAGACTAAGCACACATGTATCATCTAAGTAAACAATACACTTACCTGGGGCCCTCCAGATGCCATCAGACTACAATTCACATCAGTCTGACTTTTGGCTATTCTGTCTGGGACTGATGGGAGCTGGAGTCTAACAACTGGAGGGCCACAGGTTCTCCATCCTCACTCTAAGGATACTTGAGGTCCGTGGTTCTGTTAAGAAGCCACTTGTGTTTGTTCAGTCTAGATATTTCATTTTGTATCCAGGCACAGTATGGTTTTCAGGAGATAGGCAGTCTTTAAACAAAAAGGGAACACGAGAAACAGATTCAGTTTGATTCAAATAAGCTGGTCACCATCTACTAGAAAATTAAGCGTTCTTAGATCTGCATTAAATTGTTACTTCACTATTAAAAATAGACCATATATAATATAGTACCACTTTCACTAAGGTAGCATCCTGAGATATATTCTTGTCCAGTTTTCTTATTCTGTTTTTATGTAATGCTGCAATATGTCATTCTCACTTCTGTGTTCTTTGAATTTAAAATTCTTTTAAATCCATATTTAGGAAGTTAAAGCAGTAGTCTGGACTAGATCCAAATCACAAATAACTCCCAGCTGAATTCTTTTTTTTTAACGGCGACACATATCAATATTGCCACCCACAGTCTTCAGAAATTTTTAGATTAAAATGTAAATTGGGATATTTGTTTTTTGCCTTTTTTTCCCTAAAAATGTTCCTGTGGGGACGTTGACATTTAAGTCATCTTCTGCAACTTGGGGGGTGGAGGTTAGGGATTTTATAATGGAAGTCTAACTTGGAATTCTTGGGACAGCTTGTCACATTTCATGCGCAAGATATAAATGCACAAATCACTCTCATGTCTGAAAATAAATTCACATTGAAGGTGGCAGTGAAAAATCGATGCAGCTCTCTGAAAGAATGTTTTTTCTGTACACGTCTGATTTTTGCTTTGGAATTTTGCAGTTCAGAGGCCTTCTTTCTAGTCTGCTGCAGATTTTCATTTTTGTAACAGCTGTGCTGCATCTGACCAAAGCCCTTTCCATTCTAGCACAGCCTGCTAGATGCCAATGGGAAGCTCACAGCCAGAACATAGAATCACAGAACTGCAGAGTTGGAAGGGACCCTGAGGATCATGTAGTCCAACCCCCTGCAATGCAGGAATCATTTGCCCAACATGGGGCTTGAACCCACAAACCTGTCCAACTGGCTGAACTATCATGAGTAGCCCTCTCCCATTTGTGATCCCCAGTAAGTGGTATTCAGCGCCATACTGCCTCTGATATTGGACAAAATATAGGCATCACTATATTTTCTATAGTGGTCATCATCACTTGCTACATTAGATTACTTCATAATCTAGGTATGTGCATTCTAGAGACAAGAGTACAGCTGAAATTGTAACTCCACTAACCTGGGAGTAAGCCCCACTGAATTCGAAATGACTTTCTTCTGAGTATTGTGAGATTATATATTGAGTCATTATAAACTATGGAGGATAAGACTCTCAACAGATGATAAGGCTCTCAGTGGTTACTATATTCACGAAGGCTATATATTACCTCCAGGAGCAAAGGAAGTGTGTCTCTAAATGCCAGCCACTAGGGAACAGCAGGAGGAAGCTATTTCCCCCATGTCCTGTTTGTGAGCTTTCCAGAGGTTGGCTGCTGTGAGAAACAGATGCTGGACTAGATGGGCCTTTGGGTTGATTCAGCAGGGCTTCCAATCCCACAGCAACGCTGCAACTGCCCACCAGTCACTATGAAATTCACCACTGATGCTCCCACGGTACCCATGCATGAAAGGCATCAGTCTACATGCAGCTTGCCTTTCATGCATGGGTAGTGTGGGCGTGTCACTGGCAAATGTCGTAGTGATTGGTGGGTAATAATCAGCGCTATTTTTCTAGAAAGAGGTACTGGAACTCACCATGAGCACCTCCCTTGTTCTCTTAGAATGGCAACGGTGTCCCCCTGAGAGGTGCTGGAACTCAGTTCCTGTGAGTTCCAGCTGAAAAAAGCCCTGGTAATGGTAATGATAATAATTGATCCTACCTTTCCCATCCTACAGTGTTTATTTTTTTAATATTTTATTTTCATCTTTTAAACAATATTTTGATACATTCACATCATTTTAAATTTCTATGCTTCTGGGATTACTTAGATCCCTCGGACTCCCCCCTTTCTGACCCCCCCTTTTTGCATCTAATTACATTTTCCCACTTCATTTTATCTCCTTTTTTACCTTAAATCATATTACATTATAAGTGTTATAACAATCCTGCTAACTTTTTAAAGCATCTACAGTTGTCTTTAAGATATTCTATAATTCCCCCCCCCAATTTTTTTATCATCTTGGTGTCTGATCTTCACGGTCATCTTTGCCATTTCGACATAGTCCATCAACAGTGTTGCTGGAGGGAGTGGCTGCCACAATTGCTACATTAGCATTTATTTCTAATGCTTGGACTTTAGAAAACTGCAGTCAACATACAGTGACAGCAGGAACATCACTGAACCCAGTCCACCCGCTTTGCCACACATAATGTGCAAAGCTCTCTGCGTAGTGGGCTGGAAGTAATTCACAGCCACATCTTTAGCCACATTCCATAGGGCTCCCTCAGATAGGATCAGATCTTCTAGCACAGCCAGCACCAGCGCACAGCCCTTTTGACATGGTTAAAGTGCAAGATTACACAAAGGGAAATTGCCCCTTCAGTCACAAACAACACTTAGTCACCTCCATTAGCCCAGTGATTACAGTATTGGCATGTAGAACCTGTGAATGACCGACACCCCCCCTCCACTTGCTTCTAATATCAGGGATTCCACTCAGCTTTTATGCAACAAATTTTATTGCATGGATGTGATGCCTAAGCTGTATGCATGGAAAAGGAATAGTTGTGGCCACATGGGCAAGGAAAAACATACACTACAAGAACAGGAGCAGGAATGTATGTGGTGCAGCGGTCTGGCTGGTAGCACAGTCGGAAAGTGCAATATAATGCAGGAAAAGGAGATGTGGGTTCTTCTCTGGAGAGATGGAATTGCTAAATATGTTTCTGCAGGTCAGCGTGTGGAATTATTAGTTTGACACACCTTTTTATGCTTGGAGCTAAATACTGGGTAAAATACAGCTCTCACCTTTTCACCACTTATCTTATCCATGCCCTCTGCCTTCCTCAGCCAACAGCTTGCTGTCTAATTTTTGTACTGTTATGTCGCCACTGCTATTTACAGAAGTCTTCTGCCTTCTTTTTTCAGTGTGCTCCTTTTCCTCATGTTATCACTTCATCTCTCTTCTCCCCCCATACAGATTTCCTGCAGAAGAAAACAATTGGAGCCAAAGAAGAGACTGGTTTTACTGAAGGCTGCCTGGCAAACCCCATTATGGACAAATCTCAGGTTTCTCCAGTAAACTCTGTATATGCTGCTGTTCTTGCCGAGGGTCACATTAAGCATTAACCTGCAGAGCCCAGTGGAATATGGTGCTTCTGCTCTAGTTGCTTGTTAGTTTGAACAGTGGATCGATCTCTCCTGACCCCTGTGCTCCTCACTTACTAAGGCATTTGCCCCCACGAGAAGTAGTGATGGGCACAAACATGGATGGCTTTAAAAGGCTAAGCAAATTCACAGAGGATGGGGCTATAAGTGGCTACTAACCACAATGGCTTTGTTCTACCTCCGTTGTTGGGGGCAGTATGCCTCTGAATGGCTGTTGCTGGAAACCACTGGTGGGAAGAGTGCTGTTGCACTCATGTCCTTCCTGTGAGCTCCCCACAGGCACCTGGTTGGCCACTGTGAGAACAGGATGTCCTACTAGATGGGCTGTTGACCTGAACCAGCAAGGCTCTTCATCTATTCACATGATGTGATAGTGCCTATTCTTATGTAGCCAAAAAGGCACCAAGCACATACCAAAAAGAGGGACTAGCAGGCTTGGAAGAACTTCTAGGTTTTCCAGAAACCTAAAAGCACCAAGAAGACTGTGCGTGCTCAGTGAGCATGGCATGCTTGCTGTTGAGGGTGGGAGGAATGGAATGAAGTTTCCTGGAGAAGGGAATCACTAGCTAGTAAGAACCCAGAACAAGAGCATTCTACCCTGCAATATTTTGTTACAGGTTCCACTTTTCCTGTACCTGAGTCTTGGTCTGTGGGTACTTTTCTTTTAAGAGCGATTAAAGGCAAAAGCAAATCTAGTTTCTCTGTATATTTAGCCATGAATGTTCAAGTGCAGCCCATAGGTCCTTGCAGTTTCACTATAGCAGGAATATGACTCCATGCAATTAAGGACAAAATACCACTAGTTCAACCCTTCCCAACCTGGTTCCTTCCAGGCGCTTTGGATAAAAACTCCTACCAGTCCCAACCAACACAGTATCTTGGAAGACTGAACTAGTTGCTCCTCAGACAGGCTTGCCTGCTCCCAAGTAGAAGCTGTAATGGAACCGGTGCTTCCTCTTGTCTACTTTCCTCTCTCTGAGTCTCAGTACTTGTCTTCTGCTTTGCAGAGCAGCGCTCCAGGAGTCAGCATTACCAAGACAGATTATCTGCCATCTTCCTTTCCACATGTAAGGAGACCATTTGTAATAGGGTTGTTAGTGGTGGAGACCTGTAAAAACAGCTGAAGGGATGTGCTTTGCTGGCAGGCAAAAGTGCCATTTTCCCCTTCCTGTGTTTTCTTTTGTTGGCTGTTTGCATGTGATGTACTCACCGTTAATATGTCCCCCTCCCGACAGGGTGATGAGTTCCTACCAGTCCTGTCAAAGGGTTCTGAGAGGGGATCTGGATTCAGTCGGCAGAATCTTGGCCGTACCCCAGTAAGTGACACTCCCTTATCACCAGAAGACCTGTCCTGCTTCCTTTAGTACATTCCCTCTGCCAACTGCTTTCCGTACTTACACAATCTCCCTTCACTGCTCTCTCTAGAAGTCTCTGCCACTCTTTCCATGCCAGCACCTCTTATTTCCTTTTATCTACATTTTCATGTATCTTTGCCTGCCGTGACCTATTTTTCTACCTGCCTTTGTTCTTTAGGCCCTTTTCTTGCTTTCTCTGGGATTTGTCTTCCACTGCCAGAGTCCGCAAACAGAAGCCTTTCCTGAGTCGCTGCTTGCAGTGGCGTAGCGTGGGAGGTGCAGGGGGGGCCGGCCGCACCAGGCGCAACATCTGGGGGTTAGGGGGCACAAATCCACGGGTTAGGGGGCGCAAATCCATGGGTTAGGGGGCGCAAATTACTTGCCTTGCCCCGGGTGCTGACAACCCACGCTACGCCACTGTCTGCTTGTTCCTCTTACTACCATCCGTGGGCAATCTTACTCACAGAACCTTCCTCATTTTGATCCCAGTCTTCCTTGTTGCCTCCCTTTCTTCAGTAACTCCTACAACCTGTGGTGGCTGGGCCATGTTGGGATTGGTGGGGAGGAAGGCCAGGAGGCCAACAGCAGGCGGTAGTCAAGAGCCAATGACAGGCAAGCTGAGACAAAGGAGGAAGAAGCTGACAGTCATTGCCTCCCCATGGACTGATTGTGAGGAGGCAGGCAAGGTTGGTGGGGCCTTAATGAACCAGCCTCCACTGCCCACAATGGTTCCTTCACTCATGACCTTCAATCTCCACAGACGGTTCCACCAGATGTAGAGGCACCAGGTCCCCTGAGCCACTCTCAGTTCCAAGGGCTTCAGCATCAACCTCAGACACAGAACAATCTTCTAGGTCGGGAACAAGTGGGTCACAAGGTATGCCTGAACTACAGTCTTAAGGCCTTACGTCTTCATAATCTGTTGGGCACTTTGCTCTGCTCCTATGGTACTAGACCCTTACTCTTTTCATGGACCTCTCTATGCAGGAACCATCAGGATTCAGCCTCAATAACCTTAAATATGTGACACCTGCACATGATCCAGATCTGCCCAACAGATTCCTGACTAGCTATAACTCCAAGTAAGTTTGACACTGGTTGGCCACCTGTGTTGGGAGAAGTAACATTCCCAGGCTATGTCTTGTTGTTAAGGCACCATTTTCCTATCTCAGGGGTCCCCCAACTAAGGCCCGTGGGCCGGATAAGGCCTGAGGGACTCATTTATCCGGCCCGCGGTGACCCCTGCCGCCCACTCTTACCGGCGCTGTGCTGCGTGGCTGCCCACTTCCAGGTTGGAGCACCAGAAATAACTTGTGCGCATGCACGTTATTTCCAGAGCACATCCAGGTTGGAGGAGGCCCATGCACATAAGCTATTTCCGGTGCTCCTCCAACCTGGAAGTGCGCTGGAAATAGCATGTGTGCACGCGCTCCCCCGCTTGCCGCGTGATCAGCGCTGGAGACACTGGCCCGAGGCACGGTAAGTTTGCTGACCCCTGTCCTATCTGCATAAAAGCCTTGCAGGTCCTTTATCCTTCAGGTATTTTTCATGCGATGGCTTTAGAGAGTGCATTGTGGGAGTACTGGAACAGCAAAGGTTTGTGCAGCTGTTGGGCCTGTTTGTGTGGATGGCGTGTACTGAAACAGAAACTTGTAGAAGTGCATTGTTTGCAGGATATATACACACCCCTGATTTTGTTTGAGGGAGAGCGGAGGCAGCAGGTGAGTTCGACTACACATGGAATAATTCATCCTTTCTCTCAATCAGGTTTTATGAAAACATTCCAAAGGGAGTGGATAGGGAAGGCTGGACACGAGGAGGGATCCAGCCACAGCAGCCTGGTGGTTTTGCTACTAACAACCATGCTACTGACTTAGGCACTGACCCCAATGCCACAGAGACCTTGAGGACAATCCATCCTCATGTTGGCAGGTAATCTTGGATTTGTTGTAGCTCTTCTTCTCTGACCTTCCTTTACTGTATGATTCCTCTTTCAATCCCCCGTTTTCCCCAACTGACCTTTCTTTTGTAATTCTTTCTCCTCCTACATTTCAGGACAATTACAACAGTTGATCCATTCTATCGTGATTCTCCCCATGACCGCCGCTTTGCTGCTCTCCATCAGACGACTGTGCCCAACTAAGTAAGTGACATAACCCATTGCATCATTGGACAGTAGGCTGGCAGTATCAAGCACCTGAGAGGTACCTGCAGAGTCAAAAGGGCAATATTGTGTGTTATGCTGTTTTAATTTGGCCACTGTTTGGAAACTGGAGTCTAGAGCTTCTCAGGTTTAATCAAACCAGACGGCCTTTTTATTGGGCACTCATTCTGATTTGTTTGCAGGGAGATTAGTAAACATTAGTTATTTAATGAGCTTTCACTCTGGTGTTCATGGAGAGGTTAGATGACATTGCATCCAAGCAACTGTTATCCCAGTTTCCAGAACATTTTCCCTCATCACTTTTCTTATTGTAAAATGTCTGATCTTTTGGGGAAGCAGGTTTCTTGTGTAAGACCTCCCAATCAACTATATGCATGCAACCTGAATTTTCTGGTATATGATTGGATTCCACCTGAAAATAGTGACAGACTGGAAACACCTACGGTTTTATGGATGAATTCCAGGAATACATACAGACAACTCCAGCACTTTTTTTCTTCTCTGAAAAGTAAAATTTCATAGAACCAATTGCACTTTTTCCATACACAAAAATGTCCTGGAAATTTGCCATGGGTTAATTTTTCTGGGGAAGACAAATGCGGACATTTTTCACTTCCATTCTCTCTGCCTTTCAAAATCAACCTTCCTGTTAAGGCTATTTATTCAACAAAACTGGTATATTGCTCGATTGTAGCTAAAACCTCTATGCCATTTACACACACACACGTTAGTCTAACATTAAAGCTTAGACTAAGGTTAGTGATTTATTTTAGTCTTTCTGCCTCTTTACAGCCTCTGTTCCAAACTGGACCCCACACTGATATCTTTGGGCCTCAGAACAATATCCCACATGCTAAGGAAGGAGCAACAGTGATAGCGCTGTCACATCATTCATATTTTACTGTTAAAGGTTGTATAGTTTTAAATAAATTCAAACAATATATTGCTGGTATGTTTAATGGAACTGGTGCAGCATCTAAATGGATATAGAAAGACCCCTGGAAGCAGAGATGGATATGACTTTCATGAAGAGTCTGGTGAAGAAACAGAAAGGTTGGGGTGGAATGATCACAGTGAGGCCTCATGTGCAGCTGCCAAATGTAAGGCAGACCAAAACAGATGCATGCTCTGAACCAGGAACTACATTTATTCTTCAACTTCTAAACTTCTCTACACTTGTCCTTCCTAGGATTAGTATATGGTATAAATATTCCACTAATACAATGGGTGGATGAATGCTGTGACCTTGAAACACAATGTCTTGTGTTGCAAAAGCACAAATATCTCCTTCATATACAGTGGTACCTCAGGTTACATACGCTTCAGGTTACATACGCTTCAGGTTACAGACTCCTCTAACCCAGAAATATTACCTTGGGTTAAGAACTTTGCTTCAGGATGAGAACAGAAATCGTGCTCCGGCAGCGCGGCAGCAGGAGGCCCCATTAGCTAAAGTGGTGCTTCAGGTTAAGAACAGTTTCAGGTTAAGAACAGACCTCCAGAACGAATTAAGTACTTAACCCGAGGTACCACTGTACATCTAGGACATCTTTCTGTTGCACTCTTCCAACAACCCTGCTATGTATACACTGGATTTCTTCAGTTCCCAACAACTATAGTGTAATAAAGGTTGTGTGTCACTCTGCTGAGACTGCAATCAGACTCATTTCAGGCCGTATCTGGTACAATGTCCCCATGCCAGTACCACTAGCATGTTATTCTCAGTATGCTAGTTAACATTTGCCTTGTGGCAGCAAATATATTTTATCTTTCTGATCGTGGTATAGAGTTAGAAACACACACACAGAACACTGAAACAGTAGGATCTTTTGTCCCCTGCAGGGTGTGATATAACACCATATAGTAAGGGTTCCCATATGTCCTTGTACTGTGAAACACAAATTCACCCACCTACATAGCTAGTAGGGTACAGCTTCTTTCATGCATTGTGCAATAAACATTCACACAGTTGGGGAGCATTGTATGAAGTAGTGGGAGGTGCATGCAGAGCTGGAATTCCCTGTATCCTTTAATTGTGTGACCCATATGAAAAGCCTATTTCTCCTGTGGCCAGGAATAGTAGACAACACACACACACACACACACACACACACACACACACACACTGTACCCTCCCCCCCTCACTGTTACATGAACGCAGTCTCCCTTTCCCTTTTCAGCATGGAACTGACACCTTGATTTCTCTTTTCTTTCAGGTGCAATGCACACCATTTCAGCTCTGGTTCTCAGTTTTCTGCCCAGTATTAATAGGAGTCACAGTGTACTGCTTTCCTTTTTCCATTTCTCACATTTCTCTCTGTGGATGAGTTTTCACTCCTAGTCAATGTTTCATGAGCTGGTGGCACAGGCTGCTCCAACACTGAAAAGAAATACTTCTCTCAAATGTACCACACACGTTGCAGCTTTAAGCTCAGCGTAATGATATCTGGCATCAGATCAGTTTCTCATTGTGCCTTGGAATGTGACAGCATGTCTGATCTCTTCTTCAAACTAGGAGGAAACTGAGATGGTTCTGCCACATACACACCTCAGCATGTTGTTGTCCTAGGACCTAGATAGAACTCTCCTTGAACTTAGTTGGTGCATGGAATGCATTTATTGCTTGATAGTGAAAGAGTTTAATGCAAGCCAAGATGATTCAAAAATGGGGCAAAAGGAATGGCTGGTTTTTGCATGTGTGTATATAAAGAGCTAGCATGGCTATAGCTTTTAGGACAGCTTTTGGGATGGGAAAAGAAAGCAGTAAAAAAGCAATTTAATTTAAATCCTTAGTTCATTAAGGGTACTATCGGGTTCTCTCTGTGGCCTCATGGTGTGACTGTAATATTGCAAGCAAAGGTTTTCATTAGCCTGGTGCCTCTGAGTGCCAATAAAATGTTTCCTTACTTTTAACTTTTTGCTCCAAAACTTTCTCCCAGCCATCCATAGTTTAACTTCTTTGAAATTTTTAGATTGTTATCTGATGCCACCTCTTTCCTTTCCTAGTGAAGCTATGCGGGGCTAACTCCATTAGAAGCTCGCCTTTAAAAACCATTTCCTTCTGCTATTTGATCATTTCTGGGCTTGGGTTTTGTTTTGCTTTCAACGTCCTCCTCTCACTTGTCAGCCAGCACGTGACTAGAAGAGTCCTGTACGCGAGGATCATCTCCTCCCGCTTTCATAACCCTGACATCTTCATCTTTGCGTACACCCTGCAGAACTGCATTCTCTTCTAGGCTGTTCTCTTACATATCTAATGTGCTGCCTGAGCCTCCTTCTCTGCTCCCTCCCTCCCACTGAATATCTGTGTTTATATTTCCCCAGATGGATTAGTTGCATTTTCTGAAGATAGTCAGCCCATGCTGTTTCTTGTCTTCAACTTTTGAGTGAGTAGGGGGTTCTTGTCCCAAATTGTGTTTTGTTCTACACACTTGTGGGTGGGTGGGTGGGGAGGAGTGTCTTCCACATTTGTAGAAGCCTATATAACATCTGCTGCTGGTGCTATGTGTGCGTGTGCGCAAGGGGGAGGGGCAGAGGTACAGATCTGGACACACTGGGCCAAAAGGGTTCCCCATTCCACTATATGTGGTGTACTGGATGACAATGGTGACAATTTCCTGAAAAACGGCCTACTGCTTCATGGTTAGCTATACATAGGAAATATAGAAGCTACCTTACACTTGGTCCATCTAGCTCAATAGTGTCTACACGGACTGGTGGCAGCATTCCATGGTTGCAGGTAGAAGTATCTCCCAGCCTCATCTGGAGATGCTGGCAATTTAACCTGGGATCCTTGCCATGCAAAACAGATGCTCTACCACTTAGTCATGGACTCTACTATACTAGAGGGAAGTTTAGAATGGGTATGAATATATGGATCAGATCTGCAACATCAGCTGGTAACTATGTCTGCAGAAGGCAGAGAAGTCTACATATAGCTCTGGAAAAAGAATCCCCATCACCTTTACAACCATCTGGAGTGAGAATAATTCAGAGCGAGTGTCACTCATGACGATGGAGATATATATGACTGAGGGGGAGTTGGTACTGAAATAACAAGCCTACCAATGGGGATACATTAATATAGTTCATGGGGAATAAGGCAGTACTGATCTGACTGTGTGCTAAGCAAACTCTGTGTATAGAACACTGAGGTTCTGATGTGCCTGCAAATAAAGTTAATGGAAAAACTGCTCATTTTTATGGGAGCTAGACCAAGATCTGAAAGAGCCTTATTTTTCTCATCCTCTGAATCTGCATTTATCATAAATGTTAGCCACTATTTTATGGATGGGATTTGTAATTTATGCATTTTAGGCAGGTGCAGGAATTCTTTTCTACACAATGTGGCTATGGCCACATATTTACTCTATAACTCATGTTTAAACATCCTCTTTAATATTAGGGTTTCTGTATCTTAAAGTTTACTTCAAGGGCAGAAGGCTGATTTAGGGTATAGATTTAGGGTGCTTTGCTAGTCTATGCACCAGATTAGAAACCAGTGGCATGTAAGGGAGCAAATCTATATTATTATTTTGAACAGTCATGCATAGGGATTCTTTTCACATGATAATCAGTTCTATGTGACAGCTTAGAAATCTGAAGTCACCAAGATTCCTGAAGCAAGTTCTCCTAACTTAAATAGCCAGTCTTCAGCTGCCTGAATGTAAATGTTTAGCTCTTGGTTCACAAACTTACTTCTGTGTGTTAACTGAATGAAATCTAGTGTTTTCTATACTACACACAGATTTTATATAACCAGAGGCCAGAGTCTTCATACAACTATTGTACCTTTTAATGGTTTGCTTCCTAACCTGATACTGTATTTGTTGCACTGACTTCCAGCAGCAGATGCGACGAACTGACGTAATATGACAATCACTGCCAAATGCGCACAAGAAGTCTGTGTGGATTCGCTTTTTATAGATTGTTGAAGTACTCAAAAAGCTACTTTTGCCAGCAGTGCCTTAAAAACCAGCTCATGCGGAGTTCTGCATCTACTCTTGTGGCTTTTGCACCACAACTTCGGCACATGGCACCACAGCTGCAAATCACTGCAGGCTGTGGATACCATCCAGCAAGGAGCTGTGACAATGGGTCCTCAGTTTCTCAGCTGTACATTGTGAAGAGCAATCTTTCAATTGTTACAAGGATCAAGCTCTTTAAAAAGGAATAAGTCTGATAAGTCTGCTTACTCAAAAGTAAGCCTCAGTGGACACAATGGGGCTTGCTCCCATGTGACTTGGATGCTGTTAGTTTCCAACCAACAGATGCCACCCTGCAGTAGTAACACTCGTGTGCACCTTCTCTCTCGGGAATCTGTGGCAGCAACATTACTGGGAAGCCTTTTTGCTTTGCAGTGTGGACTTTGGGTGCTAAGGGGAAATCGACCCGTCGTCCCCACTGTGGTTGCTGCTGCAGCTGCCGCTGCTTCTCACTCCCGCCCTTTTGCAGCCCCTCGTCACATGGGTGTAGCGGGTGGGGGCGCGCAGCTGCAGCTGATAATAAAAATATCAATTGCATCGCAGATAACTCTGCTCCCCGCACTAACATAAAGCCTGCACCCCCTAATAAATCCCGGTTACGCCCATGCCTCGTCCTCTCTCACTCGGGACTCTCCTTCCTGGCTTCTGTACCTTCCGGGCGCCACACGCAGAAATGGACCTCGCCCGGAGGGGGGGGGGCAAATATCCACATCCCTGCATCTCCTAGTCGCGGGTGGGGGCGGGGCGGGGGTCGAAGCAACGACCAACCTGCACCTGTTGAATTGCCACCTGTTAGCGCAGCAGTTTGAAGGGGCGGGAGCCACGTGTGAGGCGGTGCTGCCTATGGCGGAGCCGAGCGGGGCTTGTAGGGCGTGGAGAGGAGGCAGCCGAAGGGGGTGTGTAGCTGGGACGAGGCTGCCGCTGCTGCGGGCGAGCGAGGGAGGGAGGGGCGGGGTCGTTAAAGGAGCCCTCGCGCGAACGTCTCCCTCCTCCCCTTCGAAGAGGGAGCCACAAGGGCCGGGGCCACGAGGCGTGGCTTCTCGCTCCCCCCCCCCCCTCACAGCTCAGTTAGCCGGATTGGTTTAAAAAAACTCCACTCTTCGCAGGCTGTGTGTCGCGGGAAGGGGGGCGGCGGCAGCGAACGAGCGCGTAGTCCCGCCCCGTCCGAAGCGTCGGGCTCTGCCATAGGCGGGCGATCCCGCGTGGGGGTTTCCATGGCGACGAGTCGCTAGGCGCCGGGCTCGTGTGTGTGGGAGCCGAGCTCAGACCTAGCAGGGAGCCCCGGAGCGAGAAGCCGGGAGGGCCGAGGTCAGCGCCTGTCTGGACGGACGCGCGACGGGGCCACGCGAGCGGGGTCCCTGCTGAGGGCTGGAGCGGCTGCTCTGTCCCGGTTGCCCTCGAGGAGGGAAAGGTGGGCTGCGAGAAGAGGCGGCAAGCAAGCAAGCGAGCAGCTCTGGAGCGGGAGTTTCGTCCGCCCCACGCGCCAAGAAGCTCCTCTGCCGCCCTCAAGGTCCCAGGAGCGCAGGGGGCCGCCACCAGACTCCGGAGGAGGCCCGGCTCCGAGGGCAGGGAAGGTGTTCTGAGGGACGAGGAGCAGCAGGAGGCGGCGACAGCATCAGTTCCAGCCCTGGCAGGGGGAACCATCATCCAGCGAGCCCTGGTCCTAACCCCGGCAGGCCAGCCTGGTGGTGGGCAGGGACCTCGGTGGTTGCCATGTCTCCTTGGAGCCCAGCGGGCAGAGGTGGTGGCCTTAGTCCTGCTAGCAGCAGCCTGCCTTGGCTATGAGGATGGGCAGTGGCGGGTCCTCGGGGAGGGAGGAGCGGCTGCCCTCAGCTGCCGAAGAGCAGCTGAGCGGCGGGGATCAGATGCTGGAGCTCTCGGGGCGCCACTTGAAGAAACTGCCCTTGCCAGTCTGTGCCCTGGGCACCCTGCAGAAGCTGTACATCAGTGGCACGGGGATAACGGAGCTGCCTGAGGAGATCGAAGGGCTGCAGGAGCTGCGTATCCTGGCCCTGGACTTCAACAAGCTGGAGGAAGTGCCCGAGGCCCTGTGCCGCCTGCCCAACCTGACCCGCCTCTATCTGGGCAGCAACCGTCTCTTTGGGCTTCCCGCAGAATTCTGCCAGCTCACCACTCTCCGTTGCCTGTGGATCGAGAGCAACTACTTGTACCACTTCCCTCGGGTTTTGCTTCAGATGCCTTGGTTGCAGTCCCTGCAGATGGGAGACAACCGGCTCAAAACACTGCCCAACGGCCTGCCACGCATGAGGGGACTTCGTGGGCTCTGGCTGTATGGGAACCGCTTTGAGGAGTTCCCCAAGTCTTTGCTTCGCATGACGCAGCTTCACATCCTCGACCTTGACCGCAACAAGCTGACTGAATTCCCTGACCTGAGCCACCTGCGGAGGCTTCGGCTCTTCTCCTACGACCACAATCCAGTGGAAGCACCACCCAATGTGGCTGACACAGTCCTGGTAGTGGGCGAAGGGGCTCAGGAGTTTCTGGAGGCTAGGGAGGAACGTCTCCAGGCCCTTCGGGAGCAGGAAGAAGAAGAAGAGCAGGAGGAGAATGAGTCTGAAGTTCTGCAGGCCCAGATGAAAAATGACTCCTCCATGTTGGATGATGGAGAGGGAAGTTACTGTGCCCAGGAATGTTCTCCAGAGGAGACATGAAAGGCTACAACAATTAACATGGCTGCAGCTGTAAAAATAAAAATCTGATGGATGTTGGTAGGCTTTTGGCTCTACTGCTTGACAGGGTATTAGGAGCTGGGCATGCACTAGGCTCAGGAGGAGCCACCATCTTTGAGGCAGGTTGATGGGACCTTGGCAATCCCTTGTAAAGAACACATGACAGCAACTCATCAGAAGGCTTGCTGTCTTTTTTCTATGTGGAGCCATGCTTGCCCCTAGCCCATATAGCTGTAATGCACTATGGGTAACTTGTAAGCACCCTACCGAGTCCTAGGACACAAGGGATGGGAATAGGAGGTACTGTATAGGAAAAATTATTCTCATGATGGATCATTTCCTTGCATCAAATCTTTGAAATGCTAGTCCTTTTGACCCTCACTCAAGATATGGGCAATGGCCACATCCTGGTGGAAAAGTACAACCTGCCTCTCTCTGGGCAGTAATCACCTCCTTGGGCTTCCTGCAAAATTCTGCCAGCCGAAGACTTGAAGTGACTTTCCTGTGCTGCTCTGAGAGTCTGGTGTATCTTTGGGCGATTCCTTTCTGGTTGTCTGGTATGCTACAATGAGTCTCAACAAGTCAGGATAAAGCCATTTTGTTCTCTCCCCTTCCTACCTATTCTTACCCACCTTGAACTCTGAGCCCTGGAGGGCTACAGAGTTGAGTGTGTGAATGTAACATCTTTTTTCATCCCAGGATTTTTTTATCCTACTACTGGAATTAGACTTGGAGAGAGAAACGTCCTTTGGACTGCTCCGTCCAGCTGTCAGGTTTGAGAAGAAGCTCATGCGAAAGCTTTGTTTGTGCAGAGAGCTCCCGGTCCAGGAAAGAGCTTTGCCTCCAGTCTTTGTATGGTGGGAAAGGAGCCTTGTGCCTTGCCCTGCTGCTTTTCCTGACTTTTTATTCCCTTAAAAGGGCACAGAAACAAAACTGGTATGACCTGGGCCACTGCAGACTTCTTGTGGGTCTTGGGTGGATGGGTGGCAGCCACAGAACTTTCCCCCCATCTTGGAAGGTGGCAGGTTCATTCTTGTGGGGGCTGTCAGGCTAGATTTGTATTAAATCTAAGCAATAAAAGCATGTCTAAGAAGGGAGTAAGAAAGGAGGAATGTGGGGAGGGAGGCACAAATTCTCAGGGAGGTTTCTCCAAAAGCAGGAGACCAAAGCTCTTGGGTGGCATCAGGGGCTATTTTTAAAGAGTATTGTAAACAAAATTATAACACCTGGTGAAAGGAAGCAATGTTCTCAGGCATTCATGTTGAGATATATATGTATATAAACGTCTTTTTCCTCTGCCTGTTTCAGCACTCCACTCTTTTTTGCACTTCTCTTTCCGTCTCCCTGATACCTCTTTGCTTCTGACCCCCTCCCGCTGTTCTCCTCCCCTCTATTGCTCTCCACTGTTTTTTTCCTTCCTCTCTCTTCCAGCACACACCTCTTTGTCAGCTGTCTTCAGTCCCTCTCTGGACCAATTCCACTATGTTCAGCCTCAATCTCGATATCTCTGTTGGCATGGCATGGCTATCCAAGCATTGCCAAAGTTAACATCTTTGTCTTGGAATGAATTTTAAAGAAGCAATGGGTGTTTATGCTATGCTTCTAATTTTATTACAGTTTATTTCTCTTCCATTGGCTGACTGCCACAAAACATTGTGCTACTTATGCCATCTCTTTTCTTTCCCTATATACCGCCCCCACACCCAGTTTTGCAGTTTCTGATGGGAGTGGGGGAAGGATTCCTCTTCTGTGGAATGTTGTGCAAAGAGACTGAATGCAAAATATCTGTGTTACTTTGGGGTTGGTTTCAGAGAGGTGATTCATACAAAATGTTTTCACACTCTTTATCAGTTCAGCCACATGATCATCCTAACCCGCGCCTTTAAATAAATCTATTACCCTAGATCTGTGGTTACACACTTGGGAATGTCATGTGCAGAGTTTCCACCTGACGGCTAATGTGGTGTTGTTTACAATTGAATGCCACTGAACTACTGGCAATTATTGTCAGAATCCACTTCCATTTTTAGCATCGTACAGTTAACTGCAGCATGCTGATTGTGTGAATAGGCTTCTGCCTGAACTCTTGGTTTGCATAGTGTCTTGACGAACTGCAGAGTTGGCAGGAACCAGTTTGAGCTTTATGCATTCTACTCCAATTAGGTCAGTGTTTCCTAAACTTTTTTGTTTCTCATTAAGAGTCTCAGCAGTTGTCTTGTTTTTATTGGGGCAACACCTTTGATTATTCTCGCTGAGAAATAATTACTAACAAGCCTGCAGTGCTGAATTACCCCCATCACAACATCTGATGGGAAGTGTTTGTGTGGCACAGATGACTTTTGAGAATGAAAGGCCCTGTTGTTAGCTTGATTTTAATGTTATGTCCTTTTAGCTAATAATTTTCCTTTCTAGGATGTTATACAGTATTCTAAAAGACTTGAAATAAGTCCTTAATGTCATATGTCACACAATTTCTTTGGTATTAAGGACAGTCCACCTTTGACAAAGTTATCCTTGGTAGCCAAGCCGTAAGGGCTATGGGAAGGTGCAATGGGGAGAGGTGCAACAGCTTTACTAATAATGTGGTGTGGCCCATACAGTGAAGAACAACTGAGTATTTATAGTACAACAAAATGGCAAGAAAGGGATGATATTCTGATGACTAAATGTTATTGGGGTTTATTTGTATGTTTGGTTACATCCATACTAGTTTTATTTAAAGGTGCTGAAGTATTGCCTTTCTGAAATTAGCTGGAAACAGAATTAAAGTGGTAATTATACCTGGTACTAACGATAGCACTATATTAATCGCAATGCCCATCCCTATGATAACGTCCCAAATATCTAAGGTATTTACTCAGAAGTAAGTCCTATTACGCAAAGATCCCATGTGACTTTAATTAGAAGCTTCCACTTTGTAGTTTAAATCTCCAGTTGCTTTATAGGTTTTTTTATGAGCCTTGGCTTTGCTGATGAATGACTCCTTAATCAGTCAGTGCCTTTCCTCCAACAGGCTTGGGGACTTTAATATCTGATTTCCTCTTTTCTTTCTTTCTTTCTTTCTTTCTTTCTTTCTTTCTTTCTGAAATAGAGCTGTTTTGCAATTAAAAAAGTAAAAGAAATATTAAGGGGAGGAAAACAGTATCTAAAATGCCCACTGGTGGGGAGCAGGAACTGATTTAATTAAAGGGCAAATGAATCAATAATGCCCAGACCATATTGAACAGTGAGCAATTAGAGGCAAAAGCTGCAATCACCTTCTAAATCCAGCCCGCAGACAGTCTGGGAATCAGCGTGTTTTTACATGAGTAGAATGTGTACTTTTGTGTAAAATGCATCTCGGGGTTATTTCTGAGGCCTGTTTGGTGTTTTTACATGAGTAGAATGTGTGCTTTTATTTAAAATGCATCTCTGGGTTATTTGTGAGGCATAGGAATTCGTTCATTATTTCCCCCCCCCTCAAAATATAGTCCAGCCCCCCACAAGGTCTGAGGGACAGTGGACCGGCCCCCTGCTGAAAAAGTTTGCTGACCTCTGATCTGGATCATTGGTAAAAAGTGAATGAATGAATGATGGCAGTTCCAGACTTAATGGCTAGTGTGCACTTGAGGTACTTAAAAATATTAAACCCTTTAACCCAAGTTCAGTTTTTGAAACCATTGTTGCTTACTGTCCCTGGCCACTCAAAGCCAAGTAAAATCAAAATGTTTTACACTGCTTTGAGAGGATGCTTGCTCAGACTCCCTTAAGTCTTCAGGGGTGTTCCACAGACAAAGGGCAACCACTAAGAACACCTCTCTGTGAGTGCTGTGAATGTTAAACTTGAGGGGGTGCTTCCAAATATTATTGGAGCTTACAGTGAAGCAGAGGGATGGAGGCCATTGGTCAGGTATGTCTGACCCAGTTTGTTTAGGGCTTCATAAGTCCCAACACATTAACGGTGTGATCCTGCACATGCCTACCTGGAAATAAACCCCACTTGAATTTAGTGGAACTTACTCCCTGGAAAGTGTATATAGGACTGCAGCCTAAATTTAGCCAGTAAGGCAGTAAAGAGCCAGTGCTGATGGTCTATCATGGGTGTCTTATGCTTCTTGTGACCTTCAAAAACTGAGAAGTGGTGTTTTCTACCAGCTGACATTTCTGTGCTACTTTTGAGGGGCTTACCCACAGAAAACACAGCCACCTAACGTAGAAATTGTTAAGTATTAATTCTGAGCTGATCTTAAAAGAAAAGGCTGCAATAGAGCTTAAGTCAAGGATTCACTTGAGTGTCTAAATTTGGATAAATAAATCCAGGAGCCCCTGAAGACAGTGAGCCTGATAGTACGGAGTGTGCTCAGAGTGTCAAATTCTGTCCAGGTCACATGATCCTCCAGTCTTTATTACGTCAATCATGCCTGGACATAATTACCATCATTTCACCTCTCACCATCTCCCTAAATTGAAGAAATTAAAAAGATAGAACTTGTATGCCATCTTTCCAAGAAATGCCCAGGGTGGTGAACTACACCCAACTTTGCTCATAAGGCAAAATCTGTTCAGCCTTGGCAGCAGGTATTCTTGGCAGGGTGAATGTCAGAGCTGGATTATTCGGAGAGCTGGATTGAGAGCTGCGGTGATACGGTAGCCAGAGAGCCTGAGCTAGGAATTGGGTGAAATCACTAGGTGGCCAGAGGCAGGCAAGCTACGTTCTCTCAGCTTAATAACAGGGGGATAATAGCACTACCCCTGTTTTTTCAAGGCCATAATAAAAATTACATCATGATGATGATGATAATAATAATAATAATAATAATAATAATAATACAATAATGAATATATTTATTGTTTATTCCCCCAATGCACAAAGTGCTTACAATAGTGATAAAGAATAATAAAGCACATGTAAATAAAAATACTGCATGACAAGTGCTTTTAACATTTTGACAGTGCTATATCCATTTTAATTGATGCAGTTACAATTCCTTTAATGACCTTGAGAGTCTCTTCAGCCTTGCTGTGCAGCAGTAAGTAGAGGCAATTTCAAAAGTGCTCCAGCGCGAACTTGCATTTCATGTTGTAGAATAACATTGCTTTGGTTACAAACAAAGCTACTGTTTTATATTGCCTTGGGATCTGGAGTTCTTTGTTTGGGATGGAGGTACCACTGAGTCCTTGTGAGAAGCTGTGGCCAAACAATGTTGTGAGCGACTAGAGAAATGTTTTCATTTGTTTTCATTTTAAGTTAGTTGGTTTGGGCATTTTAGGGAAGATTTATTCATGAACTGTTTTTCCAGGCTCATTCTTTCACAGAGGCATTTTCTTTGTATCCAGAAATATTGATGCAGCTGCTAGAGATTACCAAATCCCTCCTGCTAACTGCAAAATACTGGTTCCCATTGCTTGATGCCTTGCAGGTACTGAAGTGCTTTTTATTCTGTGGGAATACTGGGAATTGCAGAATTCACAGGGCCTTGAACTCTCAAGTTCATGCTATCTGTGCCTAGCATTCAAGAGTCATTAAGCCAGAAATGGGGCAGTCAAGCCCTCCCCCTGCTCTGTTAGGAGTTTGTGTAATTTTAATTTTTTAAAAAATCAGTGGAAGAATGCTAAAATAACACTTCCTGGCTTTTGCATCCCTAGGTTCACTTTATTTTTAGATCTCCCACTCTCGCCCTTCCTCTTCCTCCTCCTCTTCCTCTCCCCAGTATTTTTCATACTTTTTGGGTGCTTTTTTTCTCCACCCCCAAGCTTAAAGAACCTTTCAAAATCATGCACATTCCAGCTGGTGAGGCATTGGAATGAAAAGCACATATTGGGAAGCTTATTATAAAATCTGAAGTTGGCAGCACTTCTGCTGTGTTTATTCAGTAGAATTCGCACTTAGTTGTGGCTCTTTGAGAGTCCCGGGTTTTGATCTTTGTTGTCTTGACACGGCATTGTTTTGGCAGCCCAAATCTTTTCCTCTAGCTTGTGTGAACCTTTGGAATGCACTGCACTGGATGTTAACGTGACTAAGTAGCTCATGTAGAAGTCTGCAGGAATCCATGTTGGAGTCTCCGCATCTCATTCCAGGATGACTCACTTTTGCTGTCATTATGCCCACCCTCTTTTCTCTCTCTTTCAGCAATATTATCTCTTTTCTTTCTCAATCCCCTATCTTGTCCCTCCTTCTACTAAAGTCTGTCATGATGTACAAAGATTGTTACACCTTCATGATCATGCATGACTAGGTGTTGTACTGCACAGAGTGGCATCCTCAGTATATTCTTCGTCTCAGAGCTGGGCCATCCAGCCACTGTTAAAAGTATTGCTATTGGCTTTCCCTTGTGCCCTTGTACCCCTGCTCTGTACTGTGTCTGACTGAGCCATGTTTTCCCTGTCCCTACAGGGTGTACCCATGACTTTTTTTTCCAGCCGGAACTCGCCAGAACTTAGTTCTGGCACCTCTCAGGTTGGCGCCATTGCCATTCTAGTAGAACAAGGGAGGCGTTCACAGTGAACTCCAGCGCTTCTTTTTCTAGAAAAATAGTACTGGGTGTACCCCTCTTCCCATTCTGTTTTGTGTAGAAATACCTCAGCGGGAGCCATGAAGATATGACACCTCAGCTATGCATGCTCACTAAAGGTCAGGCTTTATAATTATGTTTAAGACTCTTACAATGACAAGGTATGCATGCTTAGGTATAGTTGAGAGTGTGCTCCATACAAAACCCAAAGAGATAGAGTATGTGTTAAAGTGTGGGGCATAACTGTCTCTTGCAACTTTTGACAGCTATGTTGTTTTCTTTCTGAGTGAAACTGGGGGCCATTTCCCCCACTCCTTGTTCAGAAATGGATAGGGCTGCCATGGGTCCCATAGAATTGCTTTGGTGGCTAGATCTGGCCTCTCTTCTACCACGTGATCATCCTTTGTACTTATAATCACTAATTCTGAGATGAACGTAAAGGGTATGCATTTTACCTCATGAATTTGTTTTTCAAAAACACATGCAGCAGAAGACTGAAGTCTAGATAGATTTCAGAGGCTTTGTTCCAGGATAACTGATCATGTACCCAATCCCAAAAGGAACTCTGATTAGTTAGATCATAGATAGCTTTGCTACTGTCAGATTGAGGGATTCAGATCTTACCAATCTTAAACTGGTTGTGTATCTGAACATCTTGAACCATCAGCGCTGGCTTTATTGTAAATAATAATAATAATGAAACAGGGAAATGTTCTTTGATGACTGGCATGATATGCTTTGTATCTTGTTTTAGTATCAATGCATCTGTTTCCATCTGTGCTTTCTGACTGCGCTCCCAAGGCTACCAAGTAGAAAGGAAGTCTTTGAGAAAAAGCATGGTTTGGAAGGGCTCTGGGTAAACAAGACTACCAAGATGATGGAAAGAGAGGAAGGTATACTCCTCCTTTCAAGAAAACCCTTTTTTTAAGAGGGGGAAGTTGGCAATGTAAAGAGAGTTGAGTATTTTAAGCTATGCTAAATGTAATATAATGATACAAAATGACCATGATGGCTCTTTGCAAAGAAGGAATATAAACAGGAACATCTTTCAGATGCCACAGCTCTGTTGAAGTCAGTGGACCATCTGTGCCCAGCTATCAGAGAAAGGCGCGTAAGCCTCTTGCAGTTCTGTTTCAAAGGCTCATCTAACTTGGAGGTTAAAAGTAGAGGCATCCTATCTTTTATCTGGAGGTGACATTGGGTAGTTGGTCTAGGATGTATTGCCATAGTGATCCACAAATGTCTACATTAAGCTCCATATGATTTTGGCAATATCCTGAATTGATTCACTGTCTCATTTAGCCAGAATTGTCTGTTCTTGACTTTATATTTTTGCTCTCCTGTTTCTTAAGCAGACAACTTTCCCAGCCAAGCTGGAGTTGGGCAAAATGGAGATGAGCAATTGAGCATTGTTACATGTTGTGGTGTGATAGTTTGCATCACCCCTCCTGCACCCGATTTTCCTACTATAATCACTGGTCAAACACATTCAAAAAGTCAGGTTTCCCTGTAAAAAATACTCTTGCTTCTTCAGGGAAGATATGCAGACGCTCTAGCTCACAGTCAACATGGATCTTATTTTTCCATGTGGACTTTTTTACACATTTGCCCACACAAGGGTGCTTTCATTTGAACTTGTACCTCAATGTTTTCCCATCCATACTGCTGCAAGGTGCTTGATGGCACGCTTTCACACTGTGTTTTTGTCCTCTTTCCTCTCCCTGAGTTTCAGAGACCTGAGGTCCATTGTGGTGTTTGTTTGCCTATGCACATGGCCATTTTTTGCGGGGGGCAGAATACAAGTTTTCAATAAATCAGACTTGCATAAAACAATGGGTTAACACTTTTAAAAAAAATGTAGGTGTATTGTGGCTGGCCCTACCAGCAACCCACTGAGGAGCATCTCCCCAATGGAAATAATAGATGGCACCCAGGAAAACATCACCACACACACTCTCTCTCTCTCTTTCTCTCTCTCTCCTCCCTCTCCCTCTCCCTCTACACAGTTCAGTTCATCCACATTTGAGTGACGCAATTTTAGGTTGGATCTTTCTTTTCCTTTGATCTTTTCCCCAGCTCTTTCAGGAAAATCTGAATCAAGCAGGTCAAAGTGCAGGCTGTTAGTTGGATGAGTACAATATTGCATGGGCAGCATGAACATGGTGTGTGCGCACAGCCTTATAGTTTAGATTTTTCATATCAGGTGTATCAGTAGTTACAACCTGGAGACTTCAAGAGAGATTTTACAAGCAAAAAGGAGATATCTTTCAAAGACTTACATTCCAAAAGGAGAGCCTTAAGGAACTTTTTGTCAAAAGTATACAGTCATAGGTTCACCACAGTTACATTAACACATCTGTGACTGCTAAGTCTTTCATATTTCTCAGTCTTATTCCAGCTAATCGTCCACTTCATTGATGCCAAACGGTGGGCAAAGGAGTCTGTTCCATAGACTGCAATTGAGAAGGGTCAGTCATCATAGTGACTCCTCCAGTGGCAGGACTGTTATTTCAGATTCACCATTCTAGCCGGTGCCATAGGACTTCTTTAAAGCCATGTAAAGCAGTCACGGCTTCATCCAGCAGTGTCTTACTCGAAGTGGTTTTGGCTCTTCCAGATCTTAAGCAGTTGTCTTTCTTAGCCCCACTACCTTAAATCCTTTTAACTGGCAATGCCAAGGATTGAATCTGTGACATGCTGTCACCGAAATGTGAGCATTATTCCATAGCTATGCTTTTGAGGATTATACCAACCATATTCTGTTCTTATGATCAATGAGCAGAGGTAATAAGCTGTTAGTGAACGTAAATGTGATAGGCTAGATGGAAAAGGAGGACATTTCCTGCCATCCATTGCAACATTTTCATGGTTTTCTCTACACACGTATTCTTTCATACAAGAAAAAAACATGACATTGGCTTTTAGACCTATGGTGCTATAATAGGGTTAATTTTCCCCAACCTTAATAATTCCCTTTAAAATAAAGCAAGATTGCAAGGAAACTGCTGTACAATAAAAATAAACAGATATATTCTGTTATTGGCAGGTACACGCTGATATTTTCAGTTCATATCTGCAGAGTTTCAGGAATTGAGGTTTTAAAATAAGCATGGGGGGGGGATCTACCTACATGAACATAATGAGACCCCTGGAGATATTCAGCTGGAATATGAACTATTGGTTTCATATTCTCAAGCATTCTTAATGCAAGCTATGAGTCAAATCTTGTTGCCATCAGGATGCTGTTTCACTTCACCTGTGGTTAAGTAACCAGTCTGCCCAACTCTGGCTGGGTTAAAAGAAAAATATTTTCGACTATTCTTTTCCTCCTTGGTCCTTTCTGCTCTGAAGCATGTGGTCAGTTGGCAAACTTGCTGGCACCAACTCCTTTTGTTGCCTCTTTCCCCCCTTGTCCACTCTCCTGGATCTGGCCTGCAATTCTGCTGAGAAATACTCTCGGACCCTGCAGTCAGCACCTCCAAACTCGGCACCTGAATCCATATTTACATAAAGTTTCCTGCAACACAATCCTACACATTTCCCCAGAAGCAAAGCCTACTGAGTGCATTAAGGCTCATTCCCAGATAAGGGAGCATAGTATTGCAGCCTTACCTACCTACTCTGAATGCTTTGCTTTCGGGGACACCACCCCATCTTCTATTGTCAGCTTCTGCTAAAGGAGAATAGACAAGGTAAATGCAAGCTAGTTGCAACAGGCATATGGGGTTAGAGATACTGAGGGAGGCATGGGAAAGGAAAGGAAGTTCTCTAAATAAACAGCACCTATCCACCCAATGGAAGCCCCCGTGCCCCTTTCTCTCTAGGGCTCTTTCCATTGCTCATGGAGGCACGGTAAGTTTTCATTCACCTGTGCTTTGTTAGAAGACTCTCCTGATATTTTACCTTCCTCATAGAAGCTGTCGGAGCAGATTAATTTTGGCTTAACATGTGCTGCACAGATGTCATAATAAAGCATAATTACCTTGTCATCCTCTTCACTGGCTTTTCATCTATCAACAATAGCTGTACTTCTCTTCTTCCTAACACATTGTTCTATATATTCCACCTGTGCTCCATAAAGCACATGGCTTTGGGTCACATTTCTGGGTGATTAACCACATGTTGAGTCTGCTTAAAACAACTGCATTGTTTTAAAGACCACCCCTTAGGAAATGTTCATCTGTTCTTGACACCACAACACATTCTCGTGTCTTGTGCTAATGACGCTAAAAGGGGAGGGCATTTTTCTTGGAAGATCCTGTCATTTCAATCTGCTCCTCTTGTCTGCAACTGAAGGATCGCCCAAGCAAGAGCTTAAATCAGAGAAGGCCCCATCGTCAGCCAAAAGCTTGAGAAGCTTTCATGAGTAAAGTTCAGTTCAGTTACATGTTTGAGAGCGAAGTTTACTTTGCAAATATTTAGTATGTATATGTTTGTGTGAGGTGTGAGCGGGGTTTGCAATGCAGGTGAGTGACAGGAAGGGGAAAGGAACAGTTCTCTCAAGGAAGGAGAGACTCTGCAGTTTGAGCTTGAATTGGTCTTCCCATTTTCCCTAACATGCATGCCCAGAAGCAGAACTGTTTTGCTCCTGTAGCAACATTCCTTATGTGTTCTGAAGGATCTGGTCACCCAAGCACCTCTGGCTGGGCTGTGATCATCAAATAACCAGCCCCTAGATTAGATCTGTTCTGCAGAAGTTGCAAAGTCCACAGAGTGGGGTGGACACAGCTGCTGACTACCACTTGACTGAGATGGCTATGTAAATTGTATGAGTGTGAGACTGAATGTGGAAAAGCCTCTGTTTTACCCAGGAATTGCCTTCTAATCCACCCTTAATTTTTAACCAACAGATCAGTTGGGGCTGGAGATGCACAAATCTGTTAACTTTGGTTTCTCTCAGTTTCTCATTTTTCCGATCTTAAATTGTGTTCTTCCTATTTCTGCAGCAATTTGTGATGTTGTTGTTTTTTTAAAGCAAGCAAGAAAATCTATCAGCATTGTAATGTGAATTTCTCCTAATATATACGTTTTTGTACCCATTGGTTGGGAAACTGCAGTGCAAAATTAGGAGATTCAAGTATTAAGAAGGGTGAATTAGGTTGTTTATCATTAAAATGCAAACAAATTTCTCCCCCATCCCTAGTTCTGCCTATGGATGCTTGAGAAATGAATTATTTCTGAAATCTGATATGAACTGACTTGAGCCACGCCTCCCAGACTAATGTGCAGATTGGACTGTAGAGCTCCTTTGGAATTGTGCACTTCAGCAAATTTTGTGATGGAATCCTCAGCAAAATTATTTAAAAATATGTTTCATATATTAAGAATACATTTAATGCATGGGCAAAGCAGAGGGTAGGGAAGGGAGAACAGAAGACAGAGAATCCACTTTTTCTTGGGTCGTGCTGGGCTCCTACTGGAAAAGTGGACAGTAGTGATAGGGCATTCTTCCCTCCTTTTTTGTATGTATTTTGAAAGTTATTTTTAAGTTTCACAGCATGGATTCAAATGAGAGAATAATAAACTAAACCACTGCCAGTTCCAGGGCTGGCTTATTCTATCTGCTGTGACTGAAACACCTCCTTCCCCCCGCTCTTATGTTGGTGCCCCCAAAAGTTGTAGACCCAGCCATAGATCACAGATCTGAGGCAGCTTATGAGGTTGGATCTCCCTCTCCAGGGATGGATTTCTGTATTTGTTCACTTAAGAGGGAGATAATCCAGATTGTGGCAGCTAGACTGGTGACTGGGAGTGGCCGCCAAGACCATATAACACTGGTCCTGAAAGACTTACATTGGCTCCCAGTACGTTTCCAAGCACAATTCAAAGTGTTGGTGCTGACCTTTAAAGCCCTAAATGGCCTCAGCCCAGTATACCTGAAGGAGCGTCTCCACCCTCATCATTCAGCCCAGACACTGAGGTCCAGCACCGAGGGCCTTCTGGC
Source organism: Podarcis vaucheri (assembly GCF_965113315.1). Lineage (NCBI taxonomy): Eukaryota > Metazoa > Chordata > Lepidosauria > Squamata > Lacertidae > Podarcis > Podarcis vaucheri. The sequence continues at coordinate 83,137,223 of NC_138759.1, read as the reverse complement.
GGTTCCCTCACTGTGAGAAGTGAAGCTAGAGGGAACCACGCAGAGGACCTTCTTGGTAGTGGTGCCCACCCTGTGGAACGCCCTCCCATCAGATGTCAAGGAAATCTGACTTTTAGAAAAAAATCTGAAGGCAGCCGTGTTTAGGGAAGTTTTTAATGTTTGATGTTTTATTGTGTTTTTAATATTCTGTTGAGAGCCGCCCAGAGTGGCTGGGGAAACCCAGCCAGATGGACGGGGTATAAATAATAAATAATACTGTAATAATAATTATAATATCCCCACCCACTGTATTGCCCCTGAGATCCTCCCAAGGACCACATTTCAGCCTTAAATATGTTTAGAAAAATGAATTTTAAGGCATATCTGTTTAGAGACTGTGAGAAAATACATCTGAAAGTATTTAAAATGTGATTAAAAACAAAAAACCACCCACCCATAGGTTAATGCAGAAATGGGATTGACTGGATTTATGAATGAAAGTGACAGGTACTCGAAACAGACAGATCCATCCATCCCTAGTTCTGGCAAGGAACAAAATCCTCTGAATTACAGGTGGTCATTGTGAAAGGACAAGTACACCCCCCCCCACTCTTAAGAGGGAGAGCCAGTTTCTCTATGTATACCAAGAAGCTTGTTTCAGCCTCTACAGCTGCAGACTTTCTGCAAGGGCTTGTTGCTCTTAAGCAAGATATTCTGGATGAGTGTTCCAGTGCTGGCAGGAGGGTTGGGGGTCAGGTCAAGGGAACACCCAGCCACAAATGTTTTTATATTTATTTTATTGGATGTTCACAATGGTCTTGGGTGTGCAGGCTGTTAGAATTGTGCCTTTGTTGGGTTGGGAATATCCAACAGAGGCTTATGACACAATAGTAATGAGTGTGTTGCCCACCTAACCTTCTGGAAACCATTAGGATGGTATTCTTCTCCCCCACTCCCTTTTTAATGACAGAAAGAGAAAGCCAAGTGTTGACTTATTTTACTATCCTTTATTATTTAGACCAGGAGGCCTCCTCTACAAAACAAGGGGCCTGGTTCTCCAAAAATATGGTTCTGCAAAGAAAACGTTCCTACCTCGTAGACATCAGTGATGATGAAATCACACTGGCTTAGTAGTAATAGTAGTAGCAGTAGTAGTAATATTTTTCCCATCCTTTTTTGGTGTGTTTTATCAGGTTTTATTATAAAATATGTCTGCTCCATGAGTTTTAAACATCTCCAAACACAATAGGAAGGAGGTGGCAGCTGAGTCTAGCTGGACTGCCACCTTCACTGCTAGGAAAGAAGTTGTCTACAGTGTAGTCATATATTTTTTTCACCTTTTTTCTGTTTGCACACACTATGTTAGATGGTTATCATCACATGAAGAAGAGATACCTGAACAAGATACAGCTAAGAGCTCTAGAATTAAAAATGAATACACAACTCTCCAAATTCCAATTGTACAAAAGAAACCGCTTCTGGTTTGGGGGAATGGTGGTAGGCGAGGGGGCAGGAAATACTTCACGGGCAGGCTGGCTGGAGCAATGGCTCAGTTTGCCAATGGTGGTAATAATACTTTGCGTGTCAGTTGTAGCACCTCTAATCAAAGGCTATCCTAGCATTAGGGGATCAGTTTGAACTACGTTTACACAGACTGATGAACTTTCTGCCCCATGATATCAGCGGAGACTTCTTGTGCAATGCCGCTTTATTTAACACGTTCAAGGCCCTGATTTTGAAAGCCTCACACCATCCCATTGTGAGGTAGGGAAGTATTATTATCACCATTGTACAGTAGGTGGGCAAAGTGAGGCCATGAGAAGTTTGCGTACTAACCCAGAAAGTTGCTCCATGACAGAGATAGAAAGAGAATCCAACCATCCTGGTGCTTTGTGTATTTATCTGTATCTCTACACACAAACACACACTGCTTCCCGTCAATTTGTATGGCTCCAGTTCTCTACCAAGCCACTCACCAAAGCACCCCGGTTGTCAGCCAATCAGTGCCACCATTGCTGTCGGCCAGCAATGTGAAACGAGGTTACTTCTGTTTCCTGTCGTGTGCCAGCAGGTTTATCAATCTTGAACTTGTCTGATTTTTAAAAAAGTGAAGCTAAGAATGTTTTATGGTGATTGATTGGATTTGACAAGATTGTCTGGCACTTGAGATGACTTCCCTCACTGGCGAGCTCTTTTGCATAAAACGTGCACCTATCATCAGTTTACATACAGCCTGACGTCTCATCAGCTATCTACTGAGGGCAGAATTGAAGAGCAAGAAGTAACTCTGACGCCATTGCAGCCATTCATTCCCGCCAGATCCACATGAACCTTGAAAGTGAAGCTGCACAATTCATGGGATGCAGGTATGTTGACAAAAAAGGACCCTCTCCATTTGCTGATGAGATGCCACAATGTTACTGGTTTTTCTCTGCTTTCCACCCACCAATGATGTGAAGGCTTAGTGAAATGCACACAGTGACATCCGAACACAGAGTAAGTACATGGTACTGAATGCTACTGGGGAGAGGAGAATGGTGCATGTAGCTTTTTGTTCTACTTTGAGGCTGATGTGGTAGAAATGAACAGGTGCCAGACTTCAAAGGTCACTCTTGCTCTTTAATCCAAGAAGCTCACCTCACCTCACGATCATTAACAAAACAAGAACAATAGTAAGAAAGGACCCTGCGATGCCAGCTTTATTGTTTCTGTTTTGGATATGAAAGTTAATAAGCTTGTGGAGTTCTGGTAACTTCCTGGTGTTTACCTTGCAAGCATGAGGTAAAACTAGAAAGGTATCTGGTGACTCCGCGGCTTTCCCATTCTGGCTTGTGTTTGGATGAAGAGGAGGGAATATAATTTCACTGTAAACCTCAATGTTAGGCTGGGGGCAGAGGCGAAAACAGGATATTGGCACAGGTGCTCAGTACAAGGCTAAAATCTCTCTTTAAAATAATTCTAGTCTGCTAATCATAAAAAGCATCATAGCAGTTTATGGAAGTAAAAGCATCAGTCCGTGCCACCAAAGTAGTAAAATCAAAGCCAATATAAAACCTGGCTTGTAGAGTAGGTGGATGGGAAGCTTCTCCCAGTATAAAATTATTTGGTTTCTGTGTGATAGGCATAATGACAATCTGGGAGAAGCCAGTGTTACTAGAAAACTGGACTCTTGCATCACAATGGGGAACTATTATATATGTCCTTTCAGATCTGTCACTGCTTATATCAGGCCTGCACTGCCTGAGATCCAGCAGGCCAAATACTAGCAATGGATGCCACACCAGGTGCGCAATACATCTCCTGGCTGCTTGGGACTGTAAAAGCAAAGTTGAGAGTTGGTCAGTGGGTTATCTGACACGTCACCTTCAAGGCTACTGAGCTGTGTTCTGCTTGGCAAGTTAAAAGTTGTGCACAACTAATATAGATTTTTTTTCAACCCGTTTTTCAAGAACGAGGAGTGAATTTCTCAGGATTACTCAGCTGCCTAAAATGCCAAGTAAGCTTTTGCTGCTATGGAAAGCCAGTCATCCAACCATCTTATCTGCTATTATGGTCATTGTGTGACTTCCTCCCCCATTAATAAAACACTTGCCACCCATAATTGTCAGTGTCCTGTTTCCACTGCTGTTTATACTTTCCAGTGATAATCACAGTGCAGAATCTGTAATGTCACCAAGGATCTGTAATGTCATGACGAACTAGATAATGACGCTTGTGAGCTTCTCGTGATGTGGAAGATCCAAATTCAGTTTGTTGTGATTTGTACAGCCCTGCAATTTGTGACTATTTGGGGCAAGCCAAGTGTACATGAAAACACCAGCAACTCCCAACTGCTTTGTGAATTTTAGACTGGGACAGAGGAGGATTTTGTTCCCGATAAAAGCACTTTAGCGCTTCAATCCAAGAAAGGGAATAATGGTTTGTGATTTTGATGGCCTTTTTCTCACACTAAATAACAAAGCACAAAAACTGATGCCCTTTTGTGGATCGCCTGTTAAAACCTTTACAAAAGATGGCATCAAAATTAAATTGGGCACAATTCACTAACAGTAGAAGAATCATAGAATCATAGAATCATAGAAGTCATTAATAAATAATAAACATTATTAATAAATAGCTTGATGGACTTAACAATTATTTTACTGAAGACTTATTAGGAAGCAGCTGAGAAAAAGGTTCTCGCATTGTCTTGGAACAGAGAGCTGATAAAATACTGAAATAGGATGTCATGTATTTCCCAGTTTGCTTTGGCATTAAAAACCCCATTGTTTCTGATATCCCACTATTATAATTATTATATTTTTGCATCTGATTGGCTGACAGCTGTACAAGAGGGGGCACAAAAATAAAAAAGCAGGCCCCTCTCATTTCAATACAATTTGGTTTTATTTCTCCATTAAGACATTACCTATTAAACAAACGTCAATTGCTAAATCATGTCTCACTCTCTCTCCTTCTGCCCTCTTCCTCAACAGTGGGATAATAAAGAAACATATAAAAACCTCCTTGGGGCTCTTTGATTTTTAAAAAGCCTGCCCAGCTGAGTGGATGCCAAGAAATGCCATGAGGGGAAAAGAAGACAAAAGAAAGCCAAACCCCAACTCATTTTCTATAAGAGCCCTGATTCCCCCCAAACTTTCCCCCAACTAACTGGGGTTTTTCTCCTATTCCTGCAAGCCTCCTTTATTTTCAGCAGTGTATTGTTACATGTATAAAAATGTGCCTACCAGAAATATCATTTAGGCATCTGTACATCATATAGAAAAAAAATACTGTAACACACTGACTAACTCAACAAAATAAAACACCCTTAAATTCCACCCCCCCCAACTATTATACATATTATTACAGTCAACCTGCTCAAGGATAGCCTGAGAGAACAGACCCATTGGTTAACTGCTTGGAGGAAGAAGCTGAATGCCCTGTTTTATTTGATTTTAAGTGCTGGAAGTTTGGCTCACACTCCACAGGATTAATGACCCAGGACAGAAGGAAGGTATTGAATGCCCTATTTGAGCTTTCCTCTGTACAATGGCCTGGCTGGGCGAGGACAAAGCTCTGGAGGAGGAAGGAGCTTTCATAATCTATCCACTGGTGGACAGATCCCTCCTATTCGACTCAAGTAGTATTCAGTGGCAATGTGCTGCCTAAAAAGATGGCTGCGTAAAAGGAAAGAGCTTCAACTAGGCAGGGTTGTGAAGTTCATTATCTGGAGGGCTCGTGGCAAGGGAAGAGCTCGTGAAGACTTTTCGGTAGAACTGAAGGTCAGAAGAGGAGGGGAAATTGGTAAGTCAGTCTGTAGCATAACAGTTGAGGATCTGAGCAATTGGAGGAGAGTGAAAGAAGGTGGGCAGAGTGTGTGGGTTGGATTCAAGTCCCTATTCAAAGTAGACTCCTTGAACTCAATAAGCCCATGTTATCCTTGTCTCTTAACATCAGGCCTATTCTGCACAGGACCAGCATTGAATACCATGCAAGGAGCATACAGGGCAATAGTGGGAAGCTGGGGTATGTGAGAATTGATGTGAAGGGGCAGCAGAGCATGATAGGTTTTAGGTTGGAGGCATGGACATCTCATCCCAGTTTTCCAACCAAATATTAGTATGCAAGTGCTACTCATGTCACTGCAATTTTGCATAAAATCCACATTTGGGGGCCTGGCTTATGCCACAGCTGCTATTCCATAGCTTGGGAACCCCAAGAATCCTGCTATCCATTTGCCCACCTGTGTTTGCATTTTCTAGGGGTCCTGCCAATCCAAATGGCCTCTATCCACTCCACTGCCTTTCTACTGCCATCCAGTAATCACTTGGAGAATGCACAATTTAGTTTTGGTGGCAAAATAGTCCAGAGCTCCTGACAGTATCAGTCATCCTGAAACATTCCTGTCACTTTGCATGTAAGAGTGTTGCGCTGGCTGTTAAACCAGCAGTCAATTGGGTCTTTTATCACTCACGTTGAGCCAGTGATAGCCCAGTGATGCAGTGTTAATAGAACATGAGTGCCACCTAGTGGGTACTTTTAAGCATGCTTGCATCTTCCTGGCTTTTATTTCTCATCTGCCATGGTACTTGGAGCAGAAGGCTTTACATTATGATTGCTGTCGGTGACAGTCAGCCTCATATATATCATCTCAAGGCTTAGGAGTTCATATCAGATGGGCAATTTTGTGGACTGGGAAACTGCAGCCACCCAACAATCTCTCATTGGGAACTAGATGGAATGATAGCTACCTTTGTGCTAAGCAAGGGATAAGTGAAAGGCCTGTGACCTGGACAGCCAGAGCAAAAAACGAAATAATGCTTGGCTGGTGAAGAGCCCACTTGGCCCTCACGTTGGAAGCAAATAGGGTTGTATCCAGTGCTCATTCTATGCAGAGTAGCCCCACTGAAGTTAATTGGGCTTAAGTTAGCCATGTCCATTAATTTCAATTGATCTATTCTGAGTAGAAATAACACTGGAAACAAGTCAAAATCCTCTGGAAGCAGCTGACAAAACTGACAAGGCCAGAGGAAGAAAAATATCATTAGGACTCTATCCCAGCAGCATTGATAGAACCTCTTGCATGCAGAGATGGCTTAAGAAATGTTGTCGCTAGGGGCAGAGAATCCAAATGTTACCACCCCTCGTAGTAAAAATACAGTACAGTGGTACCTCGGGTTACAAACCCTTCGGGTTACAAACTCCGCTAACCCGGAAGTAGTTGCTCCAGGTTGCGAACTTTGCCCCAGGATAAGAATGAAAATCATGCGGCGGTGGCAGCAGGCCCCATTAGTGAAAGCGCGCCTCAGGTTAAGAACGGTTTCGGGTTAAGAACGGACCTCCAGAATGAATTAAATTCATAACCCGAGGTACCACTGTATTATATTATGTAGCACTTCATATAATATTAGAATAGAATTGTATTAAACAACAGTTTCTCCCTGCCTTTAAGGACTGTGTCTTTCAAATAAGTTAATAGGAGTAATTTTGAGTCTAGCTGAACAGGTTGTTTCAACATGCTTCTTATATTAGATACCATTTCCTGCTGGTATTGTTTTTGCTTCAGGGCAGTTCCACAAATAGTGGAAATTATATGCTGTAACTGAGCTGCATTTCCAACAGTCATCATTACTGGTATCATAAATTCTAGCTATTCTAAGTGGGGTTAAATGCCACATTGACCGTAATTCCTCTGAATTGCCTATATATTTCTGGGTGTCTCTTGAGATAGTTACCCCAATCACTGCTTCCCATAACACAATCTATCTTCTCCCATATGAGTAATCATTCGATATATATGAGGTCTTTTCATTTCCATATTCATTTTTCAAAGTTATCTGCCTAAATCTATAAATTCTCAGCTGATTGTTTAAGAAGAATGTGAAAATATCTATATCCACATGAATCCTGTTTTCCTTAAGCTGTCCCTCATTTCAGGCTTTCACTTGATTGTATGAGGCCAGAAAATGTCTCAGTTCCAGCTTTCTGTCAATTAGAGAACAGGCTCGCAATGCCATTTTTGTTAAAACTGTGGATGAAATAAAGTGGAGGCACCTGGGGAGATTGATGGGCAAAGCAGCAGAGATAAAGGAACTCAGAAATGTTTCTTACTACTTTGATGTTCAAATTGAGAGAGAAGAAGATGGCTCTCTAGAACAGTCTGCCAACCAAGGGAGCTGAACGCACACCTTTTGAGCATGGAAGTGTACCAAACATATCACACAAATCTGTGTTTGGCAGCATTGCCTATGCCTATGTACCCATGGAGAACAGGGACAAGTTAAGACTCTAGAGAGGAACAGGCAATTATGTTTGGATATGGTATTGGAGGCAGATATTACAAAGTGATGAACTTGAATACTGGAAAGGTCAGCACAAGACATGCGGTTCATTTTGATGAGCACAGGAAAGCTGACAAGAGATAGATTTTTCTGAGGAGTCAGAGGAAGAAACACAAGCCCACAAGTACTTTCCTCAATTGATGTCCAGATCTGTTTTCTACTGTCACACCACTTAGCACAAATGATGAGCAGCAAGGAGAAGCAGAGGAGTAGAGTCCAAGCAGCAGCGCTCCCACAGGGGAGGAGACTGATGATGAGATGCCTGCACTTGGTGATGAGGAAGATGAAGTGACTCCAGAGACAGAGGTCAGGTGCTCATTGAGACCCAAGAAAGCTATTCCAACTCTGCAACTGTCCTCCATCACAAGCCGGCATCACCCCATGAAACCTTCCACCTGGGAAGAGATGGAGCAGGTAGCAGCCGCTGAAGCCCGTCTATGGAAGGAAGGTGCATGGAGATGGATGCCCTGCACCAGAACCAAACCTGGACTTTAATCAAGATGCCCCCCAGGAAGAAGACAATTGGAAGCAAGTGGGTGTGCAAGGTAAAGCAGGGCACAGAACGGGAAGTTGAATGCTACAAAGCAAGACTTGTTACTCGCAAAAGTATGCAGAGGACTACAATGAGGTTTTTGCATCTGTAGTGAGATGCACCATTAGACTGCTTTTGAAGGTAGCAGCTTCTAAACAAATGGAGGTGAAACATATTAAAACTGGCCATTTTCCTACGTTGGAAGACAGAGCTGTTTATGTTACATGGCATGTCCTGCCCCCTTCGCAACTAGCTTGCTGCCTCTGGTATGGTGAAGGACACTGTCCAATCCCTGGTGCTGAATTAAGACTCAGCCGTGGCTAGAGGGAAGTCGAGGGATCTGAGTAACCCCAAAATGTGGGTTTAATATTGTGTGGAAATGTTTTATTTTCTATTTTCTTTTTTGTGGTTTATTCTTTTATACTTATGTGATGATAATGTTTAATTGTGAAATATATATGTGTGCATATATATATATATATATATATATATATATATATATATATACTCAGCCACTGGGCTAGCCAGCATCTGGATGTTGAATGCAGGGAGCTGCCATCTTGTCCTAAGCCTCAGGCAACAAAATGTCCTGCGCCAGCCCTGCACACAATCACCTAGGACACCTCAAAGCCAAAATGAATTGTCTTACGAGTGGTTTTTGCTCTGTCGAATAGCTGCTGCAAATATTTCAATATGTGTTCAGACTGAGGCTCCGTCTCCACAAAACCATTCTGCCTTATCTACCCCAGCATCATTTCCCCCTTGCAGCTTGAGCCTTGGAAATGGCAAATGGATTATATGAATGGTTTGTCACATTCACATCACTGCTCACCTCCTACGCACGGAGGGTCTGCAGCGTGGTGCAAGACTGACCTGCACACTCATACTGAATCATGCAGATGACCATCTTTGATGGCACATTCTAGCCTTTGGGGTGGGGAGAAGAAAAGCTGTGCAGAGTGCTTGTGAGAAGTGGCCTGGAGAACTGGCTTGACTTGCTTTCAGATTATTGCTTCTCCACAGGATGCAATGGGTTAGAACACGTGTCAATATATTCAAAAGATTAACCCAAAAGTGTTTCCCAAGTAACTGAAATAAAACATGTTGCCTTTAACACATTCAAAAAGGGTTGTGCAGATTAATCCTTGTTCTCTGTTTGCAGGAAAAATGTGGGAAGACTGAGATAAAGATCCACTGGAATCAGACACAAATCTTTCTTGTCAGTGCCCCTTAGTCCCTGCTCTCACCTATGAAGCCTTGAGAGGGTCTCTTTGCCATTTTGACCGAATGTCTGGGAGAGTTGACTTTTCCCTGCTCCCCTATCAGGCAATGAAGAATAAAAAGCAGAGAAGAGATGAAACATTTCATCAAAGACAAATAGAAACCCAAGATTTAAGTTGGAGTTACTGCGTGGACAAGCCAAGACTTTTAACTAGAGAGCTGGGTTGTTTTGCTATCATAAAGTCAATTCCTCAACGCCACTTCCGGGAAGTACTGGTTTCACTGAAAAATCACACCCTTCTACATCATGGGCACTAATCCTCTTGATGCAACCTATATTTGGGGTGTGTGAATGCAAATGAGAGAAGTCAGTTTCTAGGCAAACTCTTTTAACATAGCTGCAGAAGGGTACAGAAAGTGGGTGGCTAATTAACTAGAAATTGCACAGTTGTGTGTTTGCTGGTTTCCAAGGGAAGGGCTGCACACTGAGTGAAAACAAGCTTTGGAATCCAAGAGAGACGGTGGTGGGTTAGGGTGCATGTGGCTGGCTGAGTGGAGGAGAGAAAATGGGGAGGCATCATTAAAGTAGGATGGTTGCTTGGGGCCATTTGTGACAAGCACATTGGGATGTTGAGAGGGATCAGTTTGAATGGCCCCCGCCCTGACCCCCCCCCAAAAAAATTCAGGACTGCTCAGCATGTCTCCTTTGCCTCTGCCAAACAAAAGGGGCAGTTAAAAGCTAGGCTCTCCCAAATGTTACAACCACACACACTCTAGCTTGTGGCATGTGTTTCATGGCTTCCAGCATGGTTAAGAAATGGCCTCCTTTCCTCTCTGCTCTCAATCAAAGCTCCAAAATCTGTTGCTCCCCTCCTTTTCCACATGGCATAAGCTTCCCCTCAATTCCTGCTGGGCAGTGAATCAAGCCCCTCAGAGAAACAAATTGTCTAGGGCTGAGCGAGAGAAAGAGAACACAAGTGACACACGAATGCCCTGCACGCATAGTTACAACACACAACACACACACACACACACACACACACGGGGGCTAGGGGAGCTTCGTGGCTCCTCTCCCCTTTGCAGAGAGGCCTGGCTAGGAAAAGGTCTAGCCAGCATTATTATTTATATTATTCTTATTACTCTTACAAGTTTTATTGAATGATAACGAAACCACCTCATGGAAACAGAGCAAGGGATCTCCTTGCAGTGCCCCCTCTCAGGCCAGTGCAGCCGCTGGATGGGGTTAGCTTTCTTATGGCGGAGTAGGGCACCATCCCAATGGGCCTTTGGCTGGAAGAACTCATAGGAAGTCTTGTATGGCAGTAGCGGACCCCTCTCCTCCCATTGTGCCATTGCTACACTGTGAATCCAAACAAATCAGTGCTGAGGCCACCTTCAGCTGGAGGGCTGCTCTGCTCTGGTCTCTCTCTCTCTCTCTCTCTTTCTCTCTCTCCCTCTCGTTCTTTCTACGTAAGGAGTCTGATGGAAAGGCTAAAGCAGGAGGTTGGGTATTAATGGTGCTCCTTGTGATGCTCTGCGCTGCTGAGCCAGCACATTGGGCACTGATACCACTTTCCCAGAGTTTAGTACATGTTTCAGGTTCGCTCCCTTAGCCTGTGGTCATTCCCAAGCTTTTCCCCCCCTGGGGGAGACCAGGGTGCAGCCGTTGTGCATAAAGTAGTAGTGAGAGTGTGGCCAGTAAATGTTGACTTGGTGCACTGAAACCCAGAGCGAGTCCTCGGCTCCTGCCTCTCAGGCCTTCAGCTGGTGCCACTGTGCCACAGCCTGCCGGGGGTGTGAAATCATATCCTTCCAGTGCTTCACTTCGCCTGGGCCACTCTTCCATGACAGGTAGATCTAGGGGGGAGGAGGAAACAAATCACACAGGTCAGAAAGCAGGAGGAGGGACCTTCGTTCAAGACTTGTCTCCAATGAATGGAAACCTCCTGGTTGCAACTCCTCCATCAAATGCTGGTTCCACTTGACCCTCTGGTCCTTTATTTCCCTGCCCCCCCTTTTCGTTTCTCCTCTGCCCTTTTAAAGCTTTACCAGTCACAACTTCCCCTACCTCCACTTCAACCCTCATTCTTCCCACACCCTCCACATTCCTCCCTTGTCTGTCTTCCACATTTATCTTTGTTCAGCCTGCTCATTTACATCACATCCGATCCCTCCAACCTTAAGGGTTAAACTTGAGCGAGCATTTTTTTTTAATATGTGTCTATGGCCCATTCATATATAAATTGGGCGTGTATGTTCATTTTTTTTGCATCATCAAGGATGTATAGGTAAGGAGACCTGAACCCAGCAAGCACCTAACCATCTCAAGATCTGTCACTGCAGCTCCTAGCCCAGTTCCAGTGTTGGAAGTAAGCCAGGTGGAGGGGAATGCATCTGGGGCGATGGACCGTGGGGAGGTAAGAGTAGGAAGGTTTCAGCTGACATTAGCATTAGACCCTCACACATTGCTTTCTACATGAACAAACAGGGCTGCTCTTGCCACATTTTGCTTGGCCCTGTGTCCGACCTGGAGCTGTTTATATTGGCATACAAGGATTCCTAATGTAAAGGGGCACAATGCATGAAGAATGGAGGATAGACAATGAAGAGTGCAGAAGTCACCCAGACCACATGGGCTGCGTGGAGGTTTACATTTATAGCTACCCAGCAAGGGCTGATTCACTCAGGCATTTCCCTAGATGTTTTACTTTGTGTAATTGCCCTGTGATCATACTCAGCAGCAATTTCTATAATCACAGCTGCCATTTTTTGGACCATCCATGATCATAGAAATTGCTTGCTTGTGTGCATTGGTGCCATTTCACACATTTCCTTTCTTTGGTGTGCAGAAACATATTTGGGCGTGTTTGCATGAAGGAAAGTGGGGGTGGGGTGGGGGTGGGATGCCTGTATAAACGGCCTCTGTGATTCTTTGATATGCAATATTTCAATAGGAGACTCCATGCTTTATCACAGTATTGGTGGCTTGCCATGTATTTTGTGCTGGTGATGGTTGAGAAGGGTACACATCATCAGGGTGTTGCTGTGTACTTAAGGAACCTGGGGCACACACCCATGAAGCAAACACGTGCACTCTGATGTAACTGTCTAGATATCTCTGGGCAAAGTAAGGTGGTGGATAGCTAGGGATTCACCAGCACTGTGCGCCCAGCAGCCCTATAAGCAAAGTTTAAAAGGAAGAATTCAATTTCAACAACGGGAGGGAAAGGGATAGAAGAGCAGAGGCTCATTGTGAAAGATACAGGCAGAGGTGGCCCTACCATGAGGCAGAATGAGGCAGTTGCCTCAGGCAGCAGATACTGATGGGCGGGGAGGGTGCTGCATGTCCTGCCTTGCTGTAGTCTTATTGCGTTCAGGGGCAGTGGAAGGTGCTGTCCCTTAACCAGTGTCTCCTGGTCTGGTTGACTTTCGTACATGAAATGGGGAGAGGTGCCATCTTGCATTTTGCCTTAGGCAGCAAAATGTCTTGGGTTGGCTCTGAAGCCAGTGCTCCAGCCCCTACACATTACTCCCTTAGCACTGCTCTCTTTTCTCCACAGCTGTCACTATTGCTAGGAACAGGATCTGCCTCACACTAAACAACTGGATGATCCCTCTAGCCCTGGATTGCCACTGATCACTGTCGGTGGTTCTCAGGCCTGCTACTTGGAAACCTTTCCATTACTGGTGCTACTAGAGCCTGAATCCAAGGCCTCTGAAGTGCCTGAGAATGAAGGCTGAGAGAATGAAGGCATGCAAGGTACAGAGAACTGGGTGCTCAGAGGGCTGTAAAAGAAGACCTAACACAGGGGTGGGGATACCTGTAACCTTCCAGATGTTCTTAGACTACAGCTCCCATCACTGGTCATGCTGGTTGGGGCTAATGGGAGTCCAACAGCCTTTGGAGGGCCACAGGTTTTCCCACCCCATACCTATTGGTAGGACCACAGAGAACTGATGGGGAACCCCTGTTGAGAAGGCCAGACAGATACATCTGATATCCACTGGGTTTAAGGAGTGGCATGATTGACTGACTGACTGAACTTGTAGGCCATCCCCTCCTCACGTGCTGTGGGAAAGCCACAACAATGTAAAACTCAATAAACAATAAAATCAGCAAAAAAATAATAATTTAAAATGCCGCCATCTTGATCTGTTTAATATATCGCTCAATACACAGCCAAGTATATCTTGGGCACAAAATGGCTCATTCAGGGGAGAAAACCAATGAAAGTTTTTGCTAGCCAAAACTCAGAGGGGAGGGTGTCCCTTGGGATGCTCTTGCCAAGGAAGCCCTCTGGTGAGCCCACATGGCAGTGCCCTCAAAGCCTGGGCCAGATAATATGGGGAGAGATGCCCCTTTGAATACCCAGGCCCTAAGCCATTTAGGGCTTTGGACCTCAGTATTAACAGCTTGAATTTCACCCAGTGACAGGCAGCCAGTCCAGATCCTTGAGAACCAGGGTAATATGGCCTTGTGCAGATATGTCAGTTAGCACTCTGGCTGCCCTCTCTGGACCATCCTCAAGGACCATCCCCATACATAAAGGTAAAGGTAAAGGTACCCCTGCCTGTATGGGCCAGTCTTGCCAGACTCTAGGGTTGTGCGCTCATCTCACTCTAGAGGCCGGGAGCCAGCGCTGTCCGCAGACACTTCCAGGTCACGTGGCCAGCGTGACAAGCTGCATCTGGCGAGCCAGCACAGCACACGGAACGCCGTTTACCTTCCCGCTAGTAAGCGGTCCTTATTTGTCTACTTGCACCCGGGGGTGCTTTCGAACTGCTGGGACCAAACGACGGGAGCGCACCCCACCGCGGGGATTCGAACCGCCGACCTGACGATCGGCAAGTCCTAGGCGCTGAGGTTTTACCCACAGCGCCACCCGCGTCCCTTCCCCATACATAGCGCATTGCAATAATCCAGCTGGGAGGCTACTAACACATGGGTAGCTGTAACCAGGCTATCCATGTCCAGAAATGGCCGTAGATTGTTTTTAATAATGTTAACCTCCGGTGACACATTTCAGATAACAGTACAATCCATCTGACTGTGTAATGTAACCCAAGCAGCTACTGAATAGAAAAGCCCCCGTATTCCAACTTGGGCACGAGGTTTCCTGCAGAGAGAGCCATCTCCAGCCACTGACTCCCACTAAACTGCCTTGGGCTTTGCATCTGCCAGTGAGAAACTTACAGCACAGCCCTGTTTGATGGAGCTTTTCACCCACACCAGCTGCCACCCTTCATTCCTCTTCTGCTGAACAAATGTGTTGGAGGTGTCAAAATTAGTTATGTGGCAATGCAAACAAGTGTTAATCCCTCTGTGCAGCTCTGGTTATTTTTATCCCCTAGCTTTCTATATTGCTTCTATGGAGGATGCATGTGTCAGCTTCTCCCCCGCAATGACAGCCAAGTCTTGTCTTCCAGATCCACTAATGGAGCCTCCTGACTCTCACTCAAAAGAAATGTGACTTCATAACTTGATTGGAGGTTGTACAATAATGGCAATTATTCAATCACTCCTTATTATCACGTTGCAGCAGCAGAGGTTGAGGAGGGTGAGTAATTCTGAACTTTGGTCGGCAGTTGCCTGAAATTTCTTGGCAAGTTCTCTTCGAGCCGGTTCCACATTTCAGGGGTTGGGAACCCTTTTGACCCAGTAGGCCAGATTGTTATCTGTCCCCACCCCTGTGGTCCAGCTTTGACAGGTGGGCAGGACAAATTAGGACGTCAAATGGGTTGCCCCATTTGTCTAAGTCCCTTGTGCTGTGTTTTCCAAGTTTCCGATAGTCAGCTGGATGCCAGGTGCTTGGGAATTGTAGCACAGGCACTTTGCCAGCAAAGCGTTGAGTGTAAGGCTGGCAAAGTTGTTTTCTGCAGGAATTAGCTGTCTGATTGAGCTCCTCACAGGAATACATCCCCGTAAGACCTCAGGAGTGGGGCAGGTATATGAGTTATGGGGAAATGGCCTCAGGGGCCAAATTGGGACCTGTGCTGGGTCAGAGTTGGCCTGTCGACTGGAGGTTCTCCACCCCTGATGATTTTGCTTGGTGCTGTATTCCATTTAGTGAGCAATTGACTACATGATCTGCACAAACACCGCTTTCCTCTCTCCCGCAAGAAAGACAAGTAAGATGAAGTAATAGTGCCACTGTATTCTGCTCTGGTCAGACCTCACCTGGAGTACTGTGTCCAGTTCTGGGCACCACAGTTCAAGAAGGACACTGACAAACTGGAACGTGTCCAGAGGAGGGCCACCAAAATGGTCAAAGGCCTGGAAACGATGCCTTATGAGGAACGGCTAAGGGAGCTGGGCATGTTTAGCCTGGAGAAGAGGAGGTTAAGGGGTGATATGATAGCCATGTTCAAATATATAAAAGGATGTCACATAGAGGAGGGAGAAAGGTTGTTTTCTGCTGCTCCAGAGAAGCGGGCATGGAGCAATGGATCCAAACTACAAGAAAGAAGATTCCACCTAAACATTAGGAAGAACTTCCTGACAGTAAGAGCTGTTTGACAGTGGAATTTGCTGCCAAGGAGTGTGGTGGAGTCTCCTGCTTTGGAGGTCTTTAAGCAGAGGCTTGACAACCATATGTCAGGAGTGCTCTGATGGGTTTCCTGCTTGGCAGGGGGTTGGACTCGATGGCCCTTGTGGTCTATTCCAACTCTATGATTCTATGATTCTATGATTTAATTTCTATACTGCTGTGACCCCATCAGGTTCTGAGCTAAGCTTCTGCCTCCTCTCCTCTCTCCGCAGCTGCTATGTTTAGATTTCATATATATTTATATGTGCATGGGCATATCTATCTAGGCGGGGGGCATGAAGGTTATACGTTTTTGAAAAACAACTTATTTTCAGTATGTTAATCATTAGTAATTTACTATTGTCCTTTGAGATTTCTCAGGCATTCTAACTCATGGCAGCATAAGTTGGAAGAGAAGTATGCACACCATTGATTTTCTTCTAACTGTGGACAAAGCTCTCCAAACAGGAACAATCCATAAAAATTATGAATGGGCGGCAAGCTATTCTGCAGCATGGGCCCTGAGCATAAAAAGTGGCTGCTTTCATTCCTCAGGAAACTGAAGCACCAGGGCCCTGTTGTGGACTAACCTGGAGAACCTATGGAAAATCTGGTCGCTGAATGGGAGGCTTCTGAATTCTAAGAGATCTGGCTGAGCTTGCTTTTGCTAAACAATTTTGCTGTGTTAACATTTGCATCCTCTTGATGTTGGGTTCACATTATGCTGATTTTAATTTAATACACATTGCTTGTTTTAATACAGTGCTGCATTAGGGAATAATTGACTCTGCAGTGCGCACACATAATAACAAGATCACTGCATCAATTTGTCATCATTATATTAACAGAATTAGAATTATATATATTTAATGTAAATCAGATTTGGAACTGATTAATTTCTTTTAAAGTGCTGTGCATAATATTACACTTCTAAATAAAAGACCAGATCGCCAGCTGGCATGAATTTGTATTTCATATTCCCTAAAAATAATTGCGTCAACTGATATTCACCAAGGAAAAGCCAAATCACAAAGAACTGACCAAGCTGAATGAATCGGTGCAGAATGACATCTGGTAAAGCACTATGATGTGTAGTTTTCTAGTTGCTTCTCCAGACATCCAGCATGAAACTCATCCCATATTTACTGTGCCTTAATACAATTTTGTTTGTTATTATGATATGTACGGTATTTCTGTGTTTTTATATTGTAAACCATCATGGGATCCTTGGATGAAGGGTGGTGCAGAAATTCAATTAATAATAATAATAACTAACAACAACTAACTAATAACAACTAACTAATAAAAAAATTAGCAACAAGAAATTTAATTAATAATAATAATAGCTAACAACAACTAACTCACTACAACTAACAAATAATCACAACAATAACAACAAGAAATTTAATTAATGATAATAAGAACTAATAACTGCTAGAAGGGGACTGAAGCATGACAAGGCATGTGTGGGGTTATGTGGGTGTGTGGCAAAGGAATTACATGATGGTTTCACTGTGTGCCAAGTTCTGCATGGATCCACTCAAGACTGGCAAAGTGAAGTGGCTGCCTCAGGTAACAGATGTTTCTGGTGTGGGGAAGTGGCACCAATATGATGGAGGATGGACCTGTGTTTGTCATGTGACCTGTCCCTGCACCCACTAAGCTAGCTTGCTATTCTCTGGCTCATGTAAGATGCTGTTCACATCACCAGCGCAGAAGTAAGATACAACTGCCAGCCAGGTCAGCTTCTGAATATGAAACGGTGAAACATCAAATTTTATTTCCCCTCAGGTAGAAATTTTCTCGAGCTGGCCTTGGATCCACTCAGTCCACGTTCTCAACAAATCCATTTGAGGCAGAAGACACAACCCAAGGCCTTTCAATGCCACCACAGTGCACAACTCCAAAACAGGGTACTGATCTGGAACTTATCAGAAGGGCTCATTGAAGACTGGGCTTGGGCACTGCTTGATCAGGGCAACAATGGATTGTATTAAGTCTGATTCGGGCCTAAATTCTACCCTGACATCCAACAGAATTGTGTGATAAGCCTAACTGCAAGCTGATGAGAAATTTGTGAGTAGAATCATTGTTCACTGGCAGAACACAATGCATTGTATGTTCAAGGCCCGAGTTTCTACCCAAACACCTCAGGGAGTTGGTAATGTGAAATACCTCTTCCTGAGACCCTGGATACCTGTTGCCAGTCAGCCAACAGAGGGTGTGATGGGCTGAGTTAGCATAAGGCAGCTTAAGCTGTTCAGTGTGAGCCCATGCATATAAGAGAAGCAGGCCCAGAATTATGCACACAGCTCCAGCAAAGCCTTCAACTGACTAAGAATGGTAAGATTACCAGACCCAAGCCATTATGCATCCTCATTCATCTCTCTCTTCCAGAAGTTTCATTACAAGAACTGTTTCACTACTGCCAAAATACTACAGTGCTCTGCAGTTATCCAAGACTTTCATTTCATACCTCACTATAAATAGTGTTTCATTAGATTCAAGTTTATCCTAAGCAAGTTCTGTACTCCAGAGGGATGAAGATAGCAAAAATGTTTTGAAGGAAAGAAAGTTTGTGTATACGGAATAGAACTTGCTCCCTGTGCTAGTCTAATTGTTAATTCTGTTGGCATACATTTGGAGCTCAGCAGTTAAGGTGGAGGCCAGCTGCATCTTGAAAGTACCAAGCTGGAACATTTCCCCAAATTTAGGCTGCAATCCTATGCACACTCGCTTGGGAATGAGTCCCATTCAAGTCACTGGGACATGCATAGGACTGCACTATTAGAAGATATGTTAAGCTAGAACTGAATGCGCAGCAGAATAAACTTTTGTGCAACAGTACAATTAGAAAGACCTCTGTTGAAGAAGAAACGGATGCACAGACACAGGTTCAGTTCTAGATTTACATTAATCTGGCACCTCCAATCTACTTGCATTTGAATATTTGCCAGGGAACATGGGAACCTTCATTCATTTACCGTAATTTTCGCTCCAAAACACACACTTTTTTGCTCCTAGAAAGTAAGGGAAAATGCTTGTGCCTGTTACGGAGCGAATGCACGGATCGGAGCCATGGCTGCCGTCAGTCAAGCAAAGCGGGAGCCGTTTACACGCTCTATGAGGCTCTCGCTTTGCTTGCTTTAAAGCGACCTGGAGCCGGGGAGGAGGGAGGGAGAGCCATGGCAGCAAAGCGGACACGGAGGAGGGACAGACTAGCAAAGGTCTGCGCGCTCTCTAAACAGAGCAATGAGGCTGCAGAGGGACAGCAGGAAAGATAAAATTTAAGCAACCAGCAGCAAAATAAAACCAACCTCTAGCTCTGAGCCATGCAGTGAAAACCAGGAAGTTAAAAAAAAAAAAAGGCTTGGGATGAGGGAGAGGGGAAAACTTCGCAAATCCCCTGTGTCTCAGCTGATCCTCAGCTGATCCGATGGGACTGAGCAGCTTGTTTTCAGGCAGGATAGATTTGAGCATTGTCTGGGTCCTAGTGCCCCTATCTCTTTTTTGTGCTCCATTTTATTGCTGCTGGTGGCTGTTTATCACTCAGGCTGCAAGGAGGAGCGCTTTTACACAGCTAATGGCGAATCCCCTGCAATCCAAGTCCTCCTCACTTGCTCAAATCTATTCTGCCTCAAAACAAGGAGCGGAAGGAAAAGGCTGCAAACTGTTAAATGGAAAAAAAAACCAGGCACAGGGCAAATACCTTAAGTATACCTTTAAAGCAACAGTGCTCTTTCCCTCCCTCCTCCCCGCTCAGCTCCCCGAAAAGCTCCTTCTCCACACCCCCCACACTGCTCCTTGTCCCTTGAGTGCTTTTCCTTCCCTCCCCACTTAAAACGTGGTTACAAAGCACGGATCCACATGGATCCTCAGGATTTTTGCACTGGGTCACCCCAAATTCACCATCAGATCACAAAGTCTGTGGCCATAGCATGAACCACAAAAATCATACATCCACTGTTTTATTTAGAATATTTTGTTCTTGTTTTCCTCCTCTAAAAACTACGTGCGTGTTATGGTTGGGAGCGTGTTATAGAGCGAAAAATACGGTAGTTTTTCCTTAAAACACATGGGAGCAAACTGTGGCCCACATTGGTCCCCTGGAGACCTTCAGTGCAGCTGGAGCCCAAGCCACTCCCCACATGCAAATTGGCATGCATATTCTGCATGTAAATTGCATTTCTCCCCCTCTACTGCCTGCCAAACAATATGCTTCAGCTGTTTGGCAGGATGGGGAAGCATGATTGTGGGGAAGGTGGAGTACATGGTCATTCCCATGTGCTGTCCTCTCCATATAAATTGCACCATGTGAATTCCACCTCATGATCACCCTGAAACTCCTTATCTGGATAATATTGACATACAAGGCAGATCACCTGTGTTGTGATTTATGTTGGCTGTAAACGAGTCAGAGAACCTGCACAGGAATTATGCAACAAATGATGCATATTCATACTCTGGAATTTAACTGATGCTGTACTCTGAGGGGGTAGACAAGAGGCCCTGGCTTCTTTATGCAGAATCAGGGAGCAGCTAATTCAGAACTGTCAGGAGTTCAGCTTTATTTATTTTCTGAAAGTACATTTATAGGTCTCATTATCATCATACAATCTATTATTTATAAATTGCATGAAAGACCTAGAAATGGTACAAGTTAAAAAGAAATAAGGAACCTTCCCCTGAAAAGCAGTTGATGCCAGAGAAAGAGCCTGCTGATGCTGCTGCTGCTTCCAAGGCCTAAAGGACAATATTTCCTCTTTACATATCCCTCCCCTGTGATCTCCAATCACTATTTTATCCCAGCACCCTACACTACTCTCCTTTCCGGTAAAAATCCTGCGACCCTTGCAACATTTGCCACAGGAATACATCTTACAAAGTAGATACATGACAATGTATTCAATTTGCATAATTTATCATAATCACAGCATCTTGCCTGGATCCATCAATCTATTCTGGATACAGGAGGTCAAATGCATACAGCGAACAACTCTGCCTAGGAAAGCGGAGGGGGGAGGCAGCACCAAAAGGGGGAAAAAGAAAGAGAGAGAGCAGCTTTGTCTTAATGATAATTTGGGCAGTTTATTTTGAAAAGACTGAAGGCAGGATTTTTTAATTGAAAAAAGGGCCCAACAGGTTTCAAAATAAATTCTTTATCAGGAAGTGCTTTGTGGTTTCCCCCTTCTTTTTCATGAGACTTTCTCTCATAGACTCTTCTGTGTAGGTGTGCCTTGCAAAAAGAACCAGTCCAGAAGAGTTTTCTCATTCATTTCAAAGAAAGAAGTTGATCTGTATGTTTATTCATTTATCTAGGGGGACCAGCTCTTTCCACTGAAATGAAAATGGGACAGCTTGTGAGACAAGGCAGATCGCTTCTGAGCACTCACAAAGGTCAGGATCAAGGCATTTGAGTTTTCTGACTACTGATTTGGGGTTTTGAGTTCAGACCTTTAGATGCAGCCGAGATTGTGCTGATGATGTATCCACCTATATACTTAGGTGTTTCTTTCTTAGTACTTCATAAGGAACTTGCTATTCCAAGGTAAGGTAGCTGAAACCCTTGACAGAAGAAAACCAGTGGTAATGAAAGCGTAACACTGCCAAAATCATATTGGCAGAAACACATTGATTGATCAGCCGCTGTGTTTCACATTCCAGTTTCAAAAGTCAAAGTGAATGTTAGACAAACATCTGTCAGGCACAGTATAAATACAGTTGGGCTTGCTTTGGGGTAAATTGCATGCCACACACAAAGGCATATAATCGAGTCCCCAATTTTATTTTATTTTTCAAAATGAAAAGCCCCCTCAGGAGGCTGCAGTTTAGAGCAAAGAAGTGGTGATGGAGTAGGAGGAGAGTACTTAGCTTTTTCTCTGCTGGCCAGATATATACAGTGGTACCTCGGGTTACATACGCTTCAGGTTACAGACTCCGCTAACCCAGAAATAGGACCTTGGGTTAAGAACTTTGCTTCAGGATGAGAACAGAAATCGTGCTCCTGCGGTGCAGCAGCAGCGGGAGGACCCATTAGCGAAAGTGGTGCTTCAGGTTAAGAACAGTTTCAGGTTAAGAACGGACCTCCGGAACGAATTAAGTACTTAACCCAAGGTACCACTGTGGTGTTATAGGTTTGAGGGGGGGATAGGCTCTCCTAAAATATCAGAATTCTGTAAAAGGTTAGAATTTAAGCAAACCCCTAAATTTCAGAACCTAGTGGGGACTGGAGTTTAAACCAATTTTACCATGTCTAATAATTTTATCTGGTAAAAGAACCATCAAGAGATAATAACGCGAATGGCCGAGTCATTAACCCATTTAAGAAGGTCATTAACGGAGACTCTCTGGGCCAGAGAGAAAATGGGGAAAGCCCTTCCCTAAGGTGAAAGATAGCAGAGACTAAAGGTCAGAGTTTAAGGAGGGAGGGCCAGAATTGCAGAGGATGATGAGATAAGCAAACAGGGAAAAAGTGCCAGTTTTGCAAGCCGGAGACGATGGGGGCAGAGTACGAGGCAGGCAGTCTCTTTTATACTGCAGAGAGGGTCAGACACGGTATTTGGGATCTCTTGGAATTGGAAGCTGTAGCAATGAGAGGAACAGGACGCTCTTGGGATGTAAATGCTTTGCACTCTCTCCACGCAGACGCAAGTTGTACATATGTGTAAATAAGCCATATATCCTAAAGACACCACAGATTCCGCTGTGGTTTCCAAAAGGAAACACAGGTCCTGGTAAGTGCGCCTGGTACCCCTAGAATCTCTCACTGCTTGGAGATTGAGGGGGTGTGTAGCAATATTTTCATGTGAAGCAGACCTGCTCACTGACTATTACAAAACCACTTCTGGCCCCAGCATTCTGCGCGTGTATGAAATCATCAATTTTTTTAGAATAGTTGAAGCTTAAAGCAAGCGAGAGGCATCTCTCTCCTTGCCACAACTCTCTACCCCAACAGCTACCTTTCTGCCCATATTTCTCATTATATCTTCACCTGCAACTTTCACTCCTCTAAGTCTACCACCTTTAGCAACCTGAAAGCCTCCTGCTTTCTTAAATGACTATGGCCATTCTCCTCTGATGAACTTAATAGGCTATATCCAAAGCAGCACTACATGAGCGTTCTGTCAGCCCAAGAACCTCCTCTCTTCCTTTGCAGCACCCACCCAAATTTATTTTAGGGGTTCCCTCAACCTCAGGGAAGATGGGGGGGGGCACAGGATGTGTGCGGGGAGAGAAGAGAGGAGGAAAATTTTGTTGTGCAAGGAGAAATCCTTGCGCTAATGGAATGAGTACATTGGACACAACATGCTGCCTAGAACTCTCTCCCAGAACTATGTGGTGCCAATACCTTCTCCTTCCCTCCCTCCCTCTCCAGTACGCAAGGCCTTTGGCTTAATGCTCATCCCCAACAGAAATGAAGCCTCAGCAGGTGTTAGCTACATTTGCTCACATTCATCCTTTATTTCTCTTGACTTTCTCATCTCCTTTCTCCTCTTTAAGTACCCCACACTGTTGGCATTTAGATTGTATGCTCCTTGGAGGAAGGGACATGTCTTCTTTAACTAATGCTTTTGTCAATACTACTATGCATTATGTTGGCATGTTACTGCCGCTGCCTAATTAATAGTACTACTAACAAGACATCTGCACTCATGGGTATCACTGAAGAGGAACCGTGAGGGATGTGAAACTTAAATCCAGATGGGCAAACATGCTCCCCACCCTTGTGGTTTGTACTGATTTCTTATTTCTGTTGACTTTACTAAATGGTTTGAGAACATAGTAGATCCCAGGGGTGGGGGTAGATTTCAATATTCCCTTTTAAGTTTCATTTTTAATCTACTTATATGGACAAATCTGTGAAGAAATAAACACAGGAACAGAAACAAGCTCCAGTCACTGGTGGCCCTCCATACACAGCTGTGTGTGGAACAACCTCCCTGTCCACTGACCTGCTGCCTAAATTCAGCCAACCCCAGCTGGAAAGGCCTTGTCCTGGGCTCCGGGAGCTTCTCAACTGGGAGGACAACTCACCTTTCCAATGACATCATTCCGGCTGAGCCTGTCCTTATCCATGACAGTGATGATAATGGTCGTTTCCCTCAGCTTCTCTGTGGGGATGTCGAAGATGAAGGACTCATTAAAGACTGGGTTCAGGCACCGCTTCATCACTACCGTCTTCTTCTTCTCCACCCGTTTGTCTTTGTACATCAGCCACACCTTCACGTAGGGGTCTGGCACAGGAAACAGAGGATAACATCACTGGGACATAATTTACTGTGGAGGGGAGGTGGAGTGGTAGAGGTACCCAGAAGGAGCACCCCAGTACCCAGGCTCCAGATGTTATAAAACTGGGTAGCAATGGATCATTTGTTTCTTTTTGCCCCAAAGAAGCACCTACATCAGTTTCAAAAATACAGGGTTCAGTTTTATGTACGGTACATGGAAAGGTTCCAGCTGTTCACTTGCCTTCCTCATGGGAAATGAGCCACTTATTAAATTACATGCCCCAGTCTAAACTGCCCTGCAGTTAATGTTCTTTCCAAGCCATTTATGCCAGTTTATTCAAGTAATCCTCCCAGTTATTTCTGTCAATGGCCACTTACAATCAGCTTTCCAATTCTGATGCAGAATGGGCTATGCTGTCCTCGGTTCTATGTTTGAGGCTTCAAATACCAGCCAAGACTGGTGTTTTGCGGTCTCTTGGTAACCAGCAGAGCCATGTCAGTCTGTTACAGCCAGCAGCTTTACAGCTGGTGACAACGTTTTCTAGTTTGCTTGCTTCTACAACCAGCCCTTCAGGCTGAGAGGTTTATTCTTAACCGGAGTTCCCACCATTCCTTAACCATCACATTCCAGCGCAGCACTGCTTATGGGATGTTTAAAAAACAAGGTCAAACATTCAGGTTTTCTGCTTCCAGAGCTTTCCAGGACAGAGAGCCTGTCTCCTCACTAGTAAACTCCATTCTTCTCAATGCAGAAGAGAGAAAAATCAAGCAAGCTTTCGCTGCTCATTAGGTACAGTGTAATTAGAGACTGTAGTCTTACGTATGAGATATTTAGTCTGCAGAAGTGAGATAAAATCTAAGAGCAATAAAACAATTCAATCACATTACCTTGTGATAACATTTTATTACATTGCACAGTGTTACACACTTGTGGAGGCATACCACCCTAGAACTAAAAAAATGTAAAAGAAATCAAGAAAGTAATATGTTTATATTTCCCCCATTACAAGCTGCAAAAAGGATGAAAGCAGTTTGTCCTTCTGGTACAGACCATAATAGGGGAAATACCGATCCCATTATAGAACAAAGAAACTTCTAGTAGTTTTTAAACCTAATGGTATGTGCACTGCTATTCTGATGTACCTGCTCTTCCAAGGCCACTCCATTGTCTGTCTTTATGCCCACTGTAAGGAAAGTATTTGGCAGATTTCCAAATAAAACTTCACTTTTTGTACACTGGCCAGGACTTAACAAAGACATATGCATGCCTGAAGGGGACCTATGTGTATGGCTGAGGGGCAGGGAAGTCAGATGCAAAATTGGGCAAAGCAATGAATACAATTTTTACTTCTGTACAGTACAGTAGTTTCTGTACTTACTCGCACACCCCTATCATCCATCTATCCATCCATCCATCCATCCATCCATCCATCCAAGCAGTGGCGTAGCGTGGGTTGTCAGCACCCGGGGCAAGGCAAGTAATTTGCGCCCCCTAACCCGTGGATTTGTGCCCCCTAACCCCCAGATGTTGCGCCCGGCCCCCCCTGCACCCCCCACGCTACGCCACTGCATCCAAGCAAGAGGCATTATTAAAGATCAAGGGCACATCCCAGCCAGGCAAAAACTCTCAAGGAAAGGTACATAGGAGGACTGGTCTGAGGTGAGGTGGTGGCCTCGAGAGAGTCCCAAGGGCCAGACAAGAGAGGCCTGGAGGGCCACATTCAGGCCCCATATTACCATCCCACTGCAGCCGTTTGCACTAATATTCTACAATTTTTTTCTCACTGAGCTCTCAGAGAGCCTCCCACCCGTGCCTTGGCCAGGCCCAGAGCTGCTTAGCTTCAGCAAGGTGGCTCCATCACATGGAGCACACAAAAGATAAAGGACTTTTCTGTTTAACATATAGAAATGAAACTGAAATGTGAGTTGCCCTTTCAGCATCAGACAGAAACTCTCTCTTCAGTAGCATGCTCTGTTATTTCCATTGTAGGATCAAGGGTCACTTAAAAGTATACCTCAGTTTAAGAACCACAGCTCTATAAATCTTCTAGCATTGATCAGAAGAAATTCAATAAAGATATTAATCTGCACATTGTCTTGGTTTTTTGTCAAGTAGGCTATGCTAGCTTCTCTACTCAGAAGGTGAGGCAGGTCAGTTTGAAGGCATTTGTTCTTTCACTCTCTGTCAGCTGGGGATGATGGGCATAACACATGACAGGCTCCTTTGGGAGGAGACCCCAAGCAAGCAAGCAAGCAAGCAAGCAAGCAAACAACACCTGAAAATCAAATAGCTTCTGATTCTCGCCAGGTTTACTTGAAACCAGTAAGTGCACAGAACTCTAAGGAAATGGTCATTGGTGGTTTGCTTTAAGTCTTTTACCTAAAGTGTTGTCCCAGCTACTTTTTGGGATCCCAATACAAATACAAGCATATAAAAGTGATTTAGATAAGATACACTCAAGTTTCTTGAGACATATCCTGGGGCTCCCAAGTTCAATCAAGTATGAGACGATGTGTGCAGAACTAGGTATACACACGATGGAATATTGGATGCGGCCTAGCACTATAAAATACTGGTTGCATTGCCATTTTCGTTGACAACCTTCAAGTCTGCTTTCTGACTTACATAAGGACTCTTATAAATCCAGATGGTTCCAATTCTTACATAGCAACATTAGATCTGCTGGTATTGACTTGGAACTCTTGTATAATTCAGGTGAGCAATATATTTATTGCAATATTCAAACCAGATTAGGGGTCATTGAAATACAAAGCATTGAATCAGCTGTAAATAAAAATTGCTCCCCCAAGTTCTAGGGATTAAATACAACAGACAACAGGATCACTTATATTTCAAAATTAATAAATCCAGTCCAACGCAGGGCCTTTATGTTAGCCTGACTGAACGTTTTCCCCTCAGCTTTTGTCAAGGGAAGATACTTAAACATCCCGAGAAACAATAGACATTGAGGATGTAATTTGAATGTGCCAGACCATATGGATGTTTTATGATGGCCCATATTTGTAACGCCTAATAAAGGTTTGGCAAAGTAAGTAAGAGCTTTAAATCTAAGACTATTTGCCACTGCGTAAGAAGAGCTGCTACGGAACCCCATACCTGATGTTCCCCCGATGTCCATGGCTTTAAGATTCCGAGCTTTGATAATGTTCACAACAATGGAGTTAGCTGAAGGGTTGTAGCAAAGTGACAGGAGAAGCTCTCCTCGGCTTCCCTGCAGAGAAGAGTTAGCAGAGATAGAGGAATTATTATGTAACATCACCCCCCGCCCCCGATTCCCCACTGTAAACTTTGAACAGAAATCACCCCAACACTGTTCAGGATCTAGCCAGCTTTCCTCATTCCGCATGGAATTAGGAATAATATATGGCCAGCCCCCAATGCATGCATGCCCTGAGCCAACCTTGGATATTCTGGATCAGCCCCCTGTTTCAAAACAAAGCAAGGATCTTACACTCCCATCACTGCAGGGCTTTAGTTCTTTCCAGAATGTCTGCATCTGGGTCAAGTCCACTTTGTTGAGGGGAATGGACACCTCCCCAATGGGATCGTTACGACTGAACCGATCATAATCCAGAACCTGTAGATAGAGCACCCGCTGAACCACTTTCTCATATGGGAAACCTGCCAAAAGCAAAAGGAGTGGAAGAAAAGATGAGAGACGACATGCAGGCAACCACAGTAAAGGGAGCCTCAACGTTAAGCCTAGATGCAAGTGAAAATGGTTATTCTGCTGCATGCACAGGTTTTTTCCACATTAGCATCTATCACTGTATTCAGGTTGCCAATGGAGAAGTGGTCATGACTGGCCCAGGCCATACATGGGTGAAGGAACCCATGCTTCTGGGCAATCTTGCAGCCTTGAATAACATTTGTAGGTATTCCAGATGAGTGAGTAGTAATCCAACTTCATCAATCAAACCTAATGCTTCAGGGAACTGGCTGGCTGCTATAAGGGCCAGGAAGGAATCCCAGCCTTATCCATCACTGCACTTAGATCACTAGTGAAGGTTTTTGGCCTCTCTCTGGTAGCGTAAGGCTCTGGCCATTCCCCTGAGGTCGAGTATTAAATGTGATGGACTAAGGGCACGATCTGATTTGGCAGGAAGCAAGACAGTAGATAAAGCAGAAGAATGATATGTTATGTGGCACAAACTGGCCCCATGGAATAGATAGACCATGGTATGACTTGATGCCATACTTGACAGATCACAATTTTCTTTAGGGTATGTCTGCATCCTCTCATTCTTGTGTGATCTTAAAACAGTGCAAGGAACTGGTGCAGCCTGAAAGTCATCATTTGTCAAAATGACTGTTTGCTTAAAACTGCTTCCTGGTTTATTCATGTGAAAGAGGGCACCTTAAAGATGCATTGAGGAGAGGAAAATGTATTGCAATGCCCCTCATCCCAGGCATTTTCATACTACCTGATAAGAGTGCGCCCACAAGATGCTTTCATGTCAAAAATCACATGCAGGAAGGATTTATAACTCTTGCAGAGATGAATTTTAAGTTGCTCCCACAGTCTGGGACATGTCCTTGTCCCATTCATACATAGTCACATATATAATCTCTGCCACATTATAATTTTTGGGAAAGGACCATAGTTTCAGATGCATATCCATGAATAAAATGCAACATGGGAAGTGACGCTAATCTGGTATCACTGTAGATGGTGCCTATTCCCAGAATATGTACACGGCTTCATATTACCAGTGGCGATGCCTTCATGTGATGGCGTTTGGAGGTTACTCTTCATATAGACTACCCTGACCAAGTGGAGAATCTTCATGTCAGTACTGTGTTCTTGGAAGCCTCTGTGACATGAGTGTGACGACTCTTTGCATAATGAGTGGCTTTCAAATGTAACAGTCTCTATGTGCAGCTGCAGACGTGCTGAAGTATTTCTAGCCTATTATGTGAAGTGTGATAACTGACCCCAGCTGTTTGCAGGAGAAGACTGGCACTGGATTAAATGGGTTAGTGCTCTGTTATCCTCTTTTCCTGTTTGGCTACAAGTACTGTATTCTGCACAACTGCATTTTTGCTCTATGCCACCACTAACATTGCTTGCCCTTGAAATCAGACATTGAAGGAAAACATGACCACATGTAACAGGAACAGAACTGAGGCATGCGGAAGATTTGTTAAGTAACTTGCCTGAAGCCAGAGCAAATTCTTGGCCTCCATAACCAGCACCCTAAACCTGGACCATTTTACATACCTTCAAAGAGAAAGGTCTCATTCCAATGTGGGTTTAAATTCTTCCTTTTCACCTTTGTCTCCAGCTTATTTTTTTTATCTGGTAGGAGGTAAATTTTGACGAAAGGGTCACTTGTGCCACTGAAATCCTTGGCTGGTAGCTCTTGAGCTTTCAATATTTTGACAGTTAGGGTGGATTCCTGGAAATTGTAGCCAACACTAAACTGGATCCGGCCCAGGTTTTCTCGGCTGGCACTGTCATGTCCCTCATCATCCTCAGACCCAGGAGAGAGCTGTAGCGCAAAAGGAAAGAGAGAGAGAGGCAGCCCTGAGAGTCTGGGACAGAAGGAGGCTCGCTGTCTGCATCTGGACATTTTTAAGCACGAGAAACCCACAGGGATTTTCCAAGCCAGGTCCAGATTAAATCTAGGTAATTGGTGATAATTTTTCATGGTTTATGTATTACCTGTAAAGGATTTATGTTCAATTACTGCTAGAGAACGTTTTCCTTTACAATCCACTTCATCTTAGCCAGTGACTCTGATGGGGAAAAAGAATCTCTGCGCCTCTTTCCCTTCAGAGAGCTCGAGGCCTTTTCTGCTGTCCTCAGGTGAGAAACGGCACTTGAAAAATCATTTATCCAATGTAAGTGAGCATTTGAAGGGAAAGGGCTTTGGGAAATTACCACAGGGAGAGATGGGGGGGGGGGAGAGAGAGATATTGTTAGCGCAAGGTCTATTTAATCACAGGCCTAACTAGAAGTGTGCCTGAGGGAGAGGAAATATGACTTCTACTGAAAACAGCAGTATATTCTGCTCCTCATTAGTGGAGGGTGCAACCCCCCATCTTGGAAATACTTCACCCCACTGCCATCAGCCACGGCTCCAGCCTCCTTGCTATGCATCTCACCTTCCAGCTTCTACATTGTCCAGGCCTTCACGTAAGCCTCCCCCCCACCCCGCTGCTGAGTCAGGAACTTGCCTGTCTCACCTTCTCTATTTATGAAGGAGGATATAGCGCTTCCCCGTTCTCAAAGGTCCATATATTGGCAGTGTGGCTGGGAAATGCCACATCTCCATGTTTATGTGCTATGGCCTGTCATAAAAAAAACGAGCAGCTTGCAGCACCGCTGCTACAATTTCAGCTGCTGCTTGCACAGGCTGCTCCTTCCTTCATTTCTCAAGAGGCACGTGAGCTTCAGTCCTCCAGCAGCTCTTTCCCACTCAGTCCACGCTCTTGGCATTCTGTTTTATTGCTAACATTAATTAAGCTTTTCTCAATTTAATAACTTAATTGCATTTAGGCCCTCAGGTCAGTGGTTACATGGAGGCTTTATTCCCACTTTGGCCTTGCATTGGAATCTGTAACTTTCTCCCGTTCAAAATGGAAAGCTTTCTTGCAGCTCAGCATGCAAAGAGGTGGAAGGGGTTTGACAACTGCCCGATAAAGAAATGATCCAGATACAGCAAATGAAGGCACAAGACGTCAACATTCCGAATAACCTTACAAATAGTCAATTTAAACGAACGGAAAGTCAGAAATATGATGGTGAACAAACACAGCTCTGACCTGCCTTCCTGCATATAGTCCAAATAAACAAATGTGCTGAGGTCTTCAGAAAATATGTAGGCACAATGAGTGGATCCCTTAAAATATATGCAACTTGCCTGAAAGAGCCAGGAACTGTTGCCCTCCTCTGTTTTTCCAGACTTCATTGCTGCCAATTCTTTAGCAACAAAATGCATATGCACCAACATATGGATGTTGGATATTCGCCAGCATATCCAGTGTGGAAAGACAAATAGCTATTAAGGCATTTTCAGAGAGGAAATACTATAATACAGGAGCAATCGCAGAAAATGCCTGTTTGGGGATCACTGTCCTGTGATATTTTTCAGTATGTGGTACCATAAGTAGAATTTCCCGAGACGATCTACAGTAAGTGATCTTACAGGTCCATACAAGGGCAGGTGGTCCTAAGCTTGGTCAGAGCTTTATATGTTAACAACAAAACCTTGAATGTGGCCTGGTAGGTGATTGCCAGCCAGTGCAGTTCTCTCAGCGGAGGTGTAATATGTGTGCACCTCCACTCAGCAACCTGGCTGCAGCATTTTGCACCGATAGCAACTTCCAGATCAATCCCAAGGGAAGCAAGTATTGAGGTTTGCAACTATTTTACAGATGAGAAAATGATTTGCAGAATAAAACCAAATAGCAAGGTCACTTGCGGCAGGATTACATTATTTATTACTCAATAGACGACCTCTATGTGGTTAATTTGAATTCTGTACCAAGCTGAGTCCTCGATTCTGGATGCCGCAGCTCATAGACACCTAGCTCTTATTAACAACATAGTTTCAGCCTGTATTATTAACTCACTACGACTCAATATGAGAGTTCCAGAAGTATTCATTAGTTTACACCTCTCCCCCCCCCGCCTTTGATGTGAACTGTTTTGGGGGACAATTTTGTCTGAAAAACAGGATAAAATAAATATAGGTAATTCCTCCCTTCAGTCTGGCTTCACAAGAGACCTGGAATCCAAAGGTCTGCAATAAGATGTTGGAAGAGGAGAGGATTTGATTCTCAAATACTTTATGTTTGCTCAGTTTAACTAAGGGCATGTTGAAAGTTACAACATCTTCAGAAGATTGGAATCCACAGTACACAGGGAAACTAAATGTCTGTGTTGACTCCCACAACAAGGTCAATGATTTCCAATTTTAAATCTCACCCCCTTTTGGCAGCTTGCCCTGAATCTTTTCACGTCTCTGAAAGACTTTAAGAAATCTTCAGCTACTATTGTTTTCAAAGGCTCCTGAATGAATGTGTACTATCCAAAGGCAAGCAAAAGCACGCCCCTGAAGACAGTGTAGAGACTTCTATTGGTGCGGAAGTTGAGAGCATATGACACTGATTCTGCACCAACCACCAGTGCATTTCCAGGCCCAGTTCAAAGTTCCCTACATAAAAAGGCTCTTCAAGCTTCAGCAATGGCGGGAAATACTCAAAAGGGATAGACTGCTGCCTAATCAATTCAATGTTTGGAGACGATGGAGTAGGAGTAGATAGGGCAAATACACACCATCTCCCCTGGTGTTGCTGGCTGAGACTGTTGGCAAATGCAGAGGGTTGTCCTGAGAAGCCCCTTGCGGTAGGAAATAAGGAATCATTATCATCTGCGGCATACTATTTTGTTTTAGTGTTTCAAGGAGGAACAGCTTCCCTCCATTTCAATGGGAGGAAGGAAAATGAAAGATAGCAAAAGCTAAAAATCCACCTAACAGTTACCTCTTTCAAACCACATTTCACCAGCTTCCACATGAGAATATCATGGGGGACTTTGTCAAAAGCCTTACTGAAATCAAGATACACTATGTCCACAGCATTTCCCTGATCCACCAAGTTTGTAATTCCATCAAAAAAAGAAATCAGATTGGTCTGGCATGACTTATTTTTGAGAAACCCATGCTGGGTCTTGGTAATCACAGCATCCTTTTCCTAAATGCTCACAGACTGACTGTTGAATTAGATGTTCCAGGAATGCTTTCCCATCTACAGTGCCATTATAGGTTTGAAAGAACTTCACACTGTCTATCAACAGCAACGCTGCTGTAAATCAATAGTAGCACTCCAGAGGAGTTAAGTCAGCTTCTTGAGAAAAACTGCAAGCTCCGTAGGTTCAAAAAATGGCGGAGCCTGTGAACAAACATTACATCAATATTGACTGAAGAAACCATTGATATGAAGCATACAGTAGCAAAAGTGGCCAGGAGCTCAGGTCCAAAAATCTCACATTATATCTCACAGATGTAATGTGATGGTTTTTTTTCAATTAAAGTGATGCAACACCACCACATATTTCTCCACTTCACATTCCACTTCATTAGCTGCCACTTATGGGGAAGGGGGTGGGAAGTACAGACCTGTAATGTCACATGCATTCTCCCCAATATACATGACAGGGGTGCCTATCACCCTTCTTCCTGCAACGTGTACTTTGGGCTGAAGAGAGGGAAGGAAGCTGAGGAGATGCCTGATTATATAGCTCTAGTAGATTTCCTCAAGGACATACCCGTGGTCTGAAGTAAGGAGAAAATGCAGTGACAACCCCTCTTAGGCTTGCACATTTCACACCTTTCCTAAAGCAGAAGCCCTTTTTAAATTAACCTTTCAAAATGGTCTCAGCCAGAGGGCAAATGGGACAATCGCTTGCTACACTGCGGAAGAGCTCAGATCTGAAGGCGTTTTGGGACCATTCTCCTGTTGGTGTTCCGTTATTCCATGTACTTTGCCCTATCAGGTCTCTAGGCTCCTCAGGTGATTATTTTGTCTTCTCTCCAGAGAACATGTCATGATAATATAGCAGGAAGCTGAATCCTTTACACATTTTAAGGGAATAAATAGTCTCTCTTGGATTTCTTGCCCAGGGCTTGGTGCATTCCAGGGAGCTGTCAGGAAGGATTAAGCTTCCTCCCATCCCTGATATCTCTCAAATGGCTCCTGGCTCTGATCCACGTGCTTGCTTCAGCAGGATTGGGGAGGGCCAATTTGATAAATCCTTCCTGACAGCCTGCCTGTCACGTTACAGAAGCCACTTCCTCCAGAGCCAGGATGACAGTATGGATTGCCTCTCATTCAGCGCAACAGTTCTTGGGACCCTGGGATCTTTGTATCTCCTGTGGATGAGCGTGGGTGGAAATGAGGCCCCAAGAGCAAAGTTAGGGGGACTCAGTTTTAGACAAGAGGGAAGTAGGAATGATGGGTGTCCATTAGATTCCTGGAAGGGTTGCTGATTACTCAGGAGGCAAAAGATCTTCTCCCAGAGTCTTAATCATCAAAACGGAGATTCATGGATCACAAGCAACAAAGACTCCTGGATCCACTTTCTTATTCGAGACTCAGATGCATCAGCTTCAATCTAGAGGGACAGCGGGGGGTGGGTACGGGTACAGAGAGCCACCCCTTCAGAAAACCTGCTTAACTCATTTTCTAACCTTATCTTCCACCCTCTTTTTGAGATGCTGAATAGTTATTAAACCATGACCTGCACTTTTAGAGAGACTTTACATGGACAGTCTACTCAACAATCCACTCAAGAGGCAAAACAAATATCAGAAACAGTTCACATGGTACAGATCAGAGTGTGCAAATTTATCATCTGATGTGACAGGGATAAATCATGCATGTAAATTGCGCAGAAGACAGGAAATGGACTATAAATTCTATTAAAAAATAAGGCATTAAGAAGTGGAAGAAATGGAGGGAGCATCAAAGATGCTCCTTGCCTGTGGTGCCATTTATTTTATGACTGGCCCTGCCATCATCATCATCATCATCATCAGATTTATATCCCATCCTTTCCCCTGACAGGGACTCGAGACAGCTTGCAGCTAAAACAGAGACAGCTAAAAACAGGAAAAAAGCAGTCATTAAAAAAAAAAATGTAACACACATACACACAATACATCTATTAAAACGAACAGATAATTACAATAAAAACATCACAGCACCAGCCCTTTCCTTAAAAACAGTTCTCAAAGCCTGTTGGAACAAGAAAGACTTCACCTGCCAGCAGTAGAACAAGGAGGCCATTAACTTTGGCTTCCACAGGGCTGTCAGGTTCAGACTCAGACAGACAGACCTGCAGCTTGAGAGCTCCAAGGCAGAGAAGGAACCCTGACCGCCAGCTAGTAGGGAGCAGTGGTTGTGGCCTGGCTCGGCCGTGGCAGCTTGGGCCAGCCTCCTAGCTTTGGTGTGTACAGGCCTCGACAAAGGTTTATCTCTTTGCTTAAAGCTCATTTGCCACTGTTGGAGAAATGAGAACATTTGTATGCATTCAAAGGAATTATTTCATGTAAATGGCCTAACATTTTTAATGCCTTCTGCATTACGAGCAATATGGAAGGTGTGTTGTTCCATATTTGCTTCAAGGAAAAGGAATACTGGCTCTCGCAGAACACCTGGGCGTGAAGGTAGTGGTGTGGTGTGTTATGCTCAGGCTGTGTTAACTATGAATGTGTCAAATCCACAATAACGTCTCTGTTTTTATCTTGGAGGCTATGGAATTGCGAAAGGGGGGAGACAAGGAGGGGCCAATGCCTCCTCTTGCCCTTCCCCAGTAATGCCTGACGTAAATTTGCTTAGTGCATGGAAATCTGCATGATTACATTTTTATCCAGGGAGCTCAAGGTGGCCTACAAGGTTCTCCTCCTTCCCATTTTATCTCCACAACTTCCCTGTGAGGGAGGTTAGGCTAAGAGACAATGATTGGCCCAAGGTCCTGATTGGGGATTTGAATCCTGGTTTCCCAGGCTCTGCTCTAACCATCTTTCTGGCTACAGGAGCTAAGATTTTAAAGTGCAGAACCCCATCACCTGCTGTATATATAAATGGCAGTTTCTCTCCTGGTGATAGTCATGTTTGAAACCTATTAGTGAAGGATCAAATGCATGGTCCCCTCTCCCCAATGTCCACAGAGCACAAAGAGAATAAAAGAAAGGGGGGAAAATACATTTCCCCCCTGTCTTTCTGCTGCAGCTATTTGAGACAAGTTGTTGAGATGGATACTGTGTTATGTGAACAACACCTCATGTGGGATTCACTACAAAGCCAAACTGAACTGTGTTGTGCATTGTTTAGCAATGGTGCTCTGTGTGCTCCTGACAGTGGAGCCTGGAACATTACCATCTACAAGGACTTGAATAATATGAAGATTAAGGATAGAGTGGAAAAAGGAGACAGAGGGCAAGGAGATAAGAATTATATTAACAGGAATGACATTCTGCAGATTGTAAGATGCTATGCCCAGGGAAAAGTCACTCATTCTGTATAAAACAAGGGTCAAAGTTCTTCAGGAGAAGTGCATAAGGGATTCTGAGGAATTACAGAGGATACTACAAACACAACAATCTGCACATCTCTTGGTGGCAAAGAAAGTGAATGCATACCGGCAAGATTCCTCACCATGCAGCCCTGTTTATCTGAAGACAATTTGGAAACTTCAGCTAATCCAAAAATCCTGCACTGCAATATTCCCATCATTGATGAATTATGAAGATTTTATTGGCTGCCTGTTTGTTTCTGTACCAAATGCAAGTTGCTAGTGTTGAACTTCAATGCGCTTTATAGTTTGGGGCTTGGATAACTTAGGGCTCATTAGCATGGGTCCAAGACGTTTTCTGCTAGACCCACACTTTCTAGGCACAAGTCCAAGTGGTTTTCCCTTGCCCTGCTCTTTTCCAAGGGAAAAACTGCTCTTTAGCAATAGATTGGAACAAATGGCAAGGGGGGGGAATGAATTACTGTTTGCTCCGACCAAGTGCTAAAGAGTGGTTTTTCCCAGGAAAAGAGAAAGTGTGGATAAGACCTTAAATCAGTGGCTTTCAACCAGTGTGCTGGGGCACCGTGGGGTGCCTTGAATGATGGTCAGGGGTGCCACGGGCAACACTGGCCTCTGTCCCTCTTTCTTCCCCTTCTGATGGCCTCTCACGTCTCTGCCTCCCAAAGGCTTGCACAGCTGTTTATTACAGCAGCACTAGCTACAAGCTCTGCAGGCAAATGGTGCTTCTGGGAGGCATCTCTCTTGGGGTGGGGGGAGCAGCTCAGGGACCAGGGGCAGCAGAACTAGCTGCCAGAGCACTCCCAAGGAGGGGAGACAAGAGGAGGCTGAGGGAAGACTCCCCAAGGGAGGGTGTTTGAAAAAGGGTGAGAGGCTGCCGGCTCTGCAGGCAAGGGTGCCATAACTGGGCTCCTGAGCCCCACAGGGGTGCATCAGAAAGAAGGTCAAGGGAGACGTGGACTCAAAAAGGTTGAAAACCTCTGCCTTAAATGACTTCCTTTCATACTGAACTCCCCGCCCCCTTGCCAGAATTAACTCAATATGTTCTGTGCTGAGAGCCTTCCCTGTTACAGGTGAGGTTGGCACCTTCTGAGTGTCGTGCTTTTTTGTTGTGGCATCCCATCTATGTCATACTCACCCCCACGAGGTCCATGGGGAGAGTGTCTTCATAACATAGGTTAAGGCATTTTTATGGCCCTGGGTCTTTGGGGAGTGCGTGTGTATGTTAGCATTCAGGGCTGCTCCAGATGAGCTTTTTTGATTGCAGAGGACCTGTTTATTCAGCACTCATCCTTATTTGATTGCAAAAGCATTTGTGGTGGTTAGAGTAGATCTAGTCTTTACTAAGCATTCATTCTGATTTTTACAGGTTGGTTATACGACAGTGAGCATTCATCCTGATCTGCTTGTGGGGTGTTCCCGTTAATCCCCGGGTCATCCAGTACTTTAAAATGCATTTCCCCTTCACTTCCCAAATGGGAAAAAGTCCAGGTTTTTAAAAGAAGCGGATTGTATCAACCTAAAGTATTTGTATGGGCTTGAATCCCTCCCACAAAATTTTGTGCCTAGAGGCACCCTTAGATTTGTGTGTTATTATTTTAGTGGTTTATATAGAATTGCTTGAGAACAAGGGTGGGGAAGCCACGTTCCAAGCACAAGGCTCCCAAAGCCGCTCTTTGTAAGGTTTCCTTTGTAAGAGCACTGCTAGTTCAGGCCAAAGTCCAATCTGGTCCAGCGTCCTGTATTCACACTGGGCAGCCAGATGCCTGTGGAAAGCAGGACCTGAGGGCAACAGCACTCTCCCCACTTGTGATTCCCAGCATTCAGAGGCATACTGCCTCTATCCATGGAGGTAGAACACAGCCATCAATAGCCTTATCTTCTTTTAGGGCTGCATCACATTTTACAAAATTCCTATGGGCAAGAATCCTGTGTATACACCACCATGTGTGACAATCCTGCACCACATGCATCTTAAGGGAATCAAACATTCAGCTAGGTATCACAAGGTTCCTGCTCCTCCCTATAGCAACTGCACCTTGCTTCTATAGCATAGCTCTTCCTAGTTCTACCACAAGAGGGAAGCACATGACACTACATTGCCCATCTTTGATGTGAGGGATGCCTTTTTTTATATAGCCTAATTAAGAACCGCAAATCAGCGTGCGTACAGCTGTCAAGAGATATACATGCATGTGTGACCCAGCTCTGAGAAACAAACAACTGCACTGGAGTTCTTCTGGATGGCACTGGGTATGTAGTGCAAAGTCAAACCCTGTCATAATCTCTGCATGTTCCTGAGCAGTCTGCCCCCTCATAGGCCAGGGAACCTGAGTGCACAGGCCGCTGTCCCTGCACCCAGCAAACTCCCTGGCTCCCAGTCCATTCTTGAAGCTAGATCCTGCAGGGAGGGGTCAAGGGAGCCCTATCTAATGCCTCCTCGCAAAGAAGACACACCACATGTGGCAAACTCACAGCCTTTATTGATTAGCATCCAGGACGATGGAGATCCTGAAAGGGAAAGGTACATAGATGACATTGCCAAGCAGACGCCCAACAAGGTTCCAGTGCCTTGGACTGCGGCTCGGCAGACAGCAGGGTGGCAGATACAGGGTCTCCATGCCAGAAACACCTTCACCTGTTGCACAACTGTCTGTCAAAGAGCTTGCAAGGGCTTGGAACAGTGCAGGAGCCTGCCTGGGGGAAGTAAGTTAACAACTCCATTATCCCAGTCCCTGCTGTTGGTCATGGGGTATTTCTCCCTCGTGGCCTGCATAGAACGGAGTATGAGACGGATCCTGCATCTGAGAGAGACAGACAGAGAGCATCAAGCAGTAGTCAGCATCTGGAGCTCATAGTCCCTGGTCCTGGATGCACGGTAAGTGCTTGTGAGGGAGTGAGACAGAGGGCGCCTTGTAGCCACCTGTGCTCAGGCTCCCTGCCCCGCTCAATATGGGGGATGAAAGGACTGCAATAGCTGCATGTATCTATCCCTTGTGTGGGTGGCAGAGGAACTTTGTGAGCTGTGATCCTGCAAGTCAGTGGTGCTCATCAGCCAAGAGTGGCAATGGTTGGCTTCTGCCAACAAAGAGCTTACCTGTTTGTGGGGTTGAATGCCTCCTGTGAGTGGAATACATTGTTCCCCACTGTTGAAGGGAAAGAGTGTTACAGCCATATAGTTCAGACAAGACCAAGAATTCACATATACAGTGGTGCCCCGCAAGACGAATGCCTCGCAAGACGGAAAACCCGCTAGACGAAAGGGTTTTCCGTTTTGGAGGTGCTTCGCAAAACGAATTTCCTATGGGCTTGCTTTGCAAGACGAAAATGTCTTGCGAGTTCCTGCAGGTTTTTTTTCCTCCCCCCCCTTTTCCCCAAGCCGCTAAGCCGCTTATCAGCTGATCCTAAGCCGCTAAGCCGCTTATCAGCTGATCCGCTAAGCCGCTTAACAGCTGATCCGCTAAGCCCGCTAAGCCGCTAATAGCGCTAATCTGCTAAGCCGCTAATGGGCTTGCTTCACAAGACAAAAAAACGCAAGACGAAGAGACTCGCGGAACGGATTCTTTTCATCTTGCGAGGCACCACTGTAGCAGGGGTTGGGATTAGGGCTTATGGAGCCTTCCAACCTGGCTTGTGGCCTCTCATCCATTTGCCTCCTCCTATTTTGCCCTTCTGTGGTTTCATCTGGCCCATAGCAATCTAAGCACCATGAGGAGAGAGAGAAAGAGAGAAAGTTTGTCCACACTGGAGTTTACTGTGTGTTTGCAGCTGCTTGCCTTCCCATTTAATTTGCACAGGCTGCATGATAATACCCTCAACAACACAAATCTCTGCACATCCCCCCGTGTAAATTCAGGGTTACCTGATAACAGGGATAATAAAATAAACTGTAGTAAAACGGGCTCCAAACTGCTCCACACAATTTACAATTGGTTTCCTTTCTTTTAGGGCCATGCTTGTAACTATTTCTAATGTGCTTCGGAATGGATTTTCCCCCTTTGGATCCCCCATGTTTGCACAAAAACAGAAAAGTGCAAAAGAGAGGTGTGCTGAGAATTTACAATTTCCTGATGTTGGTGCTTTTGTGCACTTCCTGATGGGGGCAGGGATTCTCAAAAACAAAGTGCATGTGCAGCTACCTGTGCACATGCTCTGTCGGTACTTAAGCAGCATAATTGAATCAAAAAGTTAGAAGGCAGGGACAAACACAAAAGAGAGGACCTACTAGTATGAATGAGAAAGACAGAAGTTGCTCCTCATATACAAATTCAGATATGTGCTTGAGTGCTCCAGTCAAATTCAAATGGGGGGGAAAGTGGACTAAACAATGCTCAAATGTCAAAATAAAAATTAAAAAATTAAAAGCAGCACCGTATAGACCAACTAAGTTTGTTCTGGTATAAGCTTTCGTGTGCATGCACAAAATGGGTGCAATGGGTATGGTTTGAGCCAATCACCCATCTCCTACTACCCTTTTGAGAAATACCACACTCCACCCTCCCACTATAGATAAGGGTCTGGTGACTTTTGTTTCAGTGTATCTGAAGAAGTGTGCATGCACACGAAAGCTTATACCAGAACAATTTTAGTTGGTCTATAAGGTGCTACTTTTTATTTTTTATTTTTTTTATTTCAACTGCGTCAGACCAACATGGCTACCTACCTGAATCTAGAATGCTCAAATATGGACAAGGAGAGAGGGATAGAGAGAGGGAGAGAGAGAGAGAGAGAGGGAGGGAGAGAGAGAGAGAGAGAGAGAGAGAGAGGAGAGACTGATTGGCAGGCTGGCAAGCCAACTGATTGCAAGCTTGGATGGTCAACCACAGAGTGTGAGAACAAGAGTACAGGAAGCTTTCCTGTCTGTCTGTTTGATAGTTTCTCTCTTTCCCTCTGGAGAAAACAAAGTAGGAGAATAATGAAGAAACCAATGGGTGAAAGGTGCAGAGAGGGGAATGAATGACTGAAATGTGGGCTGGGGAAGGCCAGCCAAAACGAAAAAGGAGGAGATAATGATGGATAATGGGTTTGGCTAGGAGTGTGAACCAGGAAAGTGCAGAGGTGAGCAACAGAAAAAACTTGATCCTAGGTCAGTCTCTCTCTCTCTCTCTCTCTCTCTCTCTGTGTGTGTGTGTGTGCGTGCGCACAAATGAATGAATGGGCAAGTATATGGATTGGCTGTGTGTATGGATGGATAGTTGGGTGTGGTGTTTGGTTAGATAGTGCATGTTTGTGAGGGATAATAGAAGAGAGAATATATGGATGGTGAATGAATGGGGTGCATGCCTGTATACACAGAAGTGGGTAGGTGGGATTGTTGTGTGAGAGAAATGAATGGATTGTGGAGGGGAGAAACAGGGATCCACAGAGAGAAAAAGAGATGTCATAAAGAGAGAGAAAGTGGTGTCACCAACTATTATTATTTTTTTTGTCACCCACTAATTTTGGGCCAGTCTACTACCAATAGGTGGGCCACCAACCATTTCCCCTTAAGGCAATGTGGCCCTTGATTGAGAAAGGGTGTGATGGGGAATACACAGGAGACAGATGCAGCAGTTGTACAGTACTTGAAGCATGCTTTCCCTCTTTCCTTGCTTACCTGTGTGGGGTGCTTTGTCCTGACATCTCCAGGTGTAGGAGTGGAGGTAGCTGTTGGGTGTCTATGCCTGGAGTCTCAAGGTGAGATTCTTGTATGAGTTTACACTGGTGGCGGTAGGCTGCGAGTGAGCCAATCATATTCTGTGCTCTGCCAATCATATTCTGTGCTCTGCCATGGCAATGTGTGTGGAGCATTTGTTGATGGGAGAGCAGTTATTTTACATGCCTTCCCCTGAAATCAGTGGGGAGGAAATTTCTTGCACCAGGTCTGGAGGTGGTGTCATCAATGGAGGCATGGCCACAGGAGTGTAGAATATGGCATAAATGTGTGGTCACCTCCATCTACCTCACAACTCCACCTTGCTTGGGCCCGTTTCCTGACATGCGTTCGCCACCACTGCAGACGCACCAGCATAGCATCTGGTGTGCTTGCCAGGGTAGTGATGCATCTGGTGTTTGGCCAGAGTAGCAGCATTTCCTCCAGATTCTCTGTCCCCATCAGCTGGTGTAACTTGAATTGGATTGCTCTGTTATTTGTCTTTTTTTCTAAGCTAAAAAGCCCTTCTTCCAACTACAGTCAAAGGAAACTATCAGTACGGAAAGACAAAGAAATCTAATACTAGAACCATTTTCTAACTCCCAACCATTGCCAGGGGTCTGGCAACAAAACCGACCAAAGAAACATTAGGTGCAAATAAATAAATAAATACACGTTGGCCGACATATTAAAAATCATCGTACACATACATTTACTTTCTGTCTAAAGTGGACATGGAGCACAAAGAGAGGCACTTATGAATTAGGCTTGATACATTTATGAAGACAAAAGTCCAGAAGTTAATGTTCCATGTGTGCGATGGGACCCTCTTTGACTCCTTGCCTCAGGGCCCCCCTCATATGGCTGCATCCCAGGGATCAACTGTGCCTGTGATTTAATGAACCCAGCAGACAGTTCCACGCCTGCTGTGTTCTCTGCAGACCAGCTCATTAATATTTCCCAGCAAACAGGAACTAGCTGATGGGAAGTGGGTGGAGACTAGAAGAGTGGGAGTGCTAGAAATAAGGAGACCCACTGGGAAGACGTGGGGTGGATAGTGAGGGACACAGGCAATACATAAAGAAACACTTTCAAGGCATAAAGAGCGTCAGTGGGAGCACACTGGTATCCTGCACTTCTCCAAGCAGCTTGGACTGGTGCACAGAACATTGAATTCACACCATCTTATCTTCACAGCAAGCTAGTGAAGCAGGTTAGGCTGAAAAAACAGGGACTTTGCCTGTCCCAGTAAGCTTCATGGGTGATCACAAGTTTGAACCCTGTCTCTTCCATTTACAAATCTTTCAACTAAGAGTATTCCACACTAGCTTCGGAGTCCTACCACACACAAGGGTGTCTAGAGAAGGAGAAAAATAGCTGCTATGGTGGCTTAATAACATGTGAAATGATT
Source organism: Podarcis vaucheri (assembly GCF_965113315.1). Classification (NCBI taxonomy): domain Eukaryota; kingdom Metazoa; phylum Chordata; class Lepidosauria; order Squamata; family Lacertidae; genus Podarcis; species Podarcis vaucheri. The sequence goes on along the minus strand of NC_138759.1, from coordinate 83,093,808 downwards.
CCTTCCAAAAACTTGCCAGTCTTACTTTTCTCTGCAGAGTTCTTAAAATGATGACAAAGTCACTAAAAGACCATTTGTAGCAATCCAGAGTGAATTTTTCTTTGACCTTTCAGGCCAAAAGAGGGGTTTAATAGAGAGGCCAAGTGCAATAATTGTAGCTATCATTTGGTCACCTGAATGCATAAAGTATATCATTATGGAACAGTTGATAATAGATCATTGCTTCTTATGTTAGGGAAGTATATATAAATGAAAAACAAGCAGGAAGGTAACAGGCTTTTTCTTTGTTGAAAATCAATACATGAACTCACCTTAATATGTTTGAAATATAGCAGCTTATTGACCACAAATTTCAATAATGGACCTGACGCACAGCTAGCAATGTTCAAAACAGATTTAAATTTGGATTGCTAGTCACTCCACTGCTTTTATCCCCTATGCAAACACATCTGTCTGAACGTTGTATAACCCTGGAAACCTTGTTTCATTATCCCCACCCCCAAATAAATCAATAAGGATACAGTGAAGAGTTCAAGAGAGGGGTTTTTTATTTTTATTATTTTTGAACAGGGCAAACATAACCACCTGCTCAGCTCATGGTGATGCAAAGCAGTGGGAGCCCCCAAATCTAGGAAATTAAAATATTGGGTAACCCTGGATGAAAACAGAATGGCTGGTGCTGGGAGGGTTCGGACACAAAGCTGGGAGACCCTTCTCATAGATAGCGTCTGTGTTTCATCGGAGTGAATGTCCCCCTATTCAGCAGAGCTAATGGCAGCTTCGGCGGTGAAGTTTAAGTTGTGGAAAATGGTTTGAGGAGAAAGGCATAATATTTTGCCCTGTGCTGCTTCCCCAGTCAAATTTGGAACCCCAACAGCAGTTTAAGGGTAATAAACAACAAAGGGTGATCCAATCACGGATCTCCTGTGTCTCATGCACTTTGGGCCTGAAACTCAAATAGCCTAGCTGCACTTATTCACACTCCAGTAACTTCTTGCTTAGATTACTGTGATGCATTCTACCTGAGGCTCTCTTACAAAACAGACTAAAAACTTGAGGCGTTCCACAATAGGGAAGCAAGATTGTTAACAGGGACTGGCCAATATGTTCCTACTACACCAGTGCTTTGCCATCTGCACTGGCTGCCAGGCTGTTTCTGGGTCAACTTGAAAGTGCCAGTATTAACATTTAATGACCTCAATGGCTTGGAGCCAGGTTACCTGAAGGATCATCTCCTCTCAGATATACCTGCCTGGATCCTAAAAGCATCTTCAGAAGCTCTTCTTCAGGTACTCTCCCAAATAAAGTGAGATGGATGACCACTAGGGAGAGGTCCTTTTTCTGAATCAACACCAGGATGGCACTTTGGTTGCACAATGCCTTCCCCAGAGAGGCTTGCCTGGCATCTACATTGCAGTTTTTTGGCGACAGTGGAGACCTTTTCTTAGTCCCGCACTTTTTTATTTTTAAAACCCTGTTTTTATATCTTGGCTAGTGCTATTTCTCTGCTGTTGGTTTTATTCTGATGTAGATTTAATTTGGTTTTTTAAAATTTCGTTTATTTATTACATTTATATCCTACCTTCCCTCCAAGGTGTTGCCACCATTTTATCCTCAAAACAACCCTGTGAGTTGGGTTAAGAGGCAGTGACTGGCCCAAGGTCACCCAGTAACCTTTATGGCTGAATTGGGGTTTAAACCCTGGTCCCTAGGCCCTACACTCCAATACTCTAACCACTATGCCACACTGGCTCTTTTGAATGTTGCGTTTTTATATTTTAAAAATTGTACAACAGTCAGATAACTTAGATAACAGTCAGATGGTATAAAAATGTTGCAAATAAACCAGTAAGTAGTTCCAATTCCAGAGTCATCTGTGTAGGGTAGGACAAGAACTTAAGACTGGATTTAAGTCTCGGCCTCACTGTTCTGGAAGTGGAGTCTGAATTCATTTAGAACACACACATACACACAGTGGGAGGAATTCAGCGAAGCACTACAACAATCATTCTGTCAGTGCATGCTTTTCAGTTTGCTAGACAGAATGATCCTCTCCTTCCCTCTTGTGCACCGTTCTGGGGGTTCTCCTGACCCCCAAGCCAATTTTGGGATGGGGTGCAGGGGAGAAAAGTGGGGGGGGCATTGCACTAGCAGAAGTCCTTGTGCAGGCTAGTGGGACTTGTTAGTTGAATCTTCCTGCTGTGTGTGTGTGTGTGTGTGTGTGTGTGTGTGTGTGGAGAGAGAGAGAGAGAGAGAGAGAACGAACACTTCTGAAACACAAAAGGAATATGGTCGGATGTGCCTAATCCAGAATAAAAACCTTGCTTCCTCCAGACTTTATGGGAATATATACTGTGAATTATTATTATACTGAGCAACCCTGATAGCACTCACCATCAGCATCTCACTGGTCAGGGAGTTTACGAGGTCTGAGACGGATGAGCGAGCCTCTGTTTTATGGTCAGGCTCCTCGTGTTGTGTCTGTCCTGGCACAGGAGCTGTGTTTACCGCTTTGCCACCAGAGGGCAATCTGGGAGAGATAGGAGAAGCACATTAGGCATACGCTTTGGAGACAACAGAAATACAGGATTCAAGACAAGGAGGAAAAACATAGCTCATGGGAGAACTAGAGAACTGAGGGCTAAACCTCCAGACTGCTCTGATAACCCATCTCATTTCTGTGATTCCCCCTACAACTTACTCCTGTGGAATCCCAAACCAGCTTTACGTACTTGCTTTTTCGATGTTTATTTCGAGCCTTTGGACTCAGCAACCTTCTCTTCTTCTGTCCCTTCTCTCCTCTCTCCCTGTCCTTTATTGACATTTAAGTTGTTAACCCTGTGAGGAGATGGGTCTGTCCCTTTTCTATGTCACACTCTATGAATAAATAAAACACCCACCATATCACTTCATCCTCGCTCAGGGTCTTTCCTGGTTCTGGATTTAAGATTATCACACACACACACCCCTTCCATTTGGATGGACCATCTCCCCACCACCAAAAGACCCCATATGGAACTACATGTCTTTCTCCTTCTGAGTATTTAAATACCATTTCTGTGCTGTGTCAATACATATGGGATTGAGCTGGAAAGGGCATACTGAAGCTTCATGGGCTGTAGGTTGGTCTGTGCTGGTACTTCTTGCAAACTCTCTTCCTGCCTCTCCAGTCCATTAACCTTCTCCAAATACAAACATTCCCTTTCACAAAGAGGCAACCACCTTTGTTTGCTTTCCTTGACAGGCAATTTCTGAAATGACATACGGCCAGATGGTTTCTCTGCCAGCCTCAGTGTATGCAGAGTTCCCAAGAAACCTGAGAACTGGGTGTCGACGGGATGTCTCACAAGGGCCCAGGGAAAGAGCAGAATTGGGGCACTCTGCCTGGGTCAGGTTAGGTCTTTAGTTCAAAACTTGGCAACAGTTCATTAACTCTGTAACACCTCATCTTTTGCCAGATAGGTTTGGGCAATGCTGTTTTGGCTAGTCATCAATTATGCCTCCCGGTGCCATTTCATATTGGGCATAACATGGCAGCTGCTTTTCAAATTACTTTTATTTACCACACAGAGGGAAACTGATAAGTGGTAGCACCCTTGGAAATCCCCTCCACTGATTGGTTTCCATTTTGTTCCCACAGCAGCATTGCTACAAATAAGCAATGTTGTTATGTACTGAGTTGAATAGGATCCAAACTGCAGCAGTCTGATTGGTCCTAGAACAATAGGATCCAAATTACAGCAGTCTGATTGGTCCTAGAACAATAGGATTCAGAATGCAGCAGTCTAATTGGTCCAAGAACAATGCAGCAGTATGATTGGTTGGCAGGAACCACCCAATCATGCTCCAGATATAAGTGAATCCACAACCTGATTGGCTTACAGTAGAATTCCGGAATTAGCCAATCATGTGCAGCCCATTGTGTAAATAATGTATATAAAGCAGATACTGTGAGGGGACATTCATTCATTCCTCCTCACCACTATGAGCTGAATAAAGAGCATGAAATCACTTTGCGACTCTGAAAGCAACTGTCTTATTGCATACACATACAAATGTGCCCTCTTCCAGGGTCCTGTGAGCAAAACATTCCACTCCTAGCTCCATGGCTGCATTCAAAACACGCCTGATTTTATGCCCCTCCCCTCATTTTTCAGGAAGGCTATTGCAAGCTCTCCAGAAGATCCAAGGATGATATGGGCTGCTTCAGGGGTCTCATCGTGTCAACTGACACTTATGACACAGTCACAAACAAATCAATGATCTCCCTGTGTCAGTGTTTGCAGCACTCACAAGAATGTGGGAGCTCAAATTATCCAGGGCAGGCAAATTGCTACACCTAGGGTAAGGAGGTGGAGCTCTACAGGAACCCAAGAGAAAGACATGAGCCAGGAGGAAGAGAGAGGAGCTGCCATTAAGCAGAAGGCTGGAAAGGGCACATATAGGAGGAGAGACATAAACTTGCTCCTTGCCCAAGGAAAGGATATTGCAATGGATGCACAAGGAGACAGCTGGCCAAAATTATAGACTGCTGGACACACAACGCAGGCATAGAAAGGCCCACACACTGAAATATAAAGATACAGAAGAGAGTGTGTATACCACCTGCTTGGATGGGTTCAAGGAAAATGCAGATAATCAAGGGACAACTCCATGTTACATGTACTGAGGGTGCAGGCATGGGAAGCTGGAAATTTGCCATTTTCTGGATGTAGCCAAAATTGTCTAAGTGAAGAAGATGCTGAGCCCAGAAACACCGACAGAATGTACTTTGCTTAGAATATGCAATTGAGCATGATGAGTGGTTGGGCGGTGTGTTTGTTACTAGCTTGAACAGCTGGTGGGCTGTGGTGCAAGTATTTGGGCTCTGAAACCTGCTCTTTCAATGTAGCTCTGTGCAAATTCCATGGCAGAGTGATGATCGTCATAGTGGGAGGTGGTTCATGTGCATCCTAGTGTGAACTGAGCTCCTGTAGGCAGCGGCGTAACCAGCCGCTTGGGTGCCTGGTGTGTGGGGGTGTCCTACAGCTGGGGGTGGGGCGATTCCTGCCCGTGGGGTCGTGGCGAGCTGCCCATGGGGGTGTGGCAATCCGCACATGGGGGTGTGGCGAGCCTCTCCGATGTCTCCCTCTCAGTTGTAGGGTGGCTGAGGAAGAGGCAGTAGGCAGACGCAAGTCCCACGCTGCCGTTTCAGGCAGTGCAGAATCTGCAGACGCCTAAACCACCACGTCACTCCTAAAAAGTTTCGTAAGCTCAATTTTTTTTAAAACTCATTTTGTCACACACACCCCAGTGATGACACCTGGGGTGGACCACATCCCCCGCACCCCCTTCCTCCGCCACTGCCTGTAGGTTGCTGGAGGTAGAGCAAGTTTGTTTACACTGTAGCCGTGAGAATGTTGGGGTTGAACGTGGGAGAGCCAGAGTCAAATCCTCACTCCGTCATAAAGCCCAGGGGTAGTGATGGGTCAAGCTATTGTTGAGGAAAGGATAGGAAATCAGCACACAGTCTCACTCCCCACCCCATGCAGCAATGTAACTAATGAAAAGGCCTAAAGAAAAAAGAATTGCCCATAAGCTTGTCGTTCTAGCCTTCTCCGTTCATGCGTGCATATGTGTGTGTGTGTGTGTGTGTGCGTGCGCGCACACGCGTGTGTGTGCACAGCACTGTGGTGACAGACTCCTCTCTCAGTCTATGCACATTCATGTTGAAAATTGAAAAGACATAGAAAGCTGACTTATACTACATCAGACTACTCGTCCATCTCTCCCAGCACTGCTTAATCTGACTGGCAGTGGCTCTCTAGGGCCTCAGGCAGAAGACTTCTTCTCATCACCTGCCTCCTGATTCTTTGAACTGGAGCTAGCTGCCAGGGATTGAGTGAGCCTGAAAGCTTTCGTATGCAAAGCAAGGGCTCTCTCACTGAGCTTAACTGCACACGTGGAGGGCTCTCAGCATGCATTCAGGAATGAACTCTGAAAAATGAAGGTTTCCTAATTTGCAGAGAGGAGCCCTCCACGATAAGAATGACACCTGCCAATAATGGACAGTTTCTGGATTAAGTTTGATCAGCTGGACCTCATTCACACAGGTTTTCTATAGGATGTGGGGGCAGGGGGAGGAGGAAAGCCTAAGAAAAATGCAGACAAGCATTGTTCAGAGGCAGACAAATAATATCAAGGAGATGCTGACCAAGATGGAAAACCCAAAGACATTGATTATATACAGATAGCCTCTTGACATGTCACAAAGATGCTATAATAACCACAAAGAGAGAGACGAACATATGCCAATGGACTTATGTAATGGCTCATTACATGTGCATCTCCAGGCACGCTGACATGCAGACACATCACACACAAGATCCAAACACACTGATACCCATCAATAAATACAGCAATACACATACACATAAATAGATCAACAAGCATCAGGCTCATGCAGAGGGACAGACTCTCGGGTGGGAAATTCTAGATATAAAGATTACACCCTGAGGCAGACTGACACATACAAAGATGCTGGGTGTACACTGACATACAGACTAGTACATGCATGCACAGATAAAGGAGACCAGAATAGCTGGAGACCAAAAATAGAAAAGAAAAAAAAGTTAAAAATAAAGTGAGAGCAAATGTGTGTGTGTGTGTGTATGTGTGTGATTGACTGTCAGAAGGTATGACAAATCCAGAGTTATTTTTGCAACCCCAGAGTACTGGATCAGCTGCAAGGCTGTCTGGGAGTTGGTGAGTGCTGCAGAAGTCACAGGATAGGGAGAGAGATAGAGAAGAGAGAGAAAGAAAGAAGAGAGGGTGCCTTTCATCCCAGGATCTGCAGGATGCCTCCTGCTGGAACGGAAAGAGGGTGGAGAAAAGTGTAGCAGGAGAGAAACACACACCCATATGCACACACACACATACATCCACACACACAAACCACAAAGATTCGTAGAGGAGGAACAGCCACCACACACAGAGAACAAGGCACTGGACTGGAGCTGCCGAGGTTGACAAGGGGGAAAGTTCAGGCAGCAACAAGAGCAGCAAGGCTAGAAGAAGGAAGAGGAGAAAGTGCAAGGAGGATGAGGGTGAGGATATATTACATTGGGGTATGGGATGGCAGAACATCGTGTGATTACTGCTGAGGAGAGGAGAGACTGAGGTAAAAGGGATTTCAATGCAACCAGAACAACCCCTCCCTCCTTCCCAGCAAGCCCCCAAAGACTGCATCACAAGCCCCTTTGCAATCATTGTACAATCATCAACATTCCATAGGCCAGGCAGGCAGAAAAGGTGGGTGGGGGGCAGGCAGGTAAATAAAAAGAGGCAAAGGAATGTGGAAGAGGGGCGTAGGGAAACAAAGAAGCAGTATGGCGAGTGTACAGAGGAAGCAAGGGAGAAGGTGACCACAGGTGGAGAGGAAGAAGCAGAGGCAAGATTCCACAAGGAAGGCAGGGAGGGGAACAGGTTGAAAGACGGAGCTTGAGACAGATGTCCAGTTCAGACATTACTGAGTCTGGTGGTAGCTGCCAAGATCCCCACTGCTCCATCGCAGGAGGCTTTAGTAATGCATTAGGCTCTGATCATAGATGGGTATGCTGATCACATCACTCTTTCCCACACTGTCAGCCTCCAGAGAGAGGGGGAGCAGTGGTTTGGAAAGGAATGGTGTGACCAGTGGAGCAGCTTGCGATCAGAGCTGAATGCATTACCAAGGAGATGGGGGACCAAACTCATACGTGGGAAGTTGTTTTCCTGAATCTCAGTAAAGTATCAAGGGCCTCACAGGAAAACAAGAAAGGCAGGTGGTAACCATGACTTCTTCTGATTCAGAAAGTTGTGTTTTTTTTTAAATATCAGATACAGGAACTGAAGACAGGAAGCTCTGAGAGATGCTGAGTTCCTGAGACACAGACAAATGAACAGTTCATATCTCCTTACATCTCCATTGGGTCTGCTGTCCTGCATGAGATCTGCACAACATTTGGGATTAGGTTTAGGTTTCCTTGTCTGACCGGGCTTATGGCACCAGAATTTCTCCATTAAGTTATTTGTTCAGACACAACACAAGGACACATTCCAGATTAAACTGACAACATACCCTCCAATCGTCCCTATTTTCCGGTAACATTCCTGGAATTACAAAAGCCATCCTGGCTTCTGATTTGATTCCAGAATGTCCCAGAGATGAGCTGGTGCTGGCATTTGCAGTGGTGCCGCGCTCTCACGCAAGTCAGAACACAACACCCAAAAATGCCTTTTGGTACTGTGCTCTCACATGAGCCACCTGACTTGCGTGGCACCAAAAGATGTGTGGTCCCTATTTTCATCAGGGGAATGTTGGAGGGTTATGTGACAGCCCTATGTGCAAGATTATGATAATAATAATTTCAGTATGAGCTCTGAGTTTTCTGCTCCCACAGTGTAACTGTAAAGAAGTTAATAGAAGCTTGGAAGTCTAGGAAGACAATCGTTGCATGCCTGTACTAAAGCAGGAATGGGGAGCTGGTAGTCCAGGGGTCAGATGTGAGCTGGGAGCCTCTCCACCTGGCCCATCGCAACCTCCCGCTACTCCTTTGGTGTCAATGGGAGAGTCTCCTAATCTCGACAGTTGCACAGGGAGTGTTTTGTGTGTGGAAGGGTGGCTTGCAGCTGCCTCAACATCCTTTGGACTGCAGTGCCCCTTATAACCCCGCCCCAAATTAAGTTAATTAGGTTTGAAAAGAGCCTTCCATCAGTGCCAGCTAAAGGCCCAGAAAATGATATACAGTTAGGGCCACAGCTTTCAAAAGAAGTGAGAAGAATCTAAACCCCCTGCTTTGGGCAAACTGGAGAGCCTTCATTTACTCATATTAACCATGAAAGAAGCTTACAAAAGCACAGCTCTTTCTCCGTGGGATTCCCTCCAGACTAACAATGTGAAATGGAAAAGGCTCTTCAGAGCCAATCCCTGCAAAACATCTCTTACACATACAGTGGCCATGTGCCCAACTCCTTCTTGTCTTGAAATTATGGGAATCATTGTGTGATGGATGCCATAAACACATGTAGGTTTCTTATTACTGAAGTTGGTTACAAGGGAGAATGTTCTCATCAAGCTGGGACTGGGGTGGTGGCCTGATTATGTAGGAGGTAGAGGGTTTTCCCAGATGGGATGTGCACAGAATGGGCATGTGCCAGTAGAAGGTACTTCCTCTCCCCCTGAATTGTTATGGCCTAATAGGACTCTTTATTGACCTGCTACTACTTAAAATTGCAGGCTGAAAAAGCAAGGATCAACTATGCAATTGGATGATCAAATGGAAAGTGCTAAAATATGTAGTGAAATATAGCCTCAGCAAGGTAAAAATAGTCAGCAGGCGAGAACGGTGCCAGTTAATTAATGCACTGATCATGTGAAATCTGCTCCTTCGCACCTCGTCTCCTTAAAAGATGGAATTTAACGTACACGTGGAAGTGTTTGAGGCCTCTGCTTCTAGCTAGGCACTTCCTCTCCGAGAACCTATTTTGTAAGTCACACAATATGACCCTGTTAGATCCCATTAGTCAAGTGAGGGAGTGTATGGGAAGGGGGAAACAAGGAAGGAGAGACTATTCTTGCTTCATAGGGAGCAACCTGCAGGTCCTGAGGGTAGCTCTGAATTAGGAGTGTTAGTGTGCCTATTGCATCTTCAGGAGAAGGATGTGCTGCACCCAGGTAGTTTGGGATAGGCCGTATTATGATCAAGGTCCCCAATGTATTAGTCTTCCTAATGCTAAATTCCAGACCTGCCAAAAGGGCCCAGTCACAATATTGGTAGCCATGGAGTCCAGGGCAAATATCCTATGTACCCGACAGCAGCAGTGATATATTCTACACATGGGTTTTGTTTGCAATCATGAAATTAATTAACATGACTAACCTAGGTCCATTAATTGCAATGGGGCCACTTGGCCACCACCCTTAATTTATTATTATTGTCTTTTTACTGCCAGGAAGGCAGAGAGGTGCTTGTGGAATCATCTGCTTTGGGTGCCACTCACCACTTTAGCTTGGTGGGGGTGGGTTGGATACTATTTGCCTCAGGGAGCAAAATGTATTGGCCCATCCCTGCACACTCCTCACACACTTACTATTGGACTGGACAGGGAAGAGAGAAGGAACTGGATGGAGCTGAAGAGATGTAAAATGGGGAGGGTTTATATGAGGATACATTCCCACCAGAGTACGCGCTTGTGAAAGGAATTGCCATTTTTCCCCAAAGGGAGCTGACCATCAGGGAGGAAATGAGGTTCCAAGCAGGAGGTAAGAGTATTGCTAGACTGGCTTAGATGTTGCACCAGGCCCAACGCTGGAGCTTCCTTGATTTCCTGCACCAGCTTTCCAACTCTCATGAAGGACAGCCCCTCGTGAGGCTTTCTTTCCTCTTGCCGAAAGCCCCTGTCTCCTACTCATACCTCTTGTCCCCCTGAGAGTTCTGGTTCTGTTGGTTTCCAGTGGTTTGAAGATCAGGTATATTGGCAAAGTCGTCCTGTTCTGAAAGCCCCAAAACAAGGGACAACACCACCATGCGGCCTTCCCTGTCCAGAGGGGATCCAGCCAGGGGAGCGATGAGGCCCCAGGTTCAGTGAGCAGTAGGCAGGTTGAAAAACGACAGACAGACAGAAAAGAGAAAAAGAAGAACAGAGCATAAGAAATGAAACTGGCGAGAAAAGAGCATCGTAGCACTACAATGAAAAGAGATTTTTAATATCTATCTGCTGTACAAAGCATTAAATCCTCAGGCTTTCTGGGTACAATTCAGAGGCGAGAGAGAGCACTGGAAGCAGATGAATCACCATGATACTGTGTAGGAAGGGCTGCACAAGACTGTGCCCTTGGAGTGTCTAAATGTGCAAATGTCCTGGAGACAAAGCAAGGTTGCCATTATGGCCTCTTTTTTTTTGCATAGAACAGCAACTTCATCTGCCTCCAGAGGCATCGATTTATCCATAAACCACATGAATATGAACTTCAAAATAGACCAACATTATGAAGTTAGCCTTCTCCTGAAATTGTGGGTGTCTAACATGGAAAGACAGTGATGTGGATATCTCACCTAACATCACCTCACCTCTGCATTAAGTAGTGATTCCATGTACTACACCCAGGTACTGATCCAAGAAGCTGCTGCTTCTATGAGAGGCATGAGGGTGAGCTAAGATTACACTTCAGAAGATGAGGAGTGCCTAAAGTTTGGTGTAGAAGGCAAGACTGCCTGGTGACTTTGTGATATGCACATAATTAACACCGATTGTGACTCATTGCTGGATAGTACTTAAAGATGGTACAGGTTAGGAACAAGGAATGGAGGTTAGTGATCTCATAGCTACTATTTGTTCATGATTATCATTCTTTGAAACCAAAGATGGCTGCAGGAAGCGTCATTGTTGTTAGTTTGAAAAAGCAGCATCACACAAATAGCTGAACAATTTGCTGCTGTTTTGCACAGAATGTTAGCTTGCTGCTAGATTGTTGGTATAGCCGTTAGGTGTGGTGGGGTTCTCAGCAACTAACAGCAGGATGGCTTTGCAGCAGGAGACTATCTGAACTTCTGCTGAATGTGGAAGCTGTTGGAATTGTGCAAAAATGAGTTAGTATGGGATTAGAAACATTGAATGATTGCAGGTGATTGATACTGGGCAACAGTAGCTGTAGAAGACAATGCAAAACAATGGCAGGGCTGTTTTTCTTTTTAAAATTTGCCGCTAGATGTATATCGACTGGAGCTTCAATTCTATAATGTAAGCAGCAAGCTAGAGTGGCTGGTGCATTTATTTAATGCCTGATTTGAAAGTGGATCAGTATTGAACAAGAGGAATCCCTAAGGGAATCAATATACTGTATTTGCTCAAGTCTAATGCCCCATCGAATCTAATGCACGCCTCAATTTTCAGAACCTTGAAACCAAAAAAACTATTTGCTGGAGAATGTAAATGTGCCATTGAATCTAATGCACACCTTAATTTTTGCAACGTAATTTGGCCAAAAAGGGGGAGCATTAGATTTGAATAAATATTTGTTGTTGTTGTTTAGTCGCTTAGTCGTGTCCGACTCTTTGTGACCCCATGGACCAGAGCACGCCAGGCACTTCTGTCCTCCACTGCCTCCCGCAGTTTGGTCAAACTCATGCTGGTAGCTTCGAGAACACTATCCGAATAAATATGGTATATAGCAAATTGAAAATGACTGTTACAACTTTCAGTTCAGGGATTTCCTGGGAGAATTCCATGTTTCCCCATCCACCCTGTGGTACAGCATGGAGAAACATGCTTAAATCCTTGGGATGAATTTAATCTGCAACTGCACTGAGTGATGTCATGGCAGTGTGAAACCCCATCAGCAGGGCACAGGTAGTCACTTTGAAGCATGGCCCTTATAAACTTGTGTCAGCTTTGTGCTCATTTCTCCAGAGGGCCTGGGGGATTTTCAGATCTGAACAGGAACAAGCTCCTTCTTCGTCTTTTTTTTTTGGCCGTTGTTTGAAAGCAGCTGCCCTATGTGGCCCCAGGCTCTTGAGGGTGGTGCAAACAAGAAACAGTGCCACGACCCCAGTTCAAGTGCTGTGCCTCTCCCAACAAAGTGTGATGTACCCGCTCTCTGACATGCATGCACCGCTACTCATCACGCCTCTGAATTCAGAATGGGTCAGTGCACTCATAAGACTGGAAAAGGTGCTGGGGAAAGCTCTGGGCAGGGAACCTGTGTAATTAGATTTGAAGCTGTTGAGCTGCATGTATGAGGGGAGATCAGATAAGCACGATGTTTGTGGAGTGAGAGAGAGAGCAAGAAATAGCAGGAATTGTGACAGGCCAAACAGCATGCTGAAACCAAATATATCCAGGTAGGAGCATCATTATCTGTTCTTTCCTCTTTTCCCTCAGAGATTGAAGGATGTCTAATAAATAGATCATAATATAGTCCCTTTGATAATAATCAGACAAGGTGCCTGGCTTCAATATTAAAATACAAAGCCACCTGAAGCTTGCTGCATTCTGGCTCAAATCTTGCTGCTGGCTTACAGTCTGACCTTGAGGAAAGACTAAGCCTGTCTGTGCCTCATTTGATTTGCCCAGTCTGTAAACAGGAAGGAGATTATGTGGAAGCTCCAATATTGAGAGAAATAATCCATGACAGCCAAAATGTTGGAAAGCAGAACTTCTGAAGAACTGAAGTTGGCCACTTTCCTGCTCTCTACTATGGCTGCAATCAAAACCCTACCACCCTGGGAGCAAGCCCCACAGAATTCAATAGGGCACCTCTGAGTAGACATGGTTGGGCCTTTTGGACCCAACTCTCCTCAAGCTGTTTCTATCCCAGAACATACCCTGAAATTTCTGGATGGATTGGTTGCAGTCAGCTTGTTACAGCCAGGAAGTCAGATGAATAAATGGAAATGAAATTGAGTATAAGAATTAGTTTTGCTGCGATAATATTGCCATGATTTTTCAGAGGGGCTGAGCCGAGCATGCATAAGAGTAATTTTCATGGGGAGATGAAATCTGTTCCCCCTCCTCTGAAAAGAAGAACATTTCATTTTATGCAAGTTCACTTGATCATACAAACACAGCTGGCATGATGCACTCTGGTCTATTATCTTTGCATTTCACATACTGTGGTCTGAATGATACTAATAGTTGGGAGTATTGAGATTCATAAAATCTGGCTGGACAAGATGACCTTCAGCTTTCACTCAGCATTCCATAGATGTAGCAGCTTAGATTAGTGACTACTCCCAGGACTCTGCCATTGTGGATTCATAGCCAAAGGGTTTAAATTACTGCAACAAATGGATATAATATGGGTTGGGACTCAGAATAATCTCATTTAACACTACCCAGGTATTTAAATGGATGCAACTACACACTTTCACATAAACCCTGGAAGCTGTCAGCACCAGACAGTGACTACACCCTGGGAAAGGCTTTGATTGGCTTGCTAGGCCTCAGGGAGTTAGGGACTTCCCCAGAGGATTGAGCGGACAGATCAATAGTGGGTCCAATGATCAAGAAGGCGGCTTCTGCACATGCTGCAGAGGGAGGTGAGGGGCAGATGGGTCTCATCAACCTGGAAAGATAACCCATCTAGGAATTGAAAGACTCTGGTCCAAACCTCCACTGCCTTGTGGGATATCTTTGGGAGGAGAAAAGATTAAGGAGTAAGCCCTACACAAATACGGAGTGGAGTCCCTAAGACAGTTGTATGCCTCCTTCCACTAACTCCTGCAGCTCAGCTGGTGCCAAATGTATTGCTCTGCTTTCCTTTGGACTACATCACTGAAGCCAAGAGGGGGGTCTTGTTGCCTGGGCAGCATAGTCCCCGCCCTCTACACACTCCTCAGGCTTGTACCTTGGGGAGGTTATTTCAGTGCTGCTAACACAGCGGTTTGACTTCACCCCCAGAGGCGCACGCCATTGTCTCTCAAAACAGACAGATGCCAGCAACAACAACTTTAGCAGCCTAGTCAGGTGTGTGTGATCTTAATTGCAGCTGAGTGACTTGACTCTTTGCTTGCTCTTTCAAAGACCAAGATGGCAAGCTGGATGCCCAACACCCTTTGCAAACCACCCCAGGTCTGTCATAGATCATCTACCTGAACCATCACTCTTCTTGCATTGAGACCCAGCTCTGGGATGGCCATAAATAGGAGTAGGCTAACTAGCTTTCACACTGGCACTTTGCTGGTAGACTGTGTAGATGGAATTAATGTGCATGTGAATCATACAGATCCCATTTTTGCATGCATACTTTTGTGCACTTTCACAGACACTTGAGCACTTTAAGTTTAAATCTGTCTCAATGTTTCCCCATCCACACTGTTGGCGGTGTTCGAGCCCACTATTTGCACTATATCTGTTGTCCCTTGTCAGCAACTGTGCTGCAGCATTCAGCATTACCTGCAGCTTCCAGATCAGGTGAAAGGAATGCCCCACATTGCACTGCAGGCATCCAACCTTGAAGTCACCAATGCCTGAACTACTGTGGCCAAGCTCTCCCAGCCCAGGAACAGCCATGTCAAAACTGTCTCCCTTGTCAAAACAGGTAAAAGGTGCTTCTAGCCTCTGAGGCTCCCTGGGCCTCCAGCGACAAAGCTGAATCCCAAAATACTCCCGAACTGCATAACTGCTCCTTCAAGGAGAGTGCACCTCATCCAAGACAGGCAATTGACAAATTTCTCAGACATGGGAACCACTCACCCACAATGCCTCTACCTTGCCTGGCTTCAAGCTCAGCTTATTTCCCCTCATCCATCCCATCACTGCATCCAGGCACTGGTCCAGAGCCCACACAGATTCTCCTGATTCAGATATTATGGAGAAACAAAACTGAATGTCATCAGCATACTGATGGCAATTTGCCCCAAAACTCACAATTACTTAATACTCCAGTTTCTAGCAAGCACTCTCCGGCCTTGGTGTTTAGCTGTGCAGCAGCAGCAGGAGCAACAGCAGATAAGCGCTTTAAAGTGTTGCAAACAGCTGAAGGTCCAACCTTGCTCTTTGGCCTAGATGGTAAATGGCAGAAAGTGCTCTCTACTATATTCGGAGGGAGTTTCTGTAGATCAGAGGTGCCTGTGCCTTCACTAGGTCAACCAGCCTTTGCCCTGGCAAGGCACTCCTGAGACATGTACTTTGGGAAAGAAAATCTGTTTGAGCCAATGTGGTGGGTCAGAAAACTTGCACTTCAATTTAAAAAAAAAAAGGGGGGGAGGCAATTTTGGCTAGTGTGAAATATGCTTTGGTGGAAGGTTTTTGCTGTGCCATTCCACAGACAAAACAACTTTTTTAAGGTCCAGGTGCATAGTTAAGGGAATGCCTGCATGTATATCCAGAGCACCATTTCTAGAATATACAGGGGGGGCAAGGCAGTAGCAACTGAGGGGAAGAGCGAGAGCCTATCAGCACATAAGACCTCTGCCTATTTGCTACTGGGCCTAGTTCAAGGTGTTCGTATATAAAGCCCTCAATAGCTTGGGACCAGTTCACTTGTAGGGTCACCTTTTCCCATATGTGCCCATTAGACTGGCACTTTTACAGGTGTTGTTTAACACTCATTCTGAACTTGTAAGAAATTGATCTTTTAGTGTGGCAGCACGTACCATTTGGAACTTCCTGCCTGTTGACATCAGCCAGGCATCTTCACTGTATTCCTTCAGGTGCCTACTTAAAACATGTTTGTCTAGGCAAGCCTATTCAGATGTATAGAAGTTACCTGCGTTTTAGTTTTATAATTGTGTTGATTTTTTTAAAATACCAGTTTTCAACTGTGTTTTTTATTATTTCAAGATTCTATTTTATGTTGTTGTACATCACTAGAGGATTTTGTTTTTTTCTATTTTAACAGCAAAATCCTAAGCATAGGATTGCAGCCTCCAATATATGTTTGGAGGATGACAATGAGAGAAAGGGCCTTTTCTGTAATAACCCCCTTAGCTCTTCTTCCCACTTATGGAATGCTCTCACCAGGGAAGCTCACTTGGTTCTGACTGTCATTCTTCTGGCATCAGACAAAGGTGTTTCTATTTTCCTGGGCACTTGGACAGCCTTGGGACTGTTTTTTCATGTTTATTCTTATATTATTCTTGGTTATTATATGTTGTTGGATGATTTTTCTGGATGAACATTTCCAGTACATTTGTATTGTTTTAATGGATCCTTTGTTGTATATTTATATTTTGCATTTTATTGCTTTGTATTCCAAATTGCTTCAGGACTTCTTTTTGAAACAATGTACTAATCTAAACTAACTAAATGATACATGCATTTGATTGACACATATAGGATAGCACTGTAACATTGCTCATCTGTAGGATTATTGGTGTATGCCTTGGGAATTTCAAACTCATAAATAGGCTACAAACACCTTATTAATTATTATTATTAATTATTTATCACCATCATCATCATCATCAACAACAACAACAACAGATTTCCAGGTGGTTTCTACTCTACTGTTGAATAATGGTTGAAAGCAGCCTAGAGAAAGAAAAAGTTTTGGCTAAAGATGAGACTTCCCGTTTGGCTCTGGGACCACTGTCAACTCCACTAGAAATGACCTTTACAGGACAGTGTGAGATGCAAAGCAACCTCTCTGCTTGGAACCTTCATTTGTGGAGGTTGAAAGGAAAATGGCAAAGTGTGCTAGCTCCTCATTGCATCCGCATTGAGGTTAAATGGTTTTGCAGTCATGCAAGATAACAGTTGGCTTCCTTTCCCATTTATTTTTCTGTTACAGAACCACTCTATTCCACCCCCCTGCCCAGTTAAAGGCATTTCTTTCTAATGATTTCCAAAGGGGTAGCCATGTTAAGTCTGTTGTGGCACAAACAGCAGAGACTTGTGACACTGTAAAGACTAGTTATGGCATAAGCTTTTGTGGACTAGAGTCCACTTCAGGAGGTGCTTCAATGAGTCTCACGTTCAAAAATACCACGTGGTATAGCCCTACTAACATGGTACCAAATGGTACAGTCCTCCTGAAGGGAGGATCATGCTTCAGCGTTTCCCCTTTGCAAAAAAACAAAAAACCACCAGAAACATCAAAGGGTAAAGGCAAAGCACCAATCCTTCCCCCTTAAGTACACTATATTTAAATGGTATAAGGTTTTGAACATGAGGCCCTTGCTTACGCCCAAAGTTTCGAATCTAAAGTGATACTGAGAATGTTATGAAAAGTGAATATGGAGGAAGCAGGATGCAAATGTGGGGGCTATCATGGTCTGTAGTACACTGAGAAGCCTTGCTCACCAAGTCTTGTGTTCCTTGGCTTCAAAATAAAGCCCAGCAATTGTTCACAGATCACTTCACTGACCTCAGCAAAAGCTGTGGAGACCAAGAAAACGTCTGCTATAAATAGCTTAAATGCTGTTCTGTAGGCACTGTTCGCTGCCAGCCAACACGCAGTCATCTCCACCTTCTGTTCTACAAGGACAACAATCACATCTACGTGATGGTGTCACTCTTCAACAGCGTGCCTAGCAAATGTGTGTGTGATGAATTCAGAATGGTGGCCCCTCTGTTCTATAAGAGCACCATCATTCCCATCCACAGTGAACCAATTGGCAAGGCTCACTATAATATGCCAACTGGTTTTTGGTTTTTTTGGGGAGGAGTCTCAATCGTGCAGGGAAAGAATGCAGCAGAAAGGCAAAGGTAAGGGCAAAGGACCCCTGGACAGTTAAATCCATTCAAAGGCGACTACAGGGTTGCAGTGCTAATCTTGCTTTCAGGTTGAGGGAGCCGGCGTTTGTCCACAGACAGCTTTTCGGGTCATGTGGCCATCATGACTAAACTGCTCCTGGTGCAACGGAACACTGTGACAGAAACCAGAGCACATGGAAATACCGTTTACCTTTCCACCACAGTGGTACCTATTTATCTACTTGCTCTGGCGTGCTTTCGAACTGCTAGGTTTTTAGGAGCTGGCACAGAGCAACAGGAGCTCATTCTGTTGCAGGGATTTGAACCGCCAGCCTTCAGATTGGCAAGCCCAAGAGGCTCAGTGGTTTAGACCACAGCGCCACCCGTGTCCCTTATGGCAGTATTACTCTCTGCCCATGTGAACCTACCATGAAAACCTACCAAAGCAAGAAAGAAGAATCTCAGGAAAACTTGCCCCTGCTGGCCTTGGCATGAAACAGTCTAGGGTTGACAAGGGAAGCTACTCTAAACAATTTAGTGACTATTACCTCTGAGTAATCCAAAGAGCTATATCTGCACAACAACCCACTCAGTTCCACTGCATGACGTGGGAGTGGATACAATCCCTATTATTTAAAACTTGTGGTCCTGCCTCAGAAATCTCAAAGTACTGTCTAGACCTCATTAATGCCCTTGAAGCGGCATCTTATCTCTAGCCAGATGTCTGATAGGTGCTGGACAGATAGTTCTGTTTCATCGGTTTCTACTGAAGAAATGAATTGTTATACATGCCACTAGTTTTGCAGTGGACAGACTATGGGTCTGCCCACATGGCAGTTTACAATAGATTCAATGCATCCCAAACATGCATGTTTTTTGCATAGTCCTCATTCAAGTGGTAAAGGTAAAGGGACCCCTGACAATTAAGTCCAGTCGTGAACGACTCTGGGGTTGCGGTGCTCATCTCACTTTAAAGGCCAAGGGAACTGTTATTTGTCTGCAGACAGTTTTTCTGGGTCATGTGGCCAGCATGACTAAGCTGCTCCTGGAGAAACCAGAGCAGCGCACGGAAACACCATTTACCTTCCCACCAGAGTGGTACCTATTTATCTACTTGCACTTGGACGTGCTTTCGAACTGCTAGGTTGGCAGGAGTTGGGACCGAGCAATGGGAGCTCACCCCATCATGGGGATTCAAACCGCCAACCTTTCGATCGGCAAGCCCAAGCGGCACAGTGGTTTAACCCACAGTGTCACCTGTGCCCCATTCAAGTAGTAGCCTGTACTTTTTCTCCATTTAATTTGGATTTTCCCAATCCATGGATAACATAGTGGGGGGGGGCGCACACAAAAACTTGCATGCTATCTGAGCACTGATGCACTGAAGCACACTGTGTGAGTAGTCTGTTTTATTTTTGTTTTTTAAGTGTGCATGAGAATTTTTGCTGGGCATTGTCTATTGTCATACCTCATACTTCCAGTTGCTCATCATCTGAGCAAAAACTAACTAACAGTTTTGACTCCACAAACCCAAAGGAAAAGATGTGGTGTGCCTATTGCCACCAGTTGTGGCCAAATGCATGTGCATAGTAACTTTTAAGCCAGCTGTTTTGTGCAGAACTGCTTTTGTGCAAAACAGCTGTATAAAAAAGAAAAACGGCATTTGCAGGAACAGGAGGTGGGAAGAGAATGGCAGAAGGAAAGATTCCTCTCCCCCAAATTTAAGGCTAAAATGTGTTAAGATAAATTATGGAACTAAATTTGAGAAAGAGGGAAAGAACTTGCTGGAATAATTAATTGAACTAGAATACAAAAAAGGAGGTGTGAGGAAGTCGAGGAAATAAGCAAATGAAAGATAAGGATATGAAAATACGGAGTTCTTTTTATTTTTGTTTGTTCTTTTTTGGGTTTATCAAATGTTTTTCTTTTCTCTTTTTTGCCTTTTTTGTATTGTTGGTGTTTTGTATTACTGTATTTATTTTTGTTTCTGAGGTTTTGTAATTGTTTATTGCTTGTATTCCTTTTTTGTTTCTCTTTTCTTTTCTTTTTTCCTCTGTATTGTTTAAACTTTAATAAATTTTATTTTTTTTAAAAAAAGATTCCTCTCCCCCAAATTGCTCTCTCTGTCCTGCCTTGGGTATGAAATGTACTGTTTATGCGCTTCCACGTTTACAATCTCCTGTGAGCTGCATGGTGGCCTTCTGTGTTCGTGGGAACAGTCAGGAGATGCCCTTGACTCTGCCTGCCCAGCCATTCTTTGCACTAGTGAGGCACTCCCTGATAGGCTGATGGCCCTCTGCCTGGGTATGACATATAAACATATATTTTTATTTTTTGAAACTGCTGTTTGCTCAAAGTCTGGTAAAGAAGTATTTAATTCATATATAAAAAGGGTTGTTTTCCCCCACTGTGAATTATGGTTGAAACTTATCTTTGGTGAAAGTATTTCATGGCACCATTCCACAGACAAAACTTTCTTTTTCTTAAAGGGTTTGCGCACAGAGGTAAAGAGAGAACTGTGTCTATGCCCACAATGGACTTTAGGTTTCTGAAACTTCTGGAGGACAAGGAAGCAGTAACTGAGTCTCTCTCTCTCTCTCTCTCTCTCTCTCTCTCTCTGTGTGTGTGTGTGTAGGGGGATGACAACAAAATTCAGCACAAATATTTCCCATAAAGAACCACCCATTAGTGTGGATGGGAAAGAAGCACACATGGGAAAATCAAATCTGCACAACTCGCATGTGCATTAGCACCCTGGTGTGTACACAGCCTTAATTCTAAAGTTGGAGTTGCACTGATTGTGGTTTCCCATTGCTTGCCTTTCTTCTATATGCTCCCCCTTTTCTTTTTGTTAACTTTGCAACACTTTAGAATTCTAAACAAAAAGTGGGGGGAAGCTATGATCCTTGCTTCAGACAGTGAACATTTTCACCCACGGAGTCCTCCATGCTACTTTGAACGGATGACACAGCCTCATTATTTCAGCCTCCCACAGGCCCTGGGGTGTGTGTGTGTGTTAATAAATGCATTTGCATTAAAAGGCAAGGAGTGATGTAAAAACAAAGTTTTTACAAGAAAACAAAACAAAACAAAACAAAATGTAAAGGACTTTCTGGGGGTGGGGGTGGGGTCATCTTTTCATCTTAAACTAGGGCATATTCTGTGGTGCAGGTGATGTGGCTCAACAGTAAGGTGTATGTGTAAAATTAAAGAAATGTGGCTGTGTATTAGAATTCATAGAACCTGGACCAGTATGCAATAAATTCAGAAGTCAGCTAGTCTAACCTACTATTGATGAGCTTGTTACAGCTGGGACATGTGTGCCCCAGAACTAGGTGATACTTGTGGCTTTGCTCAACAGGTAACAATGCAATGCATATGGGACTGCAGGCACAACACAGAAAGCAGACATTGGTTTAAGTGGGCTGACCTACCTGACTGGAGATTATTTGTATGCATGGAATTGAAAAATGTGAGAACTCTTTTATGTATGATAATGTTTAATTTGCACCTCACTATTTGTCAATACAGTGGTACCTCAGGTTAAGTACTTAATTCGTTCTGGAGGTCCGTACTTAACCTGAAACTGTCCTTAACCTGAGGTACCACTTTAGCTAATGGGGCCTCCTGCTGCTGCCGCATCGCCGGAGCACGATTGCTGTTCTCATCCTGAAGCAAAGTTCTTAACCTGAAGCACTATTTCTGAGTTAGCGGAGTCTGTAACCTGAAGCGTATGTAACCTGAGGTACCACTGTAGTTAACACAGGCACACACCTCACTAGCCTCGGCAAGAACAAAAATCTACTTCTGAGTGGCACTGCTCTACTGATCATTTAATCAACAGCCATTTGCATCTTGTCCAAACAGCATTACCGCTACTGTTTTGTGCTTGGCACTCAAGTTCCAAGTTGTCCTTATTGGTTCTTGCCCTTTTACCTGTTGCTCCCTAAAGACATTCAGTTGTCTTGAATCAGGAAACCCAAAAAGGTCCCATGCCTCTGGCTGCTTAGCAACACCTTTTGTTAGAGAATCCTGCCCCTCCTCTAACCTCTGTCAGATCCCATCACCTATTATTTCAAGCATCCCTTCCCCTCAGGAATTATTGCTGTGTTCAGGCATTCACCTGAACATGTGAACATTCAAACTATGGATTTAGTAGTTACTGGGATTTTATCCCTTCCTTTTCTCACATTTTCTTAGTTTCCTTAATATGACCCTTCTTCTGCCTTCCATTTGGACATTCCCCCTTGGTGCATTTAGACCTCCAGTTTAACATGCCAGATTGTGCTTTAAGGAGCAGGGAGTGGTACTAGCAATCATAGGACTCCCTGCCTTCACCTATCTCTGCCACATAAACAAGTGTAAATGATTGATCCAGGCAACATGGGTTTGGGCAGCCTCTGTTAATCACTCTACATTTGAACTAAACATTTTACTCTTTTGTAAATATTGGGTTTGGCACTTGAAGCCCCCAAACCATTTAATGCATTGATCACCATTTAATTCTGTAAACAAAGGAACATTTTTCAATTTTAAACTCAGTGATTTCTGCTAATTCCCCAAAATAATTAAAAGCAAGTAAAGGTGCAAAGCAATATTCCCCCATTGTGTACAGTGAGAGCTCTGGATTACAGTTCCCAAATATTATGCTTCATGGTCACATGTATAACTCACACATTTGGATAATGCATTTTGAGACAACTGCAGGCAGGGTAGCAAACCTATCTAAAATACAGTGCTATGTCTATAACAGCCCTACCACTGATCAACCACATAATCTGGACCACTGTGTGCTATAGTCAGACAACAGACGCACTGCATAATGTTGCAAATAGGTTCAGATGACCCTAATAAGTGTACAGTATTTGATACAGGTCACATATTTACAGAGTAAGACCTTTCAAGACCTATGGAAGAGCCTCTCCACACAGGTCAACACCTAACACCTACTCAAATGTACTTTCAGCACCAGGCAAATACCTCCTTGTTGTTTTAGTAATTTTAAATTATGTTGTAGCTTTGAATGCTATCAGGTGGGTGAGGTCACAAGGACATCGGGTGACCCATACAAAGGCAAAGGGCTCTGAAGGCACTGTTGATCAGCTGGTTGGGGGTACTAGCAAATCTCTGCTTTTTCAAGCGCCACTGTGACCATTCTCTCTTGCAAAGGAACAGGGCTTTGCAGGCACCACCAATCAGCTGATAGAACTGCCTGCAAAACCCTTTCAGCAGGGAGGTACATCAGTTTACATACCTTACACCTAATTTCATATATGATGCCATATGTAGAGCAAGTTGGCATGGCTTTGCCAAAATGGCCTTGCAGAACAAATAGGCAGGCCTGGCTAGCCTAATTAGGCCTACCCTTGCCCTGCTAAGTGGCAGCAGCACTGCAATTGGGAGGGCAGTGCCCCACCACATCGGGTACTCCTGCTGACCTTAATGGATATTGCTTTAATGTTGCATTTTGTCTTATTTGTTTTTTACAGTTTATTTTTTTAGCTGCCCAAATACATTTTTGTTACGGAATGGCCTATAAATAGGCCAAATACGTAAAATAAACAATTACAAGTATAAGCTGGCTGAAAAAAAAAATGGAAATCTTTTAGAAGTTAGGTGTGAGTAAAAGCCATGCCAGGGAAACTTTATTGGGTGGCAAGTCTAAAAACAATTAGAGAGTTTGCATGTTACATTAATTCATAAAGGTAAAAGTAAAGGTAAAGGGACCCCTGACCATTAGGTCCAGTCGTGGCTGACTCTGGGGTTGCAGTGCTCATCTCGCTTTATTCACCGAGGGAGCCAGCATACAGCTTCCGGTCATGTGACCAGCATGACTAAGCCGCTTCTGGCAAACCAGAGCAGAGCACGGAAACACCATTTACCTTCCCACTGGAGCAGTACCTATTTATCTACTTGCACTTTGACGTGCTTTCGAACTGCTAGGTTGGCAGGAGCAGGGACCGAGCAACAGGAGCTCACCCCGTCGCGGGGATTCAAACAGCCAACCTTCTGATCAGCAAGTCCTAAGCTCTGTGGTTTAACCCACAGCGCCACCTGCGTCCCGCTATGAATTATAGTAAACTATAATTCATGTTAAAAATTGTTTGCTTTAAAGTTCCTGCAAAACTCCTTCTCAGCTGCTGCTGCTGCTGCTGCTGCTGCTGCTGCTGCTGCTGCTGCAGTATAGACAAATGAGCCAGAATCTGGCTAATCATCCAAACCTGGGCTCATGCCTCTGGGCCGTCTTAAGAATATCCCGCGCCATGGTGCAAAGTCCCTCAGGCGCCCCCTCACCATTTCCCAGAGTATTTTAGGGAGGACGGCGCTGCTAGCAGGGCTGAAGGAGGCGGGCAGCAGCTGGAGGGCAACTCCTCCGGCGGGGATGAGGCGGAGGGAGGCTGGCCGCGGCGCCTCCTGGCTCAGCTGGCCGCTTCATGCCGCGGTGGCCACAGCAGACGGAGGCTCTGGGTGCGGGGCTGCTTTGGCACGGCATAGTGGAGGCGGGCGAGGGTGGCGAGCTGATGCCAGCAGGCGCCACATCCAGCCTCCGCCTCTTCCCTGCCGCTCTCCAGAACCTGGCGCCCCACACCACTAGCCTCTATGGGTAAGACGCCCCTGTCATGACTTCCGCCCCACCAATCAAACCAAGAACAGTAAGCACGCTGCTTCTTCCCATTAAACCTCGGTTTCTGTCTATAGTTTTATGTGAAATGGAAACTCAGCCACTATAATGATCCTAATTAAATCATGATAATCACTGTACAGATAAATCGTTGTAGTTTGTTCTTTTCAGCTGAAGACTGCAAAATTATTTATATAACCACAAATCAATTAAACATTGCAATCTACTACTGGAGATCTTTGACCAAAGCATTTCATTACAGTCCCATTTACGCAGAGGTCAGTTCAATCCAAAACAGGTTTTCTACTCTCAGCTTAAGTTGGGCTGCAGACACTACTTGCTTTGGTTGCGGATGCAGAGAAGAGAAGGAGGAAGTTAGAAGTGTGTGTGCAGAAGCAGGGGAGATGCCTCATACAGCTTAAGACCAATGTTTCCTTCCCAAATCTGCTTCTTAGAATTCAGGAATAGACAACATCTGGAGTATGTGAGCTTGTGCCCAGAAACAGGAAGGAAGAATAGTTGCTATTTCTTATTTTAATTAATTGACAAAATTTATATACTGCTTAATTGTAGTGTAAAGGTAAAGGGACCCCTGACCATTAGGTCCAGTTGTGACCGACTCTGGGGTTGCGGCACTCATCTCGTGTAAAGCTTCCGGGTCATGTGGCCAGCATGACTAAGCCGCTTCTGGCAAACCAGAGCAGTGCACAGAAACGGCGTTTACCTTCCCACTGGAGCAGTACCTATTTATCTACTTGCACTTTGACGTGCTTTTGAACTGCTAGGCTGGCAGGAGCAGGGACCGAGCAACGGGAGCTCACCCCGTCACGGGGATTCAAACCGCCGACCTTCTGATCGGCAAGTCCTAGGCTCTATGGTTTAACCCACAGAGCCACCCGTGTCCCTGTAGTAAGTTGTAGTGAATTGTACTGTAGTAAGTGCTTTATAAGGATTAGTAAAAATTTCAATGAAAACGGTTAAAATTAAAAACATTAAGGATAATTTAAATAACAGTAAAAGAAATTAAAACATGTCAGCACCTATGGTTCTGGATGGGCCTAAACAAAAATGTTTCAAGCAGGTGCTTGAAGAGCAGAGGACCTGCCTGGTGTCGACAGGCAAGGCGTTCCTTAGTTGTAGGTGCTGCCACGCCAAGAGATAATATTTGTACAACTGTGTAACAAGTATTACGTGGCACCTGTAACTGTCGGTTCCACAGAGCCACATAAATAGGGCTGGAAGAAATACTGCCTAGCTCTGGCTTAGCAAAACCTAGCTCTGAGAGGTCTGCACCAAGCTATTCCCTAATAACTTCCATGGGGTAAAATTCTACAGCCTTCCTAAGCAGCCCATGTTCCATTGCTCAGCTGCTTTTATAGCTCCGCCAGTGTTTTACTTAAATATTTCCTGGAGCAAATTCTCCTTGTGTATTATCCAATCTTCCCTGAATCTTTTGAGGAACTCCCAGTCTCTTCCGACATACTTTTGAATAACGTGCCCCCTCTCTCCCTAACATTCCTGTCACTAGGCTATAAATTTATCAGTTGCCTTCAGCCCTTCCTCATACAATTTGCCTTCCAAAACTGTTGTCATCCTTATAGCCATAGCTTTTTTCCTCTGAATTGTTTCTAATTTCTGTGTCACAGAGATGCCGCAGGCTCAACAGCAGTTTGGCAGGCTTTATAGCATCAGCTGAATACCACTACTGTTTATTAACTCTTACTGAGAGTGTCTATATGACCAAAGACTACAGCAGCTAAAAACAACTGATCATGTCCCTGTGAGCTCAGGAAAGCATTATCAAAGTGACTTAACTGCCACTAGTGGTAAGGGAACAGCACCAATATACTAGTGGTTTTATCTAGCATCAACTTTTATAAAGGAGCTGTCACATAAAGGACTTTTGCTTAGTTTTTTATTGATATTTGGACCTCCTGGGCAGCCATGATTTCACTTTTGTTGAGTACACACCTCTTCCCTGCTCCTTTCCTGAAACTTATAATTACTTAAATCCTCCTTATTTTAACCCAGTGCACCTACAAATACAAAAGTGTTGAGGAGTCCTGCATTGCGAGGTAATTGGGACACTCCTGGCTACAATGTTAAACCAACTGACTCAGGAGCAATTCCCATGGAATTCAATAGGATGTGTACAGTACCTCTGTGTGGTGAGGATCATACTGTAAGAGAGTCAACCTGTTATGAACCCAAGGGATCATGTGCACTGGAGATGTTGCTTCTTCAGCTAATTAAAAGGAGGTCCTAGCAAGATCCCAGGTGGTACATTCTAGGAAACTTATGTGCTCTTGTCCTACTTATTTATCCTTTATTTGGCTTTATTGTGAGCTTGGAGCCATGTTGAATTTTTCTTTGATGCTCTGTCTTAGCACACTTTATCGTAATCATGGACTTTTGAACCAATGGAAAATATTACCTAAGCTTCTTAGCACTGCCGCTCAACAAACTATCTTTTGCAATGTTTTGACTTTCTACATACTTTTATGGTATTTTTAAAATAAAAACTCTAATTTTATTTTACTTTATTCTTCATCCACTAAGTGCAATTTTTAAATAGGTAATATTCATTTGGCTCACCTTATTCCAATGTTACTCATGGTAGCCTTATCATTACTGTGATTTGGTAGGTGCTCTCAAGGAGGGAATGGCCAGGCAAGGAAACACCCCTGAGCAGTAAGTATAGTGATTTTGCCTGCTTTGGAGTTAGTGATAAAATGATGGCAGCCACACCCATGTGGGTTGAGGAAGTAGCACAAAAATATCACGAGATTAGCCTGATTTTGGCTTCATTTAAAATATCACAGCTAAGAATGCTAAAATAAAAGAAAAAAACAATTATTTGTCCATAGTCCCTTTTGTGAGGTCCCTGATCACACACACTGCCTCAGGTAACTATTTGGGTGGCATTCCACTCTATGTAGTTTGTAAACCCATGCGGAAAGCACACACAGCACCAGTGGCATTCAAAATAAACAAAAAATCCCTTCCAGTAGCACCTTAGAGACCAACTAAGTTTGTTACTGGTATGAGCTTTCATGTGCATGCACACTTCTTCAGATACACTGAAACAGAAGTTACCAGACCCTTATATATAGTTAGAGGGTGGGGAGGGGTATTACGCAGAAGGGTGGTTGGAATGGGTGATTGGCTGATAGGTGTGGTAAACCTGTTGATGACTGTTAACGACTGCAATTGGTCTTACAGGAAAAAGCAAGGGGTGAGATGGCTAAAAATAGTTTTATCATGTATAATGAGAATAAGAATTCAAGGGTCTGGTGACTTCTGTTTCAGTCTATCTGAAGAAGTGTGCATGCACACAAAAGCTCATAACAATAACAATCTTAATTGGTCTCTAAGGTGCTATTGGAAGGAATTTTTTAATTTTTTGTTTCGACTACGGCAGACCAACATGGCTACCTACCTGTAACTAAAATAAATTAACTTACTGTTAATCATATGTGCTTGTATACATGAGAGTTTGTGGTTGAGCTGGGAATTTTACAATCTACCAAGTCCTCTTGCGGCAGTGCCTGGCCCACAGCTATCCTTCTTCCAAATTCTCACCATGGACTTCCTTAGCCGCGCTGAAAAATCCCACCAACTGAAGAGTATAATGCCCTCCCTGAAGCTTAAACACACCACAACTTCAATTCCCTATGTACCATTCAGATGAATGGCTAATTGTAAAAATTACTACAAGCACGGGCAAATATTGGCTCACGTTATGGCAAAGAGAAGTGCAACAATCCCCCTCCTGCAAGGAAGTAAGGGACATTGTCAAATTCCTAGATAAGGTGACAGTGAAGGCTTCAGCTTAACCATTGGCGCCTGGAATTTAGAAGCTGTCACCAACAGGGAAAGTATTTAAGACAGATTAAAAATCACACGCTTCAAGCCGCTCTGACAAAGCTGCCTTTACAGATCACAGCAAGGAGGATCTGAAGGACCGATAGGCAGGGATTTGGTGGATAAAAAGACCAAACCTCTGTTTGTGAAGGGGAACTGAAGAGTCACCTCTTTCTGGGAGGGTTTGTCAGCTTTGCAGTGATGTAAAGAAAACCTCGGTGCAGGAGAACGGGAGAAAATCTCTCCTTAATGTTACAAGGCAGCTTTCTCCCGTAAAGAGGCAACATTTGTGCTGGGGGCTGTGCGCTAGGTTGGGATGTGGGGAAATTGGGTTCAAATCCCTGCTCAACCATGAAACTCCTAAAGTGGCCAAGGGTCCATCATTTGCAAATTCCATTTGAACTTTTGGGGATGGGATGCATTCACCCACTTTGCATACCACATTCCCCGGTTGCTCAGCTTAAGCAGAAACCTGCACTCATGGGCTACAATATTAACATAGCTGTGGAATGGAAGAAATTAGAAGGTCATCTAATCCAGTCCTTATGCTGAGACTGGACCCCTGTATTTAAAGAATCTATTTCCATTACACTGTGCCAAGAGCTAAGAGTACATGGGTCCAGGCTGTGTCATGGCAGAAGTGACCATGGGGCAAAACAAACGTTATAACATCAAATGTTCTTATTTTCAGAAAGGATAACAATTGAACCATTATAATGGTTATATCTATGTTTGTTAAATTGTTAAATGAACAGGAGAACAGCTCTCCCCATACGAACTGACCCAGCCCCCAGCCCCCGCAATTATCATCTGAGGCCTTTCTTCCTGTTCCTCCTCTGTGAGAGGTCCAGAAGGTGACAACATGAGAACAGGTCTTTTCTGCAGTGGCTCCCTGCTTGTGGAATGCTCTCCCTGGTGCCTTTGTTACTTATCTTTAAGTGCCAGGGGAAAGTATTCCTCTTCTCCCAGGCCTTTGGCTGATTAAACAATCTGTAACCTTTTAAAATGTGTGTGTGTTGGGGCTGCTGGTGGTATGGTTCTTCTTGGTTACTATGGTGTGTATTTTTGTGTTTTTATATTGTAAACCATCCTATGATCCTTGGATGAAGGGCACTAAATAATAATAATAATAATAATAATAATAATAATAATAATAATAATGGTTGTAGCTGGAGATTCCACTGTATATAATTAGAAAGCTGAGGAACCCAACAAAGCAATGGCTACTAGAATAATTCCAACATGGAAGAAGACAGAGGAGGAGACCCTTATATGTTAAGCTAGTCCTTCTCTCCACCTCATATCAGATTAGGAATAGACAAATTTCTCCACTTTGTTTTTCTCACTTTGAATTTTTCCAGTCTTATTATGCCACATTTCCACATCCATTTGTGATTTTAAAAAATGAAGTTCTCCTAAAAATTCATCAACATGTTAGTGTGCATTTCTTGTAACATACCCATCTTTGTATCCAATTTTTCCTAATACACACATTTTTAAAGCATTTTTTTCAGAATGTCATGCATTTTGCTACTTTCACTAATATATGCATACTTTCTGCACACCTTTCCCCTAATATACATATTTTTGTACACATTTTTGGTGGCAGAATTGCATAAAAAAATCCAGAGAAGTATGAATTCTGAAGGACAGCTGTGTTTCAGGTTGCAAGTGTTCCAAGAAGGGTGAATTGGGTGGCTTCACATTGAAATGTGAACCAATCCAAATAAGAAGATTAGAATTTGGAATGTGAAACTGGGCAGTCTGGGTGGTGTCTAAGGAGAGAAGGAGAATGCTGATCCTTCAGCTGGTGATGAGCTAGCTGCATGACAGTATGAGCTGACTGCCTCTCTCACATTGCTGCCTTCGGGGGGGGGGGCGGGGGGTCAACTGCCTGTCTCAACACAGGGTTCAAAACTAATGGAGCAACAAACAAGTGCAAGAACATGCAGAGAGAAAAAGAGAAAGATAACTTACAGGAAAGACTTCATATCCAAGCCTCGATTCCGAATCTGCCCCACCACATGGTCCCAGCTCCCAGGATTGGAGCGGCTACGACCACCACCTGTCCTGTGCTTGGAGCCAGCAGGGGTCCCTTGCCGTGACTGCGCGCTCCGACAGCCCCGGGGATTGCCACTGGTGGAGGTGGTGTGGGACTGCAGGTGGCCCAGGCTCTGGCTGGTGGTGGGCTGGCTGTGGTTGGGTTTCTGGTGCTGGCTGAGTGGCTGTTGGAGACTCTGCTGGCGCATGAGGGTGCGCGGGCGCTGGCATTTCGGGTCTCCTGCTGAGGTGGGGATATACTCAAGGGTAGTGGCTGTGGACATGGTGGAATCCTCAAAACTTAGGGAGGTGAAGGGCGAGGGAAAGGAGAAAAAGGAGAAGAAGGTAAAGGGGCAAAATTGGAGGAAGGAAAAGCAGATAGTTAGAGAGAAGATGCCCCAGCACAGCACTCTCTCTGCCAGGCACCTTCGGAAGCAGCAAGCCGTCATTTGGGGTTGCAGCTGCACCTCAGCTTCTCCAGCAGCATGGAGCCCCCGCCCTGTAGCCATTTTGCGGCCTTCCTTGCTTGTCAGTCCTTGAGCTCAGTGTGAGATTGCTTGCGAAGCGACTTCTCCTTTCCGTGCTCCTTTGCTTGTAAGGAGGCTCAGAACACCAACTCTCGTTTCCGAACTAATTAGGCTGCTTTGTGAAGGCAAATCCCCTGGTGCCTGTGCTGCTGCTGCCTGTGACATGCAGTGCACCCAACAACCACTTTCCCCATTGGCTATGTCTGAATCAGCACACCTCACCCAAGTGGCAGTGGGAATAGGAACTCTCACATGTCCTAGGAATGGTGTCACGGAC
Source organism: Podarcis vaucheri (assembly GCF_965113315.1). Lineage (NCBI taxonomy): Eukaryota > Metazoa > Chordata > Lepidosauria > Squamata > Lacertidae > Podarcis > Podarcis vaucheri. The sequence goes on along the minus strand of NC_138759.1, from coordinate 83,062,322 downwards.
ACTGATGGCCAAGCTGGTGGCATGCTCCAGGGCTCAAGTTTTATTTTTTAAATGAGGCTGTAGTAGTTCCCTACTCTCATCTTGAATACAGGTAGCTTTGTCTTCCAGAGCACATAGTTACACTTAATAGGGTTGCCAACTTTTTGCGGACAGAATTCTATGCCTTTAACAGCTGCAAGGTAGTCAGAAATGAAGCTGCTGTAGCTTTTCCTGCTACTGTGTGCCAAAGTTGGCATTGGGATTTGCACTTTTGCCTGTTACATAGCAGTGAAAGGCACAGAAACCTGTCCACTGAAAGGTGGCAAACTGAGGGAGTTGTAATACCGGTAATTACAATAGACATGTCGGGCTTGGATTTGTTAGGCCAGACGTGGACAACTCAGTATTTATGTTCCTAAAAGTTGCCATATTGTCTTCTCTCACATGAAACATTCCAGTGAAATTTGGGGAGCTGTTTGAGAAGGGAACTAAACTTGAAGGTTGCAGGCCTCTGTTTTCAAACATGTGTCACTGTCAGACAGCTGCAACACAATGTGTGTGTGTGTGTGTGTGTTGTTGAATGGTTTCTTTAAATGTAAAGGTTCATCATTGTTCCACTCCATGTGTATGTCTTTAAGGGGCCAGAGCAAGGGCCAGAGCAAGATAGCGAGACCCAGCTTTACAGCTGTGAAACATAGCAGGTGCTGCTGAGTTGTATTTGATTAAGGCGTGCCAGCATTTGGGTAGAGTATATAAGGAGCAGCACCTAGCTCTCCCATTACCCTGGGGGATGGGTTGGTGGTTGGGTCTGGTTTGGTTTGGTTTGTTGATGTATTTAGTGTAAATGGAGTTTTTGTTTTTCTTATTAAAACCTTTAAGTACTTTTTGAGTCCTTTCTTTTTAATGCATGATCTCCCCAGCAAGCTCTCTGCAGCGCTACCATACTGCAAAAAGCCAACATCTTTGGTTATGGGCCCAGCTGCTGAGTGGATGACTGCATATTTTTGGACTCTGAGAAAGGTTTGAAAACTCCTTCTCCTGTTAGCGTAGTTTTTGTGGGTCTGGAAGAGTTTCAGAATGGTTGACCGGGTTCCTGAAGTTGAGAAGGCTCTGGTCTTCCCACAGCTAACAGATGAGAACTATAGTTTATGGTCTTTTCGGGTGGAGGCGCTTTTGACCTCTAGAGAAGTATGGACCTATGTAACTGATGACCCTCCTAACCCTGTAACTAATGCTTGGTCGAAAGGAGATGCAAAAGCCAGGGCAATAATTAATTTGGCAGTCAGCGACCAGCAAGTAGTCTATATAAGAAATAAGAAAACTGCCAAAGAAATGTGGGACAGTCTTGCAGCAGTGCATGTAAGAAAAGAGTCAGCGTCTGCATTGACGTTTTTCAAGCAGTTGTACCAGACGAAGTTGCAGCCTGGTGGTGATTTGGCAGCACACTTGAGACGTCTGGAGGCAATACGCGGCGAATTAATTCAAAGGGACATGGAGGTACCTGATATTCAGTATGTTTTTATCATCCTGTGTTCCCTTAATGAGGACTTTGATGGTATAGCTAGCCAGATATCTGCCGTTCCACCAGCACAATTAACTGTGGAAGGGGTTACGGCAAGATTAATGGGCGAGTTGGATAGAAGGGAGGCTTGTGCCATAAGCACTCCTGTTTCCAGAAAGAATGAGGAACGCCATATGCAAACCTGTGGTGATACAACTGCATTTAAAGCCGCAAAGCGTAGTTGGTTCTGCAATAAGCAAGGACATTTTGCAAGGGACTGCAGATCCAAAAGAAAGCAAAATACTCCCAAGCCTGTTTCTGTTCGTCAATCACGGTCGTCAGCCCAGCAGTCGTATAGTAGAGACAGAAACGAGCCGCGAGCTTTTCACGCTCGGACTAAAGATCGTAAAAGAATTAAAGATGCCAAGTGGAAGTCTTTTGTTATCGACTCAGGAGCATCGCAGCACGTTTGCAACAATCGAAGCTTGTTTATTTCTTTCAAAGAGGAAATTGGTAATGTACATTTAGCCAATTCACAAGTCTTACAGTCGCTTGGCAGGGGTACTGTTAAACTTGACTCTTTAAACATTACAATAGCAAACTGCATTTACTGCCCATCAGTGGACAACTTATTATCAGTAAGGTGCTTTGCTCGTCAAGGCATAACTGTGCGTTTCTTAAAGTCAATGTGTGAGTTTTTCGAGGGGAACAAACGTCTATTGTATGCCCGGGAATCTGATGGTTTATATAGACTGTATTTTCGCACCTACTCCCAATCGCCTATAAATTGCAGAGTAGCACAGTCAAGCCAGGGGTTGAGGAATGTAAGACCACATTCTGGGTGTGTCCACATGGCGCACAGAATTCTGGGACACCTGAATTTTGCTGATGTAATTAAGACAAAGAGTATTGTTAATGGCCTCAACTTAAAACCATGCAAATTCTTTATGCAATGTCTATCCTGTTGCAAGAATAAGATTAAGGTTGCACGCAAGGGTAGGTGCTCAGATAGGAAAGTAACTGAGCCATTTGAGCGTGTACATTGTGATTTAGTTGGGCCACTCCCACCATCATTAGGAGGTTCTAAGTACTGGCTTACCCTCATAGACCAGTATAGTAGATACTGTTGGACTTATGCAATAGCTGAGAAGTCCCAAGCATTTGAGAAGTACAAGGTTTTTTGCAACTGGGTAAAAACACACTTTAACAAACCTATTAAGAACCTGTTTTCTGACCGGGGCGGGGAATTTGTTTCTGAGGATTTTGAGAAATTCCTGGAAGCGCAGGGGACTACTCATGAGTTATCTTGCCCCCGAAGTCCCTGGCAAAATGGGCTTGTTGAAGTTGTGCAGCGTGACTTGCAGGCAGGGGTTAAAACTTATCTGCACGATGCTAATCTGCCCAAAGCATTTTGGGCTGAAGCACTCAATGCCTTTTGTTATGTTAGAAATCGCAGTTATCATTCTGGTTTAGATGTCACCCCCTATGAGAAGTTGTTTAAAAAACGCCCTAATCTGAAATACCTACGTATTTGGGGTTCAGATGTAATTATGCATTATCCTGCTAAGCAGAAATTGGGTGAGCGTAGTGTTCAGGGGAAATTAATGGGCTACCAGCAGGGGGCGTACAGAATTTACGTCCCAGCAACTGGCAAATTTCATATTACCAGAAGTATGATACAAACTGTAAATTGGAATGGAGTTGCTGTCTTCCAAGATACTGATGGTATAAATGATACTGAGGAAGAAGAGGAAGAAGCAGCAGCAGCAGCAGGAGAAAATGGTGCTTCTGAATTAATGGGGAAAGACAAAAAGCCTGTTGAATCTGATAATTTGTTTGAGGATTTAAAGTCACAGGCACCTGAGGGGAGGTTAGATTCTCTTGAGTTTTCTGACCGTGAGCTTAGCCTACAGGCACCTCTTCAGTCTGACAGTGATGATTTACAACCTGAAACTAGTAGTTCACTGAGTCCCATTAAGTCTGAGGAATCTGACTCTCCTTCCGGACTGAGACGTTCAGATAGAAAGAGGCAGAAGCCACAACGTTTCGCAGATGAACATTTTAATACTGTGTATGCCAATAAGGTAGTTTTTGAGCCAAAAAGCTACAATGATGTTCAGAATTTACCTAAGCACCAAGCTGTAAATTGGTATAAAGCTATGAACTCTGAGATAGCTTCTTTAAAAGAGCATAACACTTGGTCTCTTGTACCACAAACCCCAGATATGAGACTTATTGATTCAAAATGGGTTTATAGAGTTAAAATGAATGACAAAAATGAAGTTGTAAGGTACAAGGCAAGACTAGTTGCTAGGGGCTTCCAACAAATTCCAGGAGAAGATTATGATTTGTGTTATTCACCAAGTGTAAGATATGAAACAGTTAAGCTTTTGTTAAAAGATGCATCAATTTGTGGAAAAGCCCACTATGCAATGTTTCTCTGCTCTTAAGAGAGTGGTAATGTACCTTAAACATACCAAACATTATAGGTTGCAGTTTACATCAAGTATTGACAAAGGTTACACATGAAAAACATGTACAAAGTATGCTTTGTGTTTTTGTTCCACAATGATGAACCGCAGGGGAAATGTTGAATGGTTTCTTTAAATGTAAAGGTTCATCATTGTTCCACTCCATGTGTATGTCTTTAAGGGGCCAGAGCAAGGGCCAGAGCAAGATAGCGAGACCCAGCTTTACAGCTGTGAAACATAGCAGGTGCTGCTGAGTTGTATTTGATTAAGGCGTGCCAGCATTTGGGTAGAGTATATAAGGAGCAGCACCTAGCTCTCCCATTACCCTGGGGGATGGGTTGGTGGTTGGGTCTGGTTTGGTTTGGTTTGTTGATGTATTTAGTGTAAATGGAGTTTTTGTTTTTCTTATTAAAACCTTTAAGTACTTTTTGAGTCCTTTCTTTTTAATGCATGATCTCCCCAGCAAGCTCTCTGCAGCGCTACCATACTGCAAAAAGCCAACATGTGTGTGTGTGTGTGTGTGTGTGTGTGTGTGTGTGTGTGTGATTCCAGAAGAAGAGGTGAGTGGGAGAGGGGTGCTGAAACTTTCCTCCATACACTGTTTTGAGTGATCAGATGCAAAAGAACAAAAGGCTTCTGTCCTTTTGTGCAGAAGAGGGAATTTCAACAGCTTGTCATAAAAGCTACACCTGCTGAAATTCTCTTTTTCTGTAAAACTATGAAAAGAGCATGAGTCCTGCCATCTTTGGCATCTGTCCATTCCATCACTGCGCCTCCATCTTCCGAGGCCACTTTCCTCCTATCTGAGCTTCACTCTGGTCTCATACCACAGCTGAAAAAAGGAAGCTGGGTTGCATGGTAGCAGGTGGGGAGGGGGACGGGGTTGGGAGGCAAAAAGTAAGCTCCCACACCTCCACTTGAAATTGCCATCACTTACTTTTTGGCTGTTCAGTGTGACCTGTGTTTGAAGATGCATGCCTTGTTCTGCCCTCAAAATCAGGACTGAAGCACATCACACAGTGAGGTGTCCTCCACCTACTGAGAGTGATGCATGATGCATAGTTTGGTATAGCTATGCCTTACTGCAGAGGTAGCTACTTTGGTACCCTCATGATGCTGTTGGGCTAACCATCTTCCATCAGCTCCAGCCAGCTTGGATGGATGATGGGAGTTGTAGTCCAACGGCATCAGGAGGGCACCACATTGGGTATCCCTGATGTACGCCCCTACAGATGTGTGAGAGAGCCTTGTAGGAATGGTCTGTAGCCTGTGGACAGTGAAGCACAGGACAGAACATATGGCTTGAAAGACAACACAAGAAGTGCAGATTGCTGTCAAAAATACATGACGGAGCCCCACAGCTAACCACACAGAACAAGTGGTTGAGCACACATTCAGAAACACAATGCAGATATTAGCTAACCATTCAGCCAAAGACTTGAGAAGAACAGACATAGCTGATCACACTGTTAGATGAAAGGACAGGAGGGAAGGCATGCAGGTACTCACAAAAAAGGCCTCATGGTCAGGGCTGTTCATTTTCTGATGGTCTGCACTTGCAGAATTCCAGGTGGAATTTGATATGAGCAAAAGGATTTAGATTCCTGAACATTTTTTAGGAACATGGGAAGCTGCCTTATACTGAGGTCCCCCTATTGTTTCATCTATTGTTTAAGGTTTCAGATAGGAGCTTCCTCCAACCCTATCTGGAGATGCTGGGGATTGAACCTGAGATATTCAGCACATAAAACATGTGCTTTACCATTGACTTATGCACATTTTCCTTCATTTATTTAGAAATGCTTTATAAGCCTTTATGTTTGTGGAATTAGAACTAAGAGCTCACTGGCATTACTGGGTGGCAGAGTGCTATGGCATGCATAGCTAGCCATCCTTCTCTTGTGACCTTTAATCTTCTTCCTGCTTCTCAGTTACCTGCCACCACATCTGCTCTTGCCCTTGCCCCAAATTCTAAATTTTAGCAGAAAGCCGAGTTCAAGTACAGAGTGCAGATTTGCATCCACCTTACTGAATCGCATAACTTGTTTTGAGTGCTTGATTTGCCTTTCCACAGTAGAGAATTGGCTTTCCTTCCTTTCAAATTTTAAAACACCATTTCTGAACAGCCCTGCCTGCAGTTTAAGCCAAAGCCAGAGTTAGGAGTGGGAAAACAAGTGCACAGGAAAGGGATGTGTACAATAAATGACAAAGCATGTAATACAACAGGATGGCTGAGAAAGCAGGCTGTTGAAGGCATAACGGTTAAGCTCTGAAGGATGCCTTTGGGTGTGCCGCCAAAGGACATGGCTGGCCTCATGTCTGAGTATCTCACAGAAATGGCCAATCCCTGAGGCAGGTGTGTCAACATGTGACAGGAGAGAGGTGCACAGGCGGCCGATCACCCACCAGTCTTACTGTTTCCCAGCTCTGCTTCTCCCCAAGCCCTCCTGCTTTCTCAGGGTGGAGCATCTGACAGCAGTCACTCTAGAGCAGCCAGATGGGGCTGACTGTGCCAAAATATTTCACAGGCCACTTTGTGTAGAAATTAAAGCCAACCTAGTTCTTAGGTTTAACCAAGGAGGCACAGAAACCAGGACCTCGTGGCAGAAGGGTTCGAGCGTTCCTTACTTGCTGCTGGCCTGACCTGAAAGCCACCTCCACCAAAAACAGCAAAGAAATGCTGATGCCAGGGACGTAATGGCAAAGTGGTGGAATCTTTTTGTGTTGAGAAGAGAAGAGAAGAGAAGAGAAGAGAAGAAAAGAGAAGAGAAGAGAAGAGAAGAGAAGAGTGAGGAGGAAGAGCAAGAGAGAAAGAGAAAAGAAAGGAAAGGAAAGGAAAGGAAAGGAAAGGAAAGGAAGGACTTGTGAAAACCTATATAAGCAAAGAGCCCAACACCCCCCTTTTCTTGCCTTGGAAAATTATTCAGGTAGCTCTGCATGCATCTGCTACCAGTGAGCTTGTTTGGATCATGTACTGAGCCCCTAAGCCCACCCCCCCCCTGCAGCCAGGCATGAGGCAGAAATGGACCTTTCCAGCCACTGCCTTCTTCACATGCAGTGACCTCATTTCAGTTTTCTATCAAATCCTAAATTAGTCCAATTTTCAACCTCTCAGTCACAGGAAACTAAAATTGGCTCTCCTAGGCCTGGAGCCAGCAGACTATATAAATTTCTATCAAGGGCAATTGTGGTGTGGGAAGCAGTCCCAGTGCTGTAGGGACTGTACCATTTACACCTGGCCCTCTGGCATACCTGTGGGTACCTTATCCCACTTCCAGTTCCTATCACAAGGCTATTGTGCAAGCAGACAGGTAGGCTATCTCAGACAGACAGACAAAGCAAAGTAGCGCTCCATCACAAAAACACACATGCCAGATACAGGGACAATCCAGTCACAAAAATCTTCATTATGAGGGATGTATATGACAGATTAGTTTACTCCACAATGAAAACTTCATTTAGTCAGAAAATGCTTCAATGTCTAGGACTAATCTAGATATGAATTAATATTAAGACTTTTGGTCTCCTGCTGAGAACATGGATTCAATAGGATATCTCCTTAGATGTCAGGAATGAGGCACCTGACAGGACAAATGAACTACCAGTCATTTCCTGAGTCCACATTGGTTTTGAGAAGCCACATAGGAATGCTCATTCAGTAGTGTCAAGAGGAAGATCTGTTTGGAAGCCTAATGGAAGATAAGCCCTCTAATAAAGACAGTTATGGGATCTTTCTGCTCAAGACACAGGGAGCATCTATGAGAGATAAAAAGGTCTGGAATGAATCACACTCTGGTCTCACACTTCTGGACAGCTCACACTAGGATCACCTTGTAGCTCACAGTAAATTTACTCAGAATCATCTAATAGCGCAGGTAATGCTACAGTTGCTATGGTCAGCCCTTTGGCCTGACCTAGCATGAAGCCCTTATCTACTGATGGGCAGTCCACTGAAAGCTGCTAATAGAGTCATAGCTCTCTTCTCCTGAGCCTTTAACCTCTAATTGGTTAAAGGTAAAAGTACCCCTGACCGTTAGGTCCAGTCGCGGCCGACTCTGGGGTTGCGCACTCATCTCGCTCTATAGGCCGAGGGAGCCACCATTTGTCCACAGACAGCTTCCGGGTCATGTGGCCAGCATGACTAAGTCGCTTCTGGCGAAACCAGAGCAGCGCATGGAAACGCCGTTTACCTTCCCACCGGAGCGGTACCTATTTATCTACTTGCACTTTGACATGCATTCGAACTACTAGGTTGGCAGGAGCAGGGACTGAGCAACGGGAGCTCACCCCATCACGGGGATTTGAACCGCAACCTTCTGATCAGCAAGCCCTAGGCTCTGTGGTTTAGACCACAGTGCCACCAGTGTCCCTTCTCTAATTGGTTAGTATTATAAATTAGCCAACTAAGGATTACACAGTGATAACACTTACTAAAAGTGAAATCCTTTTTCATATGGCAAAATTCTGTTTCTTTTATTGATTTGCATATTCTCAAGACTACTTCCATATGAAGCCAGTGTGTGTGTGTGTGTGTGTGTGTGTGTGTGTGTGTGTAATACAGCCCTCTGCTCCTGCACAACCGAACTGATCCCAGGGCACAGCAGACGGTTCCATCAGGTGTCACAACCATCACCTATGCTTTCCTCTGCTCTGCCTGAATCTAACACCAAGATGGTAGCTGGGTTTGGTTTCTCCCCCTCCCCCTCCCTGCCCCCGCCCTCAGCCCATCCCTAGCTACAAGGACTTCTGCGTCACAAGGCCAGGCCAGGCCTGTAATGTACTCTCACTCACTTGGATAGGCTGAGCTTCCCTGCTGCTAGGTGGCTCTGCACCGTTTGCCATCGACCTCTCCCCGCCTTCCCAATGCTGGGCTCGCTGTGGGCAGACACGCTGCTCTTCATGCCGTCCTCTCGGAGCTGCTGCCTCTCCCCGTGGCGTCCTTCCCGCTCCCCAGCCAATCCTGAGGTGGCTGAAGCAGCCAACTTTGCACCTGACAACAAGGTGCCACTGGGGCACGTCAGGAGAGGAAGGTGGCCGGTGGTAGTGAGAAGGAGGTCACGCAAAGAGGAGGGGGGAAAAAGAGAAAGAGAGAGAGAGAAAGAAAGAGAGAGACAGAAAGAAAGAAAGAAAGAGAGAAAGAGAGAGACAGAGACAGACAGACAAGGGACAGACAGACAGACAGAGAGAAAGAGAGACATCAGCACTGCAAAAGAAAGGGCCAAGGAGAGCCTTTGTCCCAGGCAAAGACAGCAGGCAGCCCTGGCTTGGTTGTGAGGTTATGATTGCAGCCAAAAGTTACTTTATTCCATAGACAAAGAAGGGTTGAACAATGGATAAGGCCATTGGGAGAGGCACTGTGCAGGCGAAGGGAGAGAAAAGCCATGTTAGTGAGAGAGCTTACCACTGCCATCACCATCACCACACAGTGCAGATGCAGAGAACACGCTGAGAGGGTGACCAAAACGGGCAACCCCGTCCTGTGCTGCAGAGAAGGTGGAGGGGTGTGAGGGGTAGGAGAGCCAAAGGAACTGGAGGCGGGGGGCAGGGAGGGAAAGGTGCCGGCCTCTCTTAGGGAGCTGCTTAAGGCAGTGGTTCTCAACCCATTGGGAGCACCGTACAAGCCTAGCAAGCCGAACGTCTGAGCCAAGGCCCCTCCAGAACAGCAGGACTGCTCTAAGTTTGTGATTGGGCTCTAAGGCCTTGGGCAATGTTGGCCATTGTTTCCATTTGGGTTGGTTTATGTGACTATTGTGTGTATTGGGTTTAAAGCCGAGTACAGAAGCCAACCACTTGGTTGGAAGGCCTACCCTGAGAGTGAATAGTCAGGAGCTTGACCTGATGCCAACGAATCCAGAAGAACACTATATTGCACTGGGACCAGAGAACAAGGGGAATCCAGGGCATCAACCACACAAGTCTGTCATACCAAGTACCAGTGCAAATGCCAGTAGTTGGGAACCACTGAATTAATGGATGGGAAGGGGGAGGGAGGGAGGGAGGGCAGGAGGGGTTGCTCGTCTCCATGGCCATTTGTCCATGGGGAGGGGGTGGAGTGTGAGGGAAGAGGTAGAAGGGGGAAGAAGGGGAAGGGGAAGGGGAAAGCAGGAAGGGGAGGTTGGAAGAAGGGTGTGCATATACTCACTATATATGATCAAATCAGTTAAAGAGAGACTCACTTGAGGGAAAGTCGTGGATCACCATACGGGGCGTAAGGTGATATGTTTAGTATAAACTCCTTGGGAGGGTAGGAGCTCCATTTCTGCTGCACTGTGTTGTCATTGTTATTCCAAAAGTCTCTGTCTAGATCACTACATCAGCCGGTGATGAGGGGAGAAAAATAAAAATAAAAAAGGGAAATACAAGAGAGAGAATCTAAATTCCTGCGAGGGGAGGAAGGAGAAAAAAAACAAAAAACCCCAAATGAGAGACAGCGAGGTCAGAGTGGTGATTTCTCCTCCTGTGGAAGGTAAGCTCTGTGCCTCACACCCACATGTGTACACACACACACACACACACACACACACACAGAGGGACAGGTGGGAACAGGAGGTAAAGCTGGAGGAAGACAGGAGCAGGCACCTCCAGAATCTGGTGGAAAGAGAGAAAGAGAAAGAGAGAGAGAGAGAGAGAGAGAGAGATGGCGTGCAGTTAAAGAAGTTTCCCTCAGACGGCCTTACAACTTGCCTTCTCAGGCCCTCCATTTTGCCTCCTGGGATGGACAAAGTAGTGCCATTTTGCGTGCACTACTCATTTTTCAGTCTTCATCTAATATGGAGCCTTCTAGAGAAGGATTGCAATAGCACCTAGCACAATGGCAGCATCTTGTGTTTTTTTTTAGAAAAAATAAAAATAAAAAAATAGTAGTAATTTCTGTCCCAACCCCAAAATATTGGCAGGACCTACTGCTGCTTCTGAGGAGAGAATATAATCTCTTCCAAGTGGTTCTCTGTGCAGAACGCATGCATCAGATTAGAGATAAATGTAACAGAGAAGCAGCAAAGAATCTTGAGTGTCAGGTTAGGGAGAGCGACTCGCCAAGATGGTTCCTGTGAGGCACTGAAGTAGAGTGTTATAATTCTATCAAGTGTATAGCAATGTGGCGCACTTGAGCGGTATAAAAACCATGGGATTTTGTTCACGTGTACTGAAGTGAAATTCAAGAAAATCACTGGGAGAGAATTAATTTGAGCAAGGCTTTGGCCTCTGAACCCTTTCCCCATGCCTGCCAGGATGTGTGCCTGGAGCATGGGAAGTAATAATAAAGATGACTCTGGATGCTTGTCATCAATAAGAGGGCCTCACGCAGCCTGAGGGATGTGGCATGTCCTCACATGGATCTTCTGCTCAGTTGTGCAGAAGGAGCCAGGGAGGGCGATCTGTCTTGAATTAGAGGCTGTGCACTGGCAATATTCTCTAAATAGGCCATGACTCCCACTCTATGATCTGATAGAGCCTGACTAAACCATCTTCTCCTGATTTTAGAGCTCATCAAATGGCTACCTAGCACTTGTTTCACAGGACTGAGATCTGACAACAATGGTCTTTGAAGTCAAGAGGCTCTTTGGTAAATTTATTGGAGACATCAAAGGTTCCTTCTAGGGTATACTTCTGTGCGCAGTCCATTCGCTGCTCATTAACTGTCCTCCTTTCGGGCTTGAGGATGAAAAGGCTTTCCACTGGCCTCTTGAGACACATAAGAGGAGAAAATGAAAAACCTGGGATAAAGGGTAACTGCATTTCCCCCAGATGACCTGTTTATTCAGCATTTGTCTTGGGCGTTGAGTTCACAAAAAGCATTTCCCCACACTTTCCAGTGCATTCTTCTTATTTTTCTTGCGCAGAACTTCTCAATCAACTATACTCGCACAACCTGAATTTACCAGGACGTGATTGAATCCCACCCCAAAATAGCAGCAGTCTGCAAGTGCCTGAACTCAAGGCTCATTCGCAGGGAATGGAAACACAAAGAAAAGTGTTACAAGGAAGTGGGGAAAGTGGAGAGGCAAGCCTCTCTCCACTGTGAATCTCTGCTTGCCTTCCTCCTCATCTGTCACTTGCCTTGTTGAGCTTGGGATCAGGGGTGTCACAGAGGCCTCCTGTAATGCTGCAATAGGACTGTGCAAGGGAAACACTTCTGCTGCTGTGCAATGTGAGAGAAGAGTCCCAGGCTTTCAATATTGCTATGTTTAGTGGTGGTTACTGCTGTTGCATCATGGTGATCTTGACCCACTCATAGGCATAGCCATCCAGTGAGAGCAGAATGTACACAGCCTGCCAGGTCCCAAAGACACCAGGGAGACAACAGTGAGTATCACACATTTATGATAAAAGAACAAGACCCCAGATCTCTGTATTCATCACATATGGTTCTGCTAAGGATTTAGCCAATGGAAAGCAGTGCTACTCAGAGACTCAAGCTACAGATGGGTCCGTGCATCCAAGGATGCAGCATCTACCTATATGCAAGTATGTGCACACATACACACTCACTCATGCAAAATATGAGATGTAAGCACACATCTACATACAGTGCGCGCACGCGCACACACACATATATATGAATAATCACACATAAATGCTTGCACAAGACAAATGCACACATACTGAAATGTCACCAATCTTTCTGTTTGGGGGTCAAACTAGATGTCACTATAAGGGCACAGCATCGGGAGCAGTCATGAATATGTTTTTTTCTTTATTGGGTCAGCCAATGACTATGGTATGCAGGAAGGCGAGGTATCCCTTCCCTCCACAACCACAGTCCAAGATGAAAATGCACCCTGTATGCAGCTATAAGGCTTAGAATAAAAGCTCCCACTGGCAACAACAGGAATATTCTTTCTAAGCTTGCAGGGAGAGAAGTGTTGCCCTTGGGATTGTGTCTGGAGAAGGAAATAATAAACTTCACCTCTGTGCATGCTGTGGTCCTGATGACAATTGCCCTCCTCACGCACTTGTTAAATAAAGGAAAACCATATACATGCAGCTTAATGCTACATATTTAGTTTGTGCAGTTTGGCCCTCCTCCATATCATCACCCCAGTGGGTTTCTTGGCACCAAACAGGAGGAGATACAGGTCAGAAAGTGCCAGATGTTCACACTTTTGAAGGAACACTCCTTTCACCGGATCCACATAGTTCCATGGGATGTAATCAAGTTCTCTTATTTCACAACATCTCAGCGTCACCACTGAACTCCTTGGAGTAAATGCCAGATCTCTGCAGTGTCCTGTACTGCAGAAAATTTGACTTGGCAGTCGCATAGGCAGATGGCAGCAAGGAACTGAGGGTTAGCTTGTATTATCATACTGGAAGGCAAAACACCAGCCATGTTGCAAAACTGATACTTAATCATGCTCTCGGGAAATGTGAGTTTTTAATCATTCCTGAAGATGAGACAAAATATCAGTTTCGCCATATGGGTGTGCATCTACAAGGAATTGTAATCATGGGAGAAATTTCACCCCAACGTGATGTATCCCTATCATATAAACTCAACTCATCGTAAGTAATTGTTGCAGTGTGAAAGAAAGGGAAGAACTAAATGGAAGAAAGGGAAGAAATAAATGGAGACCCATCTTCAATTGAGCTATGAGTACAGCTGCATTGATGAGTCCAAAGAATAGCCTAGGCACCTTAAAGGTTTTCTTCCACCACATTGCTCAGCACAGCAGCTTCATGTGCTTCTGCAGTACTCAAATACCATGATATGCTCAGCTCTTCCTTGCTTCTAAGGGAAAGTTCTGAGTTAATCACTGGGTAACTAGGTGAAAATCCTAAACACACTGACTAGGAAGCAAATCCCATTGGAAACAATGGGGCTTACTTCCAAGTAAGCATGCATAGGAATGCACTGTCAGGCTTTAATCCTATGCCATTTACTTAGGAGAAAGACCCACTGAAATCAGTGGCCTTGAGTCCAAGTTAACATGTACAAAGATCAGGTTATAAATCTTTTCTACACAGAACACCCTTTGTTGTATGTTATAGCCCTTAACCCACCACACCCTTCAGGGACAAAAAGAAGGAAGCATCTACTTTGAAGAAGTCCAGCTCAAGGAGCTGAGCAGAATCATCTCCTGCCAACAAACCAGAAACATTGTAAACATTTTGGGGGAACAAGTACAGTTTTAACAAGGGTTAGGTTACAAATGTAGATGAAGTATATATAGAAAATGTTATGTGACACACATTACTTTAAAAAAGAGAGTAAGTGTTCTAGGTCTCTCTCCTCTGTTAGCCTTCAAACCAAATGACAGTAGGTCCTCAACAATATTTATCGTAAAGGTCTCAAGAAAATGCAATGAAAGAAACATTCAAGTAAAAGCAGGGGTTCCTATGCAGCAAAATTGGGAAAACCTATTCTTTATGTAAGACAATGAGAAGAAAGAGACCCAGAAGTGTTTATAGAGAAGGGTGGGCCCTATCATATTATCGGAAAGCTGATAAAGGATAAAGCTTAAGAGAACTCTTCCACAGCAGGCCAAGGAAGAGCAGCATATAATTGGTGGGAATGTGGAATTTGGCTTAGTCCCCAGCTTCCTGCTAGAGAATATTTTCATATAACCAGAGGGGCTTAAATCACAGTGACATGGACAAATTTGCTGTTTACAGTTTGTCCCACTGCTGAGTCTGCCACTTTACTACTACACAACTCATTGCCAAGTCATTTCTTTGTGTGAACATACACAGCCACAAAGGAACCTGGAGTAAGTCCATAGACCACAATGACTTGGAGTTGTTTCAGAGGAAAGGATTTATTTATTTATTCAGGCTAAAGGAAGACTATGCAGCCAGCATTTTGCCTGGAACCAATTGCCACAATTTGAAAATGTGGAGGCATAGTCTTAAGGCTCAGGAATCTACATACGTAGAGAATATCCATAATCACCTTGAAGTTGTTGTTGTTGTTTTTGCAATCAAGCAATAAATAAAATTTATGAGATAAATAATAAATAAAATAATTATCTTCTCACCCCGTGAAAAGGGGCCAGGAGGATTTTACTAACTTTTACACTACAGACACGCCTGAGACTAAGCCCTGGAGAAAGAAAATATCGATGGTTTGCTTTTCCATTCAGGAGATTAATCACGTGCCCAGAAACAGAAGAAAGGCTGAACTCTTATTTGGACTGGTATATATCAAGTGTGGACATATAAGGCAGAACTGCAATTTGGTACTGATCTCTTGGGTAGTCCGAATCTGTTGACGTCACATGTATAGGGAATGAGAGAGTCTGAAATGTGTTGAAATACAGGCTGTGCCCAGGGGAAATGTCAAAGAAGCAGATAAAATAGTAAATGTGGGGGGTGGGGGAAGGCTTGCAGAAATGTAATAGGGATAGAATTGCTTTTTGAGGGATAGCACTTGGAGTTTTGAGCCTTGGGATGTGGAGGTGTGACTACAGGTGTCAGATTGCTATGGTGAGAGGGTAAGAGTGATATAAAGAGAACAGCCTTATTTTCGTAGGGAAAAGTTTCAGGGTAATAAAAGAAGTGGTGCTACTCTGATGAATGTTGGGATGAGAAATATTTACAGGTGTGCCAAGAGCATTGTCTGGTTGGAAAACATAAAGGTGTATGCACAAGAGTGGGGCATTTACAAAAAATACAGGAACAATTACACAAACTGAAGCAGTATCAGGAGCTGCATGTGTACAACACATGTACAGTGGTGCAGTGGCAGCTGGTGCGGTGGTACTGCGAAGCTGCCCTCCCAACACTGGTGCCACTGCAACTCATCAGGAGAGGTCTGGGGAGAGACAGAGGGGAGGAGAGCTTGGGGCTGTGTGGACACACTGGGAGCGACAATGTGGTGCTTCCGCTGATGGTCTATGCAGCCCTGACCTCACCATCACTCAGTCCTGACCAGGTACGCTGCAGAGATACCAATGTTGGGAGGGTAGCCATGCCCTACTACACTGGCTGCTACTGCAGTGGTGTGACATACATATATGTATATGCATGCTTAAGATTAGAGCAATATGGCAGTGGAGGAGACACGTGACGTGTGCTTAGGACTTTTCAGCTACAAGGTTGCCTGAAGGCAAAACAGCCAACACATCCCCAATGAATATCTTCATTGTGCAGTGATTGTGATCCAAGCACCTCCAGTCCATTCACTCCTATAATTCCTCCTGTGACTTACTTAATGGCTTTCTTTTCACTGCGACCTCGGCTGGAATCTGGAGTTCCCACCGTCTCCAAGGAGTTTTTATAGCGTTTGCCCTGAAATGAAATGGAAAAAGAGAAGGTGAGGATAAGGGTTTATCTGGTGGGAGGAACAGCTTTGCTTCTGAAAGGAGAACAGGAAAAGATCTAGGTAGGTCCCTTCCCCGTGTCACACTTGCAGTGGCACTGTATGTGATTAGTGTTCGGAAACACAAAAGGCCAGCTCTGTCCAGTAGACCCTTTGAAAGTAGAAAATTTGCATAAGTGGACTGTAATATGGGGGTGACCTCCGTAGAAGTTTTTGGTAAGAGAAAATGCTCTGCTAGTCGCAGTGAACTAATATATCTGCTACAGCTAAGGCTGAAAACAGAGTATTGTATAAAGATGGTTTTACTTAGTGCTGTAATTCCACATGCATTTCCTCTTTGTAGATAAAATCGATCAGCAGCTAAAGAAGCATTTACCAAGTCAAACCAGGAGTGCTAAAATCATAAAACCAGAATTGCATCTATCTGATGACAAAGGAAATCTGTACTAGAAATACAAAAACGTATTGGGCTTTGTCAATGATCAACAGATTCCAAACATGATAGCAGAATGGACAGATCCTATGAGGTGATCACCAATGACAGCTTCATACATCACAAAAATGCCCTGGGCATGATGTAGATTTAGTAGATCCACAGCTGATGAAGAATGGACTTAACCAGAGGGAAAGGTACAAGACTGGTAATTTTAGGTGTTCTTGTACAGCAAACTCAGGCACCCACCATTTAATCCTCAATTTTTAAAGTATTTACTGAAGTGATGACCTGGAAGTCAAAGCCCCTCCTTTTTAAAAAAAACATAATCAAAACAGTTTTATTGAATTACACTGATAATTTAGCAGCATGAGAAAATATTGTTACCTTAGAATTCCTATAACAATATATAACATATACAATATAAAATGCAAAGGGCAGGAGACAAAAAGAAACTGCAGAGTGATCTGGTTACACTGTTTAATTCAGGATTCATCCACATACTTGTGGATTTCTAATCACGGGTCCGACAAGTACTTTTCTGGTCCCACTGTTGTGCTTGGGAAAACCTACTGCTTACTGCTGAATTGGAACAAACGTCAACTGAGTCTTCGGCAGCTATCGGAGCAAACTGAAATGAAATCTCCCTTGCAACTATCTGAAAATAGCTGAGAAGTTGCAGTCCAAGGTTTCCTTTTTGTGCTACTCCTGGAACAGTTCTGTCATATGTGAAAGTGCCAGAATAATTTCTCATGGGGCAGACAAAAGGGGACTTGACACTTTCCCTAATTACACTATTGAGATCTGACCAGATCAGATGCAGATAACACATTCTTTCCTTCTACCTGTTTTTCTCCTTCTCCCCCCACCCCTTTTTATCACAGTGAAGCAGAAATATTCCTACAGTACAGAGTACTGAATGAAATAAAGGAATGGGGATGGTGTTGACTGGGTTGGTGTGTGCAATTATCTCTAGAGCTTTGAACATATTTTCTCTTCTCTGCTAGTGTTTATTTGCATGTCCTTGTATTGGTCCATTTAAAAATAATGAAATCAGAACCATTAGGATAGCTCAGTTGGAGGAGCATGAGATCCTTATTGCCAGGGTCGTGGGTTCAAGCCCCATGTTGGACAAAAAGATTCCTGCATTGCAGGGGGTAGGACTTAGATGACCCTTATGCTTGCTTCCAACTCTACAGTTCTATGATTCTATGATATATAAAGTATATCAAATAAGATATTGGCATTTGTATGCTTTTAATAGTTGTCATTCACATGCAACACTAAGCCAAACCAGTTATGAAGCAGATTAGTGCACAGAAAAACCTGGCTGCTTTGCTCCTCCCTCACAACTGTGTGTACTACCAGGAGACTATGATTTAGCTCAGTGGCGTAGCTAGCTGCTCGAGTGCCTGGGACGGCACAAATGTCCTGCACCCGGGGGCAGGGCAAGCCGGGGCAGAGCACACTGCGTGGAACCTCCACGGAGTCCGCAAGCCCCACATTGCCATTTCAGGCAGCACGGAGCCTGCAGGTGCCCGAGCCACCGCGTAACTCCCCAGGAGAGATGTGTGGCTCAGGCATGCTACAGGCCAGGCCCCACGGTGCCCCCCCTCAGTGATGACACCTGGGGCGGCCTGCAACCACTGCACACCACTTCCTACACCACCAATTTAGCTTAGTGTTATGAGTGAAGGTACACTCAAGCTTTGTCTTCCCCAAATAAACCATGAGTTGTAAGCCAGTAACAAACCTTGGTTACAGCTTGTGGCTTGTTTGGAGCAAGACAAACTTCTAGCCTAACACATAACACTAAGTCACATCATGGCTTAGTTCTTGGTGGTGCAACAGCAGCAGAATTGGGGAAGGTGAAGTAGACATGATTTTCTAACTACACACCAGTATACTGATTGCTTCACACTAAGCCACAGTTTAGCTTAGTGTTATGTGCAAGCCTGGCCATAGTCATTGTTTACTCTAGTATTTCATTTGATGTTATTTAAGTATTTTTATGCAATAAAACTGAATTGGATTAGAGGGGAGAAGATAACTAGAAGCTTCCCAAACTGCATTTTCATTATTGTCAGCTAGAGATCTGGAACACCAGATCTGACAACTTACAACTACATTCAATTCCAGTGTACTTTGCCTTGAAAAAAACTATAGAGTTCTTGCATTGTGCATTGAAGCATCAGAAATATAAAGGCAAGGCAACAGCTAGGTCCCTGGCATTAGGTAATGTAAGGCTATATCGAGGGATCAAAGTTTGGCTTCAGTGGAGATGACTAATCATAGTTCACACTGAAGTCAATGGGAACTGTTGAATGCCTTTCACTTCCAAAGATCAGGCCATTGCAATTTAATTAACTGCCCTCTAGAAGGAACATGTTCTCTTAATATTTTATTGTTGCAACTTCCTCCAAACCCTGTTGGGTATTTCTAACCACACATTTTCCCTCAGCATAGGGTTCCTGTAAAGTGATATTTATTAGCTAAGGGGCGCAATCAGAGGCTCCAGGCTGATCAAAGTGTTCTTTTGTAAAAGTGCTTTGCAAAAACTAAAATAAAAATTGAACATTATCTTAGCAATTGGTTCACTGGCATTGACACATTCTTTATAGAGATCTGGATGTTGACTGGGCAATTGTGAAAGCATTTGTCACTTTCTTAAACAAAATAAAGTTATTCCTTTCTCATTGTTGCTGATGTGAATAGAAAATATGTTGAATGATATACTCAGATTCACATCAGGAGTCCATTGCTTTATTATTCTAATTCTGTCATTTGTCAGTATGACTTATATTTTTGTTTTGTTTTTAAGATTTAATTTTCAGTTGGATTAGTAATACTGCTAGAAAGTTCAGGAGTGGCCAATTTGCAAGCCACAGATTTTCCCCATGCTGCTGAACTGGAAAAAGAAACAGCAGCAGTAGTGCCTTCTTTCACCTGTCTTATCTCAGGTCTTTCATCTGCTTCACCTTTGACCGCAGGTGAGAGACCGATAAAAGGACAGGGTGAAAATGGGAGGGAGAAATCACTGTTGCCTGGTCTCTAATTCAGTGGCAATTCATGTCTTGCTTATGTGCTTAGAATCACAGAATTTGTAGAGCTGAAAGGGACCACAAGGGTCATCTAGTCCAACCCCCTGCAATGCAGAAATCTTTTGCCCAATGTGGGGCTCAAACCCACAACACTAAAATTAAGAGTCTCATGCTCCACCAGCTGAGTTTCCCACAGATATCCAGCTGGCCACTGTGAGAACAGGTCATGGGCCTGATACAAAAGACTTCTTATGTTCTTGTGTTAATTTTAAAGGCATGGGTAAGTCTTGTGATAGGAATTTAATGGTCTTAGATATATGGTGATGTTCATAACTGCACATACATAGATCAACACAGGAAGTCCAACCTGGAACCATTTTGATTCCTAAACTGACCAAATCCTTTCTCTGAAAGGTTAAACTGGAAAAAAGCCTCCCCGTTGCCTCTTTCCTCACAAATCCTGTCTCAAAGATATGAATAAGGTGTGAGCCTGTGACCTGCCCCAGGAAATAAGTATTTTACCACTACAAAAGAATGGCCAGGCTCCCCAGGAAATCCAATCAAGCAAACCTGCCAGACAGGAGATAAACAAGGACAAGAGAAAAACAACATTTAAATTTCTGTGATGTAGGTGGGATGTATCTGAGGGGTGGTCTTAGGTTACACCCCTTCTGTGATGTATGCATAATGTTTCTGGGGGTGGTCTTGATCTAGAGAATGGGAATTTCAAAAGTCTTTATAAGGCCTTGCACGCCATTGTTCTGGGTCCTCTTCCTCTCCTGCGTGTGAGGGGAGTACCCTGTTGCAACAGATCAATAAAGATCAAGCTTACTAGCTGCTTTGCTTCTCAATATTCTCTGGTTGGCCTCTGTTATTTTCTCCTACCAATAGGGAACCTATGTAAGGACTCTATATGGGCTCTTGGATACCCCATAAGGGAAAAGGGCATATTTTTATTTACAACAGTCTCTAGCTTAGAAACTGGCAGCCACAAAACTATATGCATGTTTTCCATTTCATTTTACACCTCCCAAGCAAACGGAGATGTCCATGGGATTCCCTCTACTTTGGGGGTCTTGAAACTAGGTAGATGCTTTGGTGCTTCTCCATGCTCTTCAAGGTGAACAAAATTCAGCCTTGAAGGCCTACCTTGCCTCCCCTTCATCACAGTCCCAGCAGAGGAGAAACAGCCAGGCCATTTTAGGATTAATTGAACTCTAATTAATTAAGTTCACAGTAACAAAAAAAAAACAAAACGCATGTCATAAGATAATGAAGTGAGCATTTTGTTCCTAATTGGGTCTCGATAATAAGGCTGCTTGGTTGTGATTTCTGATGGCAGTCTCAATGTGCTTCATGATTCTAGGGCAGGCAAGAGACAATTAATGCTAATTAGTGAACAATTAGCAAATGAAAACACAGGTGTAGAAGGGAGACAGTTTTTGTGCTACTCTTGGTGCAAGTCTGCTGGCACAGCATAACCCAGAAGGCCTCAGGCATGCAGGTAGTGCATCCTTCTTCCTTAGACTGTGGATTAGATGTGAAAGGGCAATGATTGCAACCACAAAGGGCAACAGTACCAACCACAGATGCCGATGCTGCAGCAAAATTAAATTAGGGACTACAGGAGGGAATAATACAAGACAGGCTGAGGGGGGAAATGATTTGAACAGCATAAGACTGGTGAGGAAGTGTGGGGAGACAACTTTCCATTGAGATTTGGAATGAAGTGCTGGGAATCAGAGGTCAATCGAAAACCAGATGTCAAGAATGAGCAGTGTAGAGGCCTTCACACTGAGAGATGGAGTCCAAAAGGGCTGGGAGGTCTAACTCAGTAATTCCATTTGAAACAACACAACTAACTAATTACCTAGGAAAACCACTTTCTAAGTCATGGACTTCCTCCATGCAGACTGAAGGTGTAAATAGGTGAATAAACCATATTTCTTAAAATATTACATTCTCTGCCATGTCTTCCATTATCCAAGGGGACACAGACCCTGTGTGTGTGCCTGGGACCCCTGGTAGGGTTGCCATATTTCAAGCAGTGAAAATCTGGACAGAAAAGTTGTTGAGTTTTTTTAGCAAAGTTGTTGGACTGCCATATTTGGGTGATGTATGGAAACTCTACCCATGGGCTCTTGTAGGCACCTTCCTTTTGTAATGACACGTTATTAATAATCTAGGCATTGGGTTCGAAACTGAACTTTTAAAAAATTCTGTACAACTCTCCTTTAAAAAAAGCCTCTCTAAAAATATGTTTCTTTTTAAAAAATATTGTCCCAGATTTTTTTTACCTTCCTTGACAAACATATTTTCTCTCTAAATGTTGTGTGATTTAATAGGTATTTAAATAATGGGAAGTAGTTAACACTTGTTTTCCTGACCCCAAAGAGACAGCAAATCGTAAATATTTTTGACAGAATCTAATAAACTTGGGGATCAGAGGGTAAAAAGATTCTAAGGCAAGGATGACAACTTAAAGTTGTTGCTTGTTGCTTAGACAGGCAGAAGTTACAGTCCATCTAACAGAAACAAGGTGTTTCAAGGAGTCTAGGGTGCTAGGATAAATCTATCAGAAGATTTCTGAAATCAGCTATGCATGAACACTGCGGTCCTCTGGATATCTGAGAAGATCCAGAGTCTCATATGGGATGCATTTATATGACTATGCAGTCATTGAAAGCCATGCAGAGTGTGGCAGGATCTGTAGAGATTTCAAGATTCTGATATGGGCTTCTAGGAAGTTAGAAATCCTGACAAGCTTTGAATGATGTAAAACAATAAAGAACAGACCATAGCGCAGTCATTATGTCCAGCTGTAGTTCAGAAAACTTTGGGCTGGGCTGCTGGGCTGTTGTTGTTTTCAACTAAAAGGTGTATGAAATATGAGTTTCCATTGGGAGAGAAAGTGGGGTATAACATGAACAAATGGATGAAATGAAAGATTTGAGAAGACCATGTGCTGTAATTGAAATGCTACTGGAGTTATTTAACTCCCTCAACCACCTGCTAAAGTCAAAGTAGTTGGATTCTGCAATGACATAGCAAATGAGCAATGGAGTAGATTTTAAGTTTCATTTTCCAAAATGGTCACATTCAGAGAAACTGTAATCATTGCCCATAACAACCTACAAAGCATGTAAACAAAGCTCTTTGTATTAGTTGACTCCTGATATAAAAATGTTTTGCAAAAACTCCCTGCACTGCCCACATGTCCATGGGCAGAACTTGCTCTGAAATTCAGACAATGTTTCAATAACTATGGCTCTGCAACAGAAAAAAATAACAGATGTTCAAAGGAAAATGCGAGTAACACAATTGGCTCCTTACCTTGTTTACTGTTGGTCATGTCCTTTTTGAACATTAGCTATGGATGTTCTTCCCTCCATCAGAAAAAAGCAAAACCCAGGAGGTGATATCCAGTGGTGTACATCCACTAATAGAATGGGCAGTCTTTGCAGAACAGATTCCCTCTCCCTCCTGCAGCACCCCACATGCTCCCAAATCTGTTACAGAAGATCAGAGGACCTGCAGAAGCAGATGTGAAGGGCCTGCTAGGAGTGGAGAGGAAGGGAAAGTCTTATAAGCAAGCAGAAATCTGCTTGCACCTAGAAGCTCTAATGTGAGGAAGTGGCCAAAACTAACCAAATGAATGTCAGTAGGGACTATTGTAAGGTTCTACACTTATGCAGGAGAACCAGCTGCACAAATGAAAGATCAGGGACACCTGGATTGCCAGTAGTACAGTGAAAAGGATCTTGGGGTCTTAGTGGACCACAACCTTAACTTGAGTCAACAGTGTGATGCAGAAGCAAAAAAAGTGTGAGTGTCGTAGTTTCTCAATAAACTACCTGGAATACATAGGAAGTTGCCTATAGATCATTGGTCCATCCAGATAAGTTTCTCACAGCCCTACCCAGAGATTCTGGAGACTTAGCTGAGAGTTTATGCATGCAGAGCAGATTTTTCTGCCTCTGAGCTACAGCCCTACCCCAAAGTAAGAAAGCGGTAGTATAAACACTCATAGAATTGGGATGTGCGTGAATCTGCACCATCTGGAAACCTTCCTTACTGACATCAATATTGATTTCATATTAGATGGGGACTTGGCCAGGAAGTTTTAAAAAATGTGTACAGTATTTTCAAGGCTATGCCAAATATATTATGTTTTTCACTAACAATTTTGGCAGTCTATAACTATTTAATTACTAAGTCTTCAGTTATTTTTTCAGCAGTTTCCTTGAATTTGTGTTTGTTCACAGTGAGGGCAATTCATCCAAGGCGGCAAAGAATTCACTTTATTTGCCCTCAGTGGCATTCTGCTTGGGTGTCATGATGCCATAGCGTTCACTTAGTGGTCTGTGGTTGGCTAGGATCTTCCAAGTAATGTGGGAAGATGTGGGAAAAAGCCCAAACTAGGGTGGGGAATGGCAACCAAGCTGCAGGAGGTTACAGAAACAAATGACAATGATAGAAAAGTGAATAATCACATAACACTAGAATTCCTGGATATCCAACAAAGCTGAATGTTGGAAGGTTTAGAACAGATAAAAGAAAGTACTTACAGTGGTACCTTGGGTTAAGAACTTAATTCGTTCTGGAGGTCCCTTCTTAACCTGAAACTGTTCTTAACCTGAGGTACCACTTTAGCTAATGGGGCCTCCCGCTGTCTCCACGCCACCACTGCACGATTTCTGTTCTCATCCTGAAGCAGTACCTGAGGTACTATTTCTGGGTTAGTGGAGTCTGTAACCTGAAGCGTCTGTAACCTGAAGCGCATGCAACCTGAAATGCCTGTAACCCGAGGTACCACTGTATCCACTTAGCGCACAGGTAAACTTGCTCCCATGGGAAGCAGTGATGGCCCCAGACTTGGATGGCTTTAAAAGAGGATTGGACAAATTCATGGAGGATAAGGTTATCAATGGCTAGAAGACACAATGGCTACATTCTGCCTCCATGGTCGAAGTCAGTAATACTTCTGAATATCAGTTGCTGGGAACCACAGGAAGTGAGAGTGCTCTTGTGCCCAAGTCCTGCTTGCCAGTTTTCCACAGGCATCTGTTTGGCCACTTTGAGAACAGGATACTGAACCAGATCTTATGTTTTGTAATCTCCCGATGATGGTGCAACCTCCTGAGTAGTCTTAAGATTATTTTGTTTTGGAAGAAGCAGTGTCTTTCATAGAAATGCCCACGCCCACGATAAAGACTTGAAGCAGGCAAAGTAATCACACTTCTTTCACTGCAGTTCAGAACAACAGTCCACACATTTCTGCAAATCGCAAGAACAGTACAATCCTATAACAAGAAGAAAATTCCATTGAGTTCAGTGGGACATACTTACTCCCAGTTATATGACTGCAGCCTAAACTGGCATTTCCCTCAAGAGAAAAAATAGTCCATATAGTGTTGAAAAACTGAAGTATCCCTATAAAAGAAGTGCATCCTCAAGCGAAGATGTCTGTACTGCATGCAACAAATGTATAATAGCAGTAGCCCATCTGTTGTGGAAAAAAGAAGTCTGGATAGGTTGTGTCTCTGCAAGTGTATGTGCTGGGGAATAAATGCAGGCAGGACCAGGGGACCATCCATGTGAGGCGGGATAAGAGGAGGGAACAGAGGACAAGTTGCGGAAGAAATTTGGGAAGGGCCAGGGCTTCAGAAAAGACAGATGAATGTTTATGCCCTGCAAAAACAAACTGCATGTCTTGTGCAATCTAGTCAACTCCACTGCAGGCCTGGAGGATTCAGGGAAAGGCAATGAAAGGGAAAGAATCCCTTTGATCCTCTGGGCTGACTCAGTCTCCTTTAGACACACTGATTCAAAAGACAAAACACATACTAACTACTCTTAACAATGGAGGTCTCTTGCAGACTCTCTCCAACTGGGTCAGTAACCCAGCCAAATGGTACTCTCAGGCCAGCATGACTCAGGAAGCAAAGAAGCGCAATAGCTATTATGGGCTACACTCAGCAAATACCCAAGCAGAGAAGACCTGTGTTAGTCACCAATAGACAACATAATCATCTGGGAATTTCTCTAGCATGCAACTGATTGAAATGAATGGGGCTTACATGAGAATCCCTAGAATGTGCTTATGTCATGGAAATTCCACAGCAACTGAAAGTACAGCTTTGAAAACCTTCCCATTCCCTTTCCTTGCCACACCTTGCCCCCTTTAAAATAACTCCCACCTCTCTTCTGCAGTTTCCACATCCTTGAAATGTGCCATATATTATTAAGTAGCATTCTTCTTGATTATGTGGGTAGCTGAAATGCAAAACTTGCCACAGGGTGGCAGAGATCTTCCAGCTGCTCTTCCAGTTACAACTTCCTCTTATTCACAATCCTTCCCAAGCTACTCCCTTTCTTGTTGACTGAGTCCCTGACCATTTTAATTTTCCTCTCCATAATGCTGCACTAGAAGAATATTTTGCATTGAAGGAGGACTTGAGAGGGACATTGGCAACATGTAATATTAACGATCACCACGTTTCCTCATAAGCATTTGGGGAAGGGCTTTCGCACAAAGGCTCCTGAAGATCCAAATATGCAGCATTTGTCAGTTTTATGCACTTGTTTACTCACAGGACAGCTAGGAGAGTATGGAGTGGATCTTCTAGTATGGATTGAGAAAATGCAGCCAGGCTGATGTATCTTCAGGCAGTATTTCAAGCACTCAGGTCCGTGAAAGTACTTGCTGCTGGGACTCAGGGAGCTTGTCACATGCTGTCAGTTGTTGCCTCTTATTTAAATTTTAAAATGGCAGTCCATAAAGAAACTCTCTCTCTCTCTCTCTCTCTCTCTCGCACATACGCTGTTCAAAATGTGTTTCCTAAATGTCTTTACTCCATGTCTACAAAAGCTCTTGCTAAATGGGAATGCAGGTGGTTTTCAGGCATGCTCTGTAGTCAAATCTGGACTGTACTATATGGAAGGAAAGAACCTGCCATCTCACCTGAGAAATAAACAGCAGTTGAACAGGCAGACACTGCTGAGAATAGTGGTCCCTCTGTCCCCAGTCTGTCTAGGAAGCCACTGATGCTGAAGACAAGAGTAGGAGCAAGATGGAAGCTGACTAAGGACAAGCTGCTCATGATTCATCTACATTTTGGCAGAAGGTGAGAGGGTTTCACCTTCTTGGGTTTGGTTCTAAATTTAGCTTGATGGAAGAACATAATCATTCATTAAAATTCCATGCTGCCTGCACTCTATCGTGTGTGCATACCAATGGGCTGCAGTGCCTGCAACCTTTCATCTGCTGCAGCCGTCTCTAGACCCCACTGGGAGGCTCCAAGCAGGTGACATATGTGCCAGCTGCTGGGTTTAATTCTCTCATTTCGGAAGAGATCCTGCGGTGCTTGGGAACAGATGTGGCCCTGACTTAAAATATAAGAAACAGAACGGGAATGGGAATGGTGAGGTGGATGATGGGAGTTCATCCACAGAGAAACCTACCTTGGATATGAACTTCCTACCTCTTAGCATGACTAAAGGCTTCAGCCAAGTTTAGCATGCTTCCTTGGTTCAAAAAAGTTTTCAGAAGATCACCAAATTTTCATTTGGCAATTGCTTCATGGAAACCTCTAAAGTTTCTGCTCAATTTTTTCATACCCTCCAGATTTTCCTGTAACTGACCAAGAAGATTGCAGAAAACTCCAATAAATGAAGACAGGTTTGAATCAAATAATGGTTAAATGTATATTCTACACAGTATACTTTTATTATTGACCTTGAATCTTGTTCAAATATCACTTTGTGTATGACAATCCCAGGTATGCATGCTCAGAAGTACTGAGATCAAAGGGATTTACTCTGAAGTAAATGTGCATAGGAATGCTGCTTTAGAGAAGACACTACTATCAGCTTCTGCACCTCTCACCATTTGCAAAATAGGGATAACAGAGGGCCACCTTAAAAGTTTATTTTTAAAACAAAACCAGCAAAGCACTGGACAGTCATCCATGAGATCCTTGATGAATGACAGAGGAATTTGGGCTAAATGATATTAATGTCAGGTGGAGCCACAGCTGGTTGAACAACTAAACTCAGCCAGTGCTCATTAATGGCTCTAAGTCAGCTGCCTGGGGGGGAAGACTCAAGTGGAGAACCACAGGGCTCTCTTTTAGGCCCTGTGCTATTCAGCATTGCTATAAATGACTTGAATGAAGGCATAGAGAGGATGCTTATTAAATTTAAAGATGACACACAGCTAGGAGGGATAGCTAACACCATAGAAGACAGAATCAAGATTCAAAACGACTTTGACAGGCTGGAACATTGGGCCGAAACCAACAAGATTAAATTCAACAGAGATAAATGTGAAGTCCTACAATTAGGTCCAAAAATAAAATAAAGATCAAAGGCACAAATATAGGATGGAGGAGACCTTGCTTGAAAGCAGCATATGTGAAAAGGATCTAAATGACTTAGTTTATTACAAGTTGAACATGAGCCAGCAGCACGAAGTGGCTGCTAAAAATGTCCATGCATTTTTAAGTTGCATTAAAGAAGCAAAGGGAGGAATTCAACGTCACACTATTATGACCGTTCCATCAGCACAAGCATTTCAGTTTGTCAGATTTAACAGTCTGTGCTCTCCTCCACCCACATGCAGTTTTGGGGGGCTCCCCCAACCACCTGGAGATGATTTCGGGGGGCACAGGGGGCAAGGAGAGGGTTGAAGCCCCAAGGCACTAGTGGGACACATTGCACTAGCTCCTGCTAGCACAGCTGTTTAATGGAACCCAGCCTGTAGCATCCAGATCATGAGAAGCAATAGTTCCACTCTATTCTGTGCTGGTCAGGCCACATCTGGAGTATTGTGTCCAATTCTGGGCACCATACAGTCGTACCTTGGTTCCCAAATGCCCCGGAACTCGTACGTTTCGGCTCCCGAACAATCAAAAACCAGAAGTGAGTGTTCCAGTTTTCAAACATTCTTTTGGAAGCCGAACATCCGACGGGGCCTCTGTGGCTTCTGCTTGGCTGCAGGAGCTTTGGCAGCGGAACATTTCAGAAGTTGAACGGACTTCTGGAATGGTTTCCGTTCGACTTCCAAGGTACAGCTGTACTCAGTGAAGGACACTGACAAATTGGAGCCTCTCCTGTGGAGTATAACTAAGACTTTGAGGGGGTTTGGAAATGAGGTTCTATGATGAATGGTTGAGAGAGCTGAGCAAAACAGGGGCTGGGTGACCTTCTGTCAGAAATGTTGTAGTTGTATTCTGCACTGAGCATCAATAATTCTATGTTTGTAGGCTGAGATAATGTATCATGACTTGAGTGAGAACAGTGGGAGCAAGAGATGTTGTGCAGCACACTTAGACTGAAAACATTTTGTTGCATGGCATTCTATGTCAGAAACACAGCTATGCATAATCAACGTTTGCTACTGGGGTCTGGGATGCAATTGCCTCCTTTCCCTGTATCCCTCCCCTCACCAAAGTTGCAAAGCTGCCAGTGTGCCTAGAAAACTTCACACAGAGACTCAGAAATGGCAGCACAGGGCAAGCATGCATATATTTTCTTTTGTAATTCTTTTCATCCCTCCCACAATCCTGGAGAGCTCCCCACCTTCTTATATTTCCTCCTTGTCTTCCCTTGAACAGCACACATACAGTGAAAGAAAAGCAAAATAAATCATTAGATAAGCCTTTTGGTGGTGGGTAGGCAAGCAGGAATTTAGGAAAATCAAATGATTCTACACAAAAGGGTGTGAGAATGTAAGAGATTGTGCAACTCCTACAGAAACCTCACACGTTCTCACGCATCTAGCAAGACTGGCTTTCACCGAAGAAATCTGTTTGCAAACCTGCTCTCCCCAAAGCCACACAAAAAGCCTACAAGATTACCCTTCTCTAGTTGGCTCACGCAGATCCAGCTGACCACCTTGGAGAGCCGCATGCTGCTCTTGCAGCTCAGCCACACCTTCAGTGTGGTTTGTTTGTTTGTTTATTGCCCTTATATGCCACCTTTTCCTCCAAGGAGCTCAAATAGTGTACATGGCTCTCCTCATCCCCATTTTTGCCTCACAACAACCCTGTGAGGTAAGTTAGGCTGAGAGTTGGAGGCTGGCCCAAGGTCACCCAGTGGGCTTCATGGCTGAGTGGAGATCTGAACCCTGGCCTAGTCGAATGCTCTAACCATTATACCACACTAGCTAGTGCAGTTGATGGGTGTTTAGACAGGTTCAACTCCTCACTAAGCTGTGAAACTCATTAGGTGACCTTGGGCCAGCCACTAGCTCTGAAACTAACCTACCTCTGAGGTCAAAATAAAAAAATTCCTTCCAGTAGCACCTTAAAGACCAACTAAGTTAGTTCTTGGTATGAGCTTTCGTGTGCATGCACACTTCTTCAGATAAACTGAAGAAGTATCTGAAGTATCTGAAGAAGTGTGCATGCACACGAAAGCTCACACCAAGAACTAACTTAGTTGGTCTTTAAGGTGCTACTGGAAGGAATTTTTTTATTTTGACTATGGCAGACCAGCACGGCTACCTATCTACAACTACCTCTGAGGGTTATTGCAGTGGTGGACCTTGGCACCTCACATTTCAGGAGTGCCCTGCACAGCACCAAAATCTGGTTCCCCCTGCCTTCCGTTGGATGTCATAGTTGCAGTGCCCCAGAAGCTCTGCACCCGGTGCAACCAAACTGGCCATGCTTCCCAAGATCCACCTTGGGTTGTTGTGAGAATAAGAAGTGGGGACAGGGCCCAGATACACTGCTTTGAGCTCCTTAAAGACAGGATAAAAATGTAATGGGTTAATTAATAAGCTACCCACACTCTCTGCAAACCAAAAGAGCCAGTGTGGTGTAGTGGTTAAGAGCGGTAGTCTTGTAATCTGGGGAACCGGGTTCGCGTCTCCGCTCCTCCACATGCAGCTGCTGGGTGACCTTGGGCCAGTCACACTTCTTTGAAGTCTCTCAGCCCCACTCACCTCACAGAGTGTTTGTTGTGGGGGAGGAAGGGAAAGGAGAATGTTAGCCGCTTTGAGACTCCTGAAGGGGAGTGAAAGGCGGGATATCAAATCCAAACTCTTCTTCTTCTTCAAAATGGAAAACCATGGCAGGACAGAAACAGCAGACAGCAGAAGCACTCTCTTAGCAAGAATGAAGATACCCAAGTCAATTCTGGGGAAGATGGCTGCCTTGTAGCTCCACTACCTGTCAAGAAAGTCATTCAGCCAGCCAGCATCTATTTTCCCCCCAGCCACTTATCCCTATCTACTCCATCTGGCGGAAGCAAAGGAGCGGCTTGTCTTTCCTGTCACCATGAGGGCTTTTTTCCCATGTAGGGGCCCCCAGTGTGCCAGTCACTGGAATGAATCTGAACTAGGCAAGGCTGTTGTCTGTTTATCTCTGATCAGTGAAATCTTCAATTCATCTTGCTCACTCTGTGGCAGCCAGTTTTATTAATTTGGCTCCCAGATGAGCATCTTTACTTATTAATGGGGTGATATTGCTGCTTAACTCATGAACGTATTCCACACACAACCTCCCATCTTCTGTAAGGCACTGGCAAACTAAGCAGTCTGAATCTGGGAAGCTGGACCTTGTTTCTTCTGAGGGAGTGAGATAGTTGCCAGATATAAGCTGGCTGGCAGTCCCAATATAGACAAGAGGGAGAGTGGGGAACGGTGTCAAGAAAGCAAGTGACTGGGCTGTGTGTGGCAAGTTTCCAAGCAGGGCAGATGAAATGTTGCTAATGCTTGCATTAAGATGCAAGATACTGTTTCAAATTAAATACCAGCTATATTTATTTATCCTAATTATTACTGATCCTGGTTCAACATGTTATATTCCTGTGCTCAGGGAGAAGGAAACCACACAGTTTTATTTTTATCAATGCATTTTCAGTGTTGATAACGGGGGGGGGGGGTTGCCATCTTTGGAACACTTGACCCAGTTTTGAATCCCCAGATGAGCCAAGAGAGGTTTCTTTTTGAGAGAAAACAAGCCACAGCACGATGCTGAATGCCAGGCATGTGGGGTGTCTGGAGCAGCTAAAGGATTTTTCATCTGATTATTTTTAAAAATTGAATGTTATTCTTAGCTCCACAGAAGTCATGCTAGTTCTGATCCAATGCCAGTACTGTAATGGATGGGGTTTAACCTTACTGCAGTGGTAGGTAGGATAGCTTTGCTGTGTCGGGGGGGGGGTATTTACTTTTAAGAATCAGGGCATATTTGGTGTTGCAGAGATTGAGTACATTGCCTTAACAGAACTTGGTAAAAGAATGAAACAATAATTTAAAAAGCAGAAGGGTACAGAATTGCTACCGGGGGGGGGGGGATTCTGTAAAGCAGCTGCATAGTGTTTTTCAGTAGCATGATATCTGTTGAGGCATGTTATTACTATAACTGTTTTCTTCAGACGTGTGCCTATATTCATGCAAAATTGCAGATTTCTATTCACTAAATGCATGTTTGAAACTACCTTAACAGAGGCTGGTGAGAAATATGATGGATGTGGGTGACATGTAGGATGTGAACTCAGTTCCCCTAGAGAGAAGGTAACCATGTTTGCATATACAATTCATTTAAATATATGCAAATATTTAATGGGATCCATCACACTCTCTCCTCTTCTCCTTTCAAACCTGATCAGGTCTCTTTTTCTTAGGGTTGTGCTCTTTTCTTGCTTTCCTTCTTGGCTGTCACACCACGAAATCTCATATTCTCTTTCCCTCATTACCCACAAGAATCCACTACTGCTCTCTTGCAGAAATGAAACTTTGACTTCAGCCTGTCCCCTAGTGTTGCCTCAAAGTCACCCACTTTCTTTCTTCAGATTCTTGCCCAAAAAGCTTTCCAAAAGTTCCACAAAATCACTACCCAAACCCTCTGGCAACCTCCCTTCTCTTTCTAAAGCAACTGGCTCTAGCCAGCATCCATTTTCCTTCTGATGCCACCTTTGTTCCGTTGGTCACATCCCCCCCCCATTCCAGCCAATATCCTCCCTCCCTCCACTCTCACTTTCTCTGACCAATTTTAAAGCAGCTTAGTTTTTCTATGTGTTTCCCATAGGCGCCGACTCCATGGGGCTTGAGGGGGCTTGAGCCCCCTCAAAAAAAATTTGGGGGGGGCTCAGCCCCCCCAATAATCTCGGGCGCCGCCGCCGTCCCCCGCCTCCTCCCCACCTGCTCCCTCGCCAGCCAGCCAGCCGCGCGCCCTAGCCGGAGAGCCCCGGCCGTCCCCCGCGAGATTAGGGAATCCCCGGGGGCGGGGGCTCCTGCCTCTAGCCCCAGGTTTCCCGCATATCAGCTGTTCCGGAGCTGATAAATAGGCAGCAGCACGCTCTCCCCTATTCGCTCACGAGGGGGCGGCGCCACTTTATTTGCATATTCATGAGATTATTTGCATATTCATGAGCTTATTTACATTTCACGAGCTTTCCCGGGCCCCCCCAATATTTTTTATAAGTCCGCGTCCCTGGTGTTTCCACACATGATTTTAGAACCAATAGCTTGAATTACTAGTTTTAGCTCTTTTACTAGTTTTAAACTCTTGACATTGATTCACATCAAGTTTGCTAATACACTACTCCTGAGGTTTTCAAACTTTTTGAGTCCATGGCTCTCTTGGCCAACTCCATTCTTTCTGCGGCACCCCTGTGGGTCTCAGGAGCCCAGTTATGTCACCCCTTGCCTGCAGAGCTGGCAGCCCCTCACCCCTTTTTGAACACCCTCCCTTGTGGAGTGTTCCCTCAGCCTCCTCTCATTGAGAGTCCTCCAGGCAGCTGCTGCTGCTGCCCCTGGTCTCTGACCTGCAACACCCCCCCCCCCTGCCCCAAAGAGAGATGCCTCCTCACACTGCCCCACAGGGGCTGGGACTTTTCTGTCCATTCCCAACAATAAGGGCTGGTGAATAGGCTGGCTGGACTCCCCCGCCTGCTTGCTTGCTTATTCCAAGGCTACCTCAGCTCCTGGCAACCTGCACACCCTGACCAGCCCCAGAGGCACCATTCACCTTGGGAGCTTGTAGCCATAACTGATGCAACAAACAGCTGCACAAGCCTTTGGGAGGCAGAGCCACAAGAAGGTATCGGAGGAGGGAGGTAAAGAAAGAGAGACAGAGGCCAGTGTTGCATGCGGCACCCTTAACCATCATTCAAGGCACCCCAGTGTTCCACAGCAAACTGGCTGAAAACCACTGCACTACCCATTTGAGACAATAAAATTCCTTGAGATTTATCTTTCTTGTTCTTGACTACGGTTGCCATATGTCCAGAATTTCCCGAACATAGCCAGAATACAGCAGTCAAAAACAGTATCCAAGCGGAAATCGCTTAAAAATCCGCATAGCAACCCATGTTGCATGTTTTTTCTTTATGAGATTTTGTATCCAGATTTTCACATTTTGAAATATGGCAACCCTAGGCTATACCAGCCCCTGGGGTGCCAAATTCTGAGGTGCATTCAGGTTCAAGGTCAAAAGATCCTCAAGCGGGTGTCAGGGTAGCATCTGAGAACTGCAGGCCTGTATGAAAACAACACAATCTGTAACAATACTGGTGTTTGTGTGCTGGGAAAAGGAATGTGAGACAGTGTGTTGATTCTTGTTAGGAGTCGCAGCTGGGGCAGGAGAATAACAATACTGGTTTGGTGAAATAGTAAGGTCTGGCTTAAAGGGCAAAGCCAAGTTTAGGGACACTCACCATTCATCGCTCAGGGGCGAAACTAGGCTTTATTTCACCTGGGTCAAAGACCCAGTTTGGCATCTCCTCCACATGTATTTGTGAACACACACACACAGAGAGAGAGAGGGGGGGGCTGGGAGCGTCTGGAGGCTTCACCTGGGGCAAAAAACCTGGCTAGCCCCGCTCCCCCAGCTACAGCTCTGCATCACTAATATACAGCATGTCTCACTGTTTTAAAACAAAATACACTGTTTGTGAATGCAGTGGTGACACGGTGACCTCAGGAAACCACAGGAGTCATGGTGGCAGGGATTGGGGGAGAAATTCCATTATATTCTGCAAATTCATGGCCCTTTTTGGAGCATGGCAGGCTCATAATGTCTTTTAAGAAGCCAGAAACAGGGACATTGGGCTACATGCATGCAACCCGAGGGTTCCAAGTATGAATGATGGGCAGGGAGCATGGCTGGTTGGGTGGGTGGGTGGGTTAGAGTTACCTTAGTCATAAAAGAGTACTTCAAATGCATAAAAATATTGAAAGAAGTAAGCAATACAACAATAGGTTGAAGATAAAGGTAAAGGTAAAGGGACCCCTGACCATTAGGTCCAGTCATGAACGACTCTGGGGTTGCGGCACTCATCTCACTTTATTGGCCAAGGAAGCCAGCGTACAGCTTCCGGGTCATGTGGCCAGCATGACTAAGCCGCTTCTGGCGAACCAGGGCAGCGCACAGAAACACCGTTTACCTTCCCGCCAGAGCGGGTATTTATCTACTTGCACTTTGATGTGCTTTCGAACTGCTAGGCTGGCAGGAGCAGGGACTGAGCAACGGGAGCTCACCCCGGCATGGGGATTCGAACCGCTAACCTTCTGATTGGCAAGTCCTAGGCTCTGTGGTTTAACCCACAGCGCCACCTGTGTCCCATTAGGTTGAATATACTTAAGATCAAAAGAAACTTCTATTTTTATAGTAAAAGGGGGGGATGTTGGCAAAAAATAACAACAGCAGTAACAAATAATAATAATAATAATAATAATAATAATAATAATAATAATAATAATAATACCTAAACTGTTATTCCCTCCTCCTCCCCTAGGATCTTCACTTGTACACAGATTATTTTGAAAACTTATTTTCATGCTGCACCAACATTTCCAGCAAAACATTCAATTATCACAACCCCTAACAAGCTAAATAATAAAAGCTGAACCAACCATGAAGATGCGTCACTCAGCAGGAGTCTCTCTCACTGGCTGAAACATCTTCATTCACTGACAGGATTCACGATTGGCAAACTCTTTCTCCAACAGAAAGCAAGCATCACCAGCTGTTGCAAACCCTGGATGCTTGCAAAGAGCCCTTATTTTATCTTTCTGGACAACTCTTATACTTTCTCTCTCCCCCCACCCCCTTATACATGCAAAACCCAAACAATGGCCAAAATTGGGGCACACAACAGTACAAGGACCCCAAGCACACTAGCAAATCTACAGCAGAATGGCTGAAAAAGAAAATAATCAAGGTGTTGCAATGGCCCAGTCAAAGTCCAGACCTCAACGCAATTGAAATGCTGTGTGGTACCTTAAAGAGAGCAGCGCATAAACAAATGCCAACAAACCTCGATGAATTGAAGTAACATTGTAAAGAAGAGTGGGCCAAAATTCCTCCACAACGATGTGAGAGACTGATAAAGTCCTACAGAAACTGAGTACAGTGGTACCTCGGGTTACAGACGCTTCAGGTTACAGACTCCGCTAACCCAGAAATAGTACCTCGGGTTAAGAACTTTGCTTCAGGATGAGAACAGAAATTGTGCTCCGGCAGCGTGGCGGCAGCTGGAGGCCCCATTAGCTAAAGTGGTGCTTCAGGTTAAGAACAGTTTCAGGTTAAGAGCAGACCTCCGGAACAAATTAAGTACTTAACCCGAGGAACCACGGTACTTCAAGTTATTGCTGCTTAAGGTGGTTCAACAAGCTACTGAATCATAAAGCGTACTTAGTTTTTCACACATGGCTTTTCCATTTTGGCTTTATTTCTGTTAAGCAAATCATGACACGATGCAATATGTTCTGTCATATTGTTCATCTGAGGTTGTATTTACCTAATTTTAAGACCTGCTAAGGAACAGATGATTGTTATTATGTCTTTATATGTAAAACCACAGAATTCAAAGAGGGTGCACTTTCTTTTCCCCATGTCTGTATGCCTTGAACAACAATCCTTCCTGATTCCTCGCCACATGCCAAGTCCAAGGAATTGGAGGCTACCCACAAACATAATTGGGGAAAAAGCAACAGAGGTATGAAAAAAAACCTCCCAATCAATTCATGCATTTTTCTCTAAGACTAAGCACTGCCTCCAGCTGTAAGCTAATAAGCAAACTAGATGTTTGGTAGCAGGTTCCAGGTCTGGGAACCTTAGCTGTTGCTGAGCACCTGAAATGCAGTGGGGCAGGGCTTGATTTGGAGCTGGGAAATGTCAAATAAATGATGATGGCAACTTCCTTAACCCTTTCCATGCTTGCTACATCTCTCCTGAACCCCTTTCCCTCAGTCAGGGGGAGATGTGTGCTTGTTGCAGTTGAGGGAAGAAGTGGTGCGTGATGGAAAGGTTAAGCATCCCCTCCCCTGCCCACCACTTCTCCCTCCCCAAATTGTGCCCAGTCCCAAGTTTTCAGCTGCTGGGCAGTGTGGCCAGGTTCCCAGACAGAGTCTGTTGTCAAATGTACAGTTCAACCCTAACGTATGAATTGGCCAGGCACAGGGATGAGTCATCCAGGCAGGTTGGGAGATCTTTTGGGGATCCTTCACCCCCTCTCTCCTTTAGTTATAGGTTCTCTTTCCACATTATGTGGACATCTCTGACAAAAACATGAATATGCAGGGGTTTCGAATGTGATAGTATAGTTTTCCTTGAAGCTAAACATATGACTTAAGCCTTTCCATTTTACAGTTAAATGAGCTCAGTGAGTACAGCACATGTTCTGCATGCAAAAGATCTCTATTTGAATCCCTGGTGTCCCTGGTTTTTTTTTTTTTTTTACTAAAACCCCCAGCAGCTCAAGCCAGCAACACCACTGGCCAAGGATTATGGGAGCAGTGGTCCAAAACATCTGGATGGCCCCAGGTTGGAGAAAGCTGATTCAAAAACGCCTCACCATCGAGTTTGGCCCAGAGTCTTCACATTAATGAAGCAATTGCTTCCATGTGGAAGACCTACAGTTCCTCCGAGAAGAAAATAAGAAAGTGTTTCTTTCCTGATGGTAAAACAGTAGGTTCACACTTCAAGTCCTCATGTACCTATCATTAGGTGACACAAATAGCAACAAAAATATCGTGCCAAAATAATAAATGACTTATTCACAAGTGTATTTTCCGTCCTAAACATGAAATCAGTGCTGAGGACACACTTCCATTTAAAGGCAGAATAGAAAGGAACCCACCCCAGATTTCGGAAGCCAGGTCCCATTTGCACTCTTTCTGTGCTGAGATCTTGGTCAGTGGATGCTGGGGAAGCCGTGTGTATTTCCTGAGGCCTTATTCTACTGAATAATGGTCAAAGGCCATTGGCTTTAAAACAGACAAGCAGCGGGGAGACAAACTGAAGCGGAACATTAAAGTGATGGCTGGAAGTTGTGATCAAAACCTTAGGTCACGGACACCTGAGAGACAATTACCTTATCACAACACAGACACAAGTATTTCTCCAGATGAGCTGCCATGACCTATTGCAAGGGCTGAGAAGGAGGAGGAGAGATGAAGGGAGAAGGAAAAGAAGAGCTGGTTAAAGAATACAGTGGTACCTCGGGTTAAGAACTTAATTCGTTCTCGAGGTCCATTCTTAACCTGAAACTGTTCTTAACCTGAGGTACCACTTTAGCTAATGGGGCCTACCGCTGCTGCCGTGCTGCCACCGGACAATTTCTGTTCTCATCCTGATGCAAAGTTCTTAACCTGAGGTACTATTTTTGGGTTAGCGGAGTCTGTAACCTGAAGCGTCTGTAACCTGAGGTACCACTGTACATGGGGCTTTTCAGTGACGTAGATGCCATGCACCAGATTAGCCTGCCTGTTGCTCAGTGAGCTACCAAATGGAGCAACTGTATGCATATATTACTTCACTCCATTCAATCCATACTTTATTTTGACAGCAGGCATGGAAATTAGTCAAAGATTTTGCAGTCACAAAAAGATCCAGGCCTTAGTTAACGCTGCCAGTCTCTAGCTTCCGTCTGTCATATTTTGCTTATCTAACCTGTCTATGTAGCAGTGAATTTAAATCCCACAAACATCCAGGTCTTGCAAAGAGTTGTTTGCAAACACGAGTTTCTGAAAAGGTACAAACTTCTCACCTTTTATTGATGATCTTGATCTTTGCTGCTTTTCTTCCTTCACTAGTATTGAAGTGGGGCTTTTATGTTGGGACTTGAGAGAGACCAAGCTGCTACAGATGGATTAGTTAGAAGATGAGTGAATGTCTGCCACAACCAGGGAGCCGGTGTGGTGTAGCAGATAAAGGGCTGGATTTAGACTGGAGAGATAGGGGCTTACATTCTCACAGATCTCAAAGCTCACTTGGTGGCTCAGCTTATTTCACAAAGTTGCTATGTGATGCCCTTAGCACCCTGGGAAAAGGCTTGATATAAATATGATGGTAGAAAGGGCAGATGTGGAACTATCTGGACTTTAGAAGCTGAGTTTGTCTGCCTTGCCCCTCCCACCTCACAGCTTTTTGATTGAGAGCTGCCTGGGCCAGAACTGAAACAAAGGAATCACAGGGTCTTGTACAGCTGAGTCCATGGCAAAAGCACAGGGAAGTTGATCCTCTGGCACCAAGACCTGTCCATTCAAAATCATCTTGGTCCTGAGTCTATATGGGGTTGAATGCACTATGTTCTCAGAATCAGAGCGGTTTGGGTGGCATGGCTGCCTGCTGTGGGTGGACAGGCCTTGAAATGGTTGTTTGTGCTTGTTTATTTGTTGCAATTGATGGGAGTGATTTTGTTTTGTTGCACACTGATGTTGTGTTGTCATTATCTTGTAATGCTACATACAAATTAGATCCTTCCATTTTGTTGCTTAGAATTATAGTTTGAATTCCTGTAAGTTGGCAATGCGAATTTTATTGTCTTATTTTGTGATTCCTATGGCTTGTAATTTGCCTTGTACAGTAATGTAGAAAGGCGGAACACAAATATTTAAAAAATTATAGCATTTGTATGCAAGTACCTTAAAAATTAAAAAAGCCAGCATGCATCACATTCTAAACTTATTGGCTGAGAGTGATAAGCTTACTGTGTTGGGATACTGCCCCCCCCCGCTTTTTAATTAAAAATAAATTAGATTAGACATGCCTTCCAGTTTTCTTGGCTGTTTTAACAATGCCTCAGGTCTTACAAAAATGTTACATTTATGAAAAATTTAAAAACTGTTAATAAAATGAACTATATAAAATAAAAAGAAAGTTTGTGAAAAGGTTTGTTATTTGACAGATAACTACTCCCACGCTGGGAGGGCAGCCTCTAGTCTAAGGCATTCAAAAAAAGGTCACAAAATTGCATGAGGTTAGAGGGAGAGGAAGGGAACCATTCACGTTGCAAGATGGAACTTTCCACCATCTCTTTAAAGGCTGGGTGAAAAGAACTATTATTTCTCAATGTACAGAATAGTCTGAAAAATTAAATTTAAAAAATGTAGCAGAATAATTTTGACAGAAGACAACTGGACTCCCTGCACAATTGAGGGTAACCTAATCATATATCTACAGGGATTGCCTGGAAAGGAGCTGCCAGCCACAGTGGCAGTGTGCCCTTGTGCCCTGTAAGGCATGGAAGGGAGTAGTCAGTTTCCTTGCATAGAACTATTCATGTGTATACAGCACTCACAGTTTCAAACCAGAGTGGGACTGCGCTTTTTGCTCCAGCTCCATATTGCTGCACTAGCTCTGCTTCCAACAATCATGCATTAATAGCAGCTGTTTGCAAGAGAAGCCCTGTGAGAGCAGCAGGAACCCTGCACGAACGAGGGCCCTGAACATAGGAAGCCTTAATGTACAACTTCTCATCTGTAAGGATTCTCTTGCAGAAACAGCACTCAATGCACAGTAGCTGGAGAGCAGCCCCACTCCAGATGGATTATATGAGTGCCTTACATGTAAGCAATGCATGAACAGAGCTCATGCGTGCCACAGATCTGAACTGAACTTTAAGCTTCTTCTTTCTTACATTTTTATTTTGAACATTTATATTCTGCCGTTCTTTCTACATGAAGCTCAAGGTGACATACGCAGTGTTCTGAGGCAATCTCCCATCCTGATATTAACCTGCTTAGCTTCAGCAAAGTGGCTGCACCATGTGGCCTTGACCCAACTGCAGCCCTGCTCTATGAGGTCTTGATGAACAAGAAGCCTCTTTTACTTTTCCACACTGAACTGCCTAAAGTTTGCAACAGCCCAGAACTTTTACCCAGAACAGCTATTCCCATGATCATGGATGCTACCACTTTCTGAACTGCAGAGAAATATAATAAACTCATAGACTGTCCAGCATAAGTATCAGAATAAATAGGAAATGTACATCATAGCTGATTTCAATTGTGGGATTACCAAAGTAGAAAAGAGGCATTTGTTTCTGTGAACCAGTATGAATGGAGGAGTGATAGAGCATATGATACATTTCAGCAAGATATTGGGTGTGTGCCCCCCCAAAAAAAGTTCACCATGAAATGCCTTCTGTCAGCCATGCAAAAAACATACCTGAGTCAGTCCCCTCTGCAGGGTGTATTTCTGTGTGTATGTTTGCATATGCATGGAGAATGTTTGAAAGTGGTTTGATATTCCTGAGAAAGTGTCAGCAGAGTCTGGGTAATCAAATCAAGGCACAAACTGATGGTTACATGGTCCATGAAAGAATCTCCCTATCCCGATAAAACCAGGCCTAATTCCAAAATATTTTTGCCTACTATAATCAGCACCAGGATTTCAGTCTTTTCTCCAATTCAAAATACCCGTCGTTTGTTCTCCACGTGGCATGAATGATGCTGTGAATACTTTTGTTTACTCTGCATCTAGGGCACTCCCACCACTGGTTGGGGAGCCAGGTGTAGCTTGCTACACATGCTATACCTGCTGAAATGCACAGGTATTGAAAGTGAGAAGAGGAGACCTGTCCTCTTTTGCATCTGACCACCTCATCTCCTTTCCATTCCATATTTGAGGTTCAGCAATGATCTACTTTTCTCTGCCATCCACCTGTTTCCCCCCTCCCCATTTCATACTTGTCCCTTTCCACTCCTTCATTTACTTGGTTTAGAGTCTCCCTACATATAGCTTCTGATCTGTTAATTACTGTTGTTGGAACAGAGCTACAGTCCCACGTTAATTGCTGGTGTTATGCCCCAAGCATTTAGCAGGGACTGGGGGCACCGTATAAACACCATTATTATTATCAACCAGCATTGTAATTAAACTCCTGCTTGACTCTCACCCCCCAGAAGCATGCTTCTTTGCATCCTGTGCCACAGTCTATTCCAGCCAGAGGGACCCTGAAGCTTTCAAACAGCTGGCTTGCCCAGAGGGGGGGAAAAAATTCTACCTGTTTCGTTTCCCTTTTCAGCATAGCCAATTGCACACGGTTATGACTTACCAGTTTGCGCTGACACCACTGGCAGATCCCACACAGGACAATGGTAACACTAAGGCTGATGGTGATGATGGCTGAGACCAGAAGGACATCACGAGAGGGTGCCCCTGAGAAGAGAAACCCACAGGTTAGCTGTACAAGTGCCTCCA
Source organism: Podarcis vaucheri (assembly GCF_965113315.1). Classification (NCBI taxonomy): domain Eukaryota; kingdom Metazoa; phylum Chordata; class Lepidosauria; order Squamata; family Lacertidae; genus Podarcis; species Podarcis vaucheri. The sequence goes on along the minus strand of NC_138759.1, from coordinate 83,020,196 downwards.
ATAAAAGGAAACAGGAAAAAGCTGACAGGATTATTAACAGTTTTGTGGGGCTATCAAGAGGCTTGCTGAGACTCAGGGGCCTTGTTAGGGGGTGACCCAAGGAGACTGAGCTCTGGTGGTTTTTTTTTTTTTTGCAGTTTCTGCTCTTCTTCCCATTTTAAAACCTCTTTTTGTTTTGCTTGCATGGCAGCTGGTATGATGCAAAGCACAGCGCTGGGATGACCTCAGTCATTTACCGGTTTAATTTGCTCAGAGGCCTACACTGTATTTGTACACATACATGAGCATATACAAATTTGGGTCACGGTTCTGTTCCCTGACTTTTAAGTACACAGCAGAGTTGAGGCTCTTGGTTTCCTTGGTACTGCACTTTCCCCTGGCTTGCCTTGCAGTCTTTTCCCCCCTGGCCTGGGAGGGTGGGGCCCTGATTGACTCCAGCTGCAAAAGGCTGAGGCTGCAAAAGAGGCCAGATACCCTCTTGGCTGCCTCTTAGTGCAGGCCCAGGTCATCAAACCAGAGCATCCACAGCTGCCAGCTGCCACCATTGGCAGGATTGGCAGCAATGGCAGCAGATATGTTTGATGCTTATGATAATATTTTATTCTCTTGTTACTTATGCTGTTTTAAACGTGCATTTTATCTTTGACTTCCTTAAACAATGTTTTCTTCTGGAATGTTTAGATAACATTTTTGTTAATTTTGCTGCATTAAATGTGCATTCTTTAGTTGACCTCCTTTGTTGTGTTTTATTTTGAAATCTTTAAGATAATATTTTAGTTTCCTGTTGACCAGCAATGCTTTATTCTGGATTGTTTTATTTGATGTTTTAATGTGAGATTTTTTTCCTTAAAAATATAAAGTGGTATAGAAATGAAATTAACAACCACAACTCCTGCCTCTTCTTCTACCCTTTTACCTTGGTTTCTCCCCTAATAAACCTAAACCATCCATGTCTTGGTTTGCCCCATAGTGAAAGGTAAAAGAAAGAGAGGGTCCAGTTCACCAAATCCTCCAACTTTAGAGAAAGTGTTGGGAAGAAAAGAAACAAGGACTATCAATTCTTGACAGTTTCAATGGCAGGCTAGACCACAGGCAGACAGATCATACCAATACTTCCAGTTCTGCTGTCTCAGCTGGTAATAAAGGGATTCAGCAGCTGTCCCTAACTTTTACAGGGCAAGTCTTATTGCACAGCATCACAGAACCATAGAACATAATTAGTGTGCTTTATGATTTCATAACGCTCCAGCTGCATGACTCTCCATAGAACAATTATCACAGCGCCAGAACGTTGCCTATTTTTTGAAATTATTCCAGCAGTTGTTGAGAGCTATTCTCATCACAGCCAGACAAAATGAAGCAAACAAAAACAGATTGTAGTGAATTTAAATCTGTGGTTTATGATATGATAGGCATCTAAAATCAGTGGTCATTTGGTTAGGAACATCTAATGCTTTTAATAATATAGGTTCTTTAGAGCTGAAGGGAACTGATTCTAATTCAGAAAAGGAGGACAACATCAACAGCAGAAACAAGTGTGAAGAGGACCTCAACAAGTGCTAGGAAACAGTGTGTCATAAGGAGATTCTGTAACACAAAATGTCTCAGCTTAAAACCCTTCTTCAGAGGCAATGTCGGGTTTTTTCCTATCACCTAGAGCAGTGGTTCTCCAAGGGTGTGTCAGAAGAAGATGGCAGATTCAAGGACAAAGATCACTGTAGTACAGGAGGTGAGCATTTTTAGGTGTGTCTAATTGATGCATGATCACTGATATGCGGGTCCTTTTGTACCTGGAAGACGGCAGAATGGGGGCAGGGCAGGGTGGGGCAGAATGCAATGGGCTAGGGTGACACTAGAAGTGGCCACTGCCTGTATAGTATAGTATCTTCCTATCTCTCTAAGCAGGATTTGCTTACCACATTTTCAAGTGAGTGAAGAAATGCACATTAACACCTAAAAAGGAGGTTGACCCATAAGACCATCAAGTTCAGAGTCTTAAATTACCTGGCTGTACCACTGGTGATGCTTTTGTGCTTTGATAGGGTTAGAAATCAATAAAAAAAAGGTGAACTGGTGAGATTGGCAGGTGACACACCACTTATTTAGCATTGTACTTTGTACAGTCCACTTGAAGTGCTTTAGGACATTCAGGGGATAAAGCAGCACAACTGACTATGAAAATCATCTGATAGAAATTCAAAGTAATGGACACTGAAAGGAATGTTTTAAACCACTCAGACACAACTCTGTGTTCTAAATTAACAGTAACCTCTCTTGGAAAAAGGTGAAGCATTATCATGAAAAACCTAATGGTTTGGCTTTTCTTTCTGAAGGCACAGCTGGAGGAGAAAAGAAAAAGCAGAAGAGTAAACCAAGAGTAATAAAAATTGTTATAATAACGTGGTTATATACATCAATGATACGGCTCACCTAGAGTTCTGTGTTCAGTTCTGATAATTCACTTAGTTATCTTGCACTGAGCAACAAAATAGCTAGCTATCCTGGGCTGATAGTAAGAGTATCAAGGACTGGGGTTGAATGCTGTATCAAAGCCTGCCATGGAACTGAAAACACATACCTATTTCCACTATGAATACACTAAAGGGGTGTATGAATACACTAAAGGGAAGCCACATACATTTTGGATCCACTGTACACTTTTAAACAGCACTGTCCCAAAGGCCATACTGAACGTGTTCTGCCGGAGGAGGAGGTATCCTATACAAAACTTCAGACAGTTTCAACCCACCTAATAGTATTGAAACAATCAGAGCTGGCCCAGCCATTAGGTCGGATGAAGCCATTGCCTCAGGAGGCAGAATCTTCCACCTCTGGTATCAGCGCCAATTTCCAGTGAGATCTTGCATGCTGGCCGGAAACAGGCACTGATGTTGGTGGTACAGGCAGTGGCAGAGGGGGAAGGGTGCTACTTCCTGTTTCACCTCAAGCGGCAAGATACGACATGCTACCCCTAGACACAATATTTCCATTATGCTTCTCCCTTGCTAACCAGAAACAGACACACATTATAAAATGGATAAGAGTAAGTTACGGGGAACAGGTTCCTTCAGTTCCACTTCTTATAAATACAAGTTTAGATAATTGTGCTTCTTTTTTTAATATTCCAGAATCTATAAGACTCCCTGTCACAATAACTCCGAGTTCCTCAATGTGACCCTTTCCCACTGCCACTCATCATGATTTTAAAGCCAACCGGTACCTTGGAGACAGACTGAACTATTAACTGAGATTGTTTATTGAAGATATATTCCATACATAAGGGAATACTGATATTTACACTGAGATCCTAAATGTGCTTGATGACAGTTTGTAAGAACTCAAGAAATGCATCTGTTGACACCAGCGTCCAAAAGTCTTTTACCTCAGACCAAATTCCCAAAACCAGCCCAGCCAAATTTGTTCAAAACTTGGTCCAGCTACTAGGTACAATTTGCCTCTGTCATCAAGGGAAAAATTCAATATCATGCTCTTCTGATTTTTCCATCAACACAAGGATTTCTGCTTGCCAGACAGAATGATTCCCCCCTCCCCTCATGTTCTGTTCTGGGGGTTCTCCCAATCTCCCAGAGTGGAATGGGGGAGGGGAGCCCCATCACGCCAGTGGGAACTCTTGCATTGGCTTGTGCTAGCACGCTAGGTTAAGTGAATCCTGCCCCAAAGCTCATCCAGTTGTACTTCTGACGACTAGGGCAGTTTAGTTGATTTTTAAAAAGCCTGCTTGTATAACCTTATTCTGGTAAGATCTTTACACAGTTCAACAAAAAGCTCCCTTCTTCTGATCTTCACCAGCACAATTGCAGCAGCAGGAAATAATATTCAAGCCTTGGTTATCCATTTTCATCTCAAATTTCTCTGGCACTGCCTTACATCTCCCTCAAAATTGTCTTCATCAAATGACAGTTACCCGTAACTACTGCTTCTTCACCTTAGAACCCCAGCCAATCAGAACCTGATGTATCCCAGACTAATCAAAATTAATTTACCTGACCCAGGCCCTGTCTATAAATACTAAAAGTGATTGTCTCTCTTCATTCCCCACTCCACTCTCAGAACCTGTCACCGAGTAGCTACGGCTGAATTGGCCTCAAACAAAGCAACAACACAAGGCCTCTCTTCCAAAGCAGGAAACATAAATAGATAGACATACATGCAGCATTTCTCCACAGAGGTACACATTGCAATGGACAAATATTTAAAACTGCTCCAATTTCAAATATCAAATGAATATTTGAAATGGGTGAATTCTAGTTTATGCTCTAGTCATATATGGATGAATTACAAATTGTCATCATTAAAAAAAAAGGAGTTCTTCCATTAGTTTCTTGTCCCAAGTCACTGTGCTAATCCAGTCAAATCTGCAAACGAGTCCACTACAGTTTTAAGAATGAAATAAACTTCAGCCCATGCTTCCTCCACCTCAAATTTGCTTTAAACATCCTACATCAGAACTACACCTTTCTGCTTACTAATACTGGTGTGGGAAATAATGCCATAATGTGGGTGATTCCATGAATCCAAGCTTCTGTATGTTTCCAATATGATGTGAAGCAGAATTACATGGGAACCCATTTTTTCAATGTCTACCATGCTGTTGTGGTAACAAATGAATGGGCCCTCTAAGATGAAAGGGTAGGGCCATGGATGCATGCATAGTTTGCTCATACGCAGGTTGAGTGTCTAAATATTATAGGGAAACTTTGAAGAGAAAGGAAACTAGGGTTGACATACTCAAAATCCAGACACAAAAGTTGGCAAAAAGGGGATATTTTGGAGCTATTTTTAAGGAAAATGGGGGGGGGGGTGACGACGACACTGCTGACATGGATTGCCATACATTATGACAATTTCCACCCGGACACGGTTTCCGACTGCTGTATTTCGGGTATGTCTGGGAAATTCCGGACATATGGGAACCCTAAAGGAAAGGAATGCAGAGAAGGGCAAGAGAATCAGCCATACTTATAGCAATCCCTTTTCAAGAGCAGAAACTGAAGGACTATTTTTGTTTCATTCATTTAACTTTTTTTAAAGAGGTTTTGAGTAGAGGTCTGAAAAATAATGTATAGCACAGCCAGAGCAAATCAAGTGTTCCCACATTTTGTTGATATGAAAAAGAAGATGCTCAATTAACTGCAAAAGCAACAAGCACACAGCTGATGGGAGAAAGTACCTCTCTCTACACAATGTCATTAACCTGTGGAGTAACTCTTGGCAATAAGAGAATACTGAAGGTTTGGATCAGATTCAAACTAGCTTACACATTTTTACAAAAATAATAATACTCAGAGGCTCACAAAAGAACATTTAAGAAAGAGAAGGAAGAGGAGGAAGGGATGGAGAGAGAATTAAATGGAAATTCTTCTCTCATCATGCATTTATTTTTCTACTCTCATTCATGCCCTCTCCCAGTTTGCCATCTATTGGTCCAAAGGATTTAGGCCTGCTGAAATGGACTGGCATCCTGCATAGGTTTGGCTCACAAATGCACTACTAGCACACACACACCACTAAGTTATAGTAAGTTTGGTCCTAGTATGGTTTGTTTGAACATCTAATCATGGTCTGTTTTCTGGCAACAAACAGCAATATGAAGCTATGGTTGGTTTGTTGGCTTGTATAAAACTATGGTTTGGCATTATATCTGAACCAAACAGTATGGCTTGGTTTGTCCATCCTATCCTATATGTTCACCAAAGCTCAAGCTTTGGAGAAACAAGTTGTGACGTGTTTGTTCATCAGCAACTGGGTCTTTTTCTGAGTATGGGTGTATCACAAAGAGCCTTGCCAAAGCATCTCCATCAGACTAGCTCTACTATTGCCTCATTATAAGTTAACTTGGATCACAAATGTAATTTGAGATCTTTTCAGACATACTCCCCCTTAAACATGAAATTCTAAAGCAATACCTGGCTGATAATTCTATAATTCCCAGCCAATTCAATTGAATGACGCGAAATAGAACAATTTCCAGTTCCTTAGGGATATATTTTCTGCAGGAGTGGTATCTTTCCTGATTTAAAAACAAACAAACAGAAAATATACATGCTGGAGAGATTACAGAACTAAATGTGTGTGTGTGTGTGTGTGTGTGTGTGTGTGTGTGTCAGTCAGTGTCAGCAGGCACCTTCTGCATCAACTTTTAAACGCCTGCTGAAAACTTTTCTATCCTGCCAGGCCTATGCAGGCAATTAAGAGTACATCCCCCGCAATGGTCTACTGAACAATTTTCTTTTGCTTTTAAATATTTATTTTTAAATTATTGTTTGGTTTTATGTTTGTATATTGTTAAAAAGCTTCCCAAGACCAAGAGACAGCAAGTTGTATTGGAGACAGCAAGTTGTGGCATCTTCAGTTATTTAACAAGTACTACCCAAATGGACACACAGAGGCAACTGATGCGATATTGCATCTGGATCTCTCAAACCACCAGGCATTTATTGAACAATAAACAAATTGTTTAGAAAGGCCCTTGGTACCCTGTTTAAAGGCTTTTTGGAATGAGTAATGTTTGCTTACTCAAGGGCCTGGGTTTCCTAAAGACTTCTATTATCTACCAGGTTGCTCAGTCTTAAAAATATGTGACATATAGCACATGAAAGAAAAGCAAAACAAAAGTGAGGTTTTACATTTGTAAAACTGTTCTTCAGATGAAAACAATCACAATATTAACATAAAAGCTTTTATTTTTAGGGATGGTTAAATTGCTAGGTTAAAGAGGTTAGCCAGCATAAAAGATATTGGAAAAAACTGTGGAAATCTGCTTGAAATTAAAGTAAATGATTACAGCAATGTAGAGCATTCATCTGAGGGTTGCTTCACAAATTATATTTTGCTTGCATGCTGCAGGAAAGAGGTACACTGTCCCTTATTGTGTGCATTGTTGGTGTTCATTGTGCTGGCAAATCCACAGTTTAGGAATCCTAGTTTAGAGGGTGAAAGAATCTGGTTAAGAGGCCTAGGTAGAAAATGTTGGGTGATCTGACATGTATCCCTTTGGTGACACTCTCAATACATTTCTTAGGGTTTTGGAATATCCACTCCCTACTTTAAATCTCTGAGGGAGAAGTGTGTGTGTGTGTGTGTGTGTGTGTGTGTGTGTGTGTGTGTAAAATCATAGCATAACCTTTCAATAACCACCTACATTCAGTAATATTCACTTGTGACACTAGATAAATAACACTCAATATCTGTTAATAATTAATCTGTGCAATAATTGTACATTAATAATTAAAATTGATGTATTTCCCCTCTGCCCAATTCTCTATATGCCTACAGCTGCTTTAGAAGCAGATATGGTAATTCTGTAATTCCCACGCCATACATTTAAAGCACATGGCTTCGTCCAAGAACCCTGGGAACTGTAGTTCACTCATTGTAAAGCTACCATTCCCAGCACCTTTAACAAACTACAGTTTCCAGACTTCTTTGGCAGATCTAGTTGAACCACCCTCCTTCTTACATTCAGATCCAGCCCTGGGGTGACACTCAAGGGACATGGAGACTAGTCATAACTGGAGCAGGAGATGCATGACTGATGCTGAAAGCAGCAGCATTATGCGTAGTGAAATAAAATGTATTGATAATTAAAATGCCACCATTGCACAGAATTTCCCCATACTCATAAGCAGCATCCATGAAGGAGTGCAGTGACATTGCCTCTTACGTTCTGTTTTACTACGTGTTACTGGGGAGAAAGGTGAAGAGGAAACATGAGTTGTTGTCTTAGTGGCAGCCATGTGGCTCTTTTAAAAACACACTGCTGCTTAATCTAGAGCAGAGATACCACTAGGTCTAGTACACCTGTGGGAGGGATCACCGTCTCCCATTCAAACCCCTCTCCCTACTCATATATGTATACAGGCCCTAAGACCAGTGTCTAGGCTTTTGACCTTGGTGGCCTCTTAGGGGCAGGTTCTCCTGCAAGGCTGTGTTGTGAAAAGCTCTTCTCATGGAAAGTTTGCTCAGTGGCCTGGACTCAAAGAGGGGGCTGATGGAAAAAAAGTTTGGGTGGGTTTTTTTTAGCATTTTAAATAAATATGCTGTGCTGCTGCTTGATTTGGCCCTTGGCAATTGAATGTTTATGTTATTGATTTTATATGCTTTTATCATTTCAGTGTATGCTACTCTGAATGTTTTATTACAGAAAGGCAGCTGAACAGAAAGGTTATCAATAAAGAATAAATATTTATGTCCCAAAAAGCTACATACTTGCTCAACACAGACTGATCCCAGCTTCAGCGTTCAATCTACTAAAGAAATAATAAAGCTCAGTAGCAGCAGTTGTGGGGGCTGGTCCATGAGTGCAAATGGAGCACGGTCTTGATTCCTGCAACCAGCCCAGAGGGTGTCCCCAGACTGTTTCCTCCTCCTTAGCCTCAGTAGAATTAGTTGGCTTCCCCTGTCCTTGGTTCTAGTTCCACCCACTCATGGCCTTCCTACCTTCCATTTTCCCATTCCCAATGGACAGCCGCCGCCACTGGACGAGTGCTTTTAATAATTCAAGGAAAATCAAATAATCTTAAACAAGAGGTGGGGAAAATACTTAAGGAAAAGAGGTCATAACAGATATACAATCCTCTATTCGCTTACCTAGGAGTAAGCTCTACTGAAGTCAATTAGACTTCTGAGTAGACATGTATAGGATTGCACTGTTTGTACTCTAGATTCTTAAATAACAAAAGTTATTTAGGACGTTTAAAAATACATTTGTAGGCAGGCCTCGTTCTTCAGAACCCAAAACACATACTCCTCACAGCTTCATGGAAGATGGATTCCAAACAATTAATTCCACCACTGTCATCTCTCAAGGAGAAATCACAACCAATTTATGGGAGGAAAATCTTCATTTTCAGGTATTGATTGGTTCAAAACCACTTGAAGGAGATGTCACTATCTAAAGTATTTTCAGTTACCACTCCAGACTACACAAAAAGGTTAAATACAAGCCATTATAGGGAAGGAAGGACACTTGCTCAGTAACAATTTAACAATTGCTAAAAAGTAGCTTCAGGGTATCTGATTGATGATAACTGGTATCTATTTGTTAAACATGTATTTGTAGAAGGCAAGGTTTGGCAGGCTGAATCTGTGACTTTGGCACTTTTTCTACTAAAAAATGGTGGCTACACTACTGTCAAAAGGGATAACAGAATGACGTAAGGTGGCCGCCTACACATCACCAACAAAGAGGATTAATGAGGACAATAATTTGCATGAAATCTGAAAATGCTCATTTGTGTGTATAGATGCAAATTTATAAATGGTTGCTACAATTTAAATAGAAATATATTAGAGCTCACGGAGGTGAGGAAGACACCAGGTGACATGTGAGCCTGCTCGTTCTGCTGGCCAGGTGCATCTAACTGTTGATGAGCAATTTCAAGGCTTCTGTTTCTTCCTCTTATGGTTTTATACGTTTAGACCAGTCTTGGACTGAATAGCCCTCAAACAGAAGACTCCTTCAAATAAAGGGCTGTCCACTGACAGGCATTCAAATGAGAGGATTGTCTGTAAAGCATAGCCCCTTGAACAGGCATAGGCAAACTCCGGTCCTCCAGATGTTTGGGACTACAATTCCCATCATCCTTAGCTAACAGGACCAGTGATCAGGGATGATGGGAATTGTAGTCCCAAACATCTGGAGGGCGGGGGTTTGCCTATGCCTGCCCTAGAATGAAGGTATCAAGGCACATATGTTTCTTCAAAGCTTCCACAAGTTACCAGGCTTCATGAGGAATGTTAGGCCTGGAGCAATTTTTTTTTAAAAAATTCCCTATTATACATGGATGCCTCTGAAAGGCTTGTAGGATTTGTGTTACTGGCCTCACAATTGCCTGGTCCATTGTTCCCACCTGTATCGGCAGGAAGTGCAAAATGCCTTTTCCTCCACACTGCAAATTACAGGCTTCATCTCAGAGAAGGAGTAGAATTAGTAGCGATGCAGGAGACGGCTATATAATTTAACTGCCAAGGAGACAGCAGGAAGGGGAAGCCCTTGCTTATTACACTCTGCAGGGGCGGGGGGGGGGGGCAAAGGGGAGTCACTTGCATCTCCTGGGTCCAAGCATGAGGCAGTGCGAGATGAGACACAGAGACTAAGGCACAAACACTTGCACAGAGACCTGCTCCTCTGCGGGATTAAAACTAAGCATTTTGGTTAAGTGAGTATATTTCCTCAGCATCTTTGAGTTAGCAAAGACTTTAAAAAGACAACAATAAAGAGAAGGTGAGGGAAAGTGCCTGAAACCTAGTCATGCCCACTAAGGAGACGGATGCAAAGGAGGACAGGAATCCATTGTTTTTAAAAACTATGTAGATGAGGGGAATATTTTTTTGGGCAAGTTCAACTTGTCATGCCAGGCTGAGAAAAGCTGCACTTGCTTATATTTCCTTTTCTATACAATTACAAATATTTAATAGGTAAAGGCGCTGGACCAGACTTTGCATCTTGTCATTCTAACATCCACCTGTCCCTTAGAGTCAGACCACCCAATAATTCAGCTCATGAAGACATAGGCTGTTATAAGTGGCCACTCAGTTATTGGCTAGAAGGTACAGATCCTCAGAGTGCTATAAGATATGCACAGTAACACCACTACACCAGAAAGAAGGGAGGCCTAAAGTAATGTGGGTGTGGCTTCCTATGCAATTTGTTTAAAAAGGTAATGCTATAGATAGATAGATAGATGATGATAGATAGATAGATATTTCAAGACATTGTCAGGAGGGTACCATCTACATGTTTATGTTTGCAGCTACAGAAGGAGCTCCGTATGCTAAGAACTGCTTTACATTTTATGTGGCACTCATTATACTAGCCCTCCAAATCCACAAGAGTTACTAGCCCACAGATATTTCTTACTCTCTGGGTGATTCATTTCAAAAGATAATATTCCTGATCACTGGGTGAGTGGGTAAGTGGGTGAGTGCGGAATCTTATTTAGCCCATGTGACCAAGCAAGTAGCTATTTACAAGACTGCAGCAGGTCGTACTCAAGCTACTTCCCTGTTACTTCCAGTTTAGTGCTGCAATGCTAAATCAATGATGGGGGCCTGGGGTTGCATAGTATTTGTTAGATCAGAAGGCTTTCTGAAGCAAAATAAGAGGATGGCTATCAAAAATGTCCCTTCCAACTCTACAATTCTATTGTCCTGTTATTCTCAGCATTTTAATGTTCATGATTTCCCGTCACTACACAAAAAAGAAAATGGAGGTCCTGATTACCTCTGGCTTCAGAACCTACCAGGCCTATACTCAGGAGTAAGCCCTACTGCATTTAATGGGGCTTAAACTGCAATCCTGTGCACACTTGCCTTGAAGTAAGTCCCATTCCTCAGCCTGCAAGAGCCATTTCACAAGACACCTATCATTTAATGTGCTATGCATGTCCACGTTCCCCCTGCAGGGATGTGACAATTCTCTCTTCACATCTGCGATGTGCTGTAATGTTTCCAACGTATGGTGTTATGTTAGTTGCTATTTTTATTCGGTCCTATTATAATAAAAGCTTACAGTTAAAATTAGTAGAAGACAGCAGGGGGCACATGTGCTGCGCTCTTTGCAAATGATTAGAAATTGCATTACAAAACAACCATCCCTTTGGATCTTTATACAGCTAGTGGAAAGTCCCACAGCTAATTTCTAAAGAGGGCTACGTGCACTTTAACAAAACCTTACATTTCTGTCATACATTGGAGATCTCCAAGCACTTTACCAACCAATGGGATTGGCACTGGGATTCTGGAAGACTTGTGGCCATAACACTTTGCTCTAAAATTATCACATCTTTGCTTCCCTGTGAGCTGCAGACTAAGTATTCTACCTAAGGCAGGTTTTTTTAAAAGCAGGCTGAAGGAGTAGGGGTGGGATGGAGAGTTTATTTTAAAAAATATTCTCGATGTAAGACAGCAGTGAGCATTTTATCAATATATGCAAAGAAGCAATTGACAGAGAGTTCATCCAGGAGAAGAGGTAGAAATAAAATGCTCGGGCACAATTTATGGTGCTGTAATCAATGTTATATCCACCTGAACCTCCATTTGTAACCCTTCACCTCTTTAACTGAATTGGCTTGATCAACATCGGCAGCACAGAGATGTGATGGAATCTATTCTGGGTCAGGGAACCAGCGTCTGACAAAGGGAGAAAGCAGTAATGGCTTGTTTGCCTGTTTCCCAGGCTACTTTTTTAGACTGTGTGACCTGATTTTGTTCATAGAGGCCAAATACCTGCTGCTCTGAATGCATTCAGCTTGAGCATTCATGAAAGCCCAGCCGTAACTAGCCTGCCTCCTGCAAAGTGAGAAGTTATAAATAAAAGTCAGGTCTGAATGATCTGAAACCGGGGGGGGGGGGGGAATCAGGAGGGGAATGTCTCTCCTTTTCCCTTCAAGTCAAGTGTCTTAAAATAGCCAATAGGAATTTTATCAGGTTTTGCACACAGACATAAAAAAAACCAGCTGCTGCCTTCAGGTAAAACTGGAAATATGTCTGCCCAAAGGGTCATTCTTCTTGGCAACCGTGAAGGAAACTGCCTCCTCAGCCATAAGCTGGGTGTCACTCATAAATCACTGGGGCCAAATGGTATTTATCAGTCTTTGGAAGGTTTTCTGGAGCAAAGTAACAGGGCCAGCGACAAGAAGGTGTAATTTATCATTAAAAACAACTGCTTTACTAGGGCACTGGAGGGTGGCCAATGCTGTGTTCCTCTTTTTAGAAAGATGCTATGGGCGATGCCAGCAATTATAGGCTGGAGATTTTAACATCAGTGCTAGGAAGAGAGCAGAGAAAACCATTACTACCAGAGCTGGAGCTAAATCTCACAACAGATTATTTAGACCAGCAATTAGGAAGAGGATGCAGAGGCTTGAATGCCTGTCTTTAGAGGCTAGGTTGTATTATTGTGGGCCCAGGGCTTAAGTTGCCTGAGATACTCATGTGATTAAAATTAAGCAGAGGGGGGGGGGGAAGGTGGGGAAAAAATCTGTTATTTCTATATGTTTAAGGAGAACATACAACTTTCTTTCAGTATAATTTAGCTTTAAAAAAAACACAACTTGATATTTCCCTGCATTACAAAGCAATACATGTTTATATCAAAGCTATGATTAAATTATCTGAATACATGGATGTGATATTTGCAAATGTTTCTCCTTCATCTCTCTTCTGAGTCTCACCAGTGGTAAGTTTTGGCATTTGTGCAATATGTCAAACTTTATTTTATCACATTCTAAAGCTGCATTTTTCATATTTCTTAAACAGACAGTGCAGTAACCAAAGGGGGGAATGGGGAAGAGAAGGAGGAAAGGGGAGAGGAAAAGATATTGGCAGCCGATCCTCAATGCCAAATGCCAAACTTAGGTACAGCATTCTTTTATAGATAACTCTTAAACATTATGCCAGATCTCTGTAGTGTCTATTTTAGTTGCCATCAGAAGAATATTCATTTCACAGAATCTCATTTAATAGACCTAATAAATTAACCAAATGATCAAGTGGTATGTCATACATTATCATTCACTTAATTTTTTTTATTATTACTCAGATCCAGCATACCTGAATTTTGGGTATATACTTTTTCTTTTTTTATGCTGTTGAACAAAAACAATAGACCAATTTCATGCCTGTTGGCATGCCAAAGCAAAATCTGCCAGTGACAGTGCTGTCTAGTATGATGGCCAATTCTTGTCTTCACAACAGATGCAGAACTTGAGTCCCATGTACACATGATCCTTAGCATGATTTTTTTCTTTTTCACAGCTGCTGCTCACTGGGATGACATCGTCACTGTACTATTCACTATAACCCCAAAGTCTGATTTCTGGTCACTCACTGCCAGTCCAGACCCCATGAACCTATATATGAAATTAAGGTTTTGTTTTATTTTGTTTGCCCCAATGTGCATCATTTTCTGCTTGCTTACACTGAATTGCACTTATCATTTTACTGCCTGTTCACTCAGTTTGGTGAGCTCTTCACGCTCCCTTTTTCTTTTAACCACCCCAAGCAATTTAATATGATCTGCAAACTTGGATACCTCTTGCTCACCACTCATTCTAAATCATTTACAAGCAAGTTAAAAAGCCCCAAATAATGATACTTGGGGTGCTCCACTTTCTATACCCCTCTTTTGGAAGAACTATCCATTTATTCCTGCTCTCTTTTTCTTAACCAGTTACTGAACCAAAAGAGGACTTCTCAACTCAGAAAGGAAGCAATGGCTAGTTAGCCAAAAAACCTGAGACAAATATAAGACAGGGCAGGCAGCAGGAACATACAAACATCCAATATTGAGCAGATCATGTGCCTGTCCAGTCAGGAAAGGAGGTCACTTGGGGAAATATTTGTAGGAAACATAAATCCAGCTGGAGTTTGAGTCTATAAATACAACTGATCAGAAAACAAGAGACGGTCTACAATTCCAGACAGCCTACTGCTGCCAAAAAGCAGTGGAAGAGAAAGGATTGGAATGTTTCCCAGAAGAACCAATGGCACTGGTTGAAGAGCCACATGGGCTTCCAAGGTCTGGCATTCGTTTTTCATAGGAGTAGACTGGCTCCAAGATATGGTGGTAGCCTGTGCCAAGGTTCTGGGGCCATGGCAGCTACCCAAGGATGGTACCTGATAACTCAGTGTGCATCCTAAAACATGCCCCAGAATCCTCAGGAATGCACTGGGGCTCTGTGCCAAGCAGGCAGTGGTTCCAGATTTGCCTGGTGCGAGAGTGAGATAGCACACACAGTAGCCTTTTTAGTTGTCACTTATGGCAGACTGTTTACAATTATGTAAGCAATTACATAGATGTATGTATGGTATGCATGGGTGTAGCCAGGATTTATTTTAGGCTTTATGCTGGGCAGAACTGCGATATCTGCAATGCAATTTATTTACTTGCTTTAGGGGGGAACCATCCCCTGCACCCCCTGGTTATGCCCGTAATGGTATGCCCTTCCTATAATAATTAGAATGTGCATCAGTAAAGTATATACGTGTGTTGTGCGCACACAAACACGCCTTGCACAAGTTGAGAAACAATGTCAGGGATGTTTATTAATAGTCTGCAAAAGATGTGAGCAATGAGGTGGCAAATGCTGCTGATGACCCAATGATTTAGGTTAGCAGAAGCAAGAAAAGAACTGTGGCGGAACAGAATGGAACTGGAACAGAACAGAAATTGGACAAGGAAACAGCAAGTGACACACTGGGCAGGCGACAACAAAGAAATGCACATTGCTAAGTACAATTTAAGCTATTCGCATGCGGATAGGCTTTGGAGTTAGTTATAGCCTTCCAAGAAACAGATCCAGGCTTCAGCACAGGCAGCCAAGGACTCTTGCTTAATGCACCAAGGAGGCGGTAGAAGAAAAGGCAAATGATAACGTGTCAGGCACAGCACTGACATGGGCCTGCCGCATAACTGGTGAATATAAAAATATTAGAAAGCAGTTATAAAACACAGCAGCAGGCAAAGCTCCTCTTTTGGTTAAGCACTTTCAGCCCTGGCTTTCTTGTCTCTTCAGTTGTGATATGAAAGAAGAACCGATCCAAAAAAGGCGGGTGAGGAGGGGGATGAAAAATGGAACTGAAGGATTCTGGATTAAGGGGGGGGGAGAGCCTAAGGATTTCTCCTCAGAATGGCCAAGGACATGATTTTACTGGTTTTATTTTTTTCAGTTTTTAAAAACTCATTTGTAAGTTTCTCTGTAAGTCCATGGAGACTGTTAGCAGGGATGGCTAACAGCCGGCCTGATCCAGCCCACCCAAGGATTTTTTTTCTGGCCCTCCAAAGCCTGACTGATTTTGGTGGCAGTAACAAAAGGAATAAAAATTAGACACAGTGCTGGGATGAGCAGGGATGTTGGAATCCCTTGTTGAGAATGCAAACCACATTCTCCCCAGTCACTTGACCAAGGAGGAATAATAACATACCCTCCAACATTTCTCTGATGAAAATAGGGACGTCCCATTCCATAATGATTATTTCACTATTTATACCCCACACATCTTATTGGGTTGTCCCAGACACTCTAGGAAGCTTCCAACCTAAATAAAAACATAATAGAACATTAACATTTTTTAAAAACTTCCCTATACAGAATTGTCTTCAGACGGCTCGGCGGTCAGATAACTCCATACCCTCCAACATTTCTCCCATGAAAATAGGGGCATCCTAAGGAAAAGTAGGACATTCTGGGATCAAATCAGAAACTGGGAAGCTTCTCTAAATCAGAGACGTCCCTGGAAAATAGGGACACATGGAGGGAATGTAATAAACCCCTCCTTCTCAGCTGATCTGAATGGATCAACTGAGGAAGGGAAGCTGTGTGCCTATACATATGTAGGTAGGTATATATACATAAGTAAATGTGTGTGTGTTCTCTCTGTGTTGTGTGTGCATGAGGAGGCCAAACCTACTTCTGGCCACACTCACCCCTATCCTCCAGCTCCCAGAGGGTTGGCCAAGAGTAAATACAGCCCCCAGACCAAAATAGTTTAGCTAGCCCTGTTCTAAACAAATAAACTTCACTACATTTATTTCAATGTGTACTCTGCTTTTTCAAATCAGCGGGGCTTACTTTTGATTAGTCATGCACAGATCTGAGCTGTTAGTAACCTTTTAAATAAATCACACCAACTCTGCATTCTTTATGTTAGCTGCCTCTACCGCAGTGCATTGCTTTCAAGACTGAGCTTTTGCTTTTCTAAGGCTCTCCCTGTGTTTACGACCTGCTCTTGCAATCTCAACCTCTTGGGTACCTGCCTCCCGACTCTTCCATCCTTTCATGATCCAGCCATTGCTTTGGAAGGCCGGGATCTTTGATGTGTACAAAACTGCCCAGTACAAAACTTTGGGGATTAATCTTTACATTCATTCTTCACTCCTCATGAGAAAGTCTTCAATTTCTTTCTTATTCTCTAGGTGCTTTGGGAGGATAGAATGACAGTTGAAAGTATCTCAGAAGTCATCTAGTCGAGTCCCTGAAGGATGCAACTATAGCCAGGATGGGGAACCTCAGGCCAAGGGTCTCAATGTAGCCAGATTCTGGCTTCCCAGGCTGCACCCCTGGCTGGCTCTGCTTTGGACCCGGAGTGTTTTTGCCTGGCTGGAATATGTCATTGAACTCTAGTAATGCTTCTTGCTTGTCTGAATAGGGAAGGATGTATGAGTGAGTACAGAAACTGTACATTTGTTGCTCCACCCTCTATTGTCTCTGGCCCCACCCACCACTGGTATGCAGCACTTGGAAGGTTGTCCAGAAGGGAATGTCAGTCATAGCGAGGTTCTGGATATTGCCTTAAGTTTCTAGATCCTTTTGCAGCCCTCCTAGCTCTAATTGAAACTAATAATCAGTTAGTTTGCCCAGGCTCTGAGTCTAGCAAGTCATTCTGCCTGGCCACACTCTTCAGTGTCAATTGCCGCCCCCAAGCACTACCACAATATAAATATTAAATAATGAGAGTTAATATTTAATTCACTCATAGGCCTTCTTATGGAGACAAAACAGTTTAATAGAATTCACAAAAGGGTCAGACATTTATGAGATTCTGCACAGCATTAGCAATGACAGCTGCTACCTCTGAATAAAAATTATTAGCTAAAGACCAGGAATTTCCCCCTAAGGATAGTAACAGTAGATGGGCAATCAATGTGCCATAAAGTTCCTCATACATTTTCCTTGAGCTTATTGGGGTGGATTCACACAAAAGGCTCTGCAAGGAAAGCTACAAATATATGAACCTTGTATATTTGACATTAACAAAACTGTGAACATTGCTTTTAAAAATGGTTTTAGACATACTCTTTTTAGAATGCAAGTAATTGTTGTAAGCCTTTGAAATGTTAAATCTGTTTTCCTTTTTTCCTTACAGATCGTTTTTGGTGCCTAGTGAAACCAGTGTATGCATCAGCTTCCTTTTGTTAATGCCTAACCTAAGGCTCTTACCTGGGAATCTTGAATTCTCTAATGAACTAGTGAACTGCCTGACATACCATAAGGATGACAGGCCCTGAGCAGCTCATGGGACGCCTGGTTCCCCACCACCATTCATCTAGTGCAATTCCACTAGCTAGGATGAGTATTATGAACCCTTCCTACTGCAAAACTACTAAGCAAGGCATGACAACCATCTCCATGGAATTGCTAACACAATACCTGGGTGAGGGCTTAGTAACACAAGATTACTGACGGATGGAGGAGTTTCATACCTGGATAATCCTACCCTATTGCAATTGCTTCTCCTCAACCACATCCTCTTCCCCAGAACAGAGGGCCTGGATGGTGGAGGCAGGCACTGCTTCTGGTTGTCTGAATACTTTCCAGCATGGATGAGCCTTATGCACTAGTTAAAGCAAACCTAACAGAATGGTTTAGAAGTGGGAGGATCAGAAAGATCGCCTGAAACAAGCAAGTCTGATGCGGAACAGGCTGCATTGGCCTTACATATGTTGGTGCAAAAGGGAAAACTCAGTAAGGGGCTGGTATATTTTCCTGCAAGTTCCCCCACCTTCAGAGAGCAATGAAACAACAGTGCACTGAGATCAAATTGCACCTCTTGAACTCTGCTCCTTGTTATGTCACCAAGACACCACATCAACCTTGCAGAACATAATACAATCTGCAATGTTGTTCCAGACAGCATCCCAGTGGGTGGTAATGAGTTGGTAGGCAGAAGCCCAATGTGAGCTTGCAGGTTTCCAATGAAATTTGTGAACTTTAAATTTGCTTGAAAGAAGCTGAGCTCATTTCACTCCTGTGCCTGCTATGATTACCACCTCTCCTCTTTGGGAGCTTTGTAATAGATCATACAAAGCTTGCTTTTTAAACCAGTGTCTCATGACAACGCAGACAATCAAGTTGGCCCTATTCCAGTGGGACTACTTTCTGCTACGGTACAAAAAAAGAAGAAGCTGGTGCTTATTGCAGATAATATGACAATTCATACTAGGAAATACATTCCCTAATTAATTTATGTCAGGAGGAGCAGACTTATCTACCTGTTTTACTTGCCAATGCTGTATTCCCACTCCCCTTCCTACCATATCAGTGCTGTAGATTCAGTGTCACTCCAGTTCTCCTTTGGACCACATGCAAATATTCACTGATGGATTCACTTCCTTATTCATATTTGCTCTATCCTCTCTTGACTCCCTCATGCATCAAAAATGCACCACACACAGGATGATAGTAAGCAGCACTGGTGGTAGATGGTGGGGTTGGGTTCCAACATTGACACAAGGCACTGGTTATCCATTTAAGCTGGTGCGCATAGGCGCCGACTCCATGGGGCCTGAGGGGGCCCGAGCCCCCTCAAAAATTCGTTTGGGGGGGTTCCGCCCCCCCAATAATCTCGGGCGCCCCTCCAGCAGAGCGCCACCGCCGCCCCTCCCCCAGCCCAAAATGCGCAGGGTCGGGCTGCATGCCTCCTGCCCTCCCTCCCGAGCAAAAGCTCCACCCAATTTCCTTCGGAGCTGATTAATAGGCGCAGCACGCTCTCCCCTATTCGCTCACGAGGAGGCAGCGCCACTTTATCTGCATATTCATGAGCTTATTTATTATTCATGAGCTTTCGCGGGCTCCCCCAATATTTTTTATAAGTCGGCGCCCCTGCTGGTGCTTGGAGTCTTACACCGAACCCCATGAGCAGCTACCTGAGTACAGTCTGTCATGGGATTAGGCTTTGAATCTTACTGTAGATCCTCTACATCCACACCTGCTTCAGCATACATTCAACCTATTCCTCTTCCACCCTTGGTCACCAAAGCCTAAACCAAGTCCTCCTTTGTTCCCAAATCTTTAGCTCATAATATCTACAAGTTTGCACATTTTTTCTTACAAAGGAGTGTTTACTTAGAATCTCTTCACAGGCACAACTGAGGCATCTGTCTTCAGTAACCTGCAACAATCATTCTTAGATCGAAGTATCAGACGTGTCTTGCTGGTGTTTATCAACCTGACTCAGCATTCTTTTCTAGAATCTCAGCAATGAACAGGCACTGGGTGGACCATTGGCCAGTTTCTGGTGGATCACAGCCTACTGTTTACCCACCTACTCTTAAAAAACAACAACTCCTCTACATTTGGAACACGTATGCCTGAAGAAAATTTCTGTGTAACTCAAAAGTTTATACGCAGCATCTTGATCTTTGGTTGCCCAATGAAAGCAACTTCCTCATTTGCTTGGCATTTATTGCAGTGCTTTCTCCACTTACTGCAGAGAGCAAGATGACTGACTACTTTGTGCAGGATTCCTCCCGTAGTCTCAAGAACACACCACTGAGATCGAAAACATTCAGGGATATAGTACTGCTAGTGTTTAGATAAGGCAAACTTCGCTTGCACTCATTGATTCACTACTTGGTGAAATAATTTAGTCTGCTCTGCTTCCCAGCTAAATGGTAACAGCGTAGGTTAGGGTCATCACGGCTAAGGCAGGGATGGGAAGGGATTGCAAATCCACAAAACAATTGGGGCACCCTTCCTTTTGAAAGCTGCCATGGTCTGTTTTGTAAACAGTTTCCTGCTCAGGGCATAATGTCACCTTCTGAACATTATCTCATTGTAAAGCCCTTCAGGGATACTTGGTACATGAGACCTGATTGGCCGTGACATGTGGAGTGCTGCCCATGGCCATCCGCCTCATCCCTTGAGCTTTCTGTAGACTCTGTTCAACTTCGACATTAAATGATATGTCAACACATCTCCAACCAGTGCCCTGAGGGATCAGGCCTCCCAAGGGCCTTCTATATTATTCTAATGACCCCTGTAGCCATGTCCCCAGAACAGAGAAGAGCTGTTCTTAGGCCACAGATGCAGCTTTGATTGTGTTGCTGAGTTGCTAGAGCAAAACAGCATCCCTTGGCTTTTCTATTTTTTTCCCAGGTAGTTATTTCATTTTTTCCTGTTAGAAAACCAGGAAGTGAGATACCCTACAAAGCAACTGTAGGAGGAAGATGCAGCCTCATATCTGCTTGGGGTATGTTGGCCACCCAGATAGCAAATGTCCATCATAACTCAATTCACAATTATAATGATTTAGGAGGATCCTTGAATAGTGCAGAAGGATCTAATGTTGATCTGATATTCACATTATCCCCAACCCAGTCTCATAAAGTCCTAGATTAGATTCATCCTCAGGAGAAAATTATTGGAACCAGAGCCAGCTCTGATCCCAAGTACTTCTCTGAGCCCAGCCTAACCTTTATGGTATCATTGCCTGAAGTTGGCATAAATGCTTTTCACACGTACATTATGTTTTCACTCCTGATCAACTGGTTGCACTGACCATGTCCACACAATTCCCTTTAAGAGAATGCCAGCACATTAGGATAGTGATCACTTGTCTGCTTGACTCCCACTATCAAATTGCCATATGGGGGTGTGGGAAATCATACATATGATTTGGATCAAACTGGAAAGGCTGCACAGGGCATGGACAGGTAGTATGTCTGCAGGACAGAATCTGTTGCTCACCTGAGATTTAGTTGGGATCTACAAAGCTGGACAGGTTGTTTGAACAACTAACATGCACGGGACATATGGAATTTGGATGCTCTGGTCAGAAGGCCACCATAGTCATACTACATAGGAATGAGGGGTGCTTTTTTCCATTCTGCTCTGATAAGCAGGAAGAGGCTTCAGTAGCTGTGCAGAAAAAGAGAAGATGGCTGCCTGGCTGCACGATGGTGGCACGTAGAAGGAAGCAATAAGAATAGCTATTTCATACTGTCACACGGAGAGCTTAAATCTTTAACAGAGCTTTTTGATGAACCGTACATCATTTAAATAAATGAACAGTCCTCTAACAGGGCTGAGAACATCAAAATGAGGACAGCCTCACTTTGTAAGAGCAAGTGGTTGCTCTCCATGGGAAACATGCTGTCAACCTCAAAAGACTTCACTAATTAGCAACGGTTTGGTTTCAGAATTCTATGGTATGTGGTCAACATGTGTGCGCCTTTATGTGGGTGTGACATTCAGGCATGCATTGCACAGAACCAGTGCACAGACCAGAGAGACATGGGCACTCTTGAAGTTTAATGCAGTCTAATACACAGGTGGTGCATGTGTCTGTCTGTATAAAAGAGGGAGACAGAGACAGAAAGACAGCCCTTCTAAAAGTGGCGCATCTGCTAACAGGTGCTCTATATAGGACCATTACTCCCCTACAGAGCTGATCTCTGATGCCACCTGGTTCAAATTCTTTCTCACTGCCATGCATAGCTCTGGTTTCCTCTTCCAGATGATCCTTATGCACAGAGACAGGAAAATGTCCCCAGTGAGCTTTCATGTGGTAACTGAGTTAGTTGCCAGTGCCAAATGAAGACTCAGATTCTGTCTCTACAACAGGGATGAGAAACCTCTGGCTCACCAGAGGTTCAGATCTGGCCCATGAGACTGTTTCCCCCAAAGCATGGCCCCCCGCCCCATATCTAACATCATATGTGTCAGGGGTTCAGGAGCAGAGACGCAGAGAAGGGAGGAAGCAGAGAGCGAGGGGGAGGAATCCGAAGGGAAAATGAGTGATGATGACGACCCGAGATCTCCAAGCCTAAGCAGTGAGTCAGAGGACTCCCAAAAGGGAGCCCCAGTGAGCAGAGCAAGGGGGGGATCCGGGGGGACACCCCAGGAGGAAGGGAACAGAGGAGATTCAGAGAGTAGCAGCTGGAAGTCGGGACCCACGCTCATAACTGAGGGCGGCAGCAGCTGGAAGTCGGGACCCACGCTCAAGACTGAGAGCAGCAGGGAGGAAGGTAGCCAGGCATCGGGTTCCGGAGGCTGTCAGCAGGAGGGAGGGCACGAGTCAGGGGTGGTCACGCCCTCCTCAGAGAGCGAGGCAACGGTTAAGAGGAAAGTAGAGAGTTGGGCGCACGCGCCAAGTTCAAATGCAGCGGAAGCTGGAGCAGTAAGCAGCCCGGAGAGTGAGCCAGGTCCCAAAGCCCGCCGACCTAGGGCAGAAGGTGTAGAGCTGCACGCTGCAGTTCGGAAATGAAACCTGTAACTTAATAAAGACTCTTATAAAGTGAACGCTGGCGGACTTGGTCCTATGTGAGCTGGGACTGGGTGGCAGCTCTGACAGTAAGACCCGTCTCTCAAAAGCTTCGGACACCTGATATCTCGCAGCGGAGAGAGAGGCAGCTGGAGGAGGGGATCGGTGTTTGGGAGCAAGCTCACGACGGTTAGCAGAGATGACGGAAGCAGAGACAGTTGCAGCGCTGCAACAGGCAGTTACCCAATTGAACGCGGAGGTACTGGCATCCAAGAAGAGGGAGGAGGATGCGGCAGCCGCCTACAGAGATCTCCACGCCAGGTTTGAAGCATGGGTTAAACACGGGCAGCCAGGACCCAGACCGGAGGGGGTTGGGTTGGCACGGAGAGCAGGAGGGCTTGTGGCTCACTTCGATGGGAATTTACAACAGTACCCCAATTTTCGAGCAGACGTAATGTGCGCACTGCAACTGCTGGCAAAAGACTTTAGAGATGAGGAAGAGAAAGTGGGGTTCATACTATCCCATTTGCATGGGGATGCTAAAGCGTGGCTACGCAATTTGTGGAGGGATAAAGATCCGGCGCTTCAGAATGCAGATGCCTTTATCAAAGCGATGGATGCGTGTTTTTTGTCTACTATTGATGTGGATCTTGCCCGACGGGAGATTCATGGACTAAAACAAGGGAGGGCAAGCGTCCGGCAGTACCACGCCCGCTTTTTTGCGCTGGTCAGTGCCTTAGAGTGGGACCGGGATTCGCCCCCTGTCAGAGACCTGTTCTGGGAGGGTCTAAGCTCTGCGGTCAAGGATGAGATTGCAAGGGGGGAGAGGCCCCGAAGCACGCAGGAGGTGGTCCAAAGGGCGCTGACTGTGGGGGTGAGGCTGGAAGAACGTCCATGGTGCAGAGATGAAGGACGTGGAGGGCGCGAAGCAGCGAGAAGTTTCTCTTTCATTCCAAGAGAAGCAGCGCGTGCGCAATCCACACCTCCGCCTGGAGGGGGAGGGGAACCGATGGAGGTTGGAGGTGCAAGGGCTCAGTCAGCAGCCAGAGCCCAAGCACCGACAGCAGTGAAAGCGAAGCCTCCTAGAGGGAACAGGAAGTGTTACATCTGCGAGGATCCAGGCCATTTGGCGAAAGAGTGTCCCCGGAGGCTCCACAAGCACACTGCAGCCTCAGCAATGGTGACTGCAGCAACGCAGCAAGGAGGACCACAGCAGGGAAACGACGATGTCTGGCTGGAGACAGAGGCACTGGGGCCCAGCCAGACGCATCAGTGAAGCAGTCCCCAGCGATCTTGCAACCCACGGACCCCCTCCCACCCAAACCAGTAGTGCAGCTCACAGCATCTCTCCAGCTACCCGATGGCGTCACTATCGAAGTGCCGCTTTCTGTGGATTCTGGAAGCAACGCAGACTTTATAGCGCAGGATTTTGTGGAGCAGCACGCTATACAGCTACTGCCTGCCACTCTGCCCCTGCAAGTCGTCACAGTGGATGGCAGAGAGTTGCTAGGGGGGCAGGTGGTGAAGCAAACGCCACCGATGGTGATGCGCCTTGGCAACCACAGGGAAGTCATCAGTTTTAATGTCACCCAACTGTCGGACACGCCCATTGTGTTGGGCATGAGTTGGCTGGACAGGCACAGTCCGACACTGGCTTGGTACCAGAGACAGCTGATCTTCGGCTCCTCTTATTGCGCAGAACACTGCATCCTGCCCAGACAGGAGGGAGAGGAGGAGGAATCACAACTGCAGTTGGGAACGTTGCAAGCAGTCCCCCACAAATACGCAGACTTTCTGGAGGTCTTCTGCGAGAAAGAGGCTGACAAGCTACCACCGCACAGGCAATATGACTGCAAGATTGACCTCCTACCAGGGGCGACGCTGCCGAAAGGGAAGCTGTATTCCATGTCTGAGGACGAATTACAGGAACTCAAACAGTTCATAGATCACAATTTGCAGCGCGGTTTCATCCGGGAGTCCAGGGCAGTAGGGGGCAGTCCTGTTTTCTTCGTGAAGAAGAAAGACACGCCCCAAAAAAGACTGGTGGTGGATTTTCGCCTCTTAAACAAGATGACCAAGCCTTCTGATTTCCCCATGCCCAGGATTGACGACCTACTAGCGACGGTGCGCAAGGGACGCGTGTTCACCAAGTTGGACCTGCGAGGTGCGTACAATCTCATCCGCATGAGGGAGGGCGATGAGTGGAAGACAGCCATGTTCACGCCTCTGGGCACCTACGAATACAGAGTGATGCCGTTTGGATTGCAAAACGGTTCTCACTGTTTCCAAGCTTTCATGCATCATGTGTTGGCGGGACTCCTTTACAAGAAGTGCGTCTGCTTTCTGGATGACATCCTGATATTCTCCGAATCGCAGCAAGCCCATGACCAAGATGTTCGGGAGGTGCTGAAGAGGCTGCAGCAGCATAGACTGTACGCCAAACTGGAGAAGTGCCAGTTCGACACGACGGAGGTGGATTTCTTGGGTTACAAGTTGTCGGACAAGGGGCTAGCCATGGACAGCGCCAAGGTTCGTGCGGTGTTGGATTGGAAGAGCCCGCGCAACCGGAAGGAGGTCCAGCGGTTTGTCGGCTTCGCCAACTTCTATCGCAAGTTTATCAAGGGGTTCGCGATGCAGACGGCGGCCATTACGGACACGCTAAGCTCCAAGAAAAAGAAATTCATCTGGACGGAGCAGGCGGAGCAGTCCTTTCAAGCACTCAAGCGTCTCTTCGCGTCGGAAGAGCAACTGCTGCATATCGACCCCAGCAGACCGATGCGGGTAGAGACAGACGCGTCCGATAGAGCAGTGGGAGCTGTCCTGCTGCAAAGGGACCCACAGGGGGTCTGGAGGCCGGGAGCGTTCTACTCCAGAAAGCTCAGCAAGTCGGAGCAGAACTACACCATCTGGGACAGGGAGTTGCTGGCCATTCATGCAGCTTTCAAGGCGTGGAGGCACTTCCTGATCGGCGCCAAGCACACGGTGCAGGTCTGCACGGATCACAAGAATCTGGAGCACTGGCGCACGGCTCAGTTCCTGAACCAGAGGCAGATACGTTGGGCGGAGTTCTTTGCTGACTTCAATTTCCGAATAGAGTACGTCCCAGGCGACACCAACGTCATGGCGGATGCACTGTCCCGCAAACCGCAATACCTCGAAGAGGCGACGCCAGCGGCAGCCATGCACATCTTCGCGCCAACAGCGTGGGCGTGCGCTTCAGCCACAGTAGACCTGGATGCGGTGCGGCGGGCGTTGCAGGACGACTCCTTCGCGCAGGCGAAGATGGCAGAGGTGCACAAGGGCACGGCGAAGGGCGACGAGTTCCAGATACGAGACGGCTTGCTCTTACGTAAAGGGGCCATCTACGTGCCGGGAGACGAACTTCGCGCCAGGGTACTGCAGCAGCTGCACGACGCACCCACGGCCGGGCACTTTGGCACGGAAAAAACGGTGGAATTAGTCGCAAGGGACTTTTGGTGGCCCAGACTGAGAGGGGAAGTCGCGGACTACGTTGCGAGGTGCGACACCTGCCAGAGGGCCAAACCGGTGCACAAACCACCGGCGGGACTGCTGGAACCGCTGCAAACGCCGTTTGAACCGTGGGAGAGGGTGGCCCTGGACTTTGTTACGGATCTACCCAGCTCGAGAGGCAAGACAGCTGTACTAGTGGTGGTGGACTTGTTCACCAAGATGGCACATTTCATTCCGTGTGCGAAGGTGGCCACGGCGGAACAAACCGCCAAACTGTTCATAGATCACGTGTTCAAAGTGCATGGTCTGCCGCGGTCTATCCTGTCCGACCGCGGGCGCCAGTTCGTCTCGAATTTCTGGCAGAAGCTGATGAGTTTTCTAAACGTCAAGGTCGATCTGGCATCAGCAAGACACCCGCAGACCAACGGGCAAGCAGAGAGGGTCAATGCCATCATGCAGCAGTACCTGAGATGCTATGCCAATCAACAACCTGCGACCTGGGTGGATTACCTGCCGCTCGCCGAGTTCGCTTACAACAACACGAAGCACGTGTCCACAGGGGTGACGCCGTTCTTCGCCAACAATGGGAGGAATCCCAGAACCTTCCCGGGACGGGAGAGAGTGGGGGACGGAGAACCACAGACGGCGGACGCGTTCGCGTCAGAGTTGCAGGCGGTACACGATCAACTCAGACGGCAGCTGGAGCTAGCTAAGCACGCCTACAAGGTGCAAGCTGACAAGCACAGGCGGGTTGGCGAAGAGATCCAAGTGGGAGACTGGGTCTGGTTGGCAGCCCACGCAGTGCCGACCAGGTCACTAGCCAAGAAGAAGTTGGGGCACAAGCAAATTGGTCCGTACCAAGTCGAAGCACAGATCAACCCGGTAGCCTTCCGACTGGTGCTGCCGGAGGGTTCCAGAATGCATCCGGTGTTCCACAGGTCGGTGCTCACTCCCTACAAGGCACCTCACAGATTCCAGGAGCCAGGGACGGCACCGAGTCCGTTCCGGGAGCGGACGGAGACGCGAGGGGTGACGCAGCAAGACCCCATCAACGAGGTCACGGAGATTTTGGACTCCAGATGGGGGGAAGAGGGAGTCGAATACCTCCTAGCCAGAGAGGGCACCCGGGCCAGCGCCAATAGCTGGGTGCCAGACTACGCTTTGGAGGAACCCCTGCTCAAGGACGAGTTTCATGCCCTTTTCCCACACAGACCCATGCCAGCGAGCTTCTTCGACGACTGGCTGTTCACGCCCACACTTTCTTCCAGCACGTTCCATGGATTCGACTCGGACGGGGAACCCGCACTGAGCACCCGTTCCCCAGAAGGATCGCCGGCGGGTTCGGCGTCAGACACCTCGTATTGGTGGGACGATCGACCGGAGGAGCAATGGCGCCGGAAGTGGCTGGAGATGCCAGGTCGAGCGACCGACGCAGAGACTGACATGGACGTGTTCGGGGAGGACCTTGGGTTCGAGCACGGCGGTACAGAGATGGAAGCGGAACAGGTCAACGTCGGCGACCGCGAGGAGGAAGACTCGGAGGTCTTCAGTTGGCGGCCAACCACGGGGAGCGAACTGTATCCGGCATTCCCTCCCGTGATGATGGAGCACCCAGCACCCACACC
This sequence comes from Podarcis vaucheri, assembly GCF_965113315.1. Lineage (NCBI taxonomy): Eukaryota > Metazoa > Chordata > Lepidosauria > Squamata > Lacertidae > Podarcis > Podarcis vaucheri. The sequence goes on along the minus strand of NC_138759.1, from coordinate 82,992,093 downwards.
TGAAAGCGGGGAGGGGGGAAGGGGGGGCTTCGAGGGGGGGATGGATGTCAGGGGTTCAGGAGCAGAGACGCAGAGAAGGGAGGAAGCAGAGAGCGAGGGGGAGGAATCCGAAGGGAAAATGAGTGATGATGACGACCCGAGATCTCCAAGCCTAAGCAGTGAGTCAGAGGACTCCCAAAAGGGAGCCCCAGTGAGCAGAGCAAGGGGGGGATCCGGGGGGACACCCCAGGAGGAAGGGAACAGAGGAGATTCAGAGAGTAGCAGCTGGAAGTCGGGACCCACGCTCATAACTGAGGGCGGCAGCAGCTGGAAGTCGGGACCCACGCTCAAGACTGAGAGCAGCAGGGAGGAAGGTAGCCAGGCATCGGGTTCCGGAGGCTGTCAGCAGGAGGGAGGGCACGAGTCAGGGGTGGTCACGCCCTCCTCAGAGAGCGAGGCAACGGTTAAGAGGAAAGTAGAGAGTTGGGCGCACGCGCCAAGTTCAAATGCAGCGGAAGCTGGAGCAGTAAGCAGCCCGGAGAGTGAGCCAGGTCCCAAAGCCCGCCGACCTAGGGCAGAAGGTGTAGAGCTGCACGCTGCAGTTCGGAAATGAAACCTGTAACTTAATAAAGACTCTTATAAAGTGAACGCTGGCGGACTTGGTCCTATGTGAGCTGGGACTGGGTGGCAGCTCTGACAATATGCTTGTGCAATGGCTAGGGGAAGAAGGCTTTGGCTTCCTGCCTATCAGCTGATGGATGGGCAAGCCAAAGGCTGCTAGAATGGCTATGCAAGGCTGTCAATGTGATTTGTGCAGGGGCTCTCAAGCACCCAATGGCTGCTGGTGTTTGGGAGTTGAGGCACAAAAAATTCTGCTGGGTGGGTGGGACAACCCATTGGTCAATCATCAGTCAAAGTTGGCCAGTGGGGTGAGGGTGCACTCCAGGTAAGAATCTGGCTCACAGAACCATTAAGGTTCCTCACCCCTGATCTACAGTATAACTTGAGCTTAAATATTAGAAGCCCGCTCAACAGTAACTCAAGAGCAGGGTAGTAGTGTGGCTGTTCTCAGTGCCGGATTTATGTATAAGCTAAACAAGCTATAGCTTAGGGCCCCACTCTCTTGGGGGCCCCCAAAAAATTTAAAGGAAAAAAACCTGGATGTACATTTCCAAAATATAAGATAAAAAAACAAATAAAACCTACATACAGCAACAGTGGCAAATGGCATTAGATACCTATTAGGTCCATAAATTACCATATAGCACAGGCTTCCTCAACCTCGGCCCTCCAGATGTTTTGAGATTACAATTCCCATAATCTCTGACCACTGATCCTGCTAGCTAGGGATCATGGGAGCTGTAGGCCAAAAACATCTGGAGGGCCGAGGTTGAGGAAGCCTGATATAGCATATATTCAACACAAAAAACAGCGGCAATTTGTTGTGGACAAAGGACAGCTGGACATATAAAGGGCCCCCTTACCTTCAGTAGCTTAGGGCCTCATCAAACCTAAATCCGACCCTGGCTGTTCTGAGGAACAGCATCCCTGTTGAGATATGACAGCCACCTGGTATTTGTACTTTCTGGAAACAACTGAAGACATTTTTGTTTCAACAAGCTTTTTTGCACCTGCTTTAATCCTCTCGCACTTAGGGATCCCGGTGGGAGCTGATATTCTTTTCTGCTCCTGTTTCTGTATACCCATCCTTTCAGGCTGGCATTTGTTGCTGGTTAATTCCTCCTCATGAAGCTAAGTGTAAACATCCAGAGGGGAGGCAAGCACATGTTAACTGAGCCATCTATCAGCAAGGCCACAAAAGAGGGAGCTGTCCCTGTCTCTGATTTATGCGTTGTGGGCAGGGGGGAGTGAAGGAGGAGGAGCAGCAGTAGCAGCTCACACAAGGCTCATGGGACAAAAGGCAGGCAGGCACTCGGTGTCTTTGATTTAAGGCAACGGGGCCATCAAAGGGAAATTTGCAACCTGCATCTCCCCTTGCAGAGCATTCTTAACTACAAATATCAAACAGGTTGCTAATAAAAGCTCCCAGGGTCTCCTCCGCTTTGCACGCTTGGCTTCTCAGTACCCAGCAGCTGACTGACCCCTACTGGTAACAATGAAGCGATTTATATCCTATTGCCTGTATGAGCTTTCTCATGCGCCACACTGTCCCAGGGCTTATTCCAATTACACATTGCGGGAAGGTCCTAGAGATCGTGTAAATAAGAGTTGGCAATGTATGCGAAATATCTTTGCTTGCATCCAGCCGCGGAAAAGTGGGAAAGGAATGGATTTCCCCTGACTAGTCCTTTTGCATGCTTCAGGTGGCAATCCTCTACCCACTCATCCAGGAGTAAGCCCAGCTGGACCCAAAGGGGATTCCTTCTCCTGAGAAGCCATGCACTCAGAGATGGAGCCTTTTTTAGGATTCAAAAATAACAAAAAACAAAACAAAACCCCGCAGTAACAACTACATCAGTTCATTACAATTGACCATCTTTAACAATAATTTAAAAATTACAGAACATCACTTTAACTTACTCGAGTTTCCATATTTAACTTTTGTCTCTTTACTCTTTATCTCTTTCTTAGCAGGTCAAAAAGAAAAGGACCAAAGAAAGAGGTATAAAGAAAAAAAAGAAGGGGGGGGGGAGAAAGAGAGCGAAGAAAAAAGAAGAAAAAGTTAAGATTTTTTTTAAAAAAAATGAATAGAAAATAAACACATTTGACTTCCGATTAGACTCAGAAAAAGATTCAGGGGAGTGCAACTGGGTTGGTCGAACTGGATGTGAAGCCTTGGAGGTGCCGTTGGGGATGCTACAGCTAAAATTTGGAACAGAGCGAGAGAGGAGGAGGGGCACTGAATTTTGGCACTGGAAAGGGTGCTGGTGAAATTTGAGACCTTCCTTGTGGAACTACTCAACAGAGTAGTGATTCTAAGCTTTGCCAGCAGTTGAGAACCGGAGGGGTGGTAGTGGTAGTTGTTCCAGATTAATTTGTAACTCTAAGAAGTGTGATCTTCTGAATGTACACTATGCCGCTATATTCAGAGTGGGAGTTCAGTACCGGAAAGGAATGGTAGGCTATAAATGTCTTACTGAAATAAATAAATAAATATGTTGGCAAGTCTGCTTAATACAGATTGATTTGTTCCCATTAACCTACTATTAACTATTCTTGTGCTTACACAGCCTGTTGAAGAGTTACTTAAAAAGGGAGTGGAAACAGTTATCAGTTATTCACAGGTAACTCCCAGTGACGTGTGTTGTATAAATACGAGAGTAAGTAGGTACAGAATTGTAGTAATGTACAGTCCCCACCAACACCATGGGCTCAAGTTTTATGAATACTCAGCTCACTACATTTTTACTCCTAACATCTTAAAAGTTAAAGCAAGTGTGATAAATGCTCCCATTTTGGATGGCCTGATATAACAGGAAAGGTGAAATTTCCCTTTTGATAGCCTTGTATGCCTCCTTCCATCAACTCCTGAAGCCAAGCTGGTGCCAAATGTATGCTCTGCTTTCCTTTGGACCACATCAGTAAGGCTGAGTGGGGGGAGGGGTGTCTTGTCATATGGGCAGCCCAGGACCTCCATACAATACACACTGCCCAAGCTTGAGCCCCAAGGAGGTTTGGCTTCACCCCCCGGAAGCACACTCCATTGTCTCTAGAGACAGACAGATGACAACAACAAAAATGTCCTCATAATGCTCCAGATTAAATCATTTTAAAGCAAATTTCTATATTTGAAAGGAAGGGACAAAGCTACTGTTATATCACTCTAATGTCCCTCTGATAGTATGATTCAAAGAGGTCTAAACAGACCACAGTGTGATTCTATAATAAGTTATTATAGGATTTACTTCTAAATAAGAGTGTATAAGTTAGCAGACATCAACAGTGCAGCTCTGTGGAAGGAATTCAATGTCATGCTAAGGTGATTGTTCTGTCAGGGCAAGCAGATAGACCGATTTCCCACCTCTCCCCTCCCCCTGCACAGGGCTCTCCTGACCTCCCCCCCCCCCGTTAATTTTGGGACTATGGGAGGCACACAGGAGGAGGGGAGAAGGGAAATCCCCATTGTGCAAGTGGAAGTCCTTGAGCATAGCTTCTGCTGATGGGACTCATTAGTTGAGCTCCTGTTGCTCGGTCCCTGCTCCTGCCAACCTAGCAGTTTGAAAGCACGTCAAAGTGCAAGTAGATAAATAGGTACCACTCCGGTGGGAAGGTAAATGGCATTTCCGTGCACTGATTTGGTTCGCCAGAAGCAGCTTAGTCATGCTGGCCACATGACGCGGAAGCTGTACGCTGGCTCCCTCGGCCAGTAAAGCGAGATGAACACCGCAACCCCAGAGTCGTTCACGACTGGACCTAACAGTCAGGGGTCTCTTTACCTTTTAAGCATGCATAAGACAGCCATCTAAAGACTGCAGTCCTTTGCTCACTTTCCTTGGAGTAAGCCATATAGCACAATCCTATATATAGTCCCGCTGTTGGACTGTGTATAAGCTTGTACTTTGTGGCTGGGTACAAGCAGTTAATTCCTAAAACAAGGGGAATAAATTTCCCTATTAGCATTACTATAGTGCTAGCCCCAATAAAGGATTGTTAGTTTGTTAACTATATAAACATAATGTGGGTAGGGGGCGCTGTAGGGTAGGCGGTACTAGAGATTGCATTTGCTTTGTATTTCTGTTTCTCAGTTCCCACTTGCTGTCATTTCCTCAGATCCCACGCAAGTCAATGGAGTGGTTAAATTGACTAGCCCAGCCCCCAAGCAATTTCTGGTTTAGTCACAAGGGAAATTTCAACCATAAAAAATAAGTGCTCTTGAATGTGTTAGAGAGGGGGAGCACATACTTTTCAAAGGAAAATAAAGTTTTTTAAATAAAGAAATAAGAAAACCCTTCTGAAAATGGTAGGTCATTGTTGTGGGAGGTAGATAATCTTGCATTATTTCACCACCATCCTTAACTGCATTATTATTAAGGCAACATGAGTTATTACGAAGATGAATACATACATATGTCCTTCACCATGCAAAAACAACTTTTAAACAAAAACAGAACAATTCAGGCTGCAATCATATTCCCAATTAACTGGGAGTGAGTCCCATTGGACTCAATAGGGCTTAGGTCTGAGTTGATGTGTATATGATCACACATTTTAAAAAATCTTCAAAATTACTTTGCAGAACAAAGTCATGGTGAACAAGGGGAATTGAGAATAAGTGTAGTGACTCAGCGATGAAGCTCAATGGTTGAAGCTAGTCACTATCTCTTAACCTCCCCTACCACACAGGGGTAGGTAAAATGAGGCAGTGGGACCAGTTCCCTGGAAGAAAGGCAGAGTATAAAAATTACACACACACACACACACACACACACACACACACACACGGTCATGCTTCTGGAATCTGGTTACAGATTTTTCCAGGTATCACTTGAAGCACCCGGTCAAAAACAGTTTGTTCAGTGGGAAAAGCAAACTAGCATGTGTACCATTGGTAAAGACAATTTGTCTTCCATTCTCAGAGAGGATATCTGTAAATTGCCTAAGTGACCTTGACAATGTGTCCTAATGTAGGCAGAGTCGTGATTCTTATCCACATTAACAATATATCAACTGTGGCTGTGTACACACTTTACTTTTTAAAGCATGTTCAAAACACATTCTTTCCCTCACAGGATTACCCCTCACAGTGTTACAATTCCCAGCAACCCTTAACAAAGTACAGTGCCCATAATTTTCTGAGGGAATGAATGGGTTTCGAAGGTATATTGTGCATGAGCCTCTGTATCAGGGTGTGTTGTTTATTCTGAATTAAACAACCCCAAATGACGGGCATGGTTTTGTGAACGTGTCCCCATCAACAGAAAATGTCTTCTTTTGGTTTTAGGGAGGCGTTTCCACTTCCACAGATAATCTTTGAGAAATCACATGTTCAGCGTGCTCCAACTCCATCAATGCAAAAAAAATCACTTTGCTTGTTCCTACTGGGACAGTCACACTTTTCAGAAAGGCATGGTACTCAATGCTGCCATTGCCGGCCTCCTCCACTCGCTATCTAGACAAGCTTCCAGTGCCCTCTGCTGGCACCAGGTTCCCTCCAGCCCACTCTCCAGTTATAGATCTCTGGTGCTGAGGCATGGAGCTGCATTTTCCACCTGCATGCTTGGCTGCCATTACTGAACGTAATGGCTTGGTAGTTTTGGAAATGGAACCTTCAGTCTGGGTGACAGATGCCCGAGTCCGCTCCCGCTATTGTTCCATACGGCAGGCAGTGGAGTGAACAGTGGCAGAAAGAGCCAGTTGTAATGTTCTCTGCCCGGAGCAGTTTTGTGTGTGCATGAGCGCGTGCTTGCGAGGGGAGTGTTCTTCCCCAAAGGCAAGATGTTCCCAAATTGATTTTTTAAAAATGTCTTTGTGCATGCTTCTAAGGGGCAGAAGAAAAGAAAACGAGCGAAAATAAAGGGAGAGAAGAAAGGCAAGCATGCCTCTGACATTTTGAAATACGGCTCAAATTATGGAAACCAAATGGAGACAATGACTCCCGTCTGTTCTCCTGATGCCGTTGGCTCCGTCTCAGTGGCAGCCGTACCACCACCGCCCACCCCCACCCCCCGCCTAAGTGCAGGGACCTTGCTAACAACGTCAGAAAGAAAAAACAGAAAGGGAGCAGGAAGAACAATGAGAGATGGGTTTCCTTTCTGCCTCTTTTTCCCATGATGGAAAAGCTTCAAGGGAGAACCAATGCTTTGTCAGGTCAGAACTACGTTTATTTTCAGTTGGAAGGGATGGTGAATTCATGGCAGAAAAGGTAACTCAGTGCTGCGGAGGAGTGAAGAGCAGCAGATGCCTAACCTGCCCTTGCAAATTTATTTAATTTGGGGAGGTGCCAACCTTTATTTATTTATCAAACGTATTAGTCACCTGTTATCCAAGAGACTTGCACTGAAAAAATATGTTTACATAAATTCATTATACCACAGAAAAGGGGGAGGGATCATAAAATGCAGTGATATTCCATACAAATATATTGGGGGGAACCACCAGCCCCCCTTAAACATGATAAAAGGCATTGGAAGTATGTAAGCAATAAATAAAATACTCCCATCCACTTAGTAGCAGATAAAAGTGAAAGCTTTTATCGCATACCTAGCCCAACTTATACCCCATACCAAACCCCTACCTAGCCCAAAAATCATTGACATCAACCTGGGATTTTTTCAGTTTTTTAAACATCTCCCTACTAAGAAGTCCAGCATCAAGGCCGGCTGCTGTAGTGGGTGAGTTCTCCAGGGATGGTCCAGCATCTCTACTCTTCGTTCAGGAGAAGGAGCAACAAAGGCAGAGCAGGAAGATGGTAAAAGTTTTACCTGTTCTGCAGCTGTCCCAATTGATGCTCCTCTCCTGTTTCTGATGGGCATGCATGAACCTGATGCCAGAACCATATTGCTCAAAAAACCCCACCAAAAACAATAACCCCTTGATGGGTTTATCAGTCCACATCTTTACAACATGGTATTGGCTGGCCCAAACCATCCGGCCACTAGCGGCAGAGGGAGGATCCAGGAAAGACTTTGGGGTGGCCTGGCCTCATTCTGTGAGTGGCGGCTACCTGGCCGAGTGCTTCAGCTGCCAGCCAGGCTAGAGTGCCTGACTCTGACTTTGTAAACTTCATGGTAAACTCAGCCTATCAGCGAAACACAATAAATAGGATGTGACATCACAACATTATGTAACCAATCCGGTTTGGCAGTGTGATGTCACCGAAGGCAAAGTTTATCCAGAGTGAAGATAATGCTTGCTTATTTATTTATTGAACAATTTATATACCATTTTTCTTTATCTGAGATAAACTCAAAGTGGCTCACCAAGTAAAAACAGCAACATATGTTTCTGAATATGTGAACGTTTTCAAAGTAGTCACTGAAAAATCACTGGAGGGTGTGTGTGCTTGTTGATGCTGTCAAACTGTTCCTAATAACCTGTCAGCCCTATATTAACCAGAAATTGTTGATGTGTTTTTATCTCAAATTTGTGAGAGCTAGAGAACTGCTAATTTTAAAAAGAAAAAATCTAGTTATCAAGATTCTGCACAAAATGCTAGGTTATGTATCAGAAGCACTGATGCATGATTATAGCCATGCATGTAATTAATATCCCACCCATAGATTTTAGGCCATTCATTTTTGGACTTCCATGAGATTCTGTGGGCTTCAGAGGGCTGGCTACTTCCTTTTCAACTAGGCTGTTTCTTACATTTTTCTTCCAGGTAAAGGCCTCAGGGCAGAGGCTGACTTCCAACCCTGTTTTATAATGCTGTATGCAGCCCTTGATCGAGTCACAAACACTCCTCACCAACATCCTTATGATCTATTATTCTTTTTGCACATTTTGATATGGGTACCATAATTTATATATGAACAGAATGAAGAAGCAATTGATGTCTCTGCAAAAATTACTGGGTTACTCAGTGAGTAAGGCATGGAACACAGTCAAGAATCTCCTCTTTCTTTTTATTCCTTTACAAATCTTACTCCTACTAGGGAAAACACAATCCAGGGTTCAGTTCTGGCTTGAATTAAGTCCTGTGTAATATGGGAGAAGCATTGGTCTTGCTGGGAAAGGGCTGGGTTCATGCTGGAACACACACACTTAATTTCAGAAGCCCCAGAATAAATTAGTGGTGCTTTGTGCTCCCTGCTTGCATTTTGTGACTCATAAGCCACAGGGTGCATGTCTTTCATTATCAATCTTCTCATCATATTCCATGGGTTACAGTTCTCATGTTCTTATTTTAAGTAGCAGGTCCGAAATGAGGCCATACTGATAATACCCCTCTTCCTCCCCACACCATCTTTCTAAAGTTGCACTTACTGATATCAGTACCTAATCCTCATGGCTGCCTTTCACTTGACTCTCAGCTGCATAGCTCCATCCCACCCTAATAATTCATCTCTGCATCACTAGCTTCTCAATGGACAGGAAAATGACCACCTTTGTGAACCTAGCATAAATCAGAAGCAAAAACATGCTGCATGTAATTGAAAAAGAAAAGTATTTTAAAGGCACTAAATAGAGGCCGTAAATGGATCTGTCAGCTCCATCAGTACCGGAGGGAAGAGCTGGAGAAAAAGAGTAATCACTAACAGAAAAAACAATGGTAAGATTTGTCTCTGGAGAAGAACTGAGATGCAGTTGCAACCTGGAATGGAACACAAAAGGACTTCCAAATGAACCAGGGCCTAACCCTCTGGCTGGAGCCTTATGCTATTCAACAGTGCAGGCACCCTGCGAGTCAGGCATACACCTAGTGGATATCAACTCAAATGATCCCCGGGAGATAAGACAAGATGGAAACAGAATACATAAGAACCAGCCATGCTGCTCCTACGCTCATGTATAAGAAGAGTGCCATGGGTTGGTGGGATGATGGGAGAAATAGTAATTAAAGTACAGTGTTGTGTGTTGGAGGTGGTAGTGGTGGAGAATACACAATTTGCCAGAAAGGATAATGAGGCAGAGGAGAGAAAGCAGACAAATGCCTTATTAAGCACTCAAACGCCTCAACATTGTTGATGATGGGCTGTAAGATAGTTTCAGCAGATGTTTTACTATTCCTCCCCCCCCCCCAAATGTAAAGTGATGGAAATAACTGCCTGACAAAGGAGCACAGCAAACTACCCCATGGCAATAATTGTACTGCAGGTTGTTGCCATGGCTGATGCCCCAGACATAGATGTCATGCATTTGTCTTCCTAAAGAAACAGCGAAAGAAAGAAAACACACACCAGAAAATACTACTGAATTCAGCAATAAGGAGCCTTTGTATAAAACACACATAGCAACTGTTGCCTAGAAGGGAATTGGGACCATCCTTTAATTTTAAACATTTATAACCTGAAACCAGATAAGTTGCTGTGAGGGCTGTTCACTAAAACTCTGCACAGGAGAACCAATAAAACCAGCAGAGGAAAATTTCTCTCTCTGTCTCTCTCTGTCTCTCTCTCTCTCTGATACCACCCTACCTCCCTCTTCTTCTCTCCATGGTGCTGATCAGAGGCTGCTCTCTAAGGCAGGCAGGACAATGGAAATGAACACCCTCTTCTAATAGGAGAAATGGCAGGACATTGAGCTCTGTCCATGGTCCTGAATTAGAGCTCCCTCCCCCCCTTTCTTTTTCATGGCAGAGAAGCATCAGGTTCTTCAAATCATAATGAAGAGATTCTTTCTAACCCAAATGCCAAGCTGAGATCAGAAGCAAAATTAATAATGCTGTTCACTGACCTGCCAAGCACTACACACAGAGTTGATGAGCTCCTTTGCTCTGCCTTCCCTGCTTTTGTATTGTAGTCCTCATCAGACCCTAGATTTTTATCAGCCTGAAGACACTCCATGACCTCAACAACTTCCCTGCTTTCCTTGCAAGCCGCTTTCATTGCATGGCCACACGATGAGTGCACATTGATATACAAGAGATTACTACTCATGTAAAGATGCCTCAGCAGCAACTTAGGGGCTTCGATGAAGATCAGGACCAGCAATGCACACACATGTCATAGTCTCAGCATCCAAGAAATCAGAGGCCAAGAAGGATGAAAAGGGACCTGATTATAACAAAACTGGTAGAGCCAGAGATAAATCCCAGATTTCCCAGAAATCCTGTTCCATTCTCTTAGTGTTGCCATCCTCCCCTTCCCCAGTGTTATCATACATGTTGCCTCCAAGGAACCATTGAAACAGAGAGCAGCACCATCTACTGTATTCACATGGCAGGGTGTGCTCAGGATCACCACATGCAATTCCTTTCCAGAAGATGAAATTGCATCATCGGGAGCTTCAGATCTTATAAAATCCCTCTGTGAGAAAATCGTCTACAAAACCTATTAGCACTAATCAATTGCTTTAAAATTTCTATTTTATTTGTATTATTTACAACAGTCCCTAAGTCCCCAGCTTGAGGTATATCGCACACAGCAATTGCTGCAATATTGTCCCAGTCCCAAAAGAACATATAATCCATACAGAAACTAAAGACAAAAGGTAGAATGAGAAAGATAGATTGACTTACAAATTGCTAGTTCATAGAATATGAGGAACATAGGCAGTTTCCTTATAGTGAGTCAGATCATTGGTCCAGCTAGCTCAGGACACTAGTCCAGGTAACTCAGTACAGCAGCTGCCTAGGGTTTTGGGCAGGGATCTTTCCAGAGGACTGAACCTGGGACTTTCTGCATGCAAAACATGTGCTCTGCTACTGAACTATGGCCCTTAAGAACTTTCAAGGATCATATAGTGAACCCTCCTATACACAGCCAGGAACAAAAGCAGAGTCTATGGATAGAAAGCAAGGTGAGGCATGTAAGGTGCTCAAAGGATAAATAATGTTCAGTAATATCTACTTGGGTGAACAGAGCTGTGAGCCATGTCAATCAAACTGTATCTGATTACGGTAACTTGCTATGAGAACCCACAGGAAGGGTAGATCACTAGAAATGCACAAGAAGCAGTCCTAGTGGCTTCAGTGCAAGTAGGTACAGGCTAATAGTTAATCAAAACCAGAATTCCTTCCAAAATCAGCAGTGCAGCCTGGATTTCAGCTGCAGAAGAGGTTACAATCCCCACAGCCTTCACACATCATAGTAGCAGCTAGCTAAATCCGAACTTCAGTATTATGAGTGGACCTGTAGGCTGAAATTCCACTTATACTGGTTGATTTGGTGGTGGAAAAAAACAGTTTAGGCTCTACAAGACGAAGTTGATTTACATTGAATCCTCCAGGGTGAGCAAGAATGATGTGTCCCATGTTGTCATTCTCTAGAGATCAACACTTTAGCTGATATACTATCGCACTAAAGCTTAAGTGAAGCCCATTCATAGCAAGTGACATCTGTCTTCTATTTACTTTCGTGACAAAATGCTGCCTCACACGATTTGATATATGTTCTGTTAAATTAATTGGAAATAAAATTATCTAGTTTGTTTGAAGATGGAAAGGTGTTTTCTACGGGCTGAGATTGGCCGAAGGCTTTGTGGCATTTTCCTTCTCTTTGTACCATGTGGCAATACTCCTCATTCCTTTTTCTCCGCAGGCTTCATTGCCATGGTGCATCTCTCTCTCTCCCCTCCTCCTCTTATGGTCTACTTATTGCATACAACTCTATGAATGACATGGGTTAGTCAGCTAGGAACACTGAAGCAGGGATAAAATCCATATTGCCCCTAAAATATCTGTGCTTTCTTGAGGCATTTTTGCACAGCTTATGGATACTTGGCAGAACCTCCTCAAATCGAATCCCAGATTTGCTCGCGGGAAAATGATTCTAGACCTCATAGCAAAAACAATCTGCAGCAACCCATGCTCATTCAATGGTTGAACTGTCATGCATTCTAAGTCCAAAATCAAGCTTTCTTCAAGTATAGATTCAAATTTTTTACATTCAAAGATAGCAGTGTGAAATATTTAAAAAATAGCAAAAACTCTGTGTGCACCCTGCCCTCCAAATGTAGTTCAGACTTAGCCAAGTTTGTGAAATATGAAAAAAAATTGTGTCAATTACATTCAAGAAAAGAAGCTACAGCCCTCCGACATGTGATAGATTTTCTCAGAAGTGAACAGAATTTGAACCCTTATAATAGAATGTACTGTTCCCCTAAAGAGAGGATTGGAGACCTTCTTGTGCATATCAGCAGTGCTATTATTTCTATTCTGATATCTCTTACCCAATAGGTCAAGAAAATGCTTCTCTGCTTCATAGGAGTCTTCGTTCTACATATTTTCAAAGACTGCCACAATCAGATACAGGCTATTGCCATATTGGGTGGGAAGATTCAGTTGATGGGCTTTGCTTGTGCTCAGGGTCAGGCTGGTTGCCACATGTGGAATTCAGAAAGGAAGTCTTTGCCAACAAAGGTCCGTATTGTTAAAACCATGGTTTTCCGAGTAGTGATGTATGGAAGTGAGAGCTGGACCATCAAGAAGGCTGATCGCCAAAGAATTGATGCTTTTGAATTATGGTGCTGGAGGAGACTCTTGAGAGTCCCATGGACAGCAAGAAGATCAAACCTTTCCATTCTTAAGGAAATCAGCCCTAAGTGCTCACTGGAAGGACAGATCGTGAAGTTGAGGCTCCAATACTTTGGCCACCTCATGAGAAGAGAAGACTCCCTGGAAAAGACCCTGATGTTGGGAAAGATTGAGGGCACAAGGAGAAGGGGACGGCAGAGGATGAGATGGTTGGACAGTGTTCTCAAAGCTACCAGCATGAGTCTGACCAAACTGCGGGAGGCAGTGGAAGACAGGAGTGCCTGGCGTGCTCTGGTCCATGGGGTCACGAAGAGTCGGACACGACTAAACGACTAAACAACAACAACAAGGTCATATCGGTTGGGATTTTCTTTTTGCCTTCTCCTGCTTTTCCTGATTCCTTGCATGAGTCATCTGGAGCTACTTTCTCCACAGGCATTTGTTGTCCTATGCATGTGGCACCCAGTAGTCTGAACTAATTCACTGGGGAGGCTTATAAGTAAATGATACCAACTGCATCAAGAAAGGGACTAGATGGCTCTTATATTTTCACTCTGTGAATCAAAGCAATAGCTTGCAGTAGACCTATTTTCTCTCTGCAACTTCAGGTTCGACCTGCACTAACCTAATGGTAGCTTCTCAAAACAATCGTTCACTTTAATACTAGGTCCATGCTATTTTTGCAATAAAAATCGGGTCTAATGCTTTGCTAATGCATAGCAGCTATCTGTACTTTACTACTGTTAGAAATAGATTATATATATAACATTTTGTCTGAAATAGTCAGGAATGATTTCCCCCCAGTATATTTTTGGCAACAGGGTGGGAGCAACTCCTCTAGCTAGAGAGCAAGCCGGGCGGGGTGGGGAGTTGGGAGTCATCTCAGAAAGCTAATTGTTTTGGAAAACTGTCAGTTGCTAAGAGTGGAAGAGCTCAAAAAGGAAGTGTCATATCAGCCAATAGCTGTGAATGTAAAAATTCCAGCTAACAAACAAAGGTGAAACTGACTTGTAGGCATCAATTTCTTAAGTATATTCCCTGTGTGTGTGCATCTGAGAAAGAGTGCAAGAGAGGGGGAAAGAAATGAGCCCTTGCAAGATCCATGGACTGCAGAAAGGCAGCCAAGCAGCAAACTTCAAATGAAGGATTATCCCTGCTTATGAGGAATGAGTTCCAGGAGACAGCAAGCCATAAGCCTTTGCCTGCCAAGTCACTAGGGCTACAGGCCCTGTTAAATATTCCCCTAGCCACATGGGAGTTCCTTTTCCATGAGTGACTCCTGTATGGCTGGAATAATGAATGGGGCTGCATGAATGCAGGGCCAAACACACTGGCTACAACCATGGAACTGCAAGTATGAGGGTGCCAATTCCATAGAAGAGATTTGTGCAATATGTTCCCCATACATGTGGCTGGGTCACTGAAATCTTAGCCTAGACACGCAGGAGCCACATACAGAAAATCAGTTCCCATGAATCATTAATAATATCAATGTCAAAGAAAACTGCCATCATGTCTTAGCAAAAGACCTCTCTGGGGTTCATAGGCTATCTTTTGACAAATAAAAAACACACATCACTGCTCTAGGAAGGGTCCATCTAACTCATCTTGGCTCACTTGTCTAAGACAACCTTGACTCTTCAAGTCAAATCAACATGATGCTGGTAATGACCAAGCACAGCCTATGACTGTTATGTAGCAGCTCTGACTCTTTAATCACAGCTTCCTATGGATTTCTTCAAGAGTTCAGCTCTTTTTCTTGTGCAAATGCTCTGCTTATTAAGCTAGCGTCACTCTTTTGATGAAGAACATCAGGTATCATTTTGTGTACTGAGAAGAAATCTTGATTCAAAGCCTATTTTTTTATTGTACATCACCTTGAGACAATTGTGTAGAAGGCAATTAACAAATTAATGATGATGACAATAATAATATAATCTAATTACTTTTTGTGTTTGTAGGGAGAGCAGAACAAAAGACTTGGGTGCAGAAGCACCACTTAAAAATAGCAGCACCAGCATTATCTCAATTTAAAAAGCAAAACAAATAAAGCTCCAGCATAAAAACAGATCTAAGAGTTTACATTAAAATACACAACCAAATAAAAATGCATTCACTTGTTGCGGGAGAGGCACCAGAGTTAATGCCTAGTGAGTCCTTGGGTGGAGCATTCCACAGCTGGGACACCATAACAGAAAATCATAGAACTTGAGCATGTTTATGAAGGAGGAGGTCTGCCAGGGACACAGGAACCAAGCAGGCTTTAAACACTGTGATTGTACCTGTGGAAACAATATGGTAGCAAGTGCAATTGTTTCAAGGCAGACAACCAATTTTCACTTTGATCTGTCCCAGTGAGACCCTGAATCCTTCAAGAAATCTCCACTGGGAAGCTGCAACAGTGGTGAAGTATTTCTTATTTCCTTCATCATTGGCATAGAGTAAGTTCTTATCAATGCTGGACTAGATTCATTGTGACTTTTCTGCTATCTGCATACTAGTTGTCATGCCATCTGCTTCAATGATTCTGGGGACACTAAGGAAGTTTGTTCAAATGGGCATGGGCATAGAAAAACAATGATGTCAAAGGTGCCACTTTTCATGGACTTAAAAATAACCCTGCAAAAAGCTACACCAGAGGTAGCCATTTGCTTGAGTAGCAATGTTATAACCCACCCTAAAGTGATGCACTCAATGTGTTGGAACTCAAGTGCGGCGCTATTATCCTGGGCTGAGCTAGATAATAGGCTTGTTCCCAACACTGGGGCTTCTTCATGACAATTTTGGCAAGGCTGGACTGGAATAACAATTACCAAAGTAAAGGCAAATGTGTTGCTTGTGGCTGCCGTGCTTCAGCTTGTGCTTAACACAGCAAGAAGGGTAATCACAAATGCGCATTCTTGCAACACATTAGCCAATCATCCAGGACCTGATTTAAAAGGCAAATATCTTCATATAAGGTAAGGCACATCTGGCATAACAGAAATGTCACACTGGATGTTTTAAATTTGTACCACCTGATTTATAGGTTTGTACATAAAAATTGTCCCAGACAATTTCTCTTTGTTCCCTCCCCTGTAAGTGACCGAGAAGAGCTTATTTCTGCACCCAGACATTTCTAGATAGACTTTCTTGAAATTGGTGAGACTTATTCCTCCCCAGACTACTGCCTAACATAGCTGCTCCTCAGCTTTAAGGCTAAGGTTTGGAGAATACAAATGCTTCTAATTTTGTAACCCTTACTGACATGAGTAATCCTTGGTCAGCTTAGCATTTCATCAATTAATTGGGATGACTTGCACTAACATTTGTCAGAATTCATAAGATTTAAATGGCTGGGCACGTCAGAAATAGATAGCATATTTATGCAGTACCCATTGTGTTGAAGCCATATCCTAGGAAACTGTATGTAGTTCATCTGAATATAAGTATTATTGCAAGAATACTTCCTTCTGTGTTCAAAATAACCGATGTACTCTGCCTATACTGGCGTTAAGTCTAGAACAACACATTGTATGCAACCAGAGGAAGCTGCAGAACATGGCATTCACTCCTTGAATTCTCCTCTTGCCTTCTGTGGTCTACAAGATCAATAGTGCTACTATTCTAACCCTACCTACTTGGGAGTATGCCCCACTGAATTCAACAGGACTTACTTCTGAGTAGACATGGACACTGTTACCCAGTAATGTAAATTAATAATATTATACATTCCTTTGCTCCCACTAGACATGTGAGTACCCTGGAAAAAACGGGGGGAAATGTGTGAGGGTGCTGTCCCCCCATTTTCTCCCCAGGTCCTTGTATCTCTAGCTCCCAGCAGACAATAACATTGTGCATGGATTGTGTAGATGCAAAATATGTTGGTGTCACAATATGGAATAAATGGTTCTACATATTACCAGAGAGAGGAGAATAATATGACACTGGGATACCATGTTCAGCAGCAGCCCTATCCTACCTGTGTATCCTACCTGGTCTTATACCCCCTCCCCCAATTTTGGCTTAGTTTTGGGAGGTTAGGTTTGCATTTTATTTACAGCTATGTTTTCTTTTCTTTGTCTGTTATTTGTACTTTGTCTCATATGAGTCAGTAAGTCTTGTACAGTCAGTGTACAAGCAGCACACATGCAGTGTAATATTACACAGAGTAGAGCACAAATTCTCTCTTTCTCTCTTGAAAAAAGCAAACTTTAAAGGTGGCTAACACAAAAAACTGCAGGAGCCACCTATGTGAAATTTGGCAGGGTTAGTACTATGTGATTTTTTTAAAATAAAAAATGTTGTTGTTGTTTTGTTTCCCAATGCAAGTGACTGGGGGTACAATATTTGGATTTCTGCATCCAGATCCAGGTCTAGATTGGGTCACAGTCAGTCTGAACCACAGCTGGATCTGGATCACCAAATCAGGGCTCAAATCAGATTGAGGGAACTACACAGCCCTATTCATACTCATCACACTTGGCTACTGCAGGTAAAGTAGTACAATCAACATATCAGAGAGCTGTAGATACCACTGCTGTCCACTAGGTGGAGAAATGAGGACATGCACACATGCTTTACACACACCTTCTGGAGTGTGTTCACTGGGCAGCCATATCACTTTACATGCTTTATAGTGATCTAACACACACTCAGATGGGACAAGGTGAACTAAAGCTGGGGCCAACACCAAAAAGAAGTCTTACCCGCTGAAGAAAATGCAGATATAACTGAGGAGAATCATCATCACACTGAATTCACAAAAATGCATAATAATCTAGGCAATAAATGACAAAATTTGAATTCCAAATAACTGTCTAGAATAAAATCAATTATATGAAGCACATATACCAACAATATATGTTTGACCAACACTGACTGATTTGACTCCATTTAAGGCAGCTTCCTGTGTTCTTGTGCGGTTGATCTACGGTTTCCTGAAAACTTGATCTGGGCACGCCTTGCCTCTCCTCACGAAAGCTATTTTGGTTCGCCTTGCTTGAAACTCAGCTGCGTTTTCTGAAGAGCTTGATCTTATTGAAAATCCTGCCTGAATGGCCCATGAGCACCATTTGGTGGAAAGGCAGGATGCAAATTTAACAAATAAAAACAGTATTGAGCTGGTGGCTCACCTGCCTCCTGGTTGCCAGCCAAGCTAGCCTGTTCTAATAATAAGAGAGAGAGGAGCTGCCTCCTCATTTGACTGGAAAGCCATTTAGATTTTTTCCTTCTTTGCCCAGTGAGCGCTCTCCATGGTGCTGATAATGGCCTTCAGTAGGTAGGAATGCATAGGCTTTAAATCTGTGCCTACTGACATGAACTCTGAGCATCAAGCCCACGAATGCAAACTTGCTCAAAGCTTACAGGTGCCATACAAAGTGTGCCACATCTCAGTCTTGCCCTCTGGTTGCAGTTGAGAAATAAAGCACAAGAGCCAGCACAACCAACCGAACCTGGACAGCAAGGAGATGACTCAAGCTGCTCCCCGACTGTGAGAACAGAGGCACTCTCTACAGCTGAGGTAATGAAGTGGGGGGGGAGGGAGGGGGCGCAGAACACATGGATCAAAGGATGGATGAAAGGCAGGTGAGAGTTGGATCTGTAACACTACTTTACAGCCAGCTCTCACAGCATCACTCTGATCGAATACAGCCTGGCCTTAAAATTCGAGAATTGCGTTATGGACAAAATGTATTTTCTCAGGCCTGTCCCTCACCGGCTGTAGAATGATCTGAAAAGGCTGCTTCTTCCTCTCTACCTTATTGAGGATCTGGGGTAGAATAAAGATTGTTATGCCTTTTAGCAGCACCAGAAATCAGACTGTCACACTGGGCTCAGTTGGGGGAATGGCTGATTTAAAGCAATTTCTGAAAACAGAGCATTTGTTCATTTGTCTTGTGTGATGTCTTTTAATATTTAAATGCTGGAGGGAGGCGTCTGCGGGCAGTAGCCTCCTCGGCTTTCATGGTGGAGTAGACCAATGTTTGCAAAATTCAGGGATTTAACACTCCAGTGGCTATGGAATCCAAAGTGACACTGTATTTCCCCTCACAGTTGCATATTAATGCCTCCCTTTTCTCCCACACACATACATACAAGTTCCCTTACACTCACATGTATTGTACCCACACGCAATCATACGTTAAGAAACATAAACATGCACGCCTACACCACACACTGAAATCAGAGGTTGACACCCCCCTGTGTTTGGCTCCACTTTCTTGCCGCGGGTAAGGCGGGGGAGGGGTTTCTGTTGCACAAAGCTTGGACACTGGACTAGTTTTAGATCAGAAATGCCCCTCGTGAATCTCATTGGAAGAAAGAACGCGATTCATTCTTTATTAGATTCTCAGGCAAAAGTTTTGTCTTATAGGTACAGCCCTCTCATCACCACCACCCTTTATAACCTATTCTTCAGTGGCTTTGTGGCTCTGCCTCAGTCCCAATGGGCTTTTGGTCTAGCTGTGATCTCAGCTCAGCAGCCACATGTCATTCACTTATTATCCCACTCGATGTGATTTCTTTCCAAATGAGAAATTAAAAGTAGTCAGTCTTAAAACCTGAACCATCTTAAATATGGGCAGTGAGAAAAATCACACTTGCTGAGTATCTGACTACTTGCTTCCTTGCCCCCAAACTGTGACACTGTCGCATTTCCTGGATCCCCTGCCTTTAGCTCCGTGTGATTCAAAGTAGGAAGCCAATGTCTCACCTGCATAGGGTTGTGCAGTTGCAGGTATGCATGCAGAAAGGAATGCTCTGAGCTAGCCACCTAGTTCCCAAGACACTTACTGACCACTAGCTGTGTGAAAATGCCTCCTGCAGCCCGCCTTAATGAAGCTGTGCTAATTGGCCTTGGATTGCCTCTTGCTCTGCTCATGCTCCCCCACCCAAGCTGTGCCATGAGCTCCAGATGGGTATTAATGGGGCCAAGGCCAGGATGTTCATTAACAGAAAAAATCAATTACAGGGAACAGCAAAGTTCTAATGCAACCCCTGGCTGAAGAGGAGCTGAAGCAAATTAGAGGTCAGCTGGGAGGATATTTGTCTAAACCTAGAGGGGTTACTTCCCCTGGTATGGACCGGATTTGTCTTCCTGTTAGAAACAAGGGTCTTATTCTTACTAGAAACAAGGTGAGGAAGATCATTGCAGATATACAAAGAGAGGTATCTCTGCTGTTCTTGATCCCCCGCCCTGTACCAACCCGTCCCAGTTATGAAAGAGCACCAAGGTGCACTTTTAAGTGAGAAATCATTACTGGATGTATCATGGCCAGAAACCCATCTTTATCACTGAAATGGTCTATTCCAGCTCTCTGGTGAGATGTTTACAAGTTTATTAGCAATCAACATGTTTAGGTATAGATGTTTACACCTACAGCACTATTATATGAAACAGTCCTAAAGCACACGTATTTGGACAGCTCCCTGTTTGTGGTGCAATTGGAGCAAGAGTTCCTGGTTCTTCCATGAGATATGCTCCGTATACAGGAAGGCCAGGCAGGGTACTCAATAGCTTTCGTTGGATTTCTATTGGAACTCCAGGCTAGGAAAAATTCTAAGCAGGAACCTGTAGATAGTGTTTGGTGCCACATTGCACTGTGAGGCACCATAACTCTTGCCCTTGCCTGAGCCAAGTCATAGGCTATAATTTCTCAGCATTGCCTGATACCAGCAAGGTAAGCAAACAGCAAACTGGCTGGCAGAGCTGGGCCTCCCTGGTGGGTGAGTTACATAAGTAGCTGGCAGATTGAGTCACATGAGTGGTCCATCAATCACTTCCCAAGATCCTCAAGCAAGTATCTGTCCCAATCCTGCTGCCTGATATTCTTCATATTATAAAGATGCTGGGATTGAATGAAAGACCATGTGCGTGCAAGATGGTGCTCACTCATTGAGTTATGGGCTTTCCTCTGTGTCATACCTCTCAAACAGTTGAGATTTGAGTGTTTTAATAAATCTCCAGCATCCTAGTGACTCATCCAAGTTAACATAAGTGTGGGATGTGTTACAAGTTACAACCTGGGTCTGCAAAAGCCCTACAATTCAATTACTTAACACCAATGAATTACTATGTTTACAAGGCTTTCCACTGCCTTTATTGAGTTATGACCCGGGGGGGGGGTGAGGATCTGGATTGCCTGGGAACTTTGTGCAGAAGCACTGTAACAATGTGGCAGTACTGGGCTTTTGACCATGATGCGCTGGTTCTTATTCCCACTGGCTGCTGTGAAGTTATAGAACATTTTGCAGGGCATTCTCACAACAAATGCAAAGAGCAACCATATAGGTAAATATCTTGAAGCAGAAGGCGTTCTATGTAAGGCTGAATAATTCAATTTGTGTGTGTGCATGTGTGGATAAATGCTCATTGCTGGATGCCAGCAGTGTCAAAAATGTGTGTGTGTGTGTGTGTAGATATTCACAGACAGAAAGTGCAGTAAACTTTTATATATTTACTCTGAAACCTATATATAGACCATCCTGCTACCAACATAAATAGTGGACACAGAAAGGCAATCTGCCTCTTAGATTTCCCTGTGATTAAACACTTCTGGTGTCCAGTGATGTTTCTACCTCTGCTTCCTCTTCTGTTCCCTCATGCAAACAAGCAAAGAGAGGCAGAAGCAGGAACTAAAGCAGAGGCAAAGGAAAGTAAGAGAAGGAGATTTTCTGGTCTGTTGGGGAATTCCAGCCTATGGGTAATAGAGAAAAGGAGCTGGAGAAAGAGAGGTGGGATGGATGATCAGGGAGACCTTGTTCCTGCTTTTCACTTCCCTCTTTGTCAGTCTTAGGATCCTCCTGTAATCTTCACTTATCTGAATCTCCTGCTGAGCTTCAGCAGCACCAAAACTAGATACATATAAGGGCATACATCCAAGGCAAGCGTACCTTAACCTGACAGACACCGCACAGGAATGGGGAAACTGTGGTCCTCCAGGTGTGCTGGATTTCAACTCCAGCCATCCCTGGCCATTTGCCAGGATGGCTGGGGCTAATGGAAGCTAGAGCTCAACAGAATCCAGAGGGCCACCCTGATGGAGTAGTTTTCATCCCACCATTTCTCCTTCTGCAGAAGAGGTTTGAAGACATTGTTTTGTTGTACTAGTTCACAGAACTTCCCCACAGCGTACTTTAACCCAGATAACTGGCAGTACTTTCAGCTACTGAAGGCTAATTGTCACGTGGTGTTGGGTGTTCACAGCATGTTTATTTGAAGAAGTCTCATGTTTTGGGATTTCTTTTTTTTTAAAAAACCAACAAATTAGATCAGACTGGCTAGGAGATAACCTTTCTCTCAAGATGATCCCATAAGCGGGATGTTCAGTCTCTGCTGGAAACTGATCATAGGTTAGTCCCCTGCTCTTACCTTTCCCAAAAGGTAGGTTCCAATGGAGTCTCTTCAAAAACACATTCTTCAGTACCAGAAATCACCACTGGAATTTTCTCTGTGGCACTGCAGTCA